>NC_030381.2:16806109-17527439 GCF_001625215.2 Daucus carota subsp. sativus
ACCTCTTTGCACAACTCTTTGCATTAGGGGATCTCTGGATAGATGAGCCTCCATTTGGCCTTTCCACCAATTGTAGTTGTCAGAACCCGTGAGGAGAGGAGCTCTAAAATCGGACTTTCCCTGAAAGTTATCAGCCATATCGATCGAAACTATTCCTGTTACAGAAGTATTAGTACAAACACAGCTCTGATACCAATTGAAATTACACACCTAGAGGGGGTGAATAGGTGTTATGGCTAATATGACCGATTTTTAATGTTACCGAATATTTATACTGTCACAGACAGCTTGCTGTTAATTATCAGCGTAAACAGTCAGCTAGCTAACAATGCAGATGCAATGCAAAACAGATATAATCAGTAAGCTAGCAACACAGAGAATTTTAGCCAGGTTCGACCCCTAACCCTAATGGTCTACGTCCTGGTCCCCTACCAACTGGTAAGAGATTATATTATTAATCAATAATGTCAACGATTACAATGATTCAATAATATAACTCCCTTTATCCCATGCTCCTGTTATCAGCTTGCTGAAACCCCTGAACCACGAACCAAAAGCTCTCCAAGACCTATACTTCCCAAGTATACTCTTCTAGCTAACTAGTCCCCTTGTTCCCTTGTTTCACAAGCTCGATACACAGCAACAAACCTTTACACTTTGAACAATACAATGTATGAGTGTAATACAACCGAAACTATGAACTCAATATAGATATATAAACGAATATAAGCACTAGAGCTCAAGCAAAGATTTTGCAATGTAAGTGTGTTGTATTTCAGAAGCTTGAAGTGTGTTCTTGTTCTCTCTACCAAAACGGAAACCACACTCAAGTATTTATACAACCATTCCAACGGTCATAATCCAACAAATTATCCAACGTTCTTGGCCCAACAACCTCACGTTTAATTTGCTTGAATAATGAACGTTTGAACAATGTATTTTTACTGAGTAAAAGCATAAAGACGTTTGAAACAACTCAGTAAACGTTTGTTTATAAAACAATAATTTGAAATCAAATAGGAGTAGTTTTAGATAAGATCGAATAAGAGATAAACACTCCTACAAGTTAGGAAATCGTTTTTGTTTGAAATACTTGATTTAAAAACTGAGCTCTAATATTTATATAAGTCATATATAAATATTAAAGTCCTTACAAATCGATTCCTAATAAATCTCCTTGCTTTTCGACTTTGATCCTTATCCATTTGTTATTCTGTTCACGCTGTGAGCTCGCTGATAAGCCTGAATGATAACCTGTAAGCTTGCTGACAGTTGAACATAACACTGAAACTTATCAAGCTGTTAGCACATGCATATATCACTTTGATAGCTCGCTAACAAGCACTAGTTTTATACTATTAGCTTGCTGGCAGTGTGATCATCAAAACACTGAGAGTATCACGGACCTCAAACATATTTTAGAAAAATATTTCAAAACTCGAAACTATTTTTCAGAATTTTAAAATCAATTAAAATAATTAAATCTAATTAATAAATCAATTAAAATTAATTAATAAATAATTAAAACAGTTAATCAATTAATGTTTAAATTAATTGACTAATTATAATAATTAATTACTAATTAAAATTAATTGATAAATTAAATCAGATTTATTTTTGAATTAATAAATAATTAAAAACTATTTTTGTAATTAAAATAAATGATTTTCGAAATTAAAATTAAATAAATAAAACCTTTTAAAAGATTTTGAAAGTCCAGGGTTTAAAACGTAAGAAACGAAACCGCAGTACTAAAAATGTATCGTTTTCAAAAATGAGGGTACTAAACTGTAATTCGGCCGTCAGCCGACTTCCACTCGCCGGAGACGGCGTTTGAGGCCACCTCCGGCCACCATCTTCTCCAGATCGACATACCAGACCACCAGGAACATGAATCAACAACTACAGTTGCCAATAATTGCCGGAATCAGCCGGACTTCGGCGAAGAAACTCGCCGGCGGCGGTGAGTTTTCTTGCCGTCGCTCTGGCCGATTCCCGACTTCTCCACACTCAAGCAACACTGCAATCGACTCCTTTAAGCTTGAGGAACCCTATGGTACCGTCAGAACTTACCCAGATTCACTAAAACGAAAAGCCCTAAATTCAATTAAGAACATTCATGCGACTTATAAACCCTAACTTTGAAATTCGAAGATTAACCACAACTTTGAGCATGTTATTGAACTCTAAATAGCACATATGATATACCAAAATGATCAAAATTCAATTATCCACAACATGAAATCATCAAATCACATAAACAGTATCAAAATCAAAAAGCCCTAATTTAATATAATTAAATTCGAATTTAAAATCCCAAATCCGAACCTACCTGATGTTTCTGCACTAAAACTGATGCTGGATTATGATTCTACACCTCGAAACCTTTGATTCGAGTACTTGAACGCTAAAATCCGAGTCTGATAACGCCTTCAAATCTTTGTTTGAATCCCAAGAACACGAAGAACACTCTCTGGATAAACCCGTATTTAACTGATATTATGATTTCCCGAATGAAATAAAATACGGTTAAGACTATTTATAGTTACGAAAAATTAATACCCTCTTGGATCATATATGACACGAAAATACGATGTTTAATAGCTTAATACTAATAAAGCGGGTCCAATCGGTACCGGTTTTCGAGATAATTATTAAAACGGGGCTTTTTAAATCAATCATTAGTATGCGGGTCCCATTTACACGTATTACGATAAAAGAAATAATATAATAATCAAAATATCTGGCTTTCACGTATATCGAGACAACCAGATAATTATCGGTAATTAAAATGCCCGAAAAGCTCCGCCGGATCGACTCCGGGGACAACTGTACTCCGGATCGAAAAAGTCAAAACATGAAAAGTGTCCGGAATATTCAAATTAGGCTAAAGGTGAGTTTTGTTGAAATTTTCGGGAAGTAAAATCTTGGTACCGTTGCGGGTTGACGGTTTTCGAAAAATTAATATAATTAATAATTAAATATAATATACGTAATTAAATCCATAAACCAAGTATAAAATCATACAACAATACATAAATCAATATGAAAATATCTAAATAAACTATATTTTGTACTGAGCATATTAAAAATTAATATTCCTCAAATTTGATCGTATACAAGCAGCCATATTAATAGGACAAGAAACAATTAATTCACAAAATTTATATAATATTTACATAATATTCATTAATCATTAAAATAATTACACGGATAATCCCAGATGTTACATCCTTCCCCCCTTAAAAGGATTCTGTCCTCAGAATCGTTTAAGGAAACAAGTGAGGATATTTCTCACGCATATCACTTTCTAATTACCAGGTTGACTCTTCAACCTTTGGGTTCCTCCACAGTTTTCTCACTAAGTTAACTACCTTGTTCCTTAATACCTTCTCTTTCTCATCTAGGTATTCCACTGGCCTTTCTACATAAGATAAATCTGCATCGAGTTCTACCGGCTCATATTCTATTACATGCTTCGAATATAGATTATACTTTTTAAGCATCGATTCATGAATGTTAGGTCCTGAAACGATTGTAGAAGGGGGGGTTGAATACAATCGTCACTAAAAATCGCGGCGGAATAATCTGATTTGAATTAAACTTGTTAATCAGATTTTAATTAATTAATATAACAATGTTTTAAGTCGTTATATAATTAATAAGGTTCGTTTTAATGTCCACTAAAGTTCGTAGAATAAATTCGACAGGATGTATTCTAGTTTAGTGATTAAAACAACCGAGTGATCAAAGCACAGAAAACTGTGGATATAACGAATAGCAAGTTACAAACAACTTGAAAGTTTACAATGCAATGAACAACTTTGAAATGAAGAAGTGAAGCCATATATATAGGCAAAGCACTTGGAACTAGGTATGACATTGAAAGGAATGACTTAGTAGCTTAGGAATGACATTACAAAGCAAAGCCATGCCAAAAGGAGGGAAGGAATGACATTTAAAAGGAATGTCATACTGCCATACACGGTATGACATTAATTCCTTGGCCTTCAAGGGTCAGTTGGCATGACTTAATCAATAGAAGTCATAGGACAACAGGCGGTATGACTTTTTAAGTCATGAAGCCTCAAACGGTATGACATTAGTGAATGTCATACGGATACACACGGTATGACTTTAACAATATCATACACAAAGACACGGTATGACTTTCTTAAGTCATACCAAACAGAGTCAGTTGACAGTACACGGTATGGCTTTCTTTCAGAAAGTCATACCGACTGATATAACACATTACAAGCATCAAAATGACTTATCAAAGTCATAGCAAGGAATGTCATAAAGGGGGACACGGTATGACATTCATTGATAATGTCATACCGAGTCTTTTAGACATTAAAAACAGTTTAATTAATTATATAAATATTCAATAATTACTCACTTAATTATATTAATCATATAAATTCATAAATTAAATTAATTCGAAGGTGAATCAATTTAATAAATAAATTATACAACTAATTTAATTGTTTTGACAAGTGAAATAATTAAATAAATACTTATAAAATTATATTCCTTCAGCAGCAGGGACTCCAGGCTTTGTTGAACGTTGTAGATCATCGTTTTGATTGAACGGCCACTTATAGTTGATGCAGAACACTTAATCTGAGTAGCTGACACACAAATGTACTGTCTGGTTCATCTGTATCTAGCTGAATTAAATATTCTTTATCAAATAAACATTTGAGACGTGGCTTGTTCGTCGATTCTTTGTCTTCGTAGTTCTTCTTCATTAGTAACAATAGTATGGAATCTTCTGAATAAATAAAGTATTAAAACTTTATACCTTCTGGACTTCTGGACGTGATACACAAGATTATTTGTACACTGAGGCTTGAACATATTAATGAACTTCTTCCAGTGGTGTGCAGCAGCATCCTGAAATTCTTCAGACATATAATTTCAATAAATCACATGACGTTCATCGTACGGATTCCTTCAACAGTACTTGCTATTTACCTTGCTTTCTTATCAGAGTTGAGTTGGTACCTCTTTAATTACAAATAGGCTAAACATATGCCTTTCAATCTCCCCCTATTTGTTTGTTAACATAACATGCAAATTATCGAGAGGATAACTCAACTAACTGATAAGACAAAGGATTAAACATGAATTGTAAATAGCAAAAAGTTTCTGGTATTTCATTAAACATTCATCAGAATTCAAAAGATTACATTAGATTACAAAAGGATGTTCTTATTGAACATATATTACAAATCCCTAATGAATCTAAAGATCAACTTCTCCTTCTTCGATATCAGAAGTGTGAAGGATAGGAGTTGACGGTTCTTCCCTGGTTGGCACTTCAGATGTAGTGGATTCACCACGCTTCTTTCGTTCCTTTGCCAAAGCCAGTTGATGTAGCACTTCCAAATCCACAGGGTCTTCGCGGAAGTCTGATGGCTGAGATTTTGTAACATTTTTCATCCTTCGAAAGTACTGAGCAACATTCTTTCGAGTGCAGTGAGCAAGAATCACATCATCAGCATCAGACTTAGCTTTAGAAGCAAAGCCCTTGGTTCTTAAAAGAGTGGAGGCAAGAGCAAGTTGCTTAGCGGGATACTTTGGCAAGGCTTCTTCGTTGAGATAGACAGTGCTGAATACAGCACATTCCAGCAGTTTGTCACGAAGGAGTTCATTCAGGTTGGAGCTGCGCTTTACCTTATTCCGAAGCACCCAGAGCTCAGATACAGAGAATGATTTCAGGGATTCGACAGATAGTCTGAAAGAACCATTTCTCTGTGTATAGAGAATTAGCTCCCATTCTTCTAACAGATTGTTGACTCCCACAGTCAAATAATTTAATTCCAAAGCAAAGGCATGCATAAAGACGTCCTCGTCAGGGTTTACCTCTCGAAGATCATAGATCAGAGATAAGAACTTCTTGTCATTGAAAGGCTCCCTTTGAGGTCCATTAAAGATTCTTCTTGCTATGACCTAGCTTTTTCCTTCTTTTCTCCTTATATCAAGATTCTTCTGCTTGATTGCAGCATCATAGATTTTCTGTTTCTCGATCTTTATTTGTTCTTCTGTGATCAACTTGTCCTCTAGAAGTTTTTGGAAATCACGAAGCTTACGCTTCCTAGCTTCATTTTCAGCTTTGAACTTCCGGACATTCTCCTCATGTTCTAGGTCAACAGGTTCTTCATCCTGAAACAAATAACCCTCATCAAATTTACCTTCTTCTTCTTCTGCTTGACGATAGGTAGCATCGAAGACGTCATCATCATCCATATCCTGTGGATAGTCATCATAACTATCAGAATTGAATACATTGTCGGACTGATGTAACGGTTCTTTGCCTTTAAACTTATCAGTTTCTTTGTCAGGGGCAGATTCAGAAGTGGTATTTTCCTTGTTGCTTTGATTTGAGCTATTGCCTCTGTCATCTTTGTCACCTTTGTCTTCTCTATTCTCCCCCTTAGTTGAGGGATCCTCTCCGGAGGGTTGATCATCAGACTTGTTGGAGTTTCTGAGGAGTTGATCTAATTTGCTGTCGATGGTCTCAAATTTGGACATGTAAAGCTCATGATTAGATCTCATCTCAACAGCTAACTCATGGATTTCCTCTTTAAGCTCATCCCTATAAGAACTAGATGGCCTATCCTCAGCTTTCTGTTCTAGGGTCACCAACTGTGCACCCTTGAGCTTCTCGTTCTCAGCAATCATTCTGGCTATTTCAGCTCGTAACTTAGCCATTTGTTCCTCAAACAGAGCAGGGTCAGTGTGTGCACTCACCTCACGTACACTCAAAGCTGTTTCACTAGCCTCACGTGCATGTGTATCGCTCGGTGTTGGCCTTTCTTCACTCATAGGATTCACTCTTCCTGCTGTACCTGTATATACTACCAATGTCCCCTGAGATGGGTTCAAAGGTAGTGGAGGAACAAATTGTCCTCCGGACGCCTGTGAGGGCAGATTAACTTGCACGCTGCCAAGTTCCACCTGATCAGAAAAGAAAGTGTGATCAGCAAAGTTTTCATATATAATACATTGATTTTGAAAATCTGTGCATTCAGTAAACATAGTAACCTGTGTATCTGTTTGGGCTGGCACTAGCGTGAGTGCTAGCGCAGTACTTGACTCTGTACAAGTTACCGCGGCCGGACGGTCAATTTCAATGGCCTCATCCTGTAGAGAGAATGGGTCCAGAGACTGTTTTATTGCCATTTCAAAATCTAAACCTTGTTGGGAAGGTAAAGATGAAGCTGCAGTTGTCTCCATGGCTTCCACCCTTTGCTTCTTTGAGGGAGACAGAGCTGCGGGTTGACTCATTAAACTACTCGAACTCCGTTTCCTTGCAACTTTACGAACAGGTTGCATTGAAGTGTTGGTTGATGTGTTTGGAGAAACGAGAGTTTGTTGAAGTGAAACATCAGCTAGGTTATGAACCTGTGTGTTGTCAGGTTCATTGCTGGTAGGCTGGAAAACAAAATCAAGGTCACAAACAAGATCACAACCATAATCTGACGTAGCAACATTAAAATTAGATGAGAAGTTAGAAAGTACCTGAGCTACCTGTAGGTCCTGACGGAAGGACTGCAGCTCCTGGTTGATAGGAGAGTCTGAGGGAAGGGGTTGTGAGGTAGATTGTGTTTGTGGTATGATTTGGGATTGTGTTTGGTAAGGGAGAGGTTCAGATGAAGATGGTTGATGCTCGAAGAGATCATAATCCAAAGTTTGATCTTCAAATGAAGGGTTAGATTGTTGTTGTTGATGGATAGGGGAGTGATATGATGATTGGTTGGATGAATGGTGTGAAGACTGTGCTTCTTGAGATTGTTGAGGTGAATGCTGCTGTTGTTGTTGTTGTAGAAGTTGTTGTTGATGGTGTTGTGCAGGTTGTTGAATCTGCAGGGGTTGAGGTTCTTGAGGTTGTTGTTGCTGTTGTTGAGGTTGCTGCTGAGGTTGAGGTGGAGGAGCCACTTGAAGTTGATACAACTGAAGAGGAGCATTGAACATTTGTAGCATGTAAGGAGTAGTGACAAGGGGAATAGCTGCAAATTTGTTCTTGTTATCCAACTGAGTCATTAATTTAGTGCAGGCACGAGGAACTGGTGCCACAGGAGAGTTGGAGTAGTGTTCCTTTTCAGCGTCAGTCATTTTATCATTGAGAAATAACATGATAAAGTGAGGATAAAAGCATGCAACCTTCGCGTTCTGTTCAACAGATCTGTTCCTTAGAGGTCCCAACTTGGAAAGAATGGCTTGCAGTATAAGCTTACCAAAGTTGATTGGACGATTATAGACAATACTGAACCCAATCTTCTGAAGCAAAGAAGTTATGACATTAAAGTTCTTACGAGTGGTCGGAGCAAACACTTTAGCCAAAGTGTCGAAGAAGAGGTCCCACTCAGGCTTCAGATTGCCTTTCAACATCCTAGGCAAATTGATCTCTCCCTGACATAAGATTGTCTCAAAGAATTGGGTGAGTTCAGCTTCAGTAGGGAGTTCAGCAAAATTCTCCCTCGGAAATCCAAGTATCCTATTCACATCATCAGTGTTGATGTGAATGGTACGTCCTCCATGTACTTCTCCAGACATTCGATAATTATCCAACAACGTAGTATTTAATGCTGAAGAGTAGAAATCTAGTATCGGTTGAATCTGGAGTTCTGCAGAAGCTGTAATAGCAGTGCTGACGAGCGACTGACTATTCAGAAAACGGACCCACGGCCTAAAACGAGCCAAACTAGCTTCCGGGTCGAAAATCCATTCAAATTAGTCTCCTCGATAACAAAGCGACCGGCCATTTTTTTTTTTTAAATTAAAAATTGAATTAAGTGAGAATTTTTCAAACAAAATATTAATTTTCAAATTTCTCACAAATTTCAATTAATAATTAAATATTAATCAATTAATTAATTAATAATTCGAATTAATTGAGTAAATTCGAATTAAAACTTAATTAATCTTAAAATGGCTCAAATTAGTCTCCAAACAATGCCTTAATCTCAACTTAGTCCAAAAATCCCCAAATACACTCTTAAAACCCTAAAATTCGAAATCCAAAATCAAGGGTTTCAAAAGCTTTTGATTCAAACTTCCACAAACTGATCAGAACAGGTAATCCACGGCAAGAGGGTCACAGAACCGGTAATAATTTGCACAAACTCGGTCTAACTCGCCCTAACTCAGTCGAACTCAGTGAACTGGGTTTCGAAAAAATCAAAAATTCGGCAGCAATTCGACTAAAATCGTGATTTAAATCAGTAACAAGCAAGCGTTTAGGCTTGAAATAAGTAACCAGCAAGTTATTTGAAGCAAAAACTTGAAAAACTTGTGCTTGAATCAATGGCAGTTCGGTGTATGCGTGAAAAACAAAGTGAAGAAGATGAAGTTGGGAGGTATGAGATTCATTTGTTAAGTCATACGGACTGTCAAGAGGTCGGTATGACTTTCCTAGGAAAAGTCATACCGTGCGCCTGAGAAGGACATTCTCGGAGCGTAGGTATGACTTTTCTTTGAAATGTCATACCGAAGTCTTAAAGGGGTAGAACAGGGCCTCGGTATGACTTTCTAAGAAAGTCATGCCGCATACAAGAAGCGTATGAGACAATTGACAGCCGGTATGACATTGTTTAAAAATGTCATACCGAGCTTAAAAACAGAATAATAAAAAAAATAGAATATTATGATTTTTGATTAATTAAAAACAATAAAACCTTTTGCACATTTAATCAAAAATCTAATGCACATAATATATAATATATTACACATATATTTTGTAAAATTCAACTTTAATTCATTAAAATGAATTAACTTAAAATCAAATATTTATGCTTAATTAATTTTGAAAAATACAAAATAAATACATATAATTATCTAAATGCATAGAGAATATTACAGGGGAGTATGCAGCACTTAGAAAATTATAGAGAATTATATGAACATGCATAATTATATAGGAAATTATCAGATAATATACAAACAATTATATAAAATCTAATAACATAGATATAATTACACAGAAAATTCACAAAAATATATAATAATATGTAAAATACATATAAAATATATACAAAGAGAATTATGGCATATTTAACATCCCTAACTCACAAACCAACTTAGAGAAAGTGGATTCATCAAGTGGTTTCGTGAAGATGTCTGCAATCTGATCAGCCGTGGGTACGAAATGTAACACCACAGTACCATTCATGACATGTTCTCGAATGAAATGATACCTGAAATCTATGTGCTTGGTTCTGGAGTGTTGCACTGGATTGTTTGAAATGGCTATGGCACTGGTGTTGTCACAAAATATTGGAATTTTGTCGACAGAATAGCATAATCATTTAATTGATTCCTGATCCAGGGAATCTGAGCACAGCAACTGCCAGCAGCTATGTACTCAGCTTCAGCAGTAGAAGTGGACTCTGAGTGTTGCTTCTTGCTGTACCAGGAATCCAACCGACGTCCTAGAAATTGACAGCTTCCAGACGTAGCTTGAGATATCAACTTTCTTACCAGATTTATCCTGGTCAAGCTTAGTGGCAGTGGACATGGGTGTCTTTGCCGGTGAACAGTCTTCTAGATTGTACTTTCTTAGAAGATCTCTGACATATTTTGACTAGCAAATAAAGATTCCATCTTCCTTTTGGCTTACTTGAAGACCAAGAAAGTAGGATAGCTCACCCATCATACTCATTTCATAATTACTCTGCATTAACTTAGCAAATCTCTTGCTCAAGTTATCGTTAGTAGATCCAAATATAATATCATCAACATATATTCTGTGACGAACCCAACATAAATAACCGACTAAAGCATGCATATTGATATATATAATTAAACTACAGAGTTATAAAGATCAAACTACATGTCTAAATCCACAATCCCGGAATCACCAGGAATGAGTATGAACAACATCTAAAGTTATTACAACCCAAAATAAAATCCAAATTAAGTCTAAGTCATTACTACAAGTTTTAAATCCCAAAGGTTCAAAAGATAACCACTAGGGAACTACGAGTTCCCAACCTGCTCCATCATACGGCGATAAGCAATCCCATTGCCTGAGGTGGTTTTACGAGCGGTCTGCTTGAATCGGGCCATTCTCGGGTTTCACTGAAGGGTTATAACAACAACAATATATATATGAGCAAAAAGCTCAGCAAGTGAAAGCAGTATATTTGACAGTTCACAATATGTAATATAACAAGTGCAAAAGCAACAACAGATATCACAAGGTATAAACACAAGTAAAGGTGCAATGTGGGATATCAATTTATTGGAATTGGAAACACACAGCGCTACGAGCATTGAGGGGTGATCGGCCCACAACAAGCTCCGAACCACATAAAGTGATTCAACCAGGGAGGATCCTCGGCACACATTGGCCATAAACAGGCATCAGGCTCCCCGCTACTGATGCTGCAATAATTGACTGGCGCCTCAGTCTTAATAAATTATTATCCAATTCCTTTTAAGGTCATATCAATTCAATTCATTTTCAAAAGGGGTCTTGATCAAAGACAAGTTATAAGCATGAGGGGTGATGAGGTAATTCAGTCCTAAGTAAACAGTAATTCAACGTTCACAGGGTATACAGTTACAAAGCAAGTATAAAGGAAGAGTTTCACTTGCCTGGATAAAGCTTACTGAACTCTTGTACAGATGCTTCTAGGGGTTCCTTGCCTGGCCTCCTACTTGCACCTATAATTAATAGTATCCTCGTCACTAACTACCCTTTCGTGTATAAATAAATATATATATATATATATATATACATATATAATAAATATACACTTAAACTTAATTAAAACAAGTAACATAATCATCAAGTAATGCACATAACAAGTAAAGCATGGCATTTGTTACTTAACTAGTATCACTTAATGATCTTCTAATTATACTTAAATCACTTAAGCAATTAATCAAGTAGCACATAAGGTCTAAGACCAATACCCTAACTATACTCTACTGACCTTAACTTAACCAATTATTAGTAGGGCATACTTGTGCCCCACCTCCCAAGACTTACAAGTGAAGTGCAACCTAAGTGACTCACTAGTATGCTTACCTTGGCGACACTTGTGTGCCTTAGTAAAAATAATGCATCTACACTAAGTGAATTGACTTAAACTAACTTGCACTATCTAATACGACTTAAAACTAACTCATGGACTCAATATGAGGTCAACGCCTCACTGATGACACACTCAAATGCAATGCATCTTAAGTGAACTCTAAAGTATGACTCCATGTGTGACACTTGTGTTCTTTAGTGGAAATGAGGCATCTCCATTTAAGGTATTGACTCTAAACCAATTTCTATAGGTTGACACACTGCTAAACTAACATTATGAAGTGGTGTGACTCAAAGGCCTTGCCTATATGGGTCCTTAAAAACTAGTGTACTTAAAGTGACCATTCTGCCTTGGCAGTTTGGCACCTCTTGGGGGCCTAAATCATCTAAATCAAGGCCCCATGAGGGCCTCATCATTGACAAGGTTTTTACACTCAAAAGTGCAAATGACACAATTGTGCCCTGTTCTGGGGTGTACTCTGAAATTTGTGTGTGCATTTATGTAAATGACGGTTTTTATGACTTTTATGGCTACTGGAGACTTGTATACATCAAGTCCCAACTCCAGGAGACTTGGGCCTATGAGGGCCTAAGCATGACACATCCAATTCTCATGTTTTTCTATAGTGTAAAAATCTGCCTAAGTGTGTGTGTGACTCCTTCCACCTTAACTCCCTTCCAAACACCATAAATCAAACAACCAAGCCACAACCTACTCTATATGATACATATATCTACTGTCTATCCTCACCAAGCAAGATACCACAATTTATAACCATGAAAAATTCAATGCCGAAGTAAAACAATGAACCAAAAACAGAGCAGAATTTTCAGGGTGCATATATGAGCAAAATTTCGAATATATGAGCATGATACTCTCAATATAGCTACTGATTATCATTGTAAACTATCATACATGTTCAAAACTAACCACAATTCACAAGAAACATAGCATGCATTGACCAAAAACCAAGTTAAAAGCTCCAAATTGTCACATATAACACCCATTCGAATATCATGGCATAAGATCACTAGTTTCACATAGTTCTTGTATAAAGGGTAACATGCAAGCTCTAAAACTTAATAAGACACATTGTAAAGGATCAAAACCTCTTGAAACCATAACAAAACATCACACAATTTCGAATTTAAGGTCATGAAAACAACCCATTTCCTTCGGCTCCCTTGAGGGTCATTGCCGAAGGTGATGAAGCAAGTGTATTTCGGCCAAATGGAGGTATAACCGCCACCAAAATCACATCAAGCTCATCATCTAGGAACCTCTGAAATGGTGACTCTAAGTCCATAAGAACCAAAGCCCCATTCCGGTTCCAAATGACACATGCAAGCTAAGTCTAACCTTGAGAGAGAAGATACAAGTGTGGGAGATGAAGATCTTGGCAAAACAAGCTTGATTCTTGAAGAAGATGAAGAAATCAGCAATGGAGGAGGGTTTGGGGAGAGAGAGCCGAGAGGAGAGGTGAGGGAGATGAGAGAAATGAGAGAGAATGGGGTTGGTGTATGTGTGTATGAGTTTGTGTGGTCAAGTGGTGTGTAATCAAGCACATTTGACCCATTGACTTGACCAATTAGTGGTAGTGGATTGTAGAAATGACTAGCTTGTCCTCTCTTCAAGTGTTGGTGTAAAATGCATGCAAGGGTAATGTAGTCATTTGATAAATAATAAAAGTGTGATTAAAAGAGTATTAAAAGAAAGAGTTTTAGTAAATAAAGTACAAATCGATAAATCATGAAATTAATATCACAAATAATATGGGATTTTAGAAGTTTAATAAAATAGTTTTCAAAAATTTTGGACAAGAAATGAATTTAAAAGAATATATGCGATTTAAGCTCTAATATTAACATTACACATAATTATAAAAGCACGGATATTATACACGTAAAATCTCGAGGGAATCATACATCAAAACGCTATTTTACAAGTTATAATCTATCGGCTACTCGCAATTATTAAATATCACTAAATTGTATCCCTATCTATTATTATTACATCGGGTAGCGACAACGATCACTTTTATTACTATAAAGTCAAAACCGTCGCAACTAGTAATATTATTTAATCGCGTAGCGAGAATTATTCGTCAAATAACATACAAGTACATTCTAACTATAATCGAAAGTCACGTAACAATAAACGAGTCAATTCACATAATTTGGCAATTAAAACTCGAAATTTTATATATCACCAAAATGAAATACTGTAATATATATATATAAGTCAAATATTACAGGCGTTACATCCTTCCCCCCTTAAAAGGATTCTGACCCCAGAATCTAAGTAAACAAATGAGGATACTTATCTAACATATCACTTTCTAATTCCCACGTTGATTCTTCAACCTTAGGATTCCTCCACAATACTCGAACTAAAGGAACTGTCTTATTCCTTAACACCTTATCCTTTCTATCTAGAATGCTAACCGGTTGCTCGATATAAGACAAATCGGGCTCTATCTCAACTGGTTCATTCTCTATGATGCACTTGGTGTCGGGGTTGAACTTCTTAAGCAATGAGACATGGAAAACATTGTGAACGTGCTGCATTTGAGGCGGTAAAGCTAATTCGTACGCCACTTTCCCAATTCTGCTTAGAATCTCAAAAGGACCAATAAATCTTGGACTCAGTTTCCCTTTCTTTCTGAATCTTGCTATTCCTTTCCATGGTGACACTTTCAACAGAACAGCTTCTCCTACTTCATATTCAACATCCTTTCTGTGCGGGTCAGCATACTTTCGTTGTCTATCTTGAGCTGCAATCAATCTGCTTCGAATCACATCTATTGCTTCTTTTGTTTGCTGGATCAATTCTGGACCAATTACTTTCCTTTCTCCAACTTCATCCCAATATATCGGAGATCTACACTTCCTTCCATAAAGAGCTTCGTACGGGGGCATTCCAATGCTAGCATGATAACTATTATTATACGAGAACTCAACTAATGGCAAATGCTCGTCCCAATCTCCTTTGAAGTCCACAGCACATGACCTTAACATGTCTTCGATAGTTTGAATTGTACGCTCGCTTTGTCCGTCCGTTTGTGGATGATAAGCAGTACTCATCTTGAGTCGGGTTCCCAAATGTTCTTGAAATTGCTTCCAAAATCTAGAGTTAAAACGAGGGTCTCGATCTGACACAATAGATACTGGAACTCCATGACGAGTAACAATCTCTTTCAAATACATGTGAATCAGCTTGTCCATTGAAAATCTCTCATTGATTGGTAGAAAATGAGCCGACTTGGTCAACCGATCAATTATTACCCAAATAGCATCACGATTAGATTTCGTCCTTGGCAATCCAACTATAAAGTCCATTGCAATGTGCTCCCACTTCCATTCTGGTATCTCTAAAGGCTGTATCAACCCACTTGGCTTCTGATGTTCAGCTTTTACTCTTTGACAAGTGTAGCATTTACTAATCCATTGAGCAATTTCCTTCTTCATGTCTGGCCACCAAAAGTTTTGCTTTAAGTCTTGGTACATCTTTGTGCTTCCGGGGTGAATAGAAAATTCTGAATTGTGAGCATCCTTCAAGATCTCATTCTTCAATTCTTCCACATTTGGTATCCAAATTCTTGATGAAAACCTCAAGATTCCTTGATTCTCTTTCTGTGTACAGATTTCTTCTCCGGTCAACTCATTCATCTTCTTATTCATCACTTCTTCTTGGCACTTCTTTATCTTCGCCATTAATTCAGGCTGAAAAGTCATGGTACAAATCATTTCTGTAGGTGCACTAGGAGCTCGAATTTCAATTCCCATCTTCTCAAATTCCTATGATAGTTCTTGAGTCATTGTCAGCATATTCAACCTTTCTTTGCGACTTAACGCATCTGCTACTACGTTCGCCTTTCCGGGATGATAGTTAATCGTGCAGTCGTAGTCTTTAATCAATTCCAACCATCTTCGCTGCCTCATGTTCAACTCTTTTTGCGTGAAAATGTACTTCAAGCTTTTGTGATCCGTGAATATTTCACACTTCTCGCCATAAAGATAGTGTCTCCAAAGCTTCAAGGCAAACACAATTGCTGCCAATTCCAAGTCATGAGTTGGATATCTTTGTTCGTGTGGCTTGAGTTGTCTTGACGCGTAGGCTATCACTTTCCCGTGTTGCATTAAAACACAACCTAATCCTTTATATGACGCATCACTGTAGATAACAAAATCTCCTTGATCATCTGGCAAAGCTAGAACTGGAGCGGTGACTAACTTCTGTTTCAAGTCTTGAAAGCTCTTTTCACATTTGTCGGTCCATTCAAACTTTTCATTCTTCCGAGTCAATCTCGTCAATAGTACTGCAATCTTTGAGAAATCCTTCACAAACCTTCGATAATATCCGGCCAATCCCATGAAACTTCTAACTTCAGTTGGGGTCTTCGGCCTTTCCCAATTCATCACAGCTTCTATCTTAGCTGGATCCACTCGAATACCTTCACTTCCAATAATATGCCCTAAAAATTGCACTTCTCGTAACCAGAATTCACATTTAGAGAACTTTGCATACAACTTCTCCTTCCTTAAAGTTTCCAAAGCTATCCTCAGATGTTCAGCATGTTCTTCTTCAGACTTCGAGTATATAAGAATATCGTCGATGAATACAATGGCGAACTTGTCCAAATACTTCTTGAATACACGGTTCATCAAATCCATGAAGGCGGCTGGTGCGTTTGTCAATCCAAATGCCATAACCAGAAACTCGTAATGCCCATACCGAGTTCTAAAAGCGGTCTTTGGAATGTCTTCCGGCTTAATCTTCAATTGATGATATCCCGAACGCAAGTCAATCTTCGAAAAGTAAGTTGCTCCTTTGAGTTGATCAAATATGTCATCGATTCGAGGCAAAAGATACCTATTCTTGATTGTCAACTTGTTCAATTCTCTATAGTCGATGCACAATCTCATGCTTCCGTCCTTTTTCTTCACAAAAAGAACTGGAGCTCCCCACGGGGATACACTTGGCCTTATAACTCCTTTGTCTAACAACTCTTGCAATTGCTTGGCCAACTCCTTCATTTCTGCCGGTGCCATTCGATACGGTTGCTTCGAAACTGGTTCCGTGCCGGGTGCTAAGTCGATAGAAAACTCAATTTGACGGTCGGGAGGCAATCCAGGAAGATCGTCAGGAAATACATCAAGAAACTCGTTAACTATCGGAATACTTTCTATATTCGGCGTCTCTTTAGATCTATCAATCACATGAGCCAAATAACCTTCACAACCTTGCCTTAACAACTTCTTAGCTTCAATTATCGTCAAGAATGTCTTAGCTTGTTTCTGCCCTTTAAACTCTACTTTCTTGCCTTGAGGAGACTTAAGGATTATCTTCTTCTTCTTACAGTCTATTTGAGCACCATTTTCTGCTAACCAGTCCATACCTAATATGACATCAAACTCTCCTAATCGAAAAGGTATAAGGGAAGCAGGAAAACTAAAGCCAGAAATCTTTATAGTACATCGGGGGCAAATACTTCTAACAGATACTTGTTCTTGATTAGCAACAATGATAGATAAGGGTTCAACTAATGGTTCAATTCCACAATTCAACTTGCCAGCAAAAGATTCAGATATGAAAGATCTAGTAGCTCCAGAATCAAATAGCACTTTAGCATGAGTGTTGTTGACAGAAAGCGTACCTGCCACAACCTCAGAACTCTGAACAGCATCTTTGATATTCATGTTGAATGTCCTTGCTTGAGCCGGATAAGAGGGATGGTAAACAGGAGTTGCAGATTCAAAAACTTGAGTAGAAGGTAATTGCAGAATCGGAGCAGAAGATGTCATTCCTTGATTGTAAGGGGTAGTTGCCAATTGCATCAACTTGTTGGTTCCAGAAGCTTTACAATCTCTTGACATATGACCGGTCTTTCCACACTTGAAACATGTAACAGAAGGCTTCGAGTTCTGGCACTCGTTCGCATAATGACCCTTCAAGTTGCACTTGAAACAGACAATATCAGCCTTATTACAATTTCCCGTGTGTTTCTTGTTGCAGAACTTGCATTCTGAATTTGCTTGTTGACTCCTTTGACCATTCGGTCCTTGAATCTTCCTCACATTCCTATTATCACCTTTCTTGAATCCTCGGGGACCTCCTTGATTCTGAACTCCAAACTTTCTGAAATTCTTCGCCTTTTGACTCCCTTGAGCCGAACCTTCACCATTATTCCCAAACTTTCTCTTCTTGTTGTCCTTCTCCTTCTGATTCTGATCACTTTCTCCTTCTATTACCATTGCCTTTTGGACCACTTCAGCATATGTGGCCAATTCAAAAGCAGCCACTCTGCTTCGTAGCCAAGGCTTCAATCCTTGTTGAAATCTCTTTGCTCTTTTCTCGTCCGTGTCCACATAATCTCCCACGAACCTTGCTAATTCTGTAAACTTCTTTTCATATTCCCCAACAGTCATTCCCTCTTGCTTCAATTCAAAGAACTTCAACTCCATCTGAGTTTGCATATACCTTGGAAAGTACTTGTCTAGAAAGATCTTCTTAAATCTATCCCAAGCAATAACATCTCCTTCTTCTAAAGCACGGGCTGACTCCCACCAGTAATTTGCTTCATCTTTCAGAAAATAGGAGGCATATTCAACTTTCTTATCATCGGTTACAACAGCCAAGGTGAAAGCCTTCTCCATCTCCTTTATCCAGGATTGAGCTTCAACAGGGTCTTGAGTTCCTCGGAACTCGGGTGGTTTCACAGCTTGGAAAGATTTGAAAGTAGTAGGTGGTGGTGGTGCTTGTTGTTTTTGCTGGAGTTGTTGTTGAAGTAATTGTTGTTGTTGAGCAAGGGTAACAGATTGTTGGTGAAGAAGTTGCATAAGTTGAGCCAAGGTACCAGGTGGTTCTTCGGTATTTTCATTGTTGGTGTTGCGGGTTCTTCGAGGAGGCATGATTCTGAATGTAGACAAGAAAAGCTTATTCATCACAGTTCAATATATACATACAAGTTATATCAAAGGGGAAGTATTGGGTGCAAAGGTATTATTCAAAGGTTATTCACATGGTAAAGGTTTATTGTTGTTATTATGGCATCATGGTATGTGTGTGTATTATTAGAGTCTAAGGTATCACATTGCAAAGGTATAATTATCCAATCAAGGTCACAATCATGGTATATTGGAAAAGTTTAAACATGATCACGTTCTAAAGGTTCCACATGGCAATTTCTGTCTAAGCATGGCATATATAATGACAATATGATGACAATACGGGGTAAATAGTCAAAGTGCGAATATTAAACATTAGTTCAAATGATAAGTACGGAACAATATGAACGGAAAATAAAGTGCGAATAAAGTCTTCCCGAAACAATCCGGGGTACAAGTACGAATGAAAGTCAAAGTACGGATAACATGATAATAACGATAAATAGACTAAGAAATAGTCTAGGGGGATGGTGATGATGCTGGTGAAGCTGGTGGACTGGCAACTGGCTCACGGAGACTGCTAATCACACGGCGGAGCTCGTCAGTAATGGCGGTCAAAGTGATACGGCTCTCACGCTCGCGGTAGGGTGGAATAGCTGCCAAACGGTCCTCTGCCATGCGAATGATCTCCTCGACCCTAGCAATCAAACGGGGACGGTTGCCCTCATCATCAAAGTCCTCACGGTACAGCTGATCAATCCGGTGCTGGAGAATCGTGTTCTGGCCCTCGAGTCGATCAGTAAGCCTCACCATCTGCTCGTAAAGCGGGAACGGAACAGTAGCCGGGAATCCGGGACTAGAAGATGACGATGCCTGCCAACAGTTATATATATATATATATACGCGGTTATAGTCAAAAGGGTGAGAAAACTTAAAAGATTCTAACGCCCCAAGTCCCACATGATCTAAGTTCATCTTAACCTCTAAATCCTATCTTATGTTCATTTATCCTATGTTGTTCAGTGACTCAAACCTGTCGCTCTGATACCAACTGTGACGGACCCAACATAAATAACCGACTAAAGCATGCATATCGATATATATAATTAAACTACAGAGTTATAAAGATCAAACTACATGTCTAAATCCACAATCCCGGAATCACCAGGAATGAGTATGAACAACATCTAAAGTTATTACAACCCAAAATAAAATCCAAATTAAGTCTAAGTCATTACTACAAGTTTTAAATCCCAAAGGTTCAAAAGATAACCACTAGGGAACTACGAGTTCCCAACCTGCTCCATCATACGGCGATAAGCAATCCCATTGCCTGAGGTGGTCTTACGAGCGGTCTGCTTGAATCGGGCCATTCTCGGGTTTCACTGAAGGGTTATAACAACAACAATATATATATATGAGCAAAAAGCTCAGCAAGTGAAAGCAGTATATTTGACAGTTCACAATATGTAATATAACAAGTGCAAAAGCAACAACAGATATCACAAGGTATAAACACAAGTAAAGGTGCAATGTGGGATATCAATTTATTGGAATTGGAAACACACAACGCTACGAGCATTGAGAGGTGATCAGCCCACACCAAGCTCCGAACCACATAAAGTGATTCAACCAGGGAGGATCCTCGGCACACATTGGCCATAAACAGACATCAGGCTCGCCGCTACTGATGCTGCAATAATTGACTGGCGCCTCAGTCTTAATAAATTATTATCCAATTCCTTTTAAGGTCATATCAATTCAATTCATTTTCAAAAGGGGTCTTGATCAAAGACAAGTTATAAGCAAGGGTGTTTTCAAAGTACAAGTGATCTTTCTAAAGTAAGGGATGTTATTAAGATCAGGGTTCCAAATGAGACAATCTAGTTTAATGTGGGGTATCAAGTTCTCTTTATTCATCAAGGGACTATTGGAGTATAATCATGTGGTTGTAAGGTGATATTACATGAAAAAGGTAATTCAAGTATTAAGGGTATTATTGGAATCCAAAGTCATGATCATGAGGGGTGATGAGGTAATTCAGTCCTAAGTAAACAGTAATTCAACGTTCACAGGGTATACAGTTACAAAGCAAGTATAAAGGAAGAGTTTCACTTGCCTGGATAAAGCTTACTGAACTCTTGTATAGATGCTTCTAGGGGTTCCTTGCCTGGCCTCCTACTTGCACCTATAATTAATAGTATCCTCGTCACTAACTACCCTTTCGTGTATAAATAAATATATATATATATATATAAATATATACATATATAATAAATATACACTTAAACTTAATTAAAACAAGTAACATAATCATCAAGTAATGCACATAACAAGTAAAGCATGGCATTTGTTACTTAACTAGTATCACTTAATGATCTTCTAATTATACTTAAATCACTTAAGCAATTAATCAAGTAGCACATAAGGTCTAAGACCAATACCTCCTAACTATACTCTACTGACCTTAACTTAACCAATTATTAGTAGGGCATACTTGTGCCCCACCTCCCAAGACTTACAAGTGAAGTGCAACCTAAGTGACTCACTAGTATGCTTACCTTAGCGACACTTGTGTGCCTTAGTAAAAATAATGCATCTACACTAAGTGAATTGACTTAAACTAACTTGCACTATCTAATACGACTTAAAACTAACTCATGGACTCAATATGAGGTCAACGCCTCACTGATGACACACTCAAATGCAATGCATCTTAAGTGAACTCTAAAGTATGACTCCATGTGTGACACTTGTGTTCTTTAGTGGAAATGAGGCATCTCCATTTAAGGTATTGACTCTAAACCAATTTCTATAGGTTGACACACTGCTAAACTAACATTATGAAGTGGTGTGACTCAAAGGCCTTGCCTATATGGGTCCTTAAAAACTAGTGTACTTAAAGTGACCATTCTGCCTTGGCAGTTTGGCACCTCTTGGGGGCCTAAATCATCTAAATCAAGGCCCCATGAGGGCCTCATCATTGACAAGGTTTTTAACACTCAAAAGTGCAAATGACACAATTGTGCCCTGTTCTGGGGTGTACTCTGAAATTTGTGTGTGCATTTATGTAAATGACGGTTTTTATGACTTTTATGGCTACTGGAGACTTGTATACATCAAGTCTCAACTCCAGGAGACTTGGGCCTATGAGGGCCTAAGCATGACACATCCAATTCTCATGTTTTTCTATAGTGTAAAAATCTGCCTAAGTGTGTGTGTGACTCCTTCCACCTTAACTCCCTTCCAAACACCATAAATCAAACAACCAAGCCACAACCTACTCTATATGATACATATATCTACTGTCTATCCTCACCAAGCAAGATACCACAATTTATAACCATGAAAAATTCAATGCCGAAGTAAAACAATGAACCAAAAACAGAGCAGAATTTTCAGGGTGCATATATGAGCAAAATTTCGAATATATGAGCATGATACTCTCAATATAGCTACTGATTATCATTGTAAACTATCATACATGTTCAAAACTAACCACAATTCACAAGAACCATAGCATGCATTGACCAAAAACCAAGTTAAAAGCTCCAAATTGTCACATATAACACCCATTCGAATATCATGGCATAAGATCACTAGTTTCACATAGTTCTTGTATAAAGGGTAACATGCAAGCTCTAAAACTTAATAAGACACATTGTAAAGGATCAAAACCTCTTGAAACCATAACAAAACATCACACAATTTCGAATTTAAGGTCATGAAAACAACCCATTTCCTTCGGCTCCCTTGAGGGTCATTGCCGAAGGTGATGAAGCAAGTGTATTTCGGCCAAATGGAGGTATAACCTCCACCAAAATCACATCAAGCTCATCATCTAGGAACCTCTGAAATGGTGACTCTAAGTCCATAAGAACCAAAGCCCCATTCCGGTTCCAAATGACACATGCAAGCTAAGTCTAACCTTGAGAGAGAAGATACAAGTGTGGGTGATGAAGATCTTGGCAAAACAAGCTTGATTCTTGAAGAAGATGAAGAAATCAGCAATGGAGGAGGGTTTGGGGAGAGAGAGCCGAGAGGAGAGGTGAGGGAGATGAGAGAAATGAGAGAGAATGGGGTTGGTGTATGTGTGTATGAGTTTGTGTGGTCAAGTGGTGTGTAATCAAGCACATTTGACCCATTGACTTGACCAATTAGTGGTAGTGGATTGTAGAAATGACTAGCTTGTCCTCTCTTCAAGTGTTGGTGTAAAATGCATGCAAGGGTAATGTAGTCATTTGATAAATAATAAAAGTGTGATTAAAAGAGTATTAAAAGAAAGAGTTTTAGTAAATAAAGTACAAATCGATAAATCATGAAATTAATATCACAAATAATATGGGATTTTAGAAGTTTAATAAAATAGTTTTCAAAAATTTTGGACAAGAAATGAATTTAAAAGAATATATGCGATTTAAGCTCTAATATTAACATTACACATAATTATAAAAGCACGGATATTATACACGTAAAATCTCGAGAGAATCATACATCAAAACGCTATTTTACAAGTTATAATCTATCGGCTACTCGCAATTATTAAATATCACTAAATTGTATCCCTATCTATTATTATTACATCGGGTAGCGACAACGATCACTTTTATTACTATAAAGTCAAAACCGTCGCAACTAGTAATATTATTTAATCGCGTAGCGAGAATTATTCGCCAAATAACATACAAGTACATTCGAACTATAATCGAAAGTCACGTAACAATAAACGAGTCAATTCACATAATTTGGCAATTAAAACAAGAAATTTTATATATCACCAAAATGAAATACTGTAATATATATATATATATATAAGTCAAATATTACAGGCGTTACATATTTGAACAAATATCATATCATTATCATGCAATTTGTAAAAGAGAGTTTTGTCTATGACACCTCTAGTAAATTTATTTTCAATTAAAAATTTAGAGAGGGTGTCATACCATGTCCTTGGTGACTGCTTGAGTCCATAGACAGCTTTGAATAGGAAGTACACAAAATCAGCAAATTCTGGATTTTCAAAGCCAGGGGGCTGTTCCAGATATACTTCTTCTTCCAGCTTTCCATTCAGAAATGCACTTTTCACATCCATCTGATAAACTTTGAAGTTGGAGTGTGCAGCAAATGCAAGGAATATTCTGATGGCTTCAAGACGAGCAACTGGAGCATAGGTTTCATCATAATCAATTCCTTCTTCCTGAGAATAACCTTTTGCAACCAGTCTGGCTTTGTTTCTCACAACAATGCCATCACCATCTAACTTGTTACGGAAGACCCATCTAGCTCCAATTGTAGACTTACCTTTTGGTCTTGGAACCAGGGCCCAGACTTCTTGTCTCTCAAATTGATTGAGTTCTTCTTGCATGGCAAGAACCCAATCAGGATCAGCAAGTGCTTCATCTATTTTCTTTGGTTCTAATTGTGAAAGAAAACCAGAGAATAGACATTCATTTGTCGTAGCACTTCTAGTCCTTACACCAACATCAGGATCAGCAATAATCAGATCAAAGGGATGATCTCTGCTCCAAATCTTTTCCCTTGGAAGTCGTGTCCTTGATGATTCAGCTGTATTGTCAGTAAGCTGATGTGTATGACTAGTTGATCCATCAGCTCCCCCTGAGTTGTTGCCAGGATGACTTGATGATCCACCACTAGCATCAATGGAATCTCCAGCATTATTGCCATTTCCTCCACTATTGCCTGGATCATTATCATTGTTGTCATCACCTGTTGCAACCTCAGGTGGCACATCATCATCTGAATCAGAATCTGGATAGTTGTCAAACTTCAGAGATTCAGATGGATCAGCAGATTGTAAACTTGGTAGTTTAGTGTCATCAAATGTTACATTGACACTAACTTTCACTGACAGAGTATCAATTACAAAAACTCTATAAGCATTATTTGTATAACCAACAAAAATTGCTTCAGATGCCTTTGGCTCAAACTTGTTCAAGTTCTCTTCACCATCCTTGAGAACATAACACTTGGCTCCAAAGACATGAAGATGTTTGACATAAGGTTTCTTGTTGTTATACAGATGAAATGGAGTTTTCATATGATCCTTGTTGATCAAAGTTCTATTCTGGGTATAGCAGGCAGTAGACACAGCTTCAGCCCAAAAGTACAGTGGAAGCTTTGATTCAGCAATCATAGTCCTTGCAGCTTCAATCAGTGTACGATTCTTTCTTTCGACGACTCCATTCTGCTGAGGAGTCCTTGGTGCTGAATACTGCCTTCTAATTCCCTTTTCAGAGTAAAAGTTGATTAGAGTTTGATTCTTGAATTCTGTGCCATTGTCTGACCTTACAGCTTTGACTGGCACACCTTTATCCAATTCAACTAACTTTATATGATCAATCACTGTCATCGGGGTTTCATCCTTAGAAGCCAAGAAGTAAACCCAAGTAAATTTTGAGAAGTCATCCACAATAACCAAGGCATATCTTCCTCCATCAATAGATGCAACATTCACAGGGCCAAACAAATCCATATGCAACAAATGAAGTGGATCTGTAATGGTATTGATGGTTTTGCCTTTGTGAGATGCTCTCTTCGCTTTCCCTTTCTGACAAGCTTCACAAAGATCATCAGTTGAGAATTCCAGGGAAGGAAAGCCTCTCACTAGATCTCTCTTGACTAGAGAGTTCATGGTTTTGAAGTTGAGGTGTGAGAGCTTCTTATGCCATAACCAACTATCTTCAGCAAACGCTTTGGCGTAGAAAAAGTGAACTTCGTTTCCTGGTCCTGAAGATAAATCAGCTACGAATATATTGCCTTTCCTTATGCCACATAGTGAAGGACGCTTATCCTTGATATGTTTAATGATACATATCTCCTTTTCAAAATGAACATAATATCCTTTGTCACAGAATTGACTGACACTCAGGAGATTATGTTGAAGTCCTTCAACTATTGCAATATCTTCTATGATGATCCTTCCTATTTTGTACTTGCCATATCCCACAGTACGACCTTTGCTATTATCAGCAAAACTGACTGTAGGGCCAGCTCCTTCTCTTATGTCTTCCAACAGGGATCTATTGCCAGTCATGTGCATTGACGCTCCACTGTCAAGCACCCAGGTAACTCGTACAATTCCACTAGCACCCTGCAAAAGACAACTTGATTAAACCTTCTTTGGGATCCACACTTGATTGGGTCCAGCAAACTCAAAGAATTGATTTCTATCAGGTAATACAACAGAGCCTCTTGGACTGATACTTGGTTCTGATTTGACTGAACTTACTTCCTTAACAACAGCCTTATAAACCTTGGTTTTAGGCTTTGGAACATAAGTCTCCTTCCTCACACAAGGAGGACTAGCAGTCTTTGATCTAGCATGCTTATTGTTTGTGTGTTGTCTAGCAGATGTGTTTTCATTTTTAGCATGCAAATTTATAAAATAAGCAGACATCATATTGAAAGCACAAGTCATGCAATTATCAACACCACAACATTTATGACATGCATCAAAAACAGGAACAATAGGAATATCAGTCACAGTAGTAGGAACATCAATAGATTCTACTCTAACCTTGTTAACAGATTTAAAGTTCTCAGTAGAATGACATCTATTGTTCTTGTTCTTACTATTCACAAAATTATTACGCTTGTTGAATTTAGTTCTCTCAGAGTTGACACCTAAACCAGCTTTAGGCAACCTAACATTGCCTTTCACTTTGATTGGTTTCAGTGATGTCAGGATCTCATCTCTCTTCTCATTACTCTCTTTCATTTTAAGGTCTTCCTGTTTGAGTTCATATCTAATGACAACAGGAGTTTCTAACAGAGGTTCAGCTTCTGAGGATTTGAACAGGGGTTGAGGGGAATCTTTCAAAACAAAAGGAATCCCTCTCTCCTCAGCACTCTTCTTAAAGGGAGTAATGTTACTAGCCTTACCTACAGATTTATTATAGTCAAAGCCTATTCCAACAGTTCTCTTGATCTCTTGTTTATCATTAAGTTCTTTGACTATAGTGGAGGCATCCTTAAAGGCTTTACATTTCACTTTCTCTTCATCTAGCTGAAGTCTTAAAGCAATCTCACCTTTCTCTAGAACTCTGACTTTAGCACATTGTAATCCTAAATCCATAGTCAGTTGTTCTATTTTAGGTTTTAATACGTTCATCTCATTCATTTTATAAGCATGAATATCTAAGACTAGTGTATCAATTTTAAGATTGGCAGCTTTCAACTTTTTAATAGCATCATCTCTTTCGAGTCCTAATTGCATAAAAAGTTTAGGGCATGTAGGATCTACCTGAAAGCTTCCAGCAGGAGGAGGTGAAGATGATCCAGCATTAGCCATAAGAGCAACATTCCCTAGCTGCTCCTCTTCATCACTATCTGTATCATCCCAGCTTTTCCCTTCTGCCAGATAAGACTTGCTTTTGTAATTTTGATTTCCAGAAGTACCCTGATGCTTTCTCACAAGTGCATCATACTTCTGCTTCAGCTCGTCGTAGGAATCTTTTCTCTTTCCTTGAACCTTGGGCTGTTTGCATTCAGTTGCAAAGTGTCCTGGTTCACCACAGTTAAAGCATTTGAACTTGCTTCGATCCACCATCCCAGTCTTGTATCCTCCTTTGCTTGTAGAAGATGAATAACCTCCTTTCTGAAACCTGTTCACAGTAGGTTTGTACTTGTAGGAGGGATTCTTCCTGAATCTCATGTTTCCAAACTTCTTGGCAAACAGAGATAGAGATTGATCTTCTAATTGTTCTAGCTCTTCCATTGTATAAAACTCTTCGTCACCACTGGAAGATGCAGTCTGACCCATCTCAGGTACAACAAATTCCTGAGTGGTTTTAGAAGGAACAACAACATCCTTCTTCTCTTCCGGTACAGGTGACTCAACAACTAGAGCTCTCGAATGGTTCAGTGTTTTACCCCAGCCATATCTCTGTTTACTTTGAACTTGTTCAAGTTCATAAGTTTTCAACACTCCGTAGAGTCTTTCCAGAGATATCTCATTCAGATCTCTGCTTTCCCTGATGGCAGTGATTCTGTGTTCTAGATGTTCAGGAAGTGTTAAGAGAAATTTCATGTTGACCTCTTTCTTGTCGTAGTATTTCCCATTTAAATTTAGATTATTAATTAGATTATTAAGTCTGATAAACACTTCTGAAATCCCTTCTCCGGGATTGGAACCAAACTGTTCATACTGAGCCATCGGTATCTCTTTCTTGTTTTCTCTAACTTCATCTGAGCCTTCATTGATGATCTCTAACGTATCCCAGATTTGCTTGGCGTTTGTACAATTAACAACAGCATTGTACATTACTGGATCTAGAGATTCCACCAATATTAGTTGAAGAGCGTCATCTAAGTTCATCTGTTCACCCTCTTCATCTGTATACTCATGAAGTTCTTTCGGAATGGTATGATGAGGTATTAACACACCTTCTTCGTGTGCTAATATGACTTTCATCGGAATAGAAACACCTTTGTTTAATATCCCGATATATTTTCTGTTGGCTGTGCGAAGAAATAATAACATGTGCCTCTTCCATAGGCCAAAGTGTTCCTTGCTGAACGGTGGGATTTTAATGCTACTGATCTTTTGTGTACTCATGTTTTAAGGATTTGAAGTGAATAGTGTTTGTATGAGATTTGGATTTTTGAAAGAAAAATATTTTAAATCAGAATTAATTTTTGGAATAAAATTAATTCGAATAAAAAATATTTGGACGTTATAGAGTGTGTATAGGATCTGATACGAAAAAATGGTATCAACCTCGCTCTGATACCAATTGTTAGGTCCTGAAACGATTGTAGAAGGGGGGGTTGAATACAATCGTCACTAAAAATCGCAGCGGAATAATATGATTTGAATTAAACTTGTTAATCAGATTTTAATTAATTAATATAACAATGTTTTAAGTCGTTATATAATTAATAAGGTTCATTTTAATGTCCACTAAAGTTCGTAGAATAAATTCGACAGGATGTATTCTAGTTTAGTGATTAAAACAACCGAGTGATCAAAGCACAGAAAACTGTGGATATAACAAATAGCAAGTTACAAACAACTTGAAAGTTTACAATGCAATGAACAACTTTGAAATGAAGAAGTGAAGCCATATATATAGGCAAAGCACTTGGAACTAGGTATGACATTGAAAGGAATGACTTAGTAGCTTAGGAATGACATTACAAAGCAAAGCCATGCCAAAAGGAAGGAAGGAATGACATTTAAAAGGAATGTCATACTGCCATACACGGTATGACATTAATTCCTTGGCCTTCAAGGGTCAGTTGGCATGACTTAATCAATAGAAGTCATAGGACAACAGGCGGTATGACTTTTTAAGTCATGAAGCCTCAAACGGTATGACATTAGTGAATGTCATACGGATACACACGGTATGACTTCAACAATATCATACGCAAAGACACGGTATGACTTTCTTAAGTCATACCAAACAGAGTCAGTTGACAGTACACGGTATGGCTTTCTTTCAGAAAGTCATACCGACTGATATAACATATTACAAGCATCAGAATGACTTATCAAAGTCATGGCAAGGAATGTCATAAAGGGGGACACGGTATGACATTCATTGATAATGTCATACCGAGTCTTTTAGACATTAAAAACAGTTTAATTAATTATATAAATATTCAATAATTACTCACTTAATTATATTAATCATATAAATTCATAAATTAAATTAATTCGAAGGTGAATCAATTTAATAAATAAATTATACAACTAATTTAATTGTTTTGACAAGTGAAATAATTAAATAAATACTTATAAAATTATATTCCTTCAGCAGCAGGGACTCCAGGCTTTGTTGAACGTTGTAGATCATCGTTTTGATTGAACGGCCACTTATAGTTGATGCAGAACACTTAATCTGAGTAGCTGACACACAAATGTACTGTCTGGTTCATCTGTATCTAGCTGAATTAAATATTCTTTATCAAATAAACATTTGAGACGTGGCTTGTTCGTCGATTCTTTGTCTTCGTAGTTCTTCTTCATTAGTAACAATAGTATGGAATCTTCTGAATAAATAAAGTATTAAAACTTTATACCTTCTGGACTTCTGGACGTGATACACAAGATTATTTGTACACTGAGGCTTGAACATATTAATGAACTTCTTCCAGTGGTGTGCAGCAGCATCCTGAAATTCTTCAGACATATAATTTCAATAAATCACATGACGTTCTTCGTACGGATTCCTTCAACAGTACTTGCTATTTACCTTACTTTCTTATCAGAGTTGAGTTGGTACCTCTTTAATTACAAATAGGCTAAACATATGCCTTTCAATGAAAGACGTTATGAATGTTCTCCATTTGTGGGGGTAATGCCAATTCGTATGCTACTTTGCCAACACGTCTTAGGATTTCGAATGGCCCGACATATCGGGGACTTAGCATGCCTTTCTTTCCGAATCTGGATAGCCCTTTCCATGGTGATACCTTTAGTAGCACTGCTTCTCCGTCTTCAAATTCTACGTCCTTCCGGGAGTGATCTGCATAATTTCGTTGACGACTCTGTGCTGCAATTAGTCGCTTCTGAATAATTTCGATGACTTCCTTTGTTTGTTGTACTAATTCTGGTCCAAGTATTTTGCGTTCTCCGACTTCATCCCAATATACTGGCGATCGACATTTGCGTCCGTAAAGAGCTTCGTAAGGAGGCATTCCAATACTTGCGTGATAACTGTTATTGTATGCAAATCCCACCAAAGGTAGATGTTCGTCCCAATTGCCTTTGAAATCGATTACGCAAACACGTAACATATCTTCGATTGTCTGAATAGTTCTTTCACTTTGGCCGTCTGTCTTTGGATGATATGCCGTACTCATATTCAATTTAGTACCTAAGCATTCTTGAAAACTTTTCCAGAATCTCGAATTGAATCGTGGATCTCTATCTAATACAATGGATACGGGGACTCCATGACGAACTACAATCTCTTTCAAGTACATATGAACCAATTTATCCAAAGAGAATCTCTCATTCATAGGAAGAAAATGAGCTGACTTGGTTAATCTATCTACTATAAGCCAAATGGCATCATGGTTTGCTTTTGTTCTTGGCAATCCTACAATAAAATCCATAGCAATATGCTCCCATTTCCATTCTGGAATCTCTAAAGGTTGCAATAGTCCACTTGGTCTTTGGTGTTCTGCTTTCACTCTTTGACACGTATAACATTTACTTACCCATTTTGCAATCTCTCTTTTCATGTCTGGCCACCAATAGTTTTCTTTTAAATCCCTATACATCTTAGTGCTGCCTGGGTGAATTGAATACTTAGAATTGTGTGCTTCCTGCAAGATGTCATTCTTCAACTCTGTCACAGGTGGAATCCATATCCTAGAAGAAAACCTAAGAATACCTTGATCATCTTTCTGTGTGCATAACTCTTCTCCTACTAGGTTCTTCACATTCTGATTCATTACCTCTTCCTGGAACTTCTTGATCTTTTCTAATAACTTGCGTTGGAAGGTCATAGTATACATTACTATCTCCGATGATTTACAAGTTCTTACCTCAATTTCTAACTTCTGAAATTCCTTGCACAACTCCTCAGGCATAGTCAACACATTTAACCTTTCTTTCCAGCTTAAAGCATCCGCGACTACATTGGCTTTTCCTGGATGGTAGTTAATTGTACAATCATAATCCTTAATCAGCTCTAACCATCTTCTTTGTCTCATATTAAGCTCTTTCTGGGTAAAGATATACTTTAAACTTTTATGATCCGTGTAAATCTCACACTTTTCTCCATACAGGTAATGTCTCCATATTTTCAGTGCAAATACAATCGCTGCTAATTCCAAGTCATGAGTGGGGTACTTCTGTTCATGAGGTTTAAGTTGCCTAGATGCGTACGCGATAACTTTATCATGTTGCATCAATACACATCCTAATCCTTTATAAGAAGCATCACTATAAATCAAAAAAATTCCTTGATCATCTGGAAGGGACAATACCGGTGCTGACACTAATCTTTTCTTCAACTCCTGAAAACTTTCCTCACACTTCTCATGCCATATGAACTTTTCATTCTTTCTAGTTAACTTAGTTAGTGGGGTTGCAATCCTTGAGAAATCTTGTACAAGTCTTCTGTAGTAGCCTGCTAACCCTAAGAAACTCCTGATTTCTGTGGGGGTCTTTGGTCTTTCCCAATTCATTATAGCTTCGACCTTTGCTGGATCCACTTTGATTCCTTCACGACTCACTATGTGTCCTAGAAATTGAACTTCTTGTAACCAAAATTCACATTTAGAAAACTTTGCATACAACTTCTCCTTTCTTAGTATCTCTAAGGCCGTTCTTAAGTGTTCGGCATGCTCCTCAGTTGTCTTAGAATATATCAGAATATCATCTATGAAAACAATCACAAACTTGTCCAAATATTTCTTAAAAACTCTATTCATTAAATCCATAAAAGCTGTCGGTGCATTCGTTAGTCCAAAAGCCATCACTAAAAATTCATAATGACCGTATCTTGTTCTGAAAGCTGTCTTAGGTATATCCTCAGATTTGATTTTGAGCTGGTGGTATCCTGACCTAAGGTCAGTCTTAGAGAAATATCTTGCTCCTTTCAATTGGTCAAACAAGTCGTCAATACGGGGTAAAGGATATTTATTCTTGATAGTAAGCTTATTAAGCTCTCTATAATCTATGCATAACCTCATACTTCCATCTTTCTTCTTTACAAATAACACTGGTGCTCCCCATGGGGATGCACTCGGTCTAATCACTCCCTTTTCCAATAGTTCTTGCAGTTGTTTTGCCAATTCTTTCATCTCTACGGGTGCCATCCTATACGGGGCTTTAGATACAGGCTCCGTTCCAGGTGCTAAATCGATTGTAAATTCTATCTCCCTATCTGGGGGAAGTCCTGGCAATTCGTCGGGAAAAACGTCTGAAAATTCATTTACCATATGTATATCCTCAAGTTTTATGGGTTCCAGACTCTTGTCGATTACATAAGCAATATAGGCATCGCATCCTTGGCGTATCATCCTCTTCGCTTGAATTACAGTTAAAAACTTCTTTTCCTGCTTTTGTCCTCTAAACTGTATTATCTTGTTACTCGGTGTTTTTAACATTACCTTCTTATTTCTACAGTCTATCTAAGCATTATGCTTAGACAACCAATCCATTCCTAATATCACGTCAAATTCTCCCAACTTGAAAGGTATCAAGTCGGCACAAAACTTATATCCTAAGATCTCAACCTCACAATCTGGACAAACTCGGTCAACAGGAATACGATCCTGATAAGCTAGCTCTACATTCATAACCTCATTCAACAACTCAACCGGACAATTCAACTTATCAACAAAAGCTTGAGAAATAAACGATCTAGTAGCTCCGGAATCAATTAACACCTTAGCATTTAAAGAGTTTACGTTAAGCGTACCTGTCACCACATCAGCATCTTGGATAGAATCCTTCACTAACATGTCAAAGACTCTTGCCCTAGGAGGCTCATTCACCTCTAGAACAGTTCCCATGATTCTAAGTGCATTACTAACTAGGGCTGATGTTTTGCACTCCCTAGCCATATGTCCTTGCTTCCCACATTTGAAACAGGCATATCCTATAGCTGGAGCTTTACTTGTTGAGCTCTTATTCTCCTGATCTCTTATCACTGGTTGATTCTAGCATTCCCTAGAATAATGTCCTTTCTGGTTGCACTTAAAACACACCACGTTCGGCTTGTTGCACACTCCTCCATGTCTCTTGCCACATATCTGGCATTCTGGTATAGAAGGCCTCTGCTGATTGACCTGATTTTCCATAATGAAACGACCACCTTGTCCACCACCGCCAATATCTGCTTCTTAAAATTGGGATTCCTTCCTGATTGAAATTTCCATTTCTTCTGGTTTTGGAACCTCCCTAGATGGGATGGTCCTTCTCTATTTTCCGGATTCCTTTTCTTATCCTCCTTAGACTTCTGAAACAACTCATTTTCAGTCTCCGCAATCATTGCTTTCTCAACAACTGCCGCATAAGTATCCAATTGCAAAATAGCTAACTTGCTTCTAATCCAGGGTTTCAGACCTTGCTGGAACCTCTTTGCTTTCTGCCTGAAAGGCATATGTTCAGCCTATTTGTATTTAAAGAGGTACAACTCAATTCAGATAAGAAAGCTCAGTAAATAGCAAGTCAACGGAATCCGTACGAAGAAAGTCAAATGATTTATGGGAATTATATGTCAGATAAATTCCAGGATGCTGCTGCACACCACTGAAAGAAGTTCATTAATATGTTCAAGCCTCAGTGCACAAATAATCTTTTGTGGCACGTCCAGGAGTTCAGAAGATATAAAGTTTCTATACTTTATCTTATCAGAAGATTCCAGTTAATGAAGAAGTACTTACAAGACGAAGACTCGACGAACAAATCAATCTCTTAATGTTTATTTGACAAAGAGTATTTGATTTAACTAGATACAGATGAACCAGACAGTACATCTGTGTATCAGTTATTCAAATTGAATATTTGAAGTCAAGCAGAGTTGGTGATTCGTTCGTTCGACTGATCAAGACGGAGTTATTAATGTTTAAAGAAGACGAGAAGCAATTCTACTGAAGAAGGGGTGATTTAATATTTAATAGATTATTATTTCACTTCTCAAATAATTAAATTAATTATGTAATTTATTTGTTAAATTAATTCACTCTCGAATTAATTTAATTTATGAATTTATATGATTAAATTAATTAAGTGGATAATTTTCTATTTAAATATAATCTACAATTACATTTCAATCACCTACACTTTGGCATCCAGACAATCTGTTTTGTCTTGTTAAAATTCGGCAAGACAATCTCAATAGAATTGTCTTACCGAAATGTTCCTGGATCAACTGCCAAGACAATACAAGTTGTCTTACCGAAGCTAAGCTTACAAGACAATTCTCAATTGTCTGACCGATTGGTTATCAGCAAGACAATCTTTGATTGTCTGCCCGAGAATGCTCTGCCAAGACAATAAGATTGTCTGACCGACTGGTTGCTTACAAGACAATCTTAAATTGTCTGGCCGAATGCATTCTGTCAAGACAATCCTTGATTGTCTGACCGAATGAAGTTCAGCAAGACAATCCTTGATTGTCTGACCGAATTGAGATTGTCTGACCGAGCTCTCAATTGTCTTGCTAGGCTTAAAATTGTCTTTCTGCTATGTCTTGTGCTTGCAAGGCAATCTGAAATTGTCTTGCCCTTGCTAGATTGTCTTTTCTACTTGCAATTGTCTTGTCTTTCAATTGTCTTACAAGTACAAATGCTTTGCCTATAAATATGGCATTGCATCCTTCATTTTTAGTGTTCATTCACTTTGTAATCAAAGCATTTGTAAAGCTTTCAAGTTGTTCGTAACTTGCTTGATCGTTATATCCACAGTTTTCTGTGCTTTGATAACCCGGTTGTTTTAATCACTAAATCTAGAATATACCCTGTCGAATTTATTCTACGAACTTTAGTGGACATTAAAACTGAACCATTTTAATTATATAACGACGTCAAACATTGTTATATTAATTAATTATAATCTGATTAACAAATCATATTCAATCAGATTCACTTCCGCGACGATTTGGTACTGATTGTATTCAACCCCCCCCTTCTACAATCATATCTGGACCTAACAATTGGCATCAGAGCGGTTGATACCATTTTTCCGTATCAGATTCTATACACACTCTGTAACGTCCAAATATTTTTTATTCGAATTAATTTTATTCCAAAAATTAATTTTGATTAAAAATATTTTTCTTTCAAAAATCTAAATCTCTCCAAACACTATTCATTTCAAATCCTTAAACATGAGTACACAAAAGATCAGTAGCATCAAAATCCCACCGTTCAGCCAGGAACACTTTGGCCTATGGAAGAGGCACATGTTCCTATTCCTCCGCACTGCGAACAGAAAATACATCGGGATTTTGGACAAAGGTGTTACTACTCCGATGAAGGTCATATTAGCACACGAAGAGGATGGTGTGTTGATACCTCATCAGGTCATTCCGAAAGAACTTTCTGAGTACACAGACGAAGAGAGTGATCAGATGAACTTAGATGATGCTCTTCAACTAATCTTGGTTGAATCTCTAAATCCAGTGATGTACAATGCTGTTGTAAATTGTACGAACGCCAAGCAAATCTGGGATACATTAGAGATTATCAATGAAGGCTCAGAGGAAGTTAGGGAAAACAAGAAAGAGATACTGATGGCTCAGTATGAACAGTTTGGTTCCCATCCTGGTGAAGGGATTTCAGAAGTATTTATCAGACTTAATAATTTGATAAATAATTTAAATCTGAATGGGAAATTCTACGACAAGAAAGAGGTCAACATGAAGTTTCTCTTAACCCTTCCTGAACATCTGGAACACAGAATCACTGCCATCAGGGAAAGCAGAGACCTGAATGAGATTTCTCTGGAAAGACTCTACGGAGTTTTGAAAACTTATGAACTGGAGCAAGTTCAGAGTAAACAGAGATATGGCTGGGGTAAAACACAGAACCATTCGAGAGCTCTAGTTGTTGAGTCACCTGTACTGGAAGAAAAGAAGAAGGATGTTGTTGTTCCTTCTGAGACTACTCAGGAATTTGTTGTACCTGAGATGGGTCAGACTGCTTCTACCAGTGGTGACGAAGAGTTCTATACAATGGAAGAGCTTGAACAGTTAGAAGATCAATCTCTATCACTGTTTGCCAAGAAGTTTGGAAACATGAGATTCCGGAAGAACCCTTCCTATAAATACAAACCTACTGTTAGTAAGTTTCAGAAGGGAGGCTATTCATCTTCTACAAGCAAAGGAGGATATAAGACTGGGATGGTGGACAGAAGCAAGTTCAAATGCTTCAATTGTGGTGAACCTGGACACTTTGCAACTGAATGCAAACAGCCCAAGGTTCAAGGAAAAAGAAAAGATTCGTATGATGAGCTGAAGCAGAAGTATGATGCACTGGTTAGAAAGCATCATGGTACTTCTGGAAGTCAAAGTTTCAAAAGCAAGTCTTATCTGGCAGAAGGCAAAAGCTGGGATGATACAGATAGTGATGAAGAGGAGCAGCTAGGGAATGTTGCTTTCATGGCTACTACTGGATCATCTTCACCTCCTCCTGCTGGAAGCTTTCAGGTAGATCCTACATGCCCTAAACTGTTTATGCAATTAGGACTTGAAAGAGATGATGCTATTAAAAGGATGAAAGCTGCTAATCTTAAAATTGATACTTTAGTCTTAGAAATTCATGCTTTTAAAATGAATGAGATGAAAGTATTAAAACCTAAAATAGAACAATTGACTATGGACTTAGGATTACAATGTGCTAAAGTCAAAGTTCTAGAGAAAGGTGAGATTGCCTTAAGACTTCAGCTAGACGAAGAGAAAGTGAAATGTAAAGCCTTTAAGGATGCCTCCTTGATAGTCAAAGAACTTAATGATAAACAAGAGATCAAGAGAACTGTTGGAATAGGCTTTGACTATAACAAATCTGTAGGTAAGGCTAGTAACATTACTCCTTTTAAGAAGAGTGCTGAAGAGAGAGGGATTCCTTTTGTTTTGAAAGATTCCCTTAAACCTTTGTTTAAAACCTCAGAAGCTGAACCTCTTTTAGAGACTCCTGTTGTCATTAGATATGAACTAAAACAGGAAGACCTTAAAATGAAAGAGAGTAATGAGATGAGAGATGAGATTCTGACAAACCTGAAACCAATTAAAGTGAAAGGCAATGTTAGGTTGCCTAAAGCTGGTTTGGGTGTCAATTCTGAGAGAACTAAATTCAACAAGCCCAATAATTTTGTTAATAGTAAGAACAAGAACAATAGGTGTCATTCTACTGAGAACTTTAAATCTGATAACAAGGTTAGAGTAGAATCTATTGATGTTCCTACTACTATGACTGATACTTCTGATGTTCCTGCTTTTGATGCATGTCATAAATCTTGTAGTGTTGATAATTGTATGACTTGTGCTTTCAATTTGATGTCTGCTTATTTTAAAAATTTGCATGCCAAAAATGAAAACACATCACCTAGACAACACACAAACAACAAGCATGCTAGATCAAAGACTGCTAGTCCTACTCATGTTAGGAAGGAGACTTATGTTCCAAAGTCTAAAACTAAGGTTTATAAGGCTGTTGTTAAGGAAGTAAGTTCAGTCAAGTCTGAACCAAGTATCAGTCCAAGAGGCTCTGTTGTATTACCTAATAGAAATCAGTTCTTTAAGACTGCCGGACCCAATCAAGTGTGGGTCCCAAAGACTGTCTAATCAAGTTGTCTTTTGCAGGGTGCCAGTGGAGTTGTTCGTGTTACCTGGGTGCTTGACAGTGGAGCGTCAATGCACATGACTGGCAATAAATCCCTGCTAGAGGACATAAGAGAAGGAGCTGGCCCTACAGTCAATTTTGCTGATAATAGCAAAGGTCGTACTGTGGGATATGGCAAGTACAAAATTGGAAGGATCATCATAGAAGATATTGCAATAGTTGAAGGACTTCAACATAATCTCCTGAGTGTCAGTCAATTCTGTGACAAAGGATATTATGTTCATTTTGAAAAGGAGATATGTATCATTAAACATATCAAGGATAAGCGTCCTTCACTATGTGGCATAAGGAAAGGCAATATATTCGTAGCTGATTTGTCTTCAGGACCAGGAAACGAAGTTCACTGTTTCTACGCCAAAGCGTCTGCTGAAGATAGTTGGTTATGGCATAAGAAGCTCTCACACCTCAACTTCAAAACCATGAACTCTCTAGTCAAGAGAGATCTAGTGAGAGGTTTGCCTTCCCTGGAATTCTCATCTGATGATCTTTGTGAAGCTTGTCAGAAAGGAAAAGCGAAGAGAGCATCTCACAAAGGCAAAACCATCAATACCATTACAGATCCACTTCATTTGTTGCATATGGATTTGTTTGGCCCTGTGAATGTTGCATCCATTGATGGAGGAAGATATGCCTTGGTTATTGTGGATGACTTCTCAAAATTTACTTGGGTTTACTTCCTGGCTTCTAAGGATGAAACTCCCCTGACAGTAATTGATCATATCAAGTTGGTTGAGTTGGAAAAAGGTGTTCCTGTAAAAGCTGTAAGATCAGACAATGGAACTGAGTTTAAAAATCAAACTCTAATCAACTTTTACTCTGAAAAGGGAATTAGAAGGCAGTATTCAGCACCAAGAACTCCTCAGCAGAATGGAGTCGTCGAAAGAAAGAATCGTACACTGATCGAAGCTGCAAGGACTATGATTGCTGAAGCAAAGCTTCCTCTGTACTTTTGGGCTGAAGCTGTGTCTACTGCCTGCTATACCCAGAATAGAACTTTGATCAACAAGGATCATATGAAAACTCCATTTCATCTGTATAACAACAAGAAACCTTATGTCAAACATCTTCATGTCTTTGGAGCCAAGTGTTATGTTCTCAAGGATGGTGAAGAGAACTTGAACAAGTTTGAGCCAAAGGCTTCTGAAGCAATTTTTGTTGGTTATACAAATAATGCTTATAGAGTTTTTATAATTGATACTCTGTCAGTAAAAGTTAGTGTCAATGTTACATTTGATGACACTAAACTTCCAAGTATACAATCTGCTGATCCATCTGAGTCTCTGAAGTTTGACAACTATCCAGACTCTGATTCAGATGATGATATTCCACCTGAGGTTGCAACAGGAGATGATAACAATGATAATGATCCAGGCAATGGTGGAGGAAATGGCAATAATGCTGGAGATTCCACTGATGCCAGTGGTGGATCATCAAGTCAACCTGGCAACAACTCAGGGGGAGCTGATGGATCAACTAGTCACACACATCAGCCTAATGATGATACTGCTGAATCATCAAGGACACAACTTCCAAGGGAAAGGATTTGGAGCAGAGATCATCCCTTTGATCTGATTATTGGTGATCCTGATGTTGGTGTAAGGACTAGAAGTGCTACGACAAATGAATGTCTATTCTCTGGTTTTCTTTCACAAATAGAACCAAAGAAAATAGATGAAGCACTTGCTGATCCTGATTGGGTTCTTGCCATGCAAGAAGAACTCAATCAATTTGAGAGACAAGAAGTCTGGGCCCTGGTTCCAAGACCAAAAGGAAAATCTACCATTGGATCTAGATGGGTCTTCCGTAACAAGTTAGATGGTGATGGCATTGTTGTAAGAAACAAAGCCAGACTGGTTGCAAAAGGTTATTCTCAAGAAGAAGGAATTGACTACGATGAAACCTATGCTCCAGTTGCTCGTCTTGAAGCCATCAGAATATTTCTTGCATTTGCTGCACACTCCAACTTCAAGGTATATCAAATGGATGTGAAAAGTGCATTTCTGAATGGAAAGCTAGAAGAAGAAGTATATCTGGAACAGCCCCCTGGCTTTGAAAATCCAGAGTTTGCTGATTTTGTTTACTTCCTATTCAAAGCTGTCTATGGACTCAAGCAATCACCAAGGACATGGTATGACACTCTCTCTGAGTTTTTAATTGAAAACAATTTTACTAGAGGTGTCATAGACAAAACTCTCTTTTACAAATTGCATGATAAGGATATGATATTTGTACAAATATATGTTGATGACATTATATTTGGTTCTACTAACGATAACTTGTGCAAGAGATTTGCTAAGTTGATGCAGAGTAACTATGAGATGAGTATGATGGGTGAGCTGTCCTACTTCCTTGGTCTTCAAGTAAGCCAAAAGGATGATGGAATATTTATTTGCCAATCCAAGTATGTCAGAGATCTTCTTCGAAAGTTCAATCTAGAAGACTCTTCACCGGCAAAGACACCCATGGCCACTGCCACAAAGCTTGACCAGGATAAATCTGGTAAGAAAGTTGATATCACAAGCTATCGAGGTATGATTGGCTCTCTACTTTATCTTACTGCAAGTAGACCAGATATCATGTTTGCAACATGTTTGTGTGCTAGGTTCCAAGCTGATCCTAAGGAATCACATCTTATAGCCGTCAAAAGAATCTTTAGATATCTTAAGGGTACACCTGGTTTAGGTATTTGGTACCCTAAGAATACTGGTTTTGACTTAACCGGCTATACAGATTCTGATTATGCAGGATGCAGGATTGATAGGAAGAGTACGTCTGGAAGCTGTCAATTTCTAGGACGTCGGTTGGTTTCCTGGTATAGCAAGAAGCAGCACTCCGTGTCTACTTCTACTGCTGAAGCTGAGTATATAGCTGCTGGTAGCTGCTGTGCTCAGATCTTGTGGATCAAGAACCAACTGAATGATTATGGTGTTGTAGTAAACAAAATTCCCATATTTTGTGATAATACAAGTGCCATAGCCATTTCCAACAATCCGGTTCAACATTCAAGAACCAAGCACATTGATATCAGGTATCATTTCATACGAGAACATGTCATGAATGGTACAGTGGTGTTACATTTTGTACCCACGACTGAGCAAATTGCTGACATCTTCACTAAACCACTGGATGAATCCACTTTCTCTAAGCTGGTTTGTGAGTTAGGGATGTTAAATATGACATAGTTCTCTGGTATATAATTTTCATATGCATTATATGTTTTTATATATTTTTGTGAATTTTCTGTATAATTATATCTATTTTATTAGATTTTATATGATTTTCTGTATGTTATCTGATAATATTCTTAATAATTATGCATGTTTGTATATTAGTCTGTAATTTTCTAAGTGCTCATACACTCCCCTGTAATATTCCCCAAGCATTTAGATAATTATTTGTAATTATTTTGTATTTTTCAAAATTAATTAAGCATAAATGTTTGATTTTAAGTTAATTCATTTTATTGAATTAAAGTTAAAGTCATAAGTATTTATATTTAATTAAAGTTGAAATTTACAAAATATATGTGTAATATATAGTATTATTTTTATTATAAATTTTTGATTTTAATTGCAAAATGTTTTATCTTTTAAATTAATCAAAAATCATATTATTTTGATTATTATTTGTTTTTCTGTTAGACAATTGCATTGTCTACTGATTGGCTCGGCAAGACAATTAGATTGTCTTGCTGAACCGGGTTTTTCAGTGAGTTTCAAACAACTCGGCAAGACAATTTGATTGTCTTACCGAGCACGTTTTATAACAGCCGTTTGTATCAATAAGACAATTATGATTGTCTTACTGACACTCGTCTTGCCTGCGTCGATTAAAATCTCGGCAAGACAATCTTAAATTGTCTTACCAAGACTTAAACCAGCGTTTGTCTTGCTGCTTGTATATAATTGTCTCAAGACAATTCGAGCAAGACAATCTCGTTTTGTCTTGCCTCCACTTCATCTTCTCCATCACGCATATACACACACTGTTACACACATGATCGTTCTCGGTTTTCAAGTTTCACCACGAAAACTTGCTGATATACGGTTATTCAAGCTCTTGCTTGCTGGTTTCGATTAAATCTCTGTATTTAAGTCGAAACTCTGCCGATTTTTCAAGAAAAATTAACCTGTTTTTAGTAGTGATTAGCTTGTGTTTTTGGCTATTTTCGAAGCTTGAACTGGATTAGAGTCTCTGCGTGTGCCCTCTGTACTGAAGTATTTGCAGATTTGAAGTTGATTTGGAGATTAGGGCTCCTAATTTGAAATTGGGGCTTTTGGATTTAAGGGCGCGTTTGGCTTTGTTGGGTTATTTGAGATTAAGGACTTGTTTGTTTGGCTAGCTTGTGGATTAATTGATTAAGTGCCATTTAAATTAATTAACTTTTAATTCGATATTATTTTAATATTTCGAATTATTAATTAATTAATTAAGCTCTAATTAATAGTTGAAATTTGCGAGACATTTGAGAATTCACATTTAATTTGAAAAATTCTCGCTTAATTCAATTTTTAATTATTAAAAAATGGCCGGAGAGTTTGTGATTGCTGAGACTAACTACTGTGCCAGCCTCAACCCTGATGATTGCTCTGATAGATTCCGGACTTGGGTCAGATTCCTTTCAAGACAGAGTTTAGTCAGTACAGCAATGACTGCAGATATTCCGATTAAGCTGCAACCTCTTTTTGACTTCTACTCAAATGCTGTCAACTCTACAACCCTGGAAAACTACAAGATAATAGGGGATCTACCTAACCGGAAGAGGATTGTAATCACTGTAGATGATGTGAACCGGATCTTAGGACTTCCAAGGGACAATTTTGAGCCAGATCCCTCTGAGGATGAATTGAGACAGTTCTTTCAGGATATTCACTATCAAGGTCAGATTTTTCTTCCGAAGATGTCAAAGGGAAATCTGAAAGCTGAATGGGATGTGTTCTTTGACACCCTTGCCAAGGTGTTTGCTCCCACAAATAGAAAGAATTTTGGAAATATATCTTCAATGCTGCAGATCTTTGGATTCAGCATAGCTTACAACCGTCGAATCAATTTTGGGAAGATATTGCTGAGGGAGATTATCAGGAAGATGGGGTCTGTTGCACAGAGATCAATTCAAAAGAATGACAAAGTTGAATGCTTCTATCCCAGATTCCTGATGTTGTTTATGAATGATAAGATGAATGCTGATGATAGGCACATGTACGTCGATTCTCCTGTTGTTCCTATTCAGAGGACTTGTGCCAAGATTCAAACTAGGCTGGTCAACAAGAAAAAGCATGACAATGTACCACTGGTGGTGACTCCATTCATGCTCGAACAATTCAGTGTTCCTTTTCAGCCTGTACAAGTTCCAGAACCACTACAACAGCAACAATATCAACAACAACAACAACAACCAGCTAATCCTGATCAACAACAATCACCTCCACGTATCAATCAACCACTTCAACTCCTCCAAGACTACCAATCATCCAGCCAATCCTCACATTACTCTCCTTACAACCCTCCTTACAATTCACCACAACAATCACCTCATCAATCTGATTACAATTCTCCTCACCAATCTCAACACCAATCCCCTCCACAATACAGCTAGCAAGTCTAAAGGCAAAATGCCTGAAACTGAGAACATCTTCACTAATCAGGATTATGACAACATTCCTGAGGATGTTGATGATGATGATGCATTTGACTCTGCTTATTTTGAAGCTGAGGAAGAAGGTCGTTTCGAGGAAGGCTTTCTTTTCAACGAAGATCAGTCTGTAGATCCTGAGCACATGGAAAAGGTCAAGATGTTCAAAGCTCAACATGAAGCTAGCAAAGCAAAGCTTCAGGAACTACAGAAACTGGTAGATGAAAAGAGGACAACTGATGAGTTGGTCAAGCTGGAGAAACAGAAATTGTGGGATGCTAAGTGCAAGGAAAAGAGAGAGGATATCTCCAGAAAAGTTGGTGAAAGCTGGGATATTGCAAGGCAAATCCTCTCTGGACCTCAAAGGGAACCTTTCAATGATGGTAAATTCAAATCCTTCATTTATGACCTGAGAGAGGCTAACCCTAATGAAGATATGTTTATGCGTGCTCTTGCTCTCGAGTTAGAATATATAACTATTGGTGTCAAGAATCTTCTCAATGAATGGGAGATCATTATTTCTACTCAGAGAAACGGAACATTCAGGGTTTCAATTGATTTATTCAAGTTTCTATCTCTAACTGAAATCTGGGTGATTCGTAACAAGATCAGACGCAGTTCAAATCTGAATGAACTCCTTCGTGACAAACTTATGGATTGTGCTATTCATAACAGTCCACAAGTTGTCAGAAAGCCTTACTGTGTCAAGTTCATTCACGAGAGAAAATTTGGAACCTTCTACCTGGACCACCAACATCTTCTTAAGTATGATGTGAGTCAGTTGGTTCTTGTATCTACAATTCTACGTACCAAGGGCTTCGCTACTAAGGCCAAAGCTGATGCTGATACTGAGATTGTGAACTACTGCACAAGGAGAAATATTCAGCAATACTTCAGGAAGATGAAGTATATCAACCAATCTCAGCCAGCAGATTTCATCGAAGACCCTGTGGATATTGAGGTTCAATATTATCTCTCATTGGCTCGTGAAAGAAAGAAGCGTGGAGAATCCACTGCAGCTGAAGAGCCTACTCAGAATGAGCCTTCAACTCCAATCATTCACTGTTCAGATGCAGAGGAAGGAGAAGTCACTCGTTCTGAGTGAATAGATTGATTAGGATATTTTGTTAGATATGTTCAAGGAACATCCTTTTGTAATCTATTATGAATATGGTTTAATGTTCAATGCAAGCCATAAACTTTTGCTATTTACATTCCATTGTTTAAATCTTTGTCTTATCTGTTAGTTGAGTTATCCTCTAGGAAATTTGCATGTTATGTTAACAAACAAATAGGGGGAGATTGAAAGGCATATGTTCAGCCTATTTGTATTTAAAGAGGTACAACTCAATTCAGATAAGAAAGCTCAGTAAATAGCAAGTCAACGGAATCCGTACGAAGAAAGTCAAATGATTTATGGGAATTATATGTCAGATAAATTCCAGGATGCTGCTGCACACCACTGAAAGAAGTTCATTAATATGTTCAAGCCTCAGTGCACAAATAATCTTTTGTGGCACGTCCAGGAGTTCAGAAGATATAAAGTTTCTATACTTTATCTTATCAGAAGATTCCAGTTAATGAAGAAGTACTTACAAGACGAAGACTCGACGAACAAATCAATCTCTTAATGTTTATTTGACAAAGAGTATTTGATTTAACTAGATACAGATGAACCAGACAGTACATCTGTGTATCAGTTATTCAAATTGAATATTTGAAGTCAAGCAGAGTTGGTGATTCGTTCGTTCGACTGATCAAGACGGAGTTATTAATGTTTAAAGAAGACGAGAAGCAATTCTACTGAAGAAGGGGTGATTTAATATTTAATAGATTATTATTTCACTTCTCAAATAATTAAATTAATTATGTAATTTATTTGTTAAATTAATTCACTCTCGAATTAATTTAATTTATGAATTTATATGATTAAATTAATTAAGTGGATAATTTTCTATTTAAATATAATCTACAATTACATTTCAATCACCTACACTTTGGCATCCAGACAATCTGTTTTGTCTTGTTAAAATTCGGCAAGACAATCTCAATAGAATTGTCTTACCGAAATGTTCCTGGATCAACTGCCAAGACAATACAAGTTGTCTTACCGAAGCTAAGCTTACAAGACAATTCTCAATTGTCTGACCGATTGGTTATCAGCAAGACAATCTTTGATTGTCTGCCCGAGAATGCTCTGCCAAGACAATAAGATTGTCTGACCGACTGGTTGCTTACAAGACAATCTTAAATTGTCTGGCCGAATGCATTCTGTCAAGACAATCCTTGATTGTCTGACCGAATGAAGTTCAGCAAGACAATCCTTGATTGTCTGACCGAATTGAGATTGTCTGACCGAGCTCTCAATTGTCTTGCTAGGCTTAAAATTGTCTTTCTGCTATGTCTTGTGCTTGCAAGGCAATCTGAAATTGTCTTGCCCTTGCTAGATTGTCTTTTCTACTTGCAATTGTCTTGTCTTTCAATTGTCTTACAAGTACAAATGCTTTGCCTATAAATATGGCATTGCATCCTTCATTTTTAGTGTTCATTCACTTTGTAATCAAAGCATTTGTAAAGCTTTCAAGTTGTTCGTAACTTGCTTGATCGTTATATCCACAGTTTTCTGTGCTTTGATAACCCGGTTGTTTTAATCACTAAATCTAGAATATACCCTGTCGAATTTATTCTACGAACTTTAGTGGACATTAAAACTGAACCATTTTAATTATATAACGACGTCAAACATTGTTATATTAATTAATTATAATCTGATTAACAAATCATATTCAATCAGATTCACTTCCGCGACGATTTGGTACTGATTGTATTCAACCCCCCCCTTCTACAATCATATCTGGACCTAACACTGCCTATCTGTCTCTACATAAGTTGGCACAAATCTAGCCAATTCCGCAAACTTATTCTCATACTCAACCACAGACATATTTCCTTGTTTCAGCTCTAAAAAGTTCAACTCCATCTGATCCTGAAGAAACCTAGGAAAATACTTCTCTAAAAATAATTCTTTAAACCTTTCCCAAGTAATTTCAATTGTACCTTCCATATTCTTAACAGATTCCCACCAATACGTTGCTGCATTCTTCAGATAATGACTAGCAAACTTTGTTTTTAGTTCTTCACTTACTGGAACTAACTCAAAACACTTTTCCATTTCTTTTAACCATGTTTGGGCTGCAACAGGATCTGCTGAGTCCTTAAACTTTGGAGGATGAACTGCCTGAAAAGTTTTAAAAGTTACCCTAGGATTTTCTTGATGTTGTTGTTGTCGGGTAAGATGAGCAGTTTGTTGAGCTAGAATTTGAATCAGTTGGGCTACAGCAGGATCTACAGTGCCTGGGTTGAAATTCTGGTTATCATCATTGTAGTTGGTATTGTTGGTGCCTTCAGGGTTGCTGTTGGCACGAGTATGTCTTTTAGGAGGCATTCTGTAAAGAAGAAACAATTCACTTAGCCTTTTTAAATCAAATTCCCCCTTTTTTTTCTTTTTTTCTTTTTTTTTATAAAAGGTTTTTAAGAAAATAGAATTATAAATTTTTGAAAACATTTTTGAGATTATTCAACTAAATAAATTGCATGGTTCTTTACAGAATGTAAAACAATAAAGGGAAGGTGTGTAATATTACCACAAGAGTTTATGATCGGTACTACAAGTAAAGTAAAATAAAACAAGTGCGATAAAGTAAAGGACAAGACTGTAAGGTAAAAGATGCTGAGATATATAAGTCAGTGCTGGAGATACAAGCGTCAAGCGCTTCGTCAAAAGTAAAGTACAACAACAGCAACAACAAACCTATCATTTAGTCAGCTCGGCTAGTCTATATATACATGTCAAAATCTGCTGACCTGGTACATGCTACACACTACACACTATGTCATACACATTACACACTACAATACTGGTCATCTCCAACATCTGATATACTCCAGACCTATGGGAAGTCTGGGCCTCCGATAACATCCAACTGCTCCAAGACCCAACGAGCCCAGTCTATAATATCTCCAGGGGTACCAAGTGGTGCGGTGACCCCATATAGTCTCACTGCTGCCCCCCTCCTGAAAGTACGAATGTCCTTCCTCAACTGCTTCTCTCCACTACTGATATCTGCTCCATCTCTCTAATCTGACCTAACAACTCATCCCTCTCCATCAAGAGTGCCTGATAATAGTGATATGGTACTGAAGGAGGGGAAAAAGGATAAGAAGGTCCGACACCTGAAGAACCAGAAGAGCCCTGATCTGGTGGAGATCCACGGATAGGAGGTCGTATCATAGGTGCGGGTGGGGGGTATAGCTCTAAGAGGTATAGCTGCAATAGGGGTCTGTCCACTACGAAGGTATCCAGGTGGACGTGAAGGTCCAGCTACAGGTGGGGGTGTAGGTGCCGTGGGTGGGGATATAGGTACAACTCCAGGACGGGGTGGAAGTCCCTCAACCGTCGACTCAGAATGATCGGAATGAATCGGGGTACTGGGGTCTGACATACCTGATAGTCTGAAAATCAAAATAAACAAAACACGTATAAGAATCTGTATCCACTACCAAAATCAATCCTAAATCTATTACGAATTATCCTCAACCTCTCGACGTTCGATCTACCTATCACTCATTTCTAATCCTAATCTTCTACCCAACCTAACAATCTAGGCTTGTTTCATTGACTTATAACCTGTCGCTCTGATACCAACCTGTGGCGCCTGATACCAACCTGTGGCGCCCTCCAAACCTGGGTCAGAAGTTTGGGGTCCACAACATAATATAAACCTGTAATTAACATAATATGTGCAATGACCCTTAACCATCCACGGATCGCAACAGGTTAAAGTATAAAACAAGCCACAACATAACTTAATTATTACAAACCCAAATCCCAAATATAAACTTAAATCTTACAAAGTATCGTTCTTACAAAGCTTACACGTCACAAGTGTCCCATTACTCAAACTAGTTTATATATATATATATATATATATAGCCAAGTGCTGCTGATAGCTCCCTCCGTCTCTCAGCCTGGAATCCTGGCCTTACCACTAGTCTGAGGGTCATCATTACCAATCTTCTCTGCCTTCACTGGAAAGAACATAAAGTATCGCAAGAGTGAGCTAACTAGCTCAGCAAGTATATCAATAACAATTTTAATATGAATTATAAGCTGATGATAACCAGTGTCAAAAGGATCAAACCAAGGTATCAACTTCATTCTGAGATATCAGTTAGAATTGGATATTCAGTTTTATTTTTAAAAACAAAAGGTTAGGCTGCTGATCAGTCAGACACTAACCCCGAGCAGGCCCCGCCATGCTCTATCACTGGATCCAAGGCACACATTGGCCTAATGCGACCACTCATCTGGTCTGACCACTCATTTGGTCCACATTTAGAAAACTATCCAATTCTATAACAATTTAGATGATTAGCAATAAAATTCCATAAAACAGAATTATTGACATCATAAATAAACTTAGAAGCAGAATGCTATTCAAGAGTATCTCCAAGATATTTCAAAATGGGAATGAGGAATAACTTCATGGGTTGTCAAAGAATCAGATATAGCATGATTGGATTGTAAAGTATATCAAAGGTCATTGTTTATATGAAAAAGGGTTCTAGTTTTACAAAATGATTCAAGTGTAAATGGATATCTTCAAGATCAAAGAAATTTAGGTTACTAGAAGGAAATAAACAATTGTAAGGTATATGTCATATCAGGTATCACTGGGTCTTGATCAACTGGTTGAGGTATCGAGGGTATGTCATTGAAATGAAATGAGGTTCAAATGGTAATCATTTAGAAGTTTTGAGAATTGAAGGTTTACAATTGAAATAGGTTGCGTAGCAAGTCTCAGCGAATCTGGTCGAAGGCTCAAGAATCAATAGAGTAAACAATTCATGCCATAGTTCAAAGATTCTGGTTGAAGGTTCAAGAATCAATAGGGGAAACAATCTATGCTATAACTCAATGGGTCACAAGGCTTAATCAGAAAGCTCACTAAGTAATCACAACAAATACAATATATAATTGAAGGAAAGTCTCAGGGAACTTGCCTTATATTGATGATCTCAAGTTTCAACTACACTTGCTCGATATACTATTCTATTGCCACTTGCTTTCCCTTTCTACGTCTTGCTTCCTCTGCTAATCACAACAATTATCTATCAATAAGTGATCTCATACTATTCTCATCATCACACACTCGAAACGAGCTTCAATCTACCCTTCGTTTTACCCAAATCCGATTTACGGATTGAAAAATATGCCCAAAACAATCATATAATGTTCACATAGATACGTAACACATTAATCAGATAGCACATAACACATATCACATAAGATATTCAATAAAATTTATCTTTCAAAGAAGGTTTGAAGTCAAAAGGAGTTTTCTGGCATTTAATATGGATTTTTAAACATTTTTCGGAATTAAAACGAATAAGAGAATCATTTTATAAATAATAATCAAATTTGAATACTCGAAATCAAGTCCGAAATCATTTGAAATTAATTAACGGACCTCAAACATATTTTAGAAAAATATTTCAAAACTCGAAACTATTTTTCGGAATTTTAAAATCAATTAAAATAATTAAATCTAATCAATTAAAATTAATTAATAAATAATTTAAACAATTAATCAATTAATGTTTAAATTAATTGACTAATTATAATAATTAATTACTAATTAAAATTAATTGATAAATTAAATCAGATTTATTTTTGAATTAATAAATAGTTAAAAACTATTTATGAAATTAAAATAAATGATTTTCGAAATTAAAATTAAATAAATAAAACCTTTTAAAATATTTTGAAAGTCCAGGGTTTAAAACGTAAGAAACGAAACCGCAGTACTAACAGTGTATCGTTTTCAAAAATCAGGGTACTAAACTATAATTCGGCCGTCGGCCAACTTCCACCCGCCGGAGACGGCGTTTGAGGCCACCTCCGGCCACCATCTTCTCCAGATCGACATACCAGACCACCAAGAACATGAATCAACAACTACAGTTGCCAATAATTGCCGGAATCAGCCGGACTTCGGCGAAGAAACTCGCCGGCGGCGGCGAGTTTTCTTGCCGTCGCTCTGGCCGATTCCCGACTTCTCCACACTCAAGCAACACTGCAATCGACTCCTTTAAGCTTGAGGAACCCTATGGTACCGTCAGAACTTACCCAGATTCACTAAAACGAAAAGCCCTAAATTCAATTAAGAACATTCATGCGACTTATAAACCCTAACTTTGAAATTCGAAAATTAACCACAACTTTGAGCATGTTATTGAACTCTAAATAGCACATATGATATACCAAAATGATCAAAATTCAATTATCCACAACATGGAATCATCAAATCACATAAACAGTATCAAAATCAAAAAGCCCTAATTTAATATAATTAAATTCGAATTTAAAATCCCAAATCCGAACCTACCTGATGTTTCTGCACTAAAACTGATGCTGGATTATGATTCTACACCTAGAAACCTTCGATTCGAGTACTTGAACGCCAAAATCCGAGTCTGATAACGCCTTCAAATCTTTGTTTGAATCCCAAGAACACGAAGAACACTCTCTGGATAAACCCGTATTTAACTGATATTATGATTTCCCGAATGAAATAAAATACGGTTAAGACTATTTATAGTTACGAAAAATTAATACCCTCTTGGATCATATATGACACGAAAATACGATGTTTAATAGCTTAATACTAATAAAGCGGGTCCAATCGGTACCGGTTTTCGAGATAATTATTAAAACGGAGCTTTTTAAATCAATCATTAGTATGCGGGTCCCATTTACACGTATTACGATAAAAGAAATAATATAATAATCAAAATATCTGGCTTTCACGTATATCGAGACAACCAGATAATTATCGGTAATTAAAATGCCCGAAAAGCTCCGCCGGACCGACTCCGGGGAAAACCGTACTCCGGATCGAAAAAGTCAAAACATGAAAAGTGTCCGGAATATTCAAATTAGGCTAAAGGTGAGTTTTGTTGAAATTTTCATGAAGTAAAATCTCGATACTGTTGCGGGTTGACGGTTTTCGAAAAATCAATATAATTAATAATTAAATATGATATACGTAATTAAATCCATAAACCAAGTATAAAATCATACAACAATACATAAATCAATATGAAAATATCTAAATAAACTATATTTTGTACTGAGCATATTAAAAATTAATATTCCTCAAATTTGATCGTATACAAGCAGCCATATTAATAGGACAAGAAACAATTAATTCACAAAATTCATATAATATTTACATAATATTCATTAATCATTAAAATAATTACACGGATAATCCCAGATGTTACAGAAACCCTAGGGTAAGAAATGTGCAACAATTTGAATGAACAGTTTTGAACTTCACATATGGTGAAAATGCCTGAATGCCTGAATGCCTAAGCTAGTAAAAGTTCGTTTCATTACATAAAAACCCTTAGTCTCTACAAGGAGCATCACATGATTTTGAATACAGAAATATAAACAAGTTGATATGCCAACATTATGCACCTGCACACAATAAGTTATGCAACATATAGAATAAAAAAAAGAAGCAGAAAAGACATACTCATGACTAATGGGATATGAGTACTGGCAATGACCCTTAATGAAGTGTCCAGGTTAATGTAGATCAATTCATGTGCTTTTAAGAGTCACTTCTAAACTCGCTTATAAAGTTTTGAGGAAAAGATCAAACAGTGATTTGCTCATATCTTTCTGTCTAATCAACTAAAACATAAAGTCATGGCTTTGCATATGCACCAGGACCATGTAGACTTTTTATTATTTGACATGTTTTTTTGCTCAGGGAACTATATATACTCAGACCTCAGTCTAATAAATCAAAGAAAAAGAAGTAGATCAGTTTTGAGGCCTGGTTCGGCTGTCGGAATCAGTACAACTGATCTCTAGATTTCTGTAACTCAATTTAGCTAAATATTAAAAAAAACAAAGAAACTTTAATATTTGAGCCATAGTTATAAAGACATCTAAATAGATAATAGATAAATAGATAGGGTACTAATAGATAATAGATAATTAGACAATTGAATCATGACACCGGAAGGGATCTGATGATGAAAATGATGACGATCTGAAACTTTGGGCTTTGCTTGAACTAGACATAAAAGGAGAAGCTTCATTAGATGCAGAAAGAAGCTTGCTTTTTTGCTCCAAAGTAGCTATATTGGACTGAAAAAGGCTTCCTGGCAAAGTGCCCATTCTTTTAAAAAATAAATGAGAGTAACAAGTAATGTGACAGATTGTAGAGTTAAGTACAGGCGTTATAGGTGGGTGTATATATACTAAAGGCTCTGAAACTGATGCATGCTAGCAGGCAGTAGTTCACATATATTTTGAAATCTATCTACAATCTACACAAATAACAATAATAACTCATATTTGAAATTGAGTACTACCATGCAACATTAGTTTATTATAAATGGATAGATAAATCTAGACAGAGTCGATTTGCATAATTTGTGTTTTTAACTGTCTAATTTTATTGTTATCATGTTAATTTACTTCTGCAAAAATGTGATTGTAGCAGTTGCGTCGGAATCTCTTTCCAATACTTGTAAATCTAAATAGGTATATGGAATTTGACAAATGTGTTATATGTTATGTGCTTGTATTTTCTTCTATCTTCATGAATGTAGTTTGTGTCTTAGAAAATTCTGATCGAAAATATATTGTCTTACATTTTTTTTCATCTTTAATGGCTTGAAATGATTGTATGTTGAAAAGTTAAAGCCTTTGGAAGTTGCTTACAGTTTTAATGAGTTTGGATTGCCCTTATTGTTGAGTACACTATAAAAGAAATACATTAATGTCGACACATGCATGGAAGACTTTTGTTATGAATATATATGTTGTTGAATCTTTATCTGCTTCATGTCTTTGTAGACATGTAGTGATTTCAATGTCAAACCAATGGTCATGCTCCTGGGTGAGTACTCAGCTGGCAAAACTACATTTATCAAACATTCCTTACATTTGATTGTGTTCCGCTAGCCATTCGATTCTTAATATTCTTGTATAATTTTCAATAATCATTTAGCTCATCATCAGAATTCTCAAGATCTTCACTCACATTTTCACTCTCACTACCGGTGCACTCAGCATCAAGTTCATCTGCAAAGTCAGATTCTTCACTCCCTACATCACTACCCTCCAACCGAAGCTCATCCCTATCATAATTTTTAGCTGCAGTTTCAAGTGGGATTTTCGTGTGTTTCACTAGGAACCTCAATAGAATGATCCACATATAATTCAATCAGCCTAAAAGGTAAACACAAATTAACCATGTCTTTTATAGATGCATCATCAAACAACAACCTAAACCTATTTTTTAGACTATGACCAATTGACATTCTGAAAATAAAGAACACTAATTAGGGTTTTAAGTTTTAACATGATCAACTACCATCATTCTACAACCACACAACAAAATAACAATGATGTAAAACATGCAGATAAAACACATATAAGCCACAAAAACATTTCCCTACAGCATAAATAAACAAAGATACGACACAAAAATGCAAAGAAGATTAGGGTTTTCAACCTGGTTATGATTTGGTATTGATGAGGCTTGATTTGGATTAGGGTTTATATACGATTCGCTCGGAATGTTCTTGACGCTTCGTCTCTTCTCCGGTATGAATCAGCAGTGTGTATGTAGCTACTGTGTATTGACGTATGTTTTTATCCTTGTTGTTTACTTTCTTTCTTTCTATTTTCTACTTTTTTTCTTTCATTTGTTTTTCTTCGGTCTTTTTTATTAATGTGCCACGTCAACATCCAATTTGTCATTCCGTCAATACTCCTGTTAGTTTTAATTTAAAAATTAACAGCAATGATGAGTTTGATACCAGTAAGCGAGTTTAATGAGCCACTTGAAACCCCGTGGAGATCACGTGGAGATCAGTGACGAAGTTGATATCATTTGTCTACTTTAGTGATGAGTTTGATAATTAACCCATTTTATAATAGATATTATTTATATATAATATATTTAAATTTGTAAAATAAAATAAAATAATATAAATACTATTGTGGTTCGGTTCGAGTTGATTCAATTTTAAAAAATTTAGAAAACAAAACCAAACCAAAATATGGGTGCGATTTTTATTTGGTCTGGTTTCTTTGAGGTGTGGTTTTTACTTGGTACTGTTTCGTACGATTTTTATGATCTCTGATTTTGGTTTTCGATTCATTTCCTTTTTTTCGTTTTGATTTCAGTTTTTAGTTCTGTTTTTACTCATCCCCACTTACTTTTTGTTTCGTGTATATAATTATAAATGAAAACCTGAGATTACAATATTAGTTGCCACATGCGAATTATTAACAATAAATGTATAATATTTCTTAGATTATCTCAAGATGCTTATTTGAAGTTTAAATAATATACATTTTCATATTTTTATATTAGAGAAATTCATTTGGCATTGTTGTATATTTGACTTTTCCGTTTGCTTAGTATCAAATCGTTTTGACATTCATGTGATATTATTTAATTGTTGACACTGTATCGTAAATGTCCTTTGACTGAAGTGAATAAAGTCAGATAGTAATAAGCGAAAAAGCCAAACATATATTAATATCAAATAAAATCTCATTTCAAGAATATCAAATGAAATTTTCCTTTGTATTATGACAAATAAAAATAAAAATATGTTGAAAAAACATCATGTTTAATACAAGAAATATTAAATCAATTATTTTATTTAGTTCTCGGGGATATAATCTAAATTAATTTAATATTTCAAAAATTATTTATTTTATTCGTGAGTATTAAATACATTTTTTTATCGTATTCATTATCGGCCATTGTTGCAATCTACTAGGAACCCGGACATAGTTGTATAATAACGGGAACAAATTTATTTTATATAATAATATATTTTATTTGAGTTAAATTTTATAGGGTTCATATTTATTCTGGAGTCTTGAAATATTAGTCATAATCTTTTAATTTCATATATTATTTATCATTTATAGATATTCTTGAATATCATTATCAATTAACCATTCACCACTTTCAACTTTAATAATTAATCTTTAAGATCATTATTTTGTTTATTAATTATATTGTAGAACATAGCATCGTTCGATATATAAATGTGATTGCTGTGCATGTTGATTTTGTTGTAGAACATTATTTTTCAAATTGTCAAATATCTAAAAATATTCTATAAAAAATATTAAAATTGGAACCACTATCATATTTCATTTAATTTTAAAGAACGAGGACTCCAATATTCTCACTTTTAATAGACTCCATGTAAATTTACTTTATTTTACAATTTTTTGAACTTATATCATCAAACAGCTCTCCATCCCCTTAATTATATATATTGGGAAATGAGGACACAATACGTATTTTAATATTATGTATAAATTTTTAACTTAATTTTTAAAAAATTGAATAAAAATATAATATTTAAACTTTTATTCATAAAATTAAAAATATATAAAAAACCATATCTTACAAAAATATTAAAATACATGCCGAAAATGGAAACAATTAGTATAAAACTAGCGGAGGGGAGTATAACTTTACTTTATTCATAGTCTATGCAAAAATTTAAAAAGGCCCGGAATACAGCCGAAGTTAAGGCTCCATTTATGACAAATCTCACTCATCTCGCCTGCAACAAACCTGTCACACTCCTTAACGGCTCTCTTTTTTCTTGAACTGCCATTGTTGCATGATTACATCACACTTAAACATATTACGTATTTGTATGTTTCTTTAACTTCTTAAAAGCAACTCCTTCACGTGTTCCCTCAGACTCTTTGAGACTCATTCTCACTACACTTTCAGTTAAAAAGGGCTAGTACTGAAATTCTGAGAATTTATTGTTAGACTTCATTTTCTTGGATTTTGAGAACATGGGTCGTCTTATTTTGTGGTTTGTTGTGTTGGGTTTTCTTGTGTTAGGTAGTTATGGATACCCCGAAGAGGATCTAGTGGTGAGTTTACCTGGTCAGCCTAGAGTTGGGTTTAAGCAGTATGCAGGGTATGTTGATGTGGATGCTAAGAATGGGAGGAGCTTGTTTTACTATTTTGTTGAAGCTGAAGCTGATCCTCATCTTAAGCCTCTTACTCTTTGGCTCAATGGAGGTGAGTTCAATGTCTTTTTGTAGTATAGATTTAAGGTTCCTATATGGGTATATATTTGCCATAGACAGTGACGGAACCAGAGGGGCTAGCATAGGCCTTTTAGTACATTTCTTATTTTTTGAATGATTTTTGTTTGAAATTATGTAAAGTTTTTGATAAGCCTATATATATTTGATTCAAGTTTAAACTCGTTGTCTAATTTTCATGATTAGTGATAGTAGTTAGGATTTCAGTTACTCAATTGTCTCTGAATTTGGCTTTGGACCATGAGTTCATTTAGTTCATCCTTGATTGTTGCTGTGAACTAGTTTGTAAATTTTGTTCACAGGCCCAGGTTGTTCCTCGATTGGTGGTGGTGCCTTCACAGAATTGGGTCCATTTTATCCTACAGGGGATGGGAGAGGCCTTCAAAGAAATTCAAAATCATGGAACAGGGGTATAATTTAGCCAATATATATCGAGAAACAAGACCCAGATTATTCAATTCCTAAGCTAATGTCCTCAGACTAGATAATGTTGATTTGCTTATATAGATTGTTTATGCTTGCTGTAGCATCAAATCTTCTGTTTGTTGAGTCTCCAGTCGGTGTAGGATGGTCGTACTCAAACAACACTGCAGATTATACTCGTGGGGATGCTGCTACTGGTAAGAAAACTATCAGCAAGCTAGTTTCTCTCATTTTATCAGTCTGATTGATGTTTCTTCGGTATATTAGCATGAGAAAAAATTTTGGTCACACTAACCATATATATAAGTATAATTGTGACAACTTTTAGTTGCTCGTTCGTGTGGCTCACTTAGAGGCACATATTTTTAACATTATTTGATTGACTTTTGCAGCCATGGATATGCACATGTTCATGATGAAATGGTTGGAGAAGTTTCCAGCTTTTAAAACCAGGGATTTATTTTTGACAGGAGAAAGTTATGCAGGTATGATCTCGAAAAGGGTACTCAAGTCATAGAATTTTTCATTGAATATAAGTAGCATTAGTTGCAATTTATGGAAGTAGATATTGACCATTTTAGCATTAATAGCTGGCTTCACCTGTATTTCCATGTTAACTCATATCAGAAATTCATGATATAATCTACTAGTTATTTTATGTTGGTATGATCTTGAAAAGGGTCAATTTATTGCACCTGTTCTTATTATTTTCTTTCATGCTTTAAAGGGGCAGATGGAGAAGTAACACTGTGTAACTTGTTTAATCAATAATATTGAACTGCCTATTAGTTTTCCATCTATTCCCCTTGCTAGAAGAACAGTCTCTGAGGATCTGAATGTATTAATTTACCAAGTTACAGTTGACTGTGTAAGAAGTTTGATCAATACATCTCACCCCCCATTGCAGGGCATTACATTCCACAGTTGGCTATTGCTCTTCTGGATCACAATGAACATTCAAAAGATTACAAGTTCAACATTAAAGGAGTGGCTGTAAGGAAAACACAAAACCCAAATATCTATGTTTATTGTTTCCTATTTAATACGACTTCCAACAATACTTCTGTAAAATAAGATTCCTTTGTTCCCTCCAATTTTTTGTCATATTTCTATCTTATAATTTGAAGTATGGCTTGCATTTCCCTAACATATATAATGTGCTATTGGTTAGATTGGCAATCCCCTCCTCAGATTAGATCGCGATGTACCATCGACATATGAATTCTTCTGGTCACATGGTATGATCTCAGATGAAGCTGGTCTCGCTATCATGAACGAGTGTGACTTTGATGATTATACCTTTGGCAGTCCGCATAACGTAACAGATGCATGCAACCATGCTATATCTGAAGCAAATGATATGATTAGTGATTATATAAACAATTATGATGTGATTCTTGATGTGTGTTACCCATCAATAGTACAGCAGGAGCTGAGACTAAGGAAACTGGTAAACCTCTCCTTCCCTCCATTCCCCACAATCCTTCGAATAATTCTTATCGGCAGGAATTTATTGATAGATTCTGACAATGGATTATGCTACTGCAGGCTACCAAAATTAGCATCGGTGTAGATGTCTGCATTACCTATGAAAGAAGCTTCTATTTCAACCTTCCTCAGGTTCAGAAAGCTCTTCATGCAAATCGGACCAGTTTACCATATCGCTGGTCTATGTGCAGCAAGTAAGTTCACTGGGACAGCATATACAATTAAAAAATTATGCAATTTGAGTGGTAAAAACATGTAAGATGCCCGCAGCAAATGCCTTCCATATTCTAACAATTGTTTGGGTGCTTTAAGAATCAACACATTGTGATTAACATTCTGGCTCTGAATCATATCAGCTAAGTTAACTTGTTTAAATTACATCAATACAGAATTATAAGAAATATGTTTTGTGGTCCTGCATTATAAAGCTGATAGTTCTGTTTTAAGCAAACGTCTTATTGGTATAATCAAGTGTTAAACTGGCACAAGGCTCAATATGTGTGTATCCATATTTTGTGTACAATTTTAACCTTTAAGCATGCGTAGCCCGAGCTATATTCGTTGTTGAGTTGTTTAAAATTTGCATGCATAGCCTGTAGGGCTCTGTTTATATATAATAAGATATTTACTTCGTCGAGATGTTATCCTGTGTAGTCGGCTGAACTACGACGACAAAGATGGCAACATTAACATTCTCCCATTGCTTAAAAGAATAATCGAAAACCACATTCCTGTTTGGATTTTTAGGTAAATTCTTAACTGCTTCAGTAAAAAAGGATCAAGGTTGTATATTTATATGAGTTTATTATTATTGATAACACCATGATTGGATTATTTGTAGTGGTGATCAGGATTCTGTTGTACCACTACTTGGCTCCCGGACACTGGTTCGTGAACTGGCTCACGACTTAAAGTTCAATATTACCGTGCCATATGGAGCTTGGTTTCACCAGAAACAGGTAAAGTTTGTTCAACTTCGTGTAGCTAAGCCTTTATTAAGAACTTGTTTAAATGGATTGCCTAGGATCTTTGTTTTGCCATATGGTATATCAGTCTCAGTTTTGAACACTAAATTAAGTGTGGAGGCACGGATTTGCAACTAAACCATCGTATCTGTTAAATTGTTTACTCTCTTCGTTGTGGTATAGGTGGGAGGCTGGGCAACTGAATACGGAAATATGTTAACCTTTGCAACAGTAAGAGGTGCAGCCCATATGGTACCCTATGCCCAACCATCACGAGCTCTGCATCTCTTCAGCTCTTTTGTAAGAGGCCGGAGACTGCCAAATAAGACACGTCCTTCAATTGATGACTAAACGCAAGCTGAGAAGATCAAGGCAGATAGCATTCTGGACTTAAACAACACAGTTGAGTTATCTATAGTGATAAAGGCAGTATAAATAGTGATGACAGGAAAAGAAAGAACAAAATAAAGAACCTTTGTAGTTCATGAAGTAGAACTAAGAGGTTGCACGCTTATCTGGTAAAATGTAGACCAATGCTTTCTTAATTTACAGATAATGTTATTATGAAAGAGGTTTAACATCTCCTTAAAAGGCAGTTAAGTGTCATTGTTATTTTTTGTATCAAACTTGGGAGAAAAAGGATATTCATCAATATACAGAGTGGAAGAAAATAATTCTGGTGAAGCATTTGAAGTAATTAAGATTGATAAATAGATGTCAAAAACTTGAATCCTGATAGATCAGCTGCTTCAGATAGTGCAAATTGCCAAGTTTTTATCTTTTGCTTCTCCATTGTCGATATGAATATCACCTTGCAAAAATATCTGCGAAACTTCCCCTCTGATAACGTAAATGCAAAGGATTCACATGATAGGATATAGGACACACAATGTTTCTGGCAATCAAGAATTTCCACAAGCTTGATGAAGCGTAGTTGTTTGAGAAAACAAGTATACAGATACAAATACTTGATCCGTGCATTGCTTTCCATAGCCGTGGTGATATTTCTTCACCTCTAGGTAATTCATCCTCGTCTGTCTGCAATGAGATGGCCTGTAAAGGGGTTGCGAGTATCCTTGCCTTTGAAACTCACAAAAACATGACAGTTCCAACCCTGACTAGTAGTAGATGTATGTGGTCAAGTAATACTGGAAACTTGATAGTGGTTACTTGAAGCTCCGAGGCAATGAGAGCCTCGGAGCTGACTACATGCATTAAGGAGTATGCTGCCAGAATGGGACAATAGATTAATCCAAGTTTGACATGCCTGATTAACTGCAACAACCGATCATCAATGTAATCATACAAATGATTGCTATAGTAGTATTGCCCAATGATTGCTGTACTGAATGGCTGGATGTGCAAGGAAGGAGTTTGGACTATTTCATGAGTTTGTGCCCCAATCATAAAAGAGGATCGCGATTTCATTGATTACATGTTATCGTTGTTTCCGGATTCTCACAATTTCATACATGGACATAGGGCCATAAAATGACCCACGTGATACCGGGTACTAAACTTTGCTCATATTTTCTGTGCTTATTGTCTAAACTTTGTTGTTAGAGAATTGAGCATAACTGGTAATCTGGTATCAACTATCGACCACCATATCCTCTTTCACCTTTAGACCCCTCCAATCCTGATGAAGAAGAACCTGCTGCTGTATCTTGTTAGAAAATTAGTGCGTAAAATATATTAATAACTAGCTTTATAGCCCGTGCGAGGCACGGGCATGTTCTAGCAACGCTTCTGGTTAAAATTTAGATACTAGTCTAACCATATTTTTTCCACAGTAACATTTGCCTACTTTGCTTCCGCAGAATTACAAAGAGCTCTAGGTACATATATAAATGCACACTAACTTATCCATCATCTTAAGAAGATCAAAAAGACTTAATAAGTAATACAAAACAAGATATAATGGTCTCATATCATAACCTAATGAACATCTACTTGTTTCTCTTCATTGGGCGAACCAAATTAGACAACTTACTGACCATCTTATCACCTTGCCCCAGACCTTGAAAGTTACACTTTTATGTTCGCCAAGGGAAAACTAAAAACCAAGCAAACATTGAATGCTTGGATTTCTCTGTACTAAATTACTCCTACAGTTGCTTCATGTTCTGCCAGTGCATTCTTCATCACCTCCTACAAATTTAATGTTTTACAACAAATGTTATACACCAGAAGCTCGTAGCAATAAAACTAAACATTTTGTAAGTGGCCCCTAGTAGTTGCAGAAGTGATGTGCAGTGTAATCTAGAATTATCATTTGTCAGTTTATCTGCAGTCACTAACAATCAGTTAATTTCGGCTTTAAATGTCATATTTTCAAGTGTCTATTTTCAATTCTTCACCCTCTGCTTCTGAGAATTTTTCTAAAAAAAATGATACCAGGATTTAATATGCAATAGGTTTTCTTATACTTCCTCTCTGCAAAGAATAAGTTCTACTCAAATCAACAATATAACTGCTTAAATTTCACAGTAGCCCAAAGACAGGGTGATCGTTCAGTGCTCCACCCAAAGACTAATAACTCTGTAATATATAGCACAAGTACGTACCAGATATCCAGCCCCTTAGCGCCCCATTTTGCTCATATTCAAATACAGGAAATTTTCTGCTGAGAATGGAGTCATCCAAGCAATAATCAAAGCAGTGCCCAAGACCACTGACCAAATGTTGATGTCTTAATTTTGATTTAATTTCTATATGGTTCATAAAGCTATGATTCTTGTGTTTTTATTTATTTTAAGGCACCTAATAGCAATCAGGGAACCATCCTTCAGCTTCCCTATATACATCTGCAATCATAAAGAAAGTTATTCATACCCCACAGACAGAACAAGGATAGTGTAAATGCACTATTACATTATCATTGTGCAGAGGCTTTATAGAAAAATCATCGTAAAGATAATAGTTTTTGCGAGTCCATTTCATACTTAAAAAACCCTACAATGCTTCTATATGACACTCAACATCACACGCACCTGACTGTAAGATCCTTCAAGGACAAAAGTTGATGTATCAAAATTATTAGTTGCATCCTCAATGTCTTTCAGTGAAAAGGCTTGATAAGCTGGAGCACCAAGTGCTCCTAGCTTCATTGCTTGAGTTATGTTCCCTGTAGGAATGACAGGTAAAGCATTAATTTTCCCATTCGAAGTTATGTCTCTTTAACTGACAAGGAGTTCTATTTCCGAAAGGAAGAAAAAAGAGAAACTACTGTTAAATTCATAGAATGGCTTTAAGTTACTGGTGAGCAACATTATGTATAGTGAGTAATAATGAGTGAAAGTATTAGTAAATGTAACGCTTACTTGCATCTTGAAGCATTTTTTAAGGTGTAGCCCGTTGATGCATTCTCTTGTGGTAATCTTGTCGGATGTGATTTTACCATCCTTTTTTATATACTCTTTTTATTGTTAAGAAGACTATAACACTCGACCATCAGATACAAGGATCCGAGCATCGACAATCTTCTTTATGTCACGCTATAATCTTCTGTGGAAATCCCTAAACATCATTGATCCTCCAGACAGCACTATATTCTGAGGAAAAAAATCAGATATATATGAGTTAAGAAGTCAAAAATGGCATAAATAGTGATAGTAGACCTTCAGCGCAGCCTCATATAAACATGTAAAGAAATTTGATTACAACATGTACAATCATGGAGAATATGTTTAAAAAACAATAGTTTATATCTATATTACTTTCCAGGAGCCTCTTGATGATTGTTTCTACATATACATACCCATACATGTAAAATCCTGAACCAGCCCCCCTCCCTGATCTGCAAATAAATTGTTCATTAGCCTGACTTAATACTGATCAATATGAACAGACATGAATTACAGAAATAATGTGTCTTCTAACTCGCTTAACAGGTGATGAGGGATGACCGCACTTTCTTTTATCTGGTAAGTGGTCATACGCTCACTTTTGATTGGAATTAACAAAACGTTTTAACCACAATCCAGCTGGCATATAAATTACCCCCATATCTGGTATATATAGACCTCTGGATATTCACAGAATTTGAAGAACCTGCAGCTCTGCTGGCTTAGCTTATCTGGTTCCTGATACTCACACTCTTTAGATGTTGGCGAGCCATACACTCAATTTGTCCATTGTCAGTGTATTCCCTTGCTGACCAAAACAATCTAAGTTTTCTCAGCGATCTAAATTAGTAAAATATATGGATACTTTTCTCTTTTACAAAACTGCATTTTTTATTCACTTGAAAAGCAACTTTAGGTTTCCATGTGGTCTAATCATTCAAATTAGTTTATGTCAAGAAACAACTAAATCATGAAAACTATAGATACTACCTAAAATATAAAACCCAAAAACACATTTTCCATGAGAAAATACTGGAGTTTTTGGAACTGACGCACACTACAGGGCTTAACTTTGATGTGAAGTTGATTTTTTATTTTTTTTGGTGGCTACACATTTATATGATCAAGGAAACTTTACTGGTGATTCTTTTAGGTAGTGCCTGCTAATTGGAAATCCAATGCTCCGCATTTTAAATTCTGCAAGCAGTGTCTCACAAACATATACAGGGCAAGTGAATAATTTTTACTTTTGAGCCATATGCAAGAGCGTGCAAGTCTGGCAGCATATCTTAAACTTGATCAATTATCTGCCTATCATGTGGCTTTGAAGTTTCAAGTTGTTATGTTGGTAATGACTAGTCTAAACACCTAATTATCATCTTGTTAACTTGCCTGCTGCGGCATGCTTTCCCACAATACGGGGAGCAAACTAAAAAAACACCATGTGGGCTGCTTCCCACTAATAATTATATTAGAAAAAGGCAAGTAACTGGCTAGCGCAAAATTGCTTTCCTGATTTTGAAAATGCTAAGATCAAGCCTGTCATATTCCTGTTTTGGCAAGTCGATAAATATGTGTAAAACTTGCAGGATGAAATGATGAAACCCAAACCAGGAAGAACTACGGCACATAACGAGAGGACGAAGCTCGCGTAAGCCAATACCAGCCAGAACTTTATAACCGGCAGCAGAGCAAGCATAGCACGTTGAAAGATAATCTTTATACACTGTAAGAACACGCTGGCGCTGCACACAGGATCTGAGGCATGTCCGTAGGAATTCCCGCACGAAAACTGATGAGGGGCAAGAATGTAATCTGACACTGTTAAAAGAGGGGTAACAATGTAGCAGCATTATATATAATATATTATATATATAATAACTAGCGTAAAAGCCCGTACAAGGCACGGGTCTCTATTTCAAACTCGAGATTTCCATGATATTAAAAACTTTACAAGTCTGCTATGAAAATGTGGTTGACAAATTGTTGAAATGTATATAGTCGATCTAATTTTTTCTAGTAAGAATAGATCAACATTAAGCTTTTTTAATGAAAGTGAACTGATCTTGTAAAAAAAACTTTTGACCTTACAAAGACATGTTATTAATGCAAGTTCTTTGCCAAAAACATTTTAAACTTGTTCTCCAAAACAAGCTTCTAAGATGCAGAATATTCATACTGAGAATTTACATAAAGTCTTATGAGATTTTCGAGGTCTAGACATAGTAAACTACTAATACAAAAATGTTTAAAGCTAATCTTTCTCTATACTAAAACATCATCAGGTGCGTTGTTCCAAGGCTCCAACTTTTCAGCCTGTGCCAATTAACTTAGTAAACCTAAGCGATTATAGAGATTAAGCGTATTGGCTAGAATACAACCTCTATCAAAACATCTAGAAAATTAAATAAACGGCATATCTCCTCAGCAGATTCATCCTCAATCTTTCGCACAATAGCCAATAGCAGAACAGGTTTCTTTTATCCCAATGGTCTCAACTGCAAGTAGTGTGCAGCATTAACCAACTTGTAGAGGCTTAATGTGCTCGTCAAAACTCTTGCGCTTCTATCAAAAAAACAAAAAGATGTTAATTATAAAATACGTTGTATTACACTAAGGTTAATTTCAGGATAATGCAACTGAATAATAAAATACAATATAATGCAAATACAATTTAGATGGAAGAGAAACATATAACAAGTGCAAGTAAAAAGTTTAGAACGTGGTTAGCATTAAAAAGAAAAAACTGTGTGTTGCTAACTTCTTTCTACGATGAGATTTGAGCATGTTAGAATGATGAGATTGAAATCTAGTTCATATATGTAAAGTAGAATTGAGGAAGGAATCAGTATCATGTATAAATCTCCACATTGGTATTAATATTTTTATTTATTCTACACCCTTTTCCTCCCAATTGAATTCCTTGCAACAGAATACAAGATAATATACACTTGGTTCCTTATTTCTCAGACAATGGTTTTGAATCAGCCTGTAATTTATATAAAGCCTTTTTATTCATTTTAAGCAATTTGTAGATTAAATTCTAATGTTTAATTAATGTCTCTTCAAGTGGCAATATTTATAAACATACACATAGGGCTTAATATGAGACCTGGCAAACAGTTCGTGTCGTGTACTTTCGTGTTTTCGTGTACTTGAACCCAAACCCGAACCCAAACTGTTTCGGTTTCGTGTACCAGTTCTGGAACACGTACACGAACCGAATTATTTCGTGTCAACACGAACCGTACACGTAAGTACACGAAAAATTTCGTGTACCTTCCGTGTACCACGAACAGTCCGGATGAAATGTACACGAAATACACATTTGTACACGAAAGTACACGAATTTCACAATAAATCTATTATTTTTACGATTTTTCTGTGACAAACAATAGATTAGACATATAATAAATGCATAAGATAACAGAAATGAAATAACATAACTGAAATTGATTAAACAATATATATAAATAAGTATAATATATTTTTTAATTTATATTTATTTATTTATTTCGTGTACTTTCGTGTCGTTCGTGTACTTATATTAAAAACCGAACCCGACACTAATAGTAACATTTATTTTTCGTGTTCGTGTACCGAATATTGAAAACCAAACCCAAACTTTTCGTGTCGTGTTCGTGTCGTGTTTTCGTGTCGTGTACCGAATTGCCAGCATCATGCTGACAACAAGCAAAAGTAAAGATAAGTCTAACCTTGTTAGAGCTTGTGGGTAGTCTATGAAACTCAAAGAGTTATGTTTAACTCTGGAAGGCAGAGAAATGGGGTGGTATCCACCCCCTTTCATTTCATGAGCTATGTGCGGGCATAACATCGCAATTCCTTGTTCTACGTCTTGTACAGTACCATTCAAAGTTTAAATCTATATGTAAGACTTCATAGTCTAAATTGCAGAACAAAATAAAAAAACACGTAAAATCAAAAAATCATAAACTTAAACAACAAATAAATCATAAATAAAACAAGCAGACCTGTAAAACCGAAACGCAAACTAAGCTCAAACCAAGTACAATTTACGAAACCCGAAAACACAAGAGGTAATTACAATTTACACGCGCATTGATATAGATATATGCACATAAATAAACCCCATCAACTAATAATCACCGAAAATGAAGTTAAACATCAATGTAAAAACCCTTGATTACAATCAAATCAGAAACCCCAAATCCATCAAAATCAGACCCCATGAGTGAATTATAATTAATACACATAAACACATATACATTCGATGAATCAAAAACAGCTGACATGAAGACCTGAACTATTAGAAATGAGAACCAGCAAGATAAAAACACACACACACCAGTACAAACAAACACCATGAATTACAACAACGATACACACAGCTATACATTCAAGAGGGGAGTGAGAGTGCTTACTAAGTGGGGAATAATTTAGAGCAATGGAGATAAAAGAAAAGTGAGAATGGGATTTTAATTGAAGAAGAGAAGTTTATGAATCAGCTGTTTTTGTCGTTGCTGCTCTCTATTTCTTGAATTTCATTTCCTTTTATTGTATCATTTTTCTCTTTTTATTCTTTATATTATTTTGGATAATCCTTCCTAATCCCTGTTAACAATCTTACAACAAAAAACATGTACAGAGATCATATACCAGCAAGCACCATTGAGAAACCACAGATTTGAATTATCCAGTTCTTAGCCGTCTGTCGAAGTGTACTTTGACTTTGCCGCTGCCGATATCTACACTATGCTTACCACGCCCAGGAGGTCGTGCATGACAAGGAGAACTGAGCCAATAGCCATAGATTTGTGGATTTCCTCAGAAAGTGCGATCAATATTACATAACAATTAAATTTCAGAACACCTTCAATGTTGAAAATTTTCTAATATGACAACTCCTTCAGGATGCTGTTCATGTCTAGTTTGACACATTTACAAAACCAAACTTAAGTTACCTATGTGATGAAAAGCCCAAGAAATTCTTTCCTTGAGAAATACCCCAGCTAGGTTAGTCTAAGAAACATTTCTGCAATATACAAATAGATTAGATTAATCAAAGAACATTACTGTTAATTCATTACAAAAAATTTGCACTTACAGATTTGTAAGACTGAGACAGTTCACTAAAGACATCACATCTCCTGTTAAATTGTTGTTTTCAAGTCTCAGGAGAATATTTTGAATCAGAAATCAATAGCAGCACAACAGAGCAGTATTCAAAACAAGGTTATAAATAACTTTAAAATATATTTTATCTTAATTTTATCTGTGCGTGTGTGTTAATTAATTGATTAATTACTATTATCAATTAATTTTATCTGTGTAAAATAATTGATGAAAGAATTTTATAAATGAGGGGTCATAAGAAAGTGATAAGCGCAATTAACTTTAATAATTACTGTATAGACATTTAAATTAATGATATTTAACACTTAAACATAAAAGATGGATAAAATAATGATGTTTTGTAACTACATATTAAATAGGCATAATCAAAAATAATCAGCAATAGCGAGTAAATGTATGTTTGTCGGTAACAACACAGGCACAAACCATGTACCTCCGTTTCTCCAGGGAAAAATAGGTTGTCCTGCATATAACTCAGCAAGAATACAACCCAGAACTCCACATATCTAGCAGTGCCATAAGAATTGGCACCAAGCAAGAGCTCAGGTGGGCGGTAACAAAGGGCATCATTCATGATTTGTAAGTGGGCGAAATTGCTCTAGATCGCAATAGTTTGCCAAACCAAAGTCTGCTATCTTTTATTGTCCATTGTGGTCTAGCAAAAGGTTGGAACCTTTAACATCCCGATGCAATATGCCCTGACCATGACAATAGTGACAGCCACATAACAGTTGCTTCATGTAACATTTGATCTGCAAAAACTTTAAGTTTGTTATACATATAAAGATGATCTTACACTCACATCTCAATGATACACAATCTGAAATAAACCTATAATAAGGCACAACCTTACGCTAAATTTGTACAATATAAGAAATGAAAATTGAGGTATGTCTATACAGTATTACTGAACACACTGCCATAGACACACAAGTATAATGCATGTATACTTAATCACACACACTCTGGCATAGGCTATTGCACAAACTTTGAAACAGTACCTGAGGCTCTGTGAACTTTAGACCAGGCCGGGAAGCAAGTCCTGCAAGATCGTGTTCCATATACTCAAGAACAAGGAAGAAATATCGTGTTCTGATGGCTTAGCCTACTCAAGATGTTGATCTCCCTTGCCATGAAGCGGATATTTCCAGCCTCTAGATAGTTAAATTTTATTTTCTTCAAGGCGACAATCTTCCTTTGCTCTATATCCCCGGTAGACTGTGTTGTATTCCCCTTCACCAATCTGCGAAGGAAAATAAAGTTGATCAAACAAGATGTTTAGTCAGTTACTCAAAAAAATCAAAATATATCATCTGAATACAAATTTGTGGACAACATAATCATCCATAATGACAGCAAAGCATCACTAATCATAAGGAGACCAGTAGATGCTGTACCAGAGTTTTTTAATCTAATTTATCTTGGATAGCTCTTACAACAATTCATCTCATGCACACATGCCTCGACTAAAATTATAACTCGACAGGGTATCCATTAGGCTACAATACTAAGAATTATGTAATAATAAACTTGCCATTACTCTAAAATGCAATAATAAAAAACACGCAAGGAAAAGGAGTATACTTTCTCTGTAAAGTGAAAAGAATGCTCTTTTCTAGGCACCCATCCCCTGAAAGCTCCACCATCATCTCGAACCATCCATGAAGGCCACCCTGCCGCAACCAGCTCAGCTTCACCGCCTCTTAGAACTCCTCCAGAGCCCGGATGGAGCCCGCAAAAAGCGCGCTGAGCTGCAACTTCAGGTTGGCTAACAAGATTACTTTAGGAGTGTTTGGTTTTGTTTACTATGCAGAACTAAGAGGATAGGTTAGTGCCTATGCATTTGAATTCTAATATATTGTGCCCGGAACTGGGAAAAAGAATCTATATTTAATCACAAAACATATACCCTAGTATAAAAAGAGGAGTCTCTGTAATTAGTTGGTTTATATCGGTGTTTATGATCCTTAGAGTGATGAAAACATGAATAGAAGGAAAAAGATATACCTGCCGATCTTGAAGCATTTCAGCGTTCCATTTAGGAGAGGACACCAATACTAAATGCAAATTTTTGTGGGAGCGCTTTTCCGACCGGTTGGTAACGCCTGGTATGACTGTGCGACTCGGTGACTGTATATATGCTCCAGAGCTGAATATTTTTTGAGCCGAGAACTTATGATAGCCGAGGGTATTAGAGGAATTCTGTGTTAAATTGAGGGTATAAGCGTAATTTCATATGCATTTTCTTTGCTCTTTTTCCCCCGGTCCTGCTTTAATATATAGAAGTAGATATAATAATAGATTACGCAGAATCAAGGTCTCTGAAAGAAGACAAACAAGTGCTCAGACCTCTGCTAAAACTTATGAAACTGAGAAATATTGTGGAAACTATGCGCGATACCTCATGAATACGTGGTCATCGACATCGGATTATCATACAATTGAAGGTATGGAACTTAAATGACTTTCAAGAAACTGAAGGAAATGAACATCTTACCTCAATGGAATAGTTGAAGCAGAATTTTGAGAATCCTCCTCTAGCAAATGCATTGGAACAAGTAGCACTCAACATCATAACTACTAGGATTGTTGCGATTGAAAACAAGCACATATAGGTTTGAGAAGAAAGGGCTTCTAAGAAGAGAGCCGAAGAAGATGTAGTCAATGCAAGAGCCAAGAGATCAAGGAAGAATTAGTTCAGACTAGAGGAACAATGAAATGGCTCCTTGCATTTACTTTTGAGTTCTGGAAATTGTAAGATATAATCCAGACTGTACTTAATATTATTTCCTGCTTTGAGTATTATGCTATTTCTTGTGTCAGTTGAGTTATCCTCTTATAGGATTTGCTTGTCGAACTCTAAAAAATCAATATGGGGAGATTGTATAACATAATGTAACCCATAATATAATAGAGATAACTCAACACAGTAAAGGATACAAACAGGTTGAAGATCCGGGACGAACAGACACAGACAATCCAGCTAACTGAAACGAACACCTGTCCACTGAAAGAGGTTCATTAATATATTCAAGCCTCAGTGAAGAATAAAGTTCAAGATGTTTCTGTTATCGAAAGTTGTCTGTCAATTTAGATTCAAAAACCAAAAGATTCCAGTATCCCTATACTGATTATTCGTAATCAGTTTATTGAAGCAACAATAACCAGGATGGACTGATCAAGTTATTGATCAAGAAAGGGTAAAAGATCAACTTCCGTATTAGTCGTTTGTGAGCCAGACCAATGCAATAAATGTCAATACGTACGAAATCGTTTGATGTATATATTCAACGGAGAATTGATCGAGTCAAGCAAAGTTGTTCCCAGAATAAATCAAGTCAAACGTTTTCAAACAAAGTCAAATCGAAAAGCGGCGCCAAAGATTCAAATTCAAATACTACACTATTATATATAAATATGCTTTATTTATTTGGCGCCACTAAATTTAATCTCTAAATATATTAGATTGGTGCTTGATAGAGAGGTATATATGTATATGTGTATTTGAAGCGCTTTTATTGTCTAAGTAAGGGGAGTGACGCCACATACATTCAATGTATAGGCACTATTGGAAGTTTAAGAAGTAATATGCTAAGTCAAGTGGAATTACTCCACCATGTACACTCTTTGGCGCCACTCAACACTTCCAACAGCCTTTCCCTTGTACTGGCGCCACTCATATGATGGATAAATCTTTCTAAGGTAAACTGGCACCACTACACTCCTTGTAGGGGCGCCACTTGCACTCCTGGCGCTACTAGACACCTCAGGTGCTACTAAAAGGTAAATCAGGCGCCATAAGAGTTAACCACGGAACCGCTTGGTATTTAACTTGGGATTACTCAATCTTGGAGCCACTCAAGTTAACCAAGGATCACTCGTTAACTAGGGATCACTTGGAGAGAACATGGATCACTTGGAGAGAACCGGGATCACTTGGAGAGAACCAGGATCACTTGCTAACCACCCTTGGTCAAAGTTGAAATCTATAAATAGAGCATTGTGTCTTAATTTGAAGACAACTACACACAATTATAAATGTCACACTTCACTTATACTCTTAAGAGCTGGGAAAGAAAATCTGTTAGACGAGCGTATTTGTGAGTTGTTGTAGTCTTGTAGCCAACCTTGTATTGGATTTGTAGCACCCCTCGAGAATTATATCTATAAAGATTATTCCCTGAACTTGCCGTGTCTATTTGATTACGATTGAAGACGAACACAATCTGAACTATTCCGCAATCAAACTGAAAAATTAATATTTGGTATAAGACGTATTCAACCCCCCTTTTACGTCCACTTAGGACTAACAGAATTTATTCCTAAAAAATATTATGAGCTCTACCTCTTTGTCTATTCTAAGAACATCTTCAACAAGGTTGACTAAAATTGATTGGATAAATTGGAGCTATAGGACATTGTGTATAAAAATTTGAACATGTCAAACATTGTACTTCGATGGTATTGAATATATTGGTTAACTATATTTTAAAAATAATATGTTATTAATAATTTAAGATGTTATAAATAGAACATATGACTTCAATATTATAATAATTGATGCGGATTTTTTTTACATGTATCTTACAGGCCCCGACAGAGGTTCGACAAATATAGTCGACATTACGAGCAATGTAGCATTGGAGTGTTTTTTTTTGCATAATTTATATATTTTTTTATTTATAGTATGTATTAATAATTTTCAGTTAGGGGTTCTAGATGGTTGGACATGCTCTTGTTAGATTGTATTTAATAATCTAATAATAATATCTGGGCATACAAATTAAAGATAATTATATTTATTATGTTTATTCTCTTTATTGGGCTAATTAAGTGGTCTAGAATAAAGAGCTCTTAAATCATCATATTTGGCATGGACTTTGTAATGTGTAATACCCAATAGTAAACCTTATTAGGGTTAATGAGGTCTAATAGGGCTACTATATAAAGAATAATATAGGGTTTTAGTCCCCAAATCTATTCCAACCTCTACTTCTCTATTCCCATCAGTTTGAGCGATATACGACTAAAGGCGAATCAAGTTTGTGAAAGATCAAGTCTCACAATCTGGTTGATATCTACAGCTATGGAATCAGGCACGCTTTTGATATACAGTTTTATTGTGACCTTGATAATGTCATATAAGATGATCCTTGGTTAGACATATTTAAATTTAAAAAGTGGCATCAGAGCCTATCTTTATATATGTTGAACACAATTACTTCATCTAACGAAAACTTGCACATAACATCAGTACAAAACACAAATTATTAAAGAAGGATCTTGCTATGTTATGACATAACGTTTAGGACATATCTCAAAAGTAAGACTTGAGATAGTGTGACATAAGGAATATATGAACCACTCCATTATACAGACCTTAATGTTTGTATTGAATGTAATAAGCAAAGATAGATAAACATAAAGAAATTTAATGCCAATAGGAATACCGAAGTCTTACAATCGATACATACTGATATATATGATCCATTTCCTACGGCTTCTTGGAATGGTCAACAGTATTTTATCACTTTTATAGACGATTATTCTCGTTATGAGTACTTATAATTAATATCTATATATTTAACAAATAACCGGTAAGTACAAACAACAACGAATTAGATTTCTAAGATATTCGTATCCAAATGCGAAATTTTCAACAAATTCATATTTGATTAAAATATAATAGGATTTTAAAATTCCAAATTGAGTTCAACGCTGTCTATTGACAAACAATTTAATTTTGTTGAACACGAACATAAACTTATTCAGTAATGATATGAGTAATGTAAAAATATAGTATAATCAATATTAATATATAAAATAATCGATATTTTATATTTCTTTAGGTATAGGGCTGTCAGTGGATCGAATTTAGATCGGATCAGGCATGATCCATATCCTGATCCATTTAATTAACTGTATTCGGATTGGATCGGATTTCAACCGGATTTTTTTGGACATGACCCATATCCTAATCCGCAGGATCACGAATTTTCGGATCGCAGCTCCGCTCTATATATATTTTGAAAAAAAGTTTTAAAAAAATCCATTTCTTTATATTTAGAACTTTTGGATCGCATGAAAATTCAAATATATATTGCAAAATTAAAATTAAAATATGAAGTAATATAAAAACACTATACACATTAATCTATCCTGAAATTTATAACATTACAGCTTCAAAGGAACGATTGGATATCCTAGCGGTTAATGGTTTATCCTCTGTTGTCCCAGGTCATGGGTTCGACTCTGACTCATCTAAAGAATATCTAAGAACAGATAATCATTCGTAAGACTATAAGCCACATTATTCAAAAAATGTATACAATGGAATGCAATCAATGCTTCCTGTTGGTTGAACAGGAACTAAGCAGGCTTAGCCAATCTTAATTCCCAACATTTAGTTTGTGGAGTGCAAGAATAAAAGAGTTTTATTATCCCAACTACTATGTGCAGAATGTGAATCCCTCTAAATTTTTTTAATATAGTATATTAGTTAAATATTATATATATAAATATAAATAAATAAATATAATTCGGATAAGATTATTTCCGAATCGAATCATATTAAATCCATATACTATACATATCGAATCAGATTTTTTTCAGATCAGATTTTTTCGGACCAAATTTTATTTTAGGTGATACATATCTGCTCCATTAGCTCCTGGATCGGACCGGATATCCGATCGATTGACAGCCCTAATTTGGTATGACGAATCTCAAAATTATAGTTGAAACATGAATATAATTTTTTCCAACACAATAATAACAATTGTTGAACCCCATAGTAAGCATGCGTTATACTAAATTATTACTTGGGATGAATCGAAGCGAGTGCGAATCGATAATCGTGGATGATTCGAGTCCAACAATTATAAATTTGACTCGATAAGTTTACTGAACAATTATTGTTCAAACATGAGTTTGTTACTGAATCGAGTCGAGGCAAGTTTCTTAATAATAGACTTGGTTCGACATATATACATGAATCATAAAAAATTAAAGAATAATATTTGAAAAAATGGATATAATTTATAATATTGGAAAAAATGGATAAGAATATAGTCAATAAATATATATTTTGAGATGGTGTAATTAATTATCCCAATTTAACAATTTTTAATATATATATATATATATATATATATATATATATATATATATATTTATAGAATTATCATGAAGTTATCTTTAATAAATCGTGATTGATAAACTTGTGATATAAAATTTACGTATTTATTAGAAAAAAACACATATATTCTAATATAAAATCATATGTATATTTATATAACATTTAATGAACATAACTTATATTTGTTGAATAGTACATGGATGAATCTGGGATGATAAAATAATCTGATTCGATAGATATCTAATCCGTTGTGACTTGATTGGATATTACTGAACCTGATATTCTGGATTTGGATATTATGCGTACTGAACTGAAATCTGATTCGAAATCCAAAACCCATTCCAAACCCTGTCCAAACCCGAAATCTGATCAAAACCAGATAACTTTAGTAAACATATAACAATTTATAAATGGTCGCGATCCACACCCATTGATAACTGTGAACGAATTTAGTGACCTATAGTTTTTGTACCTTCGGATGGATATCCAATGATTAGGATTATATCATTCAGTTTAATACGTCCGGCGCTTTTTGATTATTGTACGAGAAAAATGACCATGTATAGCGCTTAGCGCTTGACGTATTCTCATCCCGCGGTTAAAAAGCGCTGAACACATTAAAATTAATGTTATAATTCATTGCTGGGTTACCACCACATCCATGTATGGCTGTGGACCAGGTCCCTAATATAAATTGAAGACAAATAATATACATATGTCTATTTCATGATTTCATTATTACTTAATTTTTAAATCTTTTCATTCTTTTTTAATGTAAATAATTTATCATATTTTGGCTAATCTAAACATAAAACTAGTGGGTACCCAATATAAAAAATGTATATTAAACTAGTCTCTTCCTAGCTAATCAAAAAAAAAAATTCAAAAAAAAAAGTCCACTGCCACGTCATCAGTGATTTTTTTATTTTTGTTTTCGGCTAGCTAGGTGGAGACCTTAATGATATACATTTTTTGTGAAGGTGCCCCTGGCGGGGTCCTTCAAATAAATGAGATTTTGATAAATTAAAAAAGTTCCCACGAATCTCATTTTAAGAAAGTTCTCATTTGAGCACGTGCCTACATACATATATAAAATATTGTTTTTAATATTATTTATGCTAGTACGAGCATATTGGACTTTGCAACATTGTTTCAGAATTTAAATACCTAAAAATTCTGAATCAATGAATTTGAATTTATATTTAATTTTAACACCTAAAAGTATTAGATTTGATTTAGGTCGTTGTCGATTGCCATCCCGGAATGAGCTTATAAGTTTATTTTCTTAAAGATATAAGGACCGTTTTAGTTAATTTAAAATAAGTTTCTTCTTGCTTAAAGTAAAGAAGTGGAGTGGAAGTGAGAAGTAAATAAATTAATACACTATAAGCTGTGAGAGAGCTTCTTAAAAGTGTTTCTACTTATTTACACAAACAGGTCAAAAGAAGCAGAAGCCAAAAACAGTTTCTGCATTTGTCAAACAAACATCCCCATAAATTTTAAAAAGTTATACTCCCTCCGTCCCAGTCATTTGTATACAAATGGCTGGGACACGGAGACCAATAAATTATGTAAGAAATGAGTAAAGTTGGTTGAAAAGTAGGTAGAGTGGTGGGACCCATTAATATTTAATAATAGATTTGAGATAGTGGAGGAAAGTAGTGGGTGTAATAGTGTTTATATTATTATAGAATAGAGATAGTGAAGGAAAGTAGTTGGTGTAATGATATTTTATATTATAAAAGTTTACTATTTTTGGAATGTATACAATTGATGGGACGTCCTAAAAAGAAAACTGTATACAATTCACTGGGACGGAGGGAGTAAGTGTTAAAATTAGGAAAACTTGGCGCTAAAAACAGAAACACACAACACAATTCTACAAATGGTGAACTAAATCGTGTCCGAGTTATGCGTCACGTAGCTACGCACATAGTTTTATTACCTCAAAAGCTAAATATATTTCACCATCAGAAACGTTTATTCACAACTCACCACGATCCTCATTTAACAAATATCGAGTTTTTGTTACAGACATGCTTACAACATTGCAAGCAATTACAGACCCACGTAGCGTTCGACCAATTTCCTGAGAGAGTTAAAAATTCTTTACGAGTGTGTAAATTAGTACATTGTCAAACTTTGAAACTTGGGTATGGTTTAGCAGGGAAATTAGGAAATGCCCTTGTTAGTTTCTATGCGAAATGTGGCAATTTGGAGTTTGCCGAGAAGGCGTTTTTGCGGGTTGTGAATAGAGATACATTGGCTTGGAACTCGATTTTGTCGATGTATTCGAGGCGGGGAATGGTGGAAGATATTGTGTGCTCTTTTGGGTCAATGTGGAATTGTGGGATGGTGCCTGATCAGTTCACTTTTGCTATTGTTTTTTCGGGGTGTGGTAGATTAGGGAATGTGGAGTTGGGAAAGCAAGTGCATTGTAATGTTGTTAAGATGGGGTATGAGTTTAGTCAGTTTTGTGAAGGTTCTTTGATTGATATGTATGCGAAATGTGGTTGTGTTGTTGATGCACGGAGAATATTTGATGGTGCTGTTGACCCTGATACGGTTTCTTGGACTGCGATGATTGCAGGGTATGTTCAAAGTGGTTATCCTGATGAGGCATTGAGTGTATTTGACGATATGCAGAAATTGGGTCGTGAACCAGATCAGGTGGCGTTTGTTACTATTATCAATGCATGCATGAGCTTAGGAAGGATTGATGAAGCTTGCCGCCTTTTTGGCATGATGCCTAACCGGAATGATATCTCGTGGAATGTGATGATTTCAGGACATGCTAAAAGAGGTTACGAGGTAGAAGCTGTTACATATTTTAGAAATATGACAATATCTTGTATAAAACCCACAAGGTCAACCTTAGGAAGTGTTTTGAGTGCAATTGCGAACTTGTCGAATCTTGACCATGGTATGCAAGTTCATCCTCTGGCAACCAAACTGGGGCTGGATTCTAATGTTTTTGTGGGGAGTTCGATGATTAATATGTATGCAAAGTGCCGTAAAATGGAAGATGCAAGAGAGATATTTGACTCATTGGATGATAAAAATATAGTATTGTGGAATGCAATGCTTGGAGGTTATGTTCAAAATGGATATGTTTATGAAGTCGTGGAGTTGTTCATGAAGATGAGGAATTATGGTTTTCAAGCTGATGAGTTTACATATACTAGCATTCTTAGTGCATGTGCCATGTTGAAAAATATGAGACTGGGATGTCAGTTACATTCACTTATTATTAAGAACAAGTTGGGATCAAGCTTATATGCAGGAAATGCGTTAGTAGATATGTATGCAAAAACGAGTGCTCTAAATGATGCCAGAAAACAGTTTGAACTCATAAGAAACCGAGACCATGTTTCCTGGAATTCAATCATTGTGGGATATGTGCAAAATGAAGAGGAAGAAGAGGCTTTCAACTTGTTCTGGAAAATGAGGTCAGCAGGGGTTTCTCCTGATGAGGGGTCATTGGCTAGCATACTCAGTGCTTGCTCGAATATTCAGTCATATGAGAGAGGTGTGCAGATGCATTGTTTCCTGATCAAGTATGGACTAGAAACAAGTCTATTTGCTGGGAGCTCTCTTATTGACATGTACGTGAAGTGTGAGGAGACAATGGCTGCACATAAAGTTTACTCGCGGATGACTGAGAGAAGTGTTGTCTCTTTGAATGCCTTAATTTCAGGATATGCTCAAACAAATATTGAGGAAGCTGTTCGTATATTGTACACTATGCTAGATCAAGAACTGAAACCATCAGAAGTCACCTTTGCTTGTCTTTTGGATGCATGCAATGGACCTTCGAAGCTGCACTTTGGGAAGCAAATACATAATGCAATCATAAAGGTTGGCCATTCTTACGGGGATGAATACTTGGCTGTCTCTCTTTTAAGTATGTATATTAACTCCCAGGAAAAGGCAGATGCAGCTCGTCTGTTTTCAGAATTACCCAGTCCAAAGAGTACAGTTCTATGGACTGTTGCTATATCAGGGTACACCCAAAATGATTCTAGTGAGGAGGCGTTACTCTTATTCTATGAAATGCGTCATCATAATAGTATGCCAGACCAAGCAACATTTGTTAGTATCCTCAGAGCATGTGCAGTTTCTGTTTCTTTGAGTAATGGCAGAGAGATCCATTCTCTTGTATTTCATACTGGATTTGACTTGGATGAATTGACATGTAGTGCCCTCGTAGACATGTATGCAAAATGCGGAGATATCACAAGTTCAGCACAAGTTTTTGGTGAAATGCTCAGCAAGAGAGATGTTATTTCATGGAACTCTATGATTGTGGGATTTGCAAAGTATGGGCATGCTGAAAATGCGTTGGAAACTTTCTATGAGATGAAACAGGCTAATATAAAACCCGATGAAGTCACATTTCTCGGGGTCCTTGGTGCCTGTAGTCATGCAGGTTGGGTATCTGAAGGTCGCAGGATCTTTGACACGATGACCGACTATTACAAGATTAAGCCACGAGTAGATCATTGTGCTTGCATGATTGATCTCCTTGGGCGATGTGGGCTTCTGGAAGAATCGGAGGCCTTAATTGAGAAACTAGAGTTTCAAAACGAGCCAATGATATGGGCCGCATATCTTGGCTCTTGCAAATTACATGGGGATGACATAAGAGGAAAACTCGCCGCTGAGAAACTCTTTGAGTTGGAACCACAAAGTTCTTCCGCCTATGTTCTGCTTTCAAATATATATGCTGCCTCAGGTAATTGGGATGGGGTCAATTTAGTGAGGAGAGATATGAAAGAAAAGCAGGTAAGAAAGTTTCCCGGATGTAGTTGGATTGCATTGGGGAAGAAAACAAATTTATTTCTTGCGGGAGATGATTGTCATCCTGATTCGGATAAAATACACGAGTTTCTGAAGGATTTGACAGCAATGATGAAAGAAGATAGTTATGCTGCTGAGGTTGGATCTTGTATGCAGATTGAAGGCGAAAACTCTAGCTCTACTCTCATGTGAGAAGAAACAGCCTATGAAGAGAATAGTTAACATACCGGAATGTTGTGCTTTCTATTTCAAAATCAATCCTGTAAAAAGGCTGGGCTTCTAATACGTATATTTTTAAACCTGGAAAGCAAATGCATGCAAACCAAGAAAATGTTTACTAAAAATATACGTAAAGATGTGAAGTTGAAGTGATACTTGATTTACAAGTTTCACATGATAGCGATATCTAGATTCACGGATCTTTAACAAAATATATCTATCTTTGATATCCTTTCCTAGTACCTGTTCTCTTTACCTGTTGGAGGCAGGAGTCCAGTTCCGAGACTTGGTTGTTGAGGACAATTTTTCATCAGGCATCTGCCTTTTTTTTTTTTTCTTTCTGAAAAAGTGAGTTAGGAATCGGGATTTGAGCTGGTGGAGATGTACGCAGTAGTTGTACTGAAGCTATGATTTAGCCATAGACATGGTGAACAGAATGTAGACACTTGACCGCTATCATGCCAAAGACGACCTTGCGGCAAATGAAGAAATATGCAGGTATATGGAGGTGGATGTAAAAAAGCAGCAGTTTGTTTTATTCTTGTCTTTAAGCTGTACTCTGTAGTCGACCCTGATCATATGCCTCTTAAGCTGGGGGCTCTGATACTGTATAGGCTACTTATTCTTCTCCAGGGTTCTCTCAGCACTACTGCTAGTGGTATATTTTTGACTTATGGTAGACTCGAACCATTGCATTCGTTAGTCTTTTACTCTTGATTTAGCTAAACCAGGAAACCAGTAAATTTTGATTAAATATTTCAAAGTACAAAAGTAGGAAAAATTCTCATTCATAGACTGTCACTTAAAGCAACACTCACTTTGGCGTATTTATCATCTGTTGTAAAATCTTTTCATAACGGCTTTTTCCCCCAACTTTTTCTCTCATATTGATATGTTGTTATGTGATTATTTTCAATGATAGCACTAATATAAATCCCGAAAAATCCAATTTTGAGGAAAATAGTATCATTAAAAAAAGTCAAAATCACATGGAGATGGTTAAAGATTTTCAAAATTTTTATTTGCTCTTTCGTGATCTCGGGATTAAGTGAGATTTGTTTATACAACTCAGAATATATAAACAAATACAAAAAGAGAAATGAATATGTAATAGAATTAGTGTTCTTAAAATCCCGTTTATTTCTTTAAAAAAACTTCACCGATTACATTTTGATTTCACAAACCCGATTTATCCAAAAATCTTCGATAAACACTCTATAAATCTTCAATCGGCAGGTCAATCGATTAAATCCTGTTACCGATATCTACAAACATGCATGGAATATATGAACAAATATAAGAGGGGTGAACATCATATAGAAAACACAATGTAAGGGAAAAAGTTAAAACAGAAGGAAAATAAGAGTGTTGTCTAATGTAACGAATGACAACAAATCTTAACATGCGAGACAAGTCTGTGGAAACTTAAAAGCATACTCTTACTGCAACACAATCAAACTCTCACTGTAAATAAGCTCCAAGAAACACCCACATATTCAACATCTAACCAATCTTCATTTTCTCACAAAACAATCAAATGGCCATTTCAACCGTCGTAGTAGTTGTATTTGTATCACTGGTAGGCCTTTGCCTCCTTGCATTTGTTCCGTTTGCAGTATTTTGCTTCCTCAAGTGCAGGAAGAAGAAAACAAGTCAAGAAGCTGATCACGTACACGTAGATGAACATATGAATATCAAGGAGAAGATCGTACAAGGACCTCTCGGAGGGAAAGCTGTGGTTGTAACAATAGAGGATGATGTTCATGTCGAAGAAGAGATGCGGAAAAATGAACAGATTGCACAGGCAATGCACATGAAATCAGCAGGTGCAGAGTCATCTTTCAGCTCAGGTCATCATCAGGTCTGAGTAGTTAAAACGATTGGAAGATTTGTGTACATTTATGTTTATTGGGAATGTATCATATGCTAAGTTAACATTTTCAGTTTCAGACATAAATGTTGTAATAAAAAGTAATGAATAACATCTATTTTCTGTTATTCACAAACCATCTGAAATTATGAGCACCGTTGAATATTTATATAAATCATCTAAAACATTACGCTTGTTTAGCCAAAATGGCCATGTCTAATATTTTGACCTCAAGATTATCATCAAGCTTCACAATTCCATCAGTCCCATCTACACCAATAAGCTTCCCTGTTGCCCCTTGATGAATGCCACCCATGATCTTTATTTTGTCCGACTTCCTTGGAACCACCACTTCAACTTCATCAGGGAAAACAGTAACTGCCTCTCCGCTGCCACTCGGGCCCAGAACCACCTTACAGGAACCATCCTGCAAGCACATGCACCGATGCTTTGTTAGGTTTTGCAAGAATGATAAATTTTAAATAGAAACTTGATAAGAAGAGTAAGCAATCGCCAGTGTAAGAATTACTGACAACTAAAAATTCATAATATGCTTATTACCAGTAAAAAAATGTTCCAAATCATTCACATGGAATATTATTATCTACTCCCTCCGTCCTTTTTTATCTGTCCATTTTGGAAAAAAAAACACATACCAAGGAATAATTGATTGTATGAACTTTTTCATTAAATACCTCTAATTAATATCTTGAAAATGGTGGAATACCCCTACTTTATGTCTTGAAAACATGAATTCAACCAAATTTTAAATAAGTCAAGCCTTGAAAATTGAAATTATGGAGATATATTTGAAAAACTATCATTAAATTAGTTTTGAAAGTATAAATGGACAGATAAATAGGGACAAATTTTTACTTCCAAAGTGGACAGATAAATAGGGACGGAGGGAGTACATCTCTTGGTCTTATTCATCTTATAATATTTTAAGTAATTTATCTATATTGCTTTCTTTAGTCTTTGGTCTGATTTCAGTGTTCTTAATTCATCCTCAAATGGATCTCATTTTGCTTCATGAGATACTGCTGTAGTGCTTGAAGTTTAAATCCATAATCCCTTTCAGACTTTCACTGAATAATAATCCACAACAAAATAACCAGTTGAAGGCACTTGTTAGTACAAGAAAAAGGAAAAAGAGATTTGATATGAGCGTTGGTGTTGATTTTGAAGACGATTCAAATATAAACATTAAAACGATTCAAATATAAACATTAAAATTATACTGCATATACAACGTAATAATATAAGAGATGCTGCTACACAATATATTCGTTGATATTTTTGCATTCATTGAAAGGAACCACCTATATCCAACTTCATATTGTTATTTTCACAGTAATCCTTAAGCATAGGATTGTAATTTAAAACCTAAAAAATTGTGATGTAAGCATGTACTGGAAGAGGTGCGTAATATTATACACAGTAACAACACATCATTTTGTATCATAACCAAAACAAGGACTAATAATTAATAGATCACATGAAAAGCCCATACCGAAAGCAGCTCTCGAACAACTCCTAGTGAAGTTTCATCAGCCAACCTCCGTACATTGACCAATATATTGGGCAAAATACGAGGGCCTTCCTGGTCGCCACCTGCCATATTTAACCTTTATAAACAATCTTGCACTTCCGACTATAAGAAAGTACATTTTACAGTACGTTCGGATTTACACAGGTAAACTAATTCGACTATATCCATGTCATTCTGATAGAGAGATTTCTTTACCAGTGCAGGGGCCTCTTTGTTTAACCTTACAAGTATTTATTAGCCAAAATAAGTTTAAAAGTGAGTCGGGGAGGGAGGGAGGGAGGGAGGGAGATCACCTAACACAGGCGACAACAGATTCAAACCACCACCTCCAGGTGTCATCGGTTGCCCACCAGGTGTACCAGGTAGGTATGCTGAACTTGGTGTCATAGGTGGTTGACCGCCTGGAGTTGACGGCAAGTATGGGCTTGGGGCATTGGCTGCAATGACATGTGAAAATAAATAAAAAAATATGAAGCGGAGTCACTTTCTTAAGCTTTATTACACCAAGTGAATAATCAGGCAATCTTATCTGATTACCATATGATAAGCTGCTTTCCCTTGGGGTTCCAGCTTCAGTATAACTGCCACTCGGAGTGTTGGCCCAACTTGAACCAGGTGTAGGTGCTTCATATGTTTTTGAAGGACTTCCTGGCTGTACATATAGCATGCACCGGGGGTATTACTGCTTAATGACAATTTAAAGAAAATTTCACTAATCTAACCACTGAATAATTAAACAAAAAACCTGATAGTGCGGACTTGTTCCCCAAGAAGCAGGATTTCCTTCTTCCCAATTATCCCTATTGTGTTTTAATACCAATCAGCAATTATTAGTAGAAAAAAAAAAAGACTTAAATTCTTTCACCGTTCACACAATAACATGGGCAAATATACGTGTAAGAGAATTACTTTAATGTATATCTATACATGAACATTAGAATTTGAAGGCACTAACAGAATTCAGAACTACAACCCTCATTTTCATCATTATCAGCCAGTAAAGCAATGAGTAGCTACTCAATTCTCCTTATTTCTAAACATCTACCTATCTTCTCTTTATTTGATTATCCTAATGTGTCTCACTAATCACTTCATTCAGTAACATAATCCTGACAATGAACTCTGTCCATACCATGCCAGCGTCTAGAAATTTATTATGAAAATCATAATGTAAATATGTCGCAAGAAATCAAGTACAAACCGTGGTGGACTCATTGGTGTGTAGGGATTCCAAGCTCTATCTCTCATTGGGGTCCTCATACCATCATGTATAGGTGTAACTGAGACCAAATTATATATGACGAAGTATACATTAGGAAATGATTCAAAATTCTTATTAAAAAAATATAATTGCAAACAGAATCAAACCTCCAGAATCTCTCATCGGAGTCATGTAAGGATGCATTGGTGTTCGTGAGGGATGCATAGGTGTCTCGCTCCCAGCACCATACCGTGGTGGTTCGCTGATAAATCATAATCAATAATAATTATAAACCTATACATTTTAAGAAATAATAACAAAGATGGGCTTTCATGTACCGGGGCGTCGAAGAAGTCACGATATCAACAATTGCATCACGATTAACTGCACATATAAACCGAGATATTAATTCCAAGAGCACAAGATAACCAAGCAAAACAAAATTTAATCTAGTAAGTATTAGTAACTAGCCTGTTACAATCTTCATTTGAGCCTCTAATTCAACGAGGACTGTTTGTCCTTTAACCTCCTTAATAATTCCTTTGCACCCCTTGAAGCTACCCACGTGAACTTTTATGGTAGTACCAATTAGAGACTGATGCCCTCGTCCACGACCAAACCTACCCCCAGCTGCAGAATAAAGTATTTTTTAGTAACAACTATCTACCAGCTTAATAATTGAAGATACACAAAAGCTATAGATAGGGCACCGCTCAACCGCAACAGTTCTGGCACCAATTTATATGAATTTAATTTCAATGCTAAGGAAAATATAGCAACATACAGTTCATCTGGTGGCCACCTCTAGGCATTTTACAAGGTGATTGCGGAACAAAGTGGTGAGTTTTAGGTGCAAATCTCGACGCTGGGTTCCCCTACAAACATGATATTAGAAAATAAGAACTAAACAACATACTCAAATATAGCTTACTGTAGATTTTATTGTCAACTAAACTTATAAGTTGCATACATTTCTATCGACATTTGCGCGTCCCCCCAACTACCATACAAGATTGGGACTTAGCAAAAAAATATAACCAGCATGCTCAAGATGGTGACGATCATATATAAACAAGATGCCTTTATAAATATGTTCAACAGGTCCTTGCTTCCCCTGCACAGAAGCAAAACTATGAGCATCAAAGGAAATTAGACATAGTATGACTATATATGTACAGGACTTGAGTCCGCTGTCTCACTTCAAAAGGTCCATCAAGAATTTTCACGATATCTTTAACTGCTATTATGTTTCTTGACGGATCCAGTGCTGAATTCTTTCTTTCAATCTTGTACTTGATATCTCTGAGTCTAACTAGTACAATTTTAGGTCTATGATACCCTCCCTTGAGAACCTGAAAATTTATAAATTATATACAAGAGCATTCTATCCCTCGTATACTTCCAGTACCTTTACATTATAATATGGTCACCTGAAAAGTTTCATTATCAACACGTATGATCACACCGAAGCTCATGTCACTGCAGGAAGATAAAATCGATATTTAAGCACTGTTTATGAATTAAATTTCATATTTTTTTTCTTTGTTGCAATATCTTACCCCAGCATCACTGGATCATGAAGCTCATAGTCTCCAATTCTGGTTTTACCCGATGTGACTTCAGAACTTGCCACGACATTATCAGAGAATACTTGAATCTGTAATTGAACTATATTGTTAAGTATCTCATTATTCATTCATAGGCAAAAGGACAACAATTAACAACAAATACCAATCGGACAATATCTAACACGTACCACTTCTTTAGTTGTGTCTGACACTATGTTGACCAGATGCCTCTCAACTGTCACAACCATGCCAGTGGCACCTTCAGTTGCACCAGATACAACCTTTACATGATTACCAGGTTGGAAGTACTTGCATAGTTCCTTTTCACTAACAGCTAGTGTTTTCTTCAAAATTAGAGATGTAGATCAATGACTCTGAACCCTCTAATATGATAAACTCATACTCAATTGTAAATACATGCCTATGGGCCATTTTTTATCTTTGTGCTAAAAACATATATTAAAATTAAATTTGTTTGAATAAAGATGTTCTGTTTTATCTATACCGGAAGTCCTTCGTCATATGGTTTGATATGAACGGTGCCTTCGTCAACTTTTTCAACCACCCCCTTCAAATTTTTGAGATCACCTTTTACAATTATAACTCTGTCCAGAGCCGTGCCTGAGATTTTATGTGCCCTGTACAAAATTTTAGACAGATGCCCTATAATTAAAATAAAATAATAAAGTAAATAAAATACAAAAATTAACTAAATATCTTCTTTTATATTATAATTTAAATATATCGAAAATCAAGAGATAAATTACAAGTACATAATTAATAAGATGTAATCATTATAAACAAAAAAACAATGACATAAACCTAATTTATATGTAAACCTATTTAAATTTTATATAAATATATAATTTAATCAATGTAATTTTATAAGTTAATATTTTTCATTTAATATGTAAACATTGCATGTAGTTATAAAATAAAATAAATTAATCACCTATGAACTGAATTACTAAAAAAATGATAAAATGTAGAAGTTGTCTACAAAACCCTAGTGTTCACGGTTGTATTATATTTTAATGAAATAAGTAAGACTAGCAGTCTATATTAAATTATTACGATTAATTTTAATCTTTAAGATCAATATAACATGTTTTAAGTTTACTTATAACTAGCTTATAACCCGTGCAATGCACGGGCGGTTAATATATTTGTTATTTTATTGTATATATTATAAATTTAATTAATTTTATAATATGTTTTAGTTAAAAAATTAAATACTATATTACTCGATGTTATTGAGAATATTGAGTTTTTTTAGTTAGAAAATATAAAAAGATAATATTTTAGTTAAAAGGAACAATTGGTTATATAAATAGACCCGTATCTCGGCCCACATATCGACCGACTGACCAAACTTTTAATGTTTCGGTATTATTGTGATGTCAATAGAGTATTTAAAAATATTTTAATTTTAGTTGAAAAATATTATCCATAATTTATTTATAATTATATATAATAATGTTATCTTTTTATATTATGTTGCCCGTATTATTTTAGAAGATCAGCGTTTTAGTTTGAAAACCTAAAAAGATGATGTGTTTTAGTTAAAAAATGTAATTGATATGTTGCTCGGTGTTAATTTAGAAGATTGAGTTGTTTTGGTTAGAACATATTGAAAAGATAATATGTTTGGGTTAAAAAGGATAATTGATTGTATAGATAGGCCCATAATTCGGCCCAAGTACCGACCGACCAAACTTTTAATGTTTATTATAATTTAAAGAGGCGCATGAAACCAAATACCGACCCATCGTACTAACCTAAATTTAATGTTTCGGTTTAATAGATAATAAAAATATACTATAACATGTTATAAATTCAAGAGCTCCGTGAGTCGAATACCAACCGATCAGCGTTTTAGTTTGAAAACCTAAAAAGATGATGTGTTTTAGTTAAAAAATGTAATTGATATGTTGCTCGGTGTTAATTTAGAATATTGAGTTGTTTTGGTTAGAACATATTGAAAAGATAATATGTTTGGGTTAAAAAGGATAATTGATTGTATAGATAGGCCCATAATTCGGCCCAAGTACCGAACGACCAAACTTTTAATGTTTATTATAATTTAAAGAGGCACATGAAACCAAATACCGACCCATCGTACTAACCTAAATTTAATGTTTCGGTTTAATAGATAATAAAAATATACTATAACATGTTATAAATTCAAGAGCTCCGTGAGTCGAATACCAACCGATTCACCAAATTCAACTAACTGACCTACCAAGTGAACTTTTTATTCTTGACTTTAATAGTGTAATAATATATAGTATATGATAGATTTGTAATATTTCTTTTAATGTAAGATCATTAGAGTATTTAAAAATAATGTTATTAATGTAGTTCGGTTGAATAATATCACATGTTATTTATTAATAATTATATTTAATGATATTATATTTTTATATATATGGCGCCCATGTTAATTGTAAAAACTCGGTTTTTTTAGTTAGAAAATCTAAAAAAGATAATGCGTTTTGGTTAAAAAGGCAATTACTATGTTGCCCGATATTATTTTAGAAGATCGAGTTTTTTTAGCTAAAAAATATATAAAAGATAATTTATTTTAGTTAAAAAGAATAATTGGTTATATATATAGAATTATAGATAGACCCGTAATTCGGCCCAAGTACCAACCGCCCGACCAATATAATAATACTCCTTCTATTTTTTATTATTTGACGTTTAGACTTTTGGCACACATCTTTACGTATAAATATGTCGCCCATGTATGTATTAATAAAAAATTAATTATTTAGTTGGAAAATTTATAAAAAGATAATATATTTTAGTTAAAAAAAGTACTTACCATGTTTCTCGTGTTATTTTAGAAAATTGAGTTTTTTAGTCAGAAATATAAAAAAAGTAATATATTTCAATTAAAAGGATTAATTGTTTATATAGATAGGTCCGTACTTTGGCCCAAATTAAAAAAAATAATTGGATATATAGATAGGCTCAGAATAATTGGTTATATAGATAGGCTCGTATTTTGGCCCAAGTACTGACCTACCAAACTTTTATAATATGTTATGAATTAGAGAGGTTCGGGGGTCGAATACCAACCGGCTCGCCAAACTCGACCGACCGACCAACTGAACTTTTCCTATTTCGACTTTAGTGATATAATAATATAAGTATAGTATAGATTTATAACATTACTTTTAAAGTGAGTAATGTTAATGTATTTTAATTGAAAAATATCACCGGTTATTTATTAATAATCATATATAATAATATTATAATTTTATGTATGTGTCGCCCGTGTTAATTGTAGAATATCTGTCTTTTTAAGTTAGAAAATCTAAAAAAGATAATGTGTTTTAGTTAGAAAGGTAATTACTATGTTTCTCTATGTTATTTTAGAAGATTAAGTTATTTTAGCTAGAAAATATAAAAAAAATAATTTATATTAGTTAAAAAGAATAATTTGTTATATATTATAATTATAATTATTTAAAAACAAAAAAATAAACAGGAAAAGGTTGCCTCAATCCGAAAGAAACCGGAAGAAGTAGTTGCGTAGTAAAAACCAAACACAGCCTAAAAAGTGTAATTTACAGAGAACAAAGCGAAGCTATTTGCAAGGTCATGTATTTGTTTTATGTTTGGACTTCTTTGTATATTTGGACTTGTCTATATTTTAAAGCCCACTAATTATAAAAATTCGTGTAAAAGCCCGCGTACCGACCGACCAAACTTTTAATGTTTCGGCTTTAATAGTATAGTATAGATTATAATCGATAAATAGTTAGCGTGTATTATTTTTTAAACTTTATTCTATCTGCACTTTTCTTTTTTGAAATGAAATTATAATTACTTTTTTTTCCAAGACTATATATTATGTGTATAAGGCACTAAAAAATGGGCCCTTCAAAATTTTGGGCCCTGTTCCGTTGAACACTTGGAACACCCTCAGGCACGGCTCTGACTCTGTCACCCTTCATAAAATGACCTTTCTTTAGATTTGCAAATAAGGTCGACAAACCAGCCATATCATCATCCCCATTTTCATCTGGTTGCCGAAATTTCTCAAGTTCATCAAAACTTGGTTGAATACTCGAGGTAGTTATACATTTCACTGATACAGTTTTGTATAAGAAACCTTCTTTAAACATCATGCCATTGATGTTTTCAAAATAGTCACCAGTCATTGGATCTCGCCTGCGCTCTACATGAATATGCATTTCTCTGTAGACAAAAGATAGCATTTTAAATATACAAAACTTGAGTAAAACCTGTGAGTTACTACTATGACTAACAGCAGTAAACTAACCTAGCTTCATCAACATTCATGAACCGTGGTGGAGGAGTAAACGTTTTCTTTTTTGGAACTTCTCTATTTTCCTAGAAAAGAAAAAAAAAACAATTGCTATATTATAACTACCAGGAACGACTTAGGGAAACATTTTCTAAAAAATTGAAATAATATATAAAAACATGTTTAAATTGGTAGTTTTTCAACACAGAAAATTTGAAGACAACATTTTCCAATCTACAACAACACGTTAAACAAATTAACAAAACAGCATATTGATGAAATTCATAGTTCTCCAGAGAAACTAGAAAATACTTTTTTTGAATTTAAGAAACTGGGAAACCTGTCACGGAGTTTAAGGAGCCATGTATCCATGTAGGTTGAACAAGTTACCTTCATATTGACTGTTATTTTAAGAAACGAACACAAGCTATCTCAGTCCTAAATATTCAATGATAAATGCCCTACCAATAGAAGCCTTTTGATCTGATCTTTTCCAATTAAACAAGGCTTTAACGTATGCTATTAATCTATCGAGTGACTGAAAGATTATTTAATTTATTATAAAAAATGGAAAGCACACACACCAATTTGTTTGCCAGAGCCTGTAGGTCGATCCTCGGAATTAATTTCACAGTAACCCTTTGCCGCACATTGTCCACTTCCACAACCTATGACCCAGAGAGTAAGCATACTATAGGTTATGGTAAAAAAAATAACAGTAACTATATAAAGGAAGGGCAGGGATGTTACTGGTACCTTTGCAAGGTCGCCCTTGTATGTACCAATCTTCATTCTAACCCAAGTGTCCTTAGAAAGTTCAATCGCTTTGCTTCTAACAGAAAGGACATCTGTCATCTCTTTGATGGGAACAAGAAGGATCTTACTACCAGTAAAAATATTGCGCATACCCTTGCAAGCCTGCAATGGGATGAATTTATTAAAAATTAGTTCATAATTATCATAAGGCCCCTAATACACTTCTGTACATACTGACATCGACCACTAGCAGCCTACCTCTGTAACATGCGCTTCTTTATCTACTTCAATATATATGTAATTTTTCAGGTGATCAAGTGCTATGGCAGATCTAATTTGCAAGTCAGGTCCTCTATCAATGCACTTTTGCATTAGACATACAGCTACCTCCCGCTCATGTCCAATCTAAGTAACCATAAACATAGACATCAATGAAACCATCATGCTGCAATGCATCATTTTAACCTGAAAATCATACAACCTTGTTAATCATACCGCACATTTAACCATCCATAACTTCGGGTCCCTGACAGATGGCAACAATGCTTGCTGCTCTACTTCCGTGGCCTCCTCATCGTATTCTGCCTGACTGGCCCTCGCATACCTTGCCTTAAGCTTTTCCATAATAGTATCAAGATCTTCTTGGTCATCCTCGCGGGGTAACAAAGGACGACGTTGTACCTGTCTAGAGTCCTCATCATACGGTAGATCAGTTCCATTATCCACAATGAAACCTATATATATATATATATATATTTATATATATTATTCGCCAACAATTAACAATAAGAAACAAAAACTTAAAAACACAAGGACACCTATCTTATTCTATACATACCTATCGACAACTTAATTCTATAGCCTCTCTACAACAATATTAAACTTCCCTTCTTTTCGAAACAATCCATATATACCACCATAAATCATGCATCGATTACAATCAATCAGTATCTAGCTAGCACTCGAGTCGAATCAAATAGCCATAATCCCTTATCAATTTCACCTAATTTAATTAGTAGCTAGGGTTAGATTAATTACGAATCCTTTAGTTATATTCGGGATCACATAAATAAATCCTACTCACTCACCAATCCAACCCTAGCTACCAATAAATCATGAAACTGAACCACATTGTGCATATAAATATAAAACAAGTCGGAAAAAGAAGCCTAACCATCATCATCAGGCCCCTCATCCTCAACTTCATCATCACTATCCACATCAGCATAAATGTCCAAAAAATCTTCCAAACCGGCATTCTTCTTCTTTTTCTTTTTCTTTTTCTTTGCACCGCCTTTACCGCGATCACCTCTCTTTCTTGCTTTGCCCTCATACTCCTCATCCTCATCATCATCATATTCTTCTTCTTCCTCCTCCTCATCATATCCATCTTCATCATCATCTTCCTCCGCTGCATCATCGATAAAATGTGATCGCGGACGCTTACGACTCGATTTGTGATCGTCGTACTCTTCTCCTTCTTCTTCCTCCCCCTCTTCGGGCTCAAGATCATCATTGTCATTGTCATCATCGTCGTGTCGCCGAGACATGATTCAATCACCAAGGTGGGTTTACGTGTAATGTGCACGAAGAAAGAAAATAGGAGTAGGTTAGGTTAGGGCACGTATAATATTAAACCCTAGCGTACCTGTTAATTAAATTTGAGGAATCAGAGAAATAAAATTTCATAGTATGGGGAGCGTCATTTGCGTTTTTGTATCAGGATGTGATGGAGGGAGTTTCGGTCTCGGATCACTCGTGGGCCTTGATACGTTCTCGAATTAATTTCGAGATTTGACTTCAAATTTTATTTGATAATTTTAAGTAAATTTTAGATATTTTAGATAAATTTAACAATCGTAAGAAAAGATTATCTTTTGACGAATGAGTGATTTTATTAAGACAAAACACTTGACAAAAAAAAGGTTATGAATCCGACAAAATCCTAAACTGTCAATTACAATCTGTGAATGAAATGACAAGTTAAACACACAGGGCGCGTTTGGATTAAGGTTGTAAATGAGAATCGGAAATGTGAATAGAGGGTATTAGAATGGGGGTTAATGGGAATAGGAATGCTATAGTAACCCAAGAGGTGGGAAGGGTATGATTTAACCAGGACTGTGCAAACGGTTCGGTTAACCGTTAACCGAACCGAAAAACCGAAAAAAATTCGGTTCGGTTAACCAAACTGAAAAATTCGGTTCGGTTTTCGGTAGGCTGATTTCGAAAATTCGGTAATTCGGTTTTTAAATGCGGTTAACCGAATAACCGATTAAATAACCGAAGTTTTTAACAGATATATATATATATATATATATATATATATATATATATATATATATATATATTTTATATATTAGTAATATAAGTAAATTATATCTGAGAAGCCCTTTGCTCATTTGCTCCGCCGCATCATTCGCTCGACCCTCATCTCATTGCTCACTCCTCAGCCATCGCACGTCCTCACGGCCTCACCCCTTCTCCGACGCCGACATCCGTAAGTCACTACTCGCCATCTGCCTTCAGCACTCAGCAGCTCGTCTCTGAAATTAAGGTACCCCTAAATTGATTTTGGTTTTGATTTCGATTTGCCCTAACCCCTAAATTGGTTTGGTTTTGATTTCGATTTGCCCTAACCCCTAAATTTCATTTATAAGCAGGCTATATATATAATCTGTATAAGCCTTCTTGATTTCGTATTTTCTTTAACCCCTTCTTGATTTGGTTAGTAATTTTGTTATTGTTTGTTTGTTTAGATGGAAGAGCATGATTACCAAGCCGAACTTGAAACCCTAACAGAAACAGTCGCGTCAAATCCGAAAAAAATAAAGGGGATGGAGAGGAGAAGTGGTGTATGGGAGCACTTCACCCGAATCAAAGATGAAACCGGAAATACAATTAAAGGTAAGTGCAATTACTGTACCAAGGAATTAAAAGCAAATACTTCAAGAAATGGTACGAGTAGTTTGCACAATCACTTGAAATCTTGCAAGTCATATAATGTTGAGGGTCATCAAACAAAACTAGCTTTTCAAAATAATAGCGGAAGTACATCATTGACTAGTTGGAGTTTTAACAAAGATTTGGCTAGAGAAAAATATATCAAGATGATTATTGTTGATGAGTTACCATTCAAGTTTGGGGAGAATTTGGGTTTTAGAGAATTTATGGCTACCGTGCAACCAATGTTTCAAATTCCATCTAGATGGACGGTTGCACGTGATTGTTTTGGAATGTTTGCTCTTAAAAGAAATGATTTGAAATTTTTGTTGCTTGAACCTACACAACGTCTTTGCCTAACTACGGACACATGGACAATCAAAGAATTAATTACATGTGTTTAACCGGGCACTTTATTGACAAAGATTGGAAGTTGCATAAGAAAATATTGAACTTTTGTCCAATTCTTAGTCATAAAGGTAAGGCAATTGCAATGGCAATCGAAGAGTGTTTGGTAGAGTGGGGAATTACCAAAGTGTTGTCTATCACGGTAGATAATACTAGCTCAAATGATGTTGCATTGCAAAAGTTAAAAGGTAAAATTGGTAATTGGGATACTAGTGTCTTGAATGGTGAACATTTGCATTTGAGATGTGTTGATCACATCTTAAATTTAATTGTTAAAGATGGATTGAGTATATTTGATGGATCAATTAGTAAGGTGAGAAGTGCCGTTAAGTATGTGAGACAATCTCCCGCTCGAGAGATGATGTTTATGGAATGTGCAAAATATGAGAGAATTGAGACTAAAAGATCTTTAATTCTTGACGTGGATACTAGATGGAATTCCACCTATCAAATGCTAGATGTGGCGGAGAAATATGAAAGAGCATTTGATAGGTATGATACACAAGATCCTGGGTATAAAAAACATCTCAAGTCGGGCAATGTTGATGGAAGGCCTACAAGTCAAGATTGGGTTACCATTAGGAAATTTGCATTGTTCTTGAAATTTTTTTATGATCTAACTTGCAAGATTTCGAGAACTCTTTATGTTACTTCTAACATTTTTTTGCATGAGATATATGCCGTTCATGCCATCTTGAATGAATGGACATATGGTGTTGATGGTCAAATGGTTAGTATTGGAAGGGAGATGTTGGCGAAGTTTAACAAGTATTGGGGTGATCCAACCAAAATGAACAATCTTTTATTCATTGCGGTGGTATTTGATCCAAAGCACAAGTTACAATTTATGGTGTATATGCTAAAGCACATGTATGGAAAAGAGGTAGGGGGAATGATTGGAAAGTCTTTGGAAGAAACATTGTATAAAATGTTTAATGAGTACAAAACTAAAATGTCTAAAAACAACGAAAGAGATGGGGCTATAGAGAAAAGAAGAGATGACAACATTGGCCAAGTGCATCCATCTCAATTGTTGAGGATGCAATTTGAGAAAGATATTGCAATGATTCAAGTGATGGGAGTGCATCGGATTTAAAAGAATATTTGAGTGAAAAACCAAAGACATTTGTGGCTTCCGATGAGTTTGATATTTTAGAGTGGTGGAAAAACAATTCGTCAAGATTTCCCGTTTTATCTCAAATGGCTCGGGATGTTTTAGCTTTTCCAATATCCACGGTAGCTTCGGAATCGGCATTTAGCACGGGTGGTAGAGTTCTTAATGATTTTAGGAGTTCTCTAACACCTAAAATGGTTGAAGCACTTATATGTGCTCAAGATTGGATGAGACACGCCGTAAAAGCTATAAGTGTTGAAGAGGATCCCGAGGAAATGAAACAACTTGATGAAGGTAAATTTTTATGATCTCTAGATACTAATATTCTGATATTCTGCATTAATTTTTATGATTTCTAGATACTAAATTAGAACTGTATTTGTAGAGATTAATGATGTTTTTTTCATGTTTAGCACTAGAGAAAATGAATGTTGATGCAAGTTCAACAACGGCATCAACCACTGGAGCAAGTTAGGCAACTTAAATGGTACATCTTTGCCTCTCTGTCACTTTGTGCAGTGTGTACTCTGGTCTCAGGTCTAAGTTCTGAGTCTTCTGACTACATTATATGAAAACAAACCACTGGTATTAAAACATCCTACATCCTGTTATGTATAGTACCAAGCATTAAACAGTTTGCCATATAAAACGATATGCACATGAGTCCCCTGTTAGGCTGTTACTGTGTGTCAACTTTTTTTTTTCCCCCGAGTGATTTTATGGCTTTTGTTCTGTTTCTTGTAAGTATAAACTAGCACCAGAAATCAACAACATAAGCAGCATTTAAAGTTAATGTATTTAATGACTGCTTTAGCTTCCTAATCTTTTATAAGAAGTTCGTGCATTCATTGTTTTTATTTGACTTGTAATATGATCAAATCAGGGTTAAATGTCATCTCTATATTGCTGTATCTTTTCTCCTGGAATAACACTGTTAATTGTTCGAACTCTAAAGGAGGCTTTTCTCTTCTGAGGATACTTTATTTGTTAAAAGCCCCTTACTGGTGAAAGATACTTCATGCAATAAAATCAGTTGGTAATGATTAATGGGAGTAGTCCTGTAATTATACAGAAGGAAAAAATCTAACCACTTTGGCAATGTGATATGTTTCTGCTGCTTCCTGATTGAGGTTTTGTGTCATTTCTCATTTGCCCCCTAAATTGCAAGATGCTATGATAGTTGATGTTATATGAAAATGAAATAACCATTAACCAGTTTATCTGATTCAGTGCAGAGCAGGCAGGCAACAAGCACGGCAGGGGACTGGAGAGTGGAGCCTGGACTTGGATGGAATTGGAGGACTTGGAGCAGTAGCATTCCAGACTTCCAGTGGAGTTTTTTAAATGCAAACTTAGACTTCCAGTAGAGTTGTTTAAATGCAAACTTGTGTAGTTGTGGTGAATGAATGTTTATCAGATGATTTTGGATTATTTAGTTTTTGAATTTGTTAATTTGTAACTTGTAATAACGATGCAATTCTGAATATTTTTCTATATTTTAAGCAACTTTTTTAAAATTCAGTTTAACAGTTCGGTTTTCGGTAAAAACCGAATATAAAAGTTCGGTTCGGTTAATAACCGAATAATTTTCGGTTCGGTTTTCGGTAGAGATTTTTACACTTTTTCGGTTTCGGTTAACCGAAAAAAATTTCGGTTTCGGTTAACCGATTGCACAGCCCTAGATTTAACCACATAAAAACATTCGGGTTCCCATTCCATAACATCAAATAACTAATCCAAACACTTGTTATAGGATTAAGGTTCCGATTCCCGTTAACCGGGCTCATTAATTATGAAACCAAACACCTACATAATCGTTTTGTTTTCAGATTTCTTAACATATAAAATATCAAAATTCTTTAATCTAAAAAAAATACTAAAATGACATATCGAGCAATCTAGCCTACATCATCTGTGAAACTAGTAGGATCGCAATTGGTTTTCACATAAGCACCATATGTAACCAAATATTCAAAAATATAAACACCATTACTTACACATTTTATGACTAAGAAACTAGCTGTAGTTCCTACTCCTTTCTTGCTTGCACATTTTAGGTAACATTTGTTTTCTTTGATTAAACAGCTCTGTAGAATGATTTCTTGTTGTTTAGCTTTCAAAACTGTTTGTACTTTTTATACTTTTTATTCAACCCATGTTACCATTGTCCTTTCACTGTATTGTTACTATCAGCTGATAATCTTCAAATATAGCAATTGATGAATCAATAAGTAGTTGTTGATAGCTCTATTGATTAGTCGTTGATGACTTCTTGAGATATCATTTTATAGTAAAATCTTCACTAGTCGTTGATGGGTTGCATAGCAGTTGATGAATCTTTTATTCTTTCTCCGTTATTAGTCTGATTTAGCCATTGATCTTCATTTCACTTGTGCAGTCTACATGACCTAGAATATCTACAATTTGACATCCTAATTACATATACATTGATAGAACAAAAACATTATCAGTTGATCAGTATATTCTACCAAATGTTAATACCGAAAATCACTAGTTTTGTTACAACACCTCATCCTCCGTTGATGGGTTATCTGATCAGCGGATACTACAAATAGTATGTTATTTGCATATCAACTACTTTTAAATACAAGTAGAATTACAATAAGTCACATATCATCAAGATTGACATATTACTAACAATATCTAGTAAGCTAAATAGAAACTCTCAACTAATGAACAAATGATTCAGATGTAGAAATATATATGATAAAATATTTAAGTTTTAGTGTCTTAAGTTTATAATGCAAATTTGAAAAAAGATGAGTTGAATAAAAATAGTTCTAGGGCTGAGTATTTGGTAAAAACCGAACCGAATTACCAAATACCGAAATAACCGAAATACCGAATAAGCTCGAAAACCATAACCGAATAGTGAACCGAATTTAATTCGGTTATTTTACCGAACCGAATTTTTTATTTCGGTTAAAACTGAATACCGAAATAAAAAATTGAAATTTTATAATAGGGAACAAAAACCACAAAAATAATGGGGAAAATTCACAAAAAAAATGGAGAAAAACATCACATCATTTAAAGTTTTAAACTAGTACATCAATAGCATCATTCCAGTAGTTTTGGAATTCTAGTACATTAGACTTGGAGAAAATATGCAAGTGGAAAACTAAAATCCAAGTATCCAACAAAAATAAAATGATTCTTTCATCCTTGTCGAAAGCAAGTCAGTGACAAAGCAATCCAAATCCTTGTTCAGTTGCCAAAGATGAATACCTGAACATGTCATTAAATAGTTAGAGCCATTTGCAGAATGAAAAAAGCAATAGTAAACTTATGACACTTGAATAGCTTAGCACCTGCAACCTATATACTCTGTGCCTGTTGAGGCATGTAGCAGAGCTATTAACATTAGCATAAACTAGCAAAGTGAATACAATTTATCTATAACCAAATCAAGATAATATAAGTCCATGTTATTGTTTGAAAAAACAAGTTGTATAAGAAAAAGTGAAAAAAAATAGATACAGGAAAAGAAGAGATCTACTTCATACAAAATATCAATATGCTAAGACAGTCCAATTTATTAACGCAATCAGTCCTATACCCAAACCTTGGTATGAAGATACGCCTCAGCTCAGCAATGACACGTTAATATAAAAATTAAAAGAAAGAACCACAACAATAGGTAATTGCAATTTAGGAAGCCAAATAAACCAAATGCAAACAGTAAGCTGATGAACATAACTTTATAGCAGCAGGTCTGCAGACTTTATAGCAGAAGAATGCCTCACATACCTCACTGCATTTCTTACTTTATCAATAGACTCATTGTACACTTGCAAGCCATCTTGAACAATCAAATTTAAAATATGTGCTACGCATCTCATATGAAGGTTTTCACAATCTAAGATTAAAGTAGGCCAAGTAGACATTTTTTTTCTTATAATTGTACTGTTCGCACAAAATCACGCAAGCGTACGTGGTCACAAGTAGTATAGAAATTCAATTCAGTTCGTACCCACAGAGACTGGTGTATTCAGAAATATGCACTTATGCACCAATGTATGATTATTATTCAATGCTCGGACAAATAACAATTTGGTTGGTTTTTTTTATCTAATTAACTAATTAAAGTCTAATTATACTAAGTGATTGAAATCGAATTACTAATGAGAATAAAACATGGGATTCTAACTTCATTATATACTTCATCCAGAGTTATGCCTTATCGATATGTGATGGTTGATAACTAATCAGATAACACGAAACTGATACACGCTAACTGTCGTTATACGTGCACCATACTGCTACACATCCACAATTAAGATAGACGGTAAACAGACACCAATTATGCTTAGACCCTAGATGTCTATAGAATTTGAAAACATAACGGTTGAAAAGCAAGTTATCTATCAAGATTACATAGGGCGATGCAAGATGGTTAAAATCACACCACTAATCATGTATATTAAATACATAATCCTATGTTCGCATGGCAAGTTCTAAATCAATATATCCACTGTCGCTTCAATAAAGATTAACACACAACTTAGATGTTAGCTACGCATCCAAGAAGAATAAGCACAACCAATACGAAGAAATCAAACATTCATCACACAATTATTTAAGGCAAATCAACTACTGAAATTCATATATAAATCCGCTAGAATCCCACGATAATGATTAGTTCATAATCGAACCACTCATCATCATGGGAATAAGAGTAAACATGGTATCGAATAGGAAAAACAAACTCAAAGTACTAGAATAAGAGTTAAGAAACAAATCCGAAATGAGCATCCAAAGTTACGCCTACTTCGAAGAATTACAAAGGTAAAAACTATGATATTCGATCTTGATCTTCTCCGTAGCCGTCACGTGCTCCTCAGAATGTTTTCTAGGTTATGTTTTAAGTCCCCCAAGCCTTTCTTTAACTTCCCCAGCGAACGGGCCTTCAAACGGATCAGGAACGGGCAAAACGGGCCTAAATTCGCGCCCAGATTGTGGGGCGGGTGCGCCACAGTGGGGCAGGTGCGCCAGTGGGATGGGTGCGCCACAGTGGGGCGGGTGCGCCAATTCAGCAGCCCGCTTCTTTGTCCATAACTTTTGACTCGCGCATCCGATTGCTTCGCCGTTTTTTTCAATGAAAGCTATGAATTCCCCCTTCGTCCTCCTCCCAAAAAACCTACACAACACGACACTAAAACACATCAAAAGCTTGAGGCCATTCCATCAATTTAAGCCAAAACGAAGGCTTCCAAGTGGATATAAAATCCACTTATCACACCCCCAAACTTAAACCGATGCTTGTCCTCAAGCATAAACACGCACACAAATACTAATAATGCAATGCATGAATGCAACTAAATGCCTACATCTACTCGAATCATGAAGTGTAATCCTTGTTAACATAGCATCCTCAGAAATATGCAACATTCTCGGCATTCATCTCTTTCACACATTCGCCATGTTCTATTCCACTACAAGTGTGAAGTGCATCGTGTGTGATAGCATGCTCTCTAGTGAAACAAAACAAAGACCATCAAACTTCAACAGAGTACTCACTATGAGCCGTTAATCAGAATCAGGTTTAAACACTTCTTTACAAAAGAGTCAACTACAAATTAGGGCCACTAAAGAATTCCTATGCCTCTCCTATTTTTTTTTCTTTTTCTTGCTAAGTCTAAGGTTGGGACGCTTCTCAGTGTAAGTAGGTCACGACCGCCATTCGACTTCGCTTATTCCCTTTTTTTTAATCAAGTAATTCTCTAGTAATCAAGGGTTGTGAAAAGTCACCAAGAATTTGCTTATTCTAATACATTTGCAGTTAATACCAGCACAAGTACATGGATCGTCCCTTTCACAAGACATTGCATTCTACCCATTGATCTCAAAGGAGTACCTGATAATTTTTGTTCTTTTATTCTTTTTTTAGAAAGGCATATTCATTCCTTAACTCCCCCAAACTTAAGATTTGCAAACTCTAAGTTCAAAAAGGGAATAACCCAAACTCTACGCCCGACTCAACGCAAAGACTCAAGAAATAAGTTAGTCTAAGTCTTATCTCTGGAGCATAAGTGTAATTACAATTTCCATACAAGTAGTTTCCAAGTAACAAGGCATCACATATAATCAAGACTACTAGCCAAGAAATTATGCACATAAAATCATCATCATAGGAAATCAACTTGGAAAACAACTTCAAGATTCATGCAAATTCAACTATATGAACTACTAACACATACTAAACACAAGCATATATATATAAAAAACTACTAACATGCATTATATGAGATAGATAATACTCTAACTATATGCATCATGCAATCTATATGAACACACACTACTACTAGTCCTTAGATTACCACCCACAAACTTAAAATCTTCAATGTCCTCATTGAAGGTGATAAAAAGGATCGAATGTGCCTAGATGGAGTCGGAACGATCACTCTTCTCACCCTCATCGGGTGAAGAGTCAGCCGGAGGATAAATCATGTTAGCACCGAACACAGGCAACTCAACGTCTACGCCCGTAGCACGAAAAGCAGTCCCCAAAGCCTGTGTCAAATCCCTAGCAAAACGGCTATGCATATCATGCATAGTATCCATACGCCTCGCAAGCCGCCTATACTGCGAATCACTGAAACCACTGCTCCCCATACCAGAGCGCTCCACGGGCCGAGAAGGGCCCGCTCTATCTCGAACTGGTGAAACCGGCGCTCGATCTGGTGAAGCTGGAGGTGGTGCCCTCATCCGTCTGCCACTAGCATCCCTATAACCCAATCCCCTAGAGCTGGGTATACCACCACCCCACTCAGGTAGCCGCTCTATAATAGCATGATCAATAGCAGCACCCGGCATCTACAACTGCTCATCAGCCGACCAACGAACACCCACTGCAGTACATAACTTAGTCACTATCGTCGCATGAGGTATGGCCACCCCAGTGCGACTCCTCGAAAATCTCATAATATTCTGATGGATGACATATGCAATATCCACATACTCCCCACTCAGAATTCCAAACAACAATATAGCCCGATCGACAGTGACATCGTGATGGTGTCCCGATGGCATAATACTATGGCAAATAAACAGGTTCCAAGCTCGAGCATACCTGTTCATAGCAGATGCAGGGAAAAAGACTCTCACATTAGTGGACGGATTGCGCTTCCACGTAGTACCCAGAATACACAACTCATAGACAATCTGATCCAAATCAATGTTCCTCTTTTCCTTGCGAACCCAATCATCCTGAGTTGGCTCCATCTCGGTACCCCCAATAAGCCCTTGGATTGTCTCCAAGGTGTAATCCACAGTCAACCCCCGAACTACCGAATACTCGTTCCGATCTGCTCGGGCATTGGCATAAAACTCCCGCACAATACTCATCGGCACCGGTCCCGGCACCTCACAAAACGACTCCCACCCCTATTTCGAATCATCTCCACCAACCCACCATCACCCGGTGAAGGCAAGAAACCCCTCTCCTTAGAAATTAGCTTACCCATAAGCCGAATAAACTCCATTTGAGCCTCCGGAGTTGTGAACTTAACAACCTCACTCCCCCAAACTTGATGAATCCGTGGATGTGGCTCGTGCACTACTACTTGCGGATCTCCTAGCTCTCTTGGGTGCCATGGGATTGAAGGTGTGTAGTGGTGGTAGAGAGGGTTGAGAGATTTGGTGAAAAGAGAGGAAAATGGTGTTGGATTGTGTATATAGGTGTATGTATATGGATGTAGTATTTGAATTAGAGTGGGAGCAAGTGGGTTTGTATAAAAGAGATGATTGGGGTTATAGGGGTGGATATAATTGTATGTATATGTATGTATTATGTGGAATTGGAAGAGATAGAGTTGGGGTATGAATGGGGTGATTTGGGGGTTTCAATTAGGGCTAGGGAAGGTATATAACTCCGCTGCCTTTTCCGCGTGCGTGCCCCACGCCGCTCACGCGGGTGCGCGAGTTTGGCAGAGATTTCGCGTAGCTTGCTCGTTCTTCCACTGGTGGTTTGGCGCGGGTGCCCTGCGTTGGCGCACCTGCCCCATTCCGTCAGTGGAATTTCACCCCAAAATTTTTTTAACTCCTTTTTTTTTACGAAGCAAAACATGAAAACGCGTGGGTTGCCTCCCACGAAGCGTTTGTTTAACGTCATTAGCTTGACGTGAAGTCCCAAGAATTAAATAATAGTGAGGATGGTGCTTACCGACTCGCGATTCACCGTTCCTCCGAAATATGGCTTCAATCTCTGTCCATTCACTTTAAATGATTCCTCCGGTATTGTCTCATAAATTTCAATTGCTCCATGTGGAAACACCGTTTTAATTGTGAAGGGACCAGACCATCTAGATTTCAACTTCCCTGGAAATAGTCTGAGACGAGAATTATAAAGTAGAACTTGTTGGCCAATGAAGAACTCATTTTGCACCAACTTCTTATCATGCCATCTCTTGACTTTTTCCTTGTAAAGTTTGTTGTTCTCATACGCCTGAAGCCTAAACTCGTCGAGTTCATTAATTTGAAGCATTCTTTTCTCACCAGCAGCTGTAATATCAAAGTTCAATTTCTTCAAAGCCCAATATGCTTTATGCTCTAACTCTGCCGGCAAATGACATGCCTTCCCATAAACCAACTGAAAAGGAGACATCCCCAATGGAGTCTTATAAGCCGTTCTATAGGCCCAGAAGGCCTCATCAAGTTTCAACGCCCAATCTTTCCTCGAAGGACTCACATCTTTCTCCAATATTCGCTTGATTTCACGATTAGAGACCTCAGCTTGCCCATTTGTTTGAGGATGATAAGCAGTGGCAACTCTATGATTAATACCAAACTGTTTCATCAGCGTTGTGAACTTGCGATTGCAAAAGTGTGATCCCTCATCACTAATTATAACTTGAGGAGTACCAAAGCGAGTGAATATGTTCTTCTGAAGAAAACAGATGACTACTGCAGCGGTGTTGGTTGGTAAAGCCTTGACTTCAACCCATTTAGACACGTAATCCATAGCGAGAAGAATGTAGAGATTATTGCAAGACGAGATAAAGGGTTCCATTAAGTCTATACCCCACACATCAAAGATTTCAACCTCAAGAAGTACATTCAGGGGCATCTCATCTCTACGAGAGATATTACCAACCCTTTGGCAACGATCGCACTTCAACACAAACTGATGAGCGTCCTTAAAGAGCGTAGGCCAAAAGAAACCCGCCTGCAGAATACGAGCAGCTGTCTTTTGTCCTCCATAGTGTCCTCCATAAGTAGAGTCGTGATAAGCTTGCAAAATTCCTTCAATCTCACTGTATGGAATGCACCTTCTGATAATTTGATCGGAATCTTGTCGAAACAAGAATGGCTCATCCCAACGATACCACTTCGCCTCATAAAGAAACTTTTTCTTTTGAGCATAAGACAAATCGGGAGGAATGACATTACTCACAAGATAATTCACTATATCCGCAAACCATGACTCTTCCTCTTAGACCCCAAATAGTTGCTCATCAGGAAATGACTCATTGATTAACATTGTGTCTTTGGATGCTCGCGCTTGATCTTCCAACCGAGAGAGATGATCAACCACCTGATTTTCAGTACCTTTTCTATCCTTGATCTCCAACTCGAATTCCTGAAGCAAGAGAACCCATCGAATCAAACGAGGTTTTGAGTCCTTCTTCGACACCAGATACCGAATGGCAGCATGATCGGTGTAAACCAACACTTTCGTCCCAAGCAAATAAGACCTGAAATTCTCGAATCCATAAATAATAATATCAAAGACTTGCTCGCACAAAATGCGTGGGTAAGCCAATTGCCTCCCACGCGTTTTCATGTTTACCCACGCGTCAAGAAATGTATATCAAAAACTTGTTCGCACAAAATCACGCAAGCGTACGTGGTCACAAGTAGTATAGAAATTCAATTCAGTTCGTACCCACAGAGACTGGTGTATTCAGAAATATGCACTTATGCACCAATGTATGATTATTATTCAATGCTCGGACAAATAACAATTTGGTTGGTTTTTTTAACTAATTAACTAATTAAAGTCTAATTATACTAAGTGATTAAAATCGAATTACTAATGAGAATAATACATGGGATTCTAACTTCATTATATACTTCATCTAGAGTTATGCCTTATCGATATGTGATGGTTGATAACTAATCAGATAACACGAAACTAATACACGCTAACTGTCGTTATATGTGCACCATACTGCTACACATCCACAATTAAGATAGACGGTAAACTGACACCAATTATGTTTAGACCCTAGATGTCTATAGAATTTGAAAACATAACGGTTGAAGAGCAAGTTATCTATCAAGATTACATAGGGCGATGCAAGATGGTTAAAATCACACCACTAATCATGTATATCAAATACATAATCCTATGTTCGCATGGCAAGTTCTAAATCAATATATCCACTGTCGCTTCAATAAAGATTAACACACAACTTAGATGTTAGCTACGCATCCAAGAAGAATAAGCACAACCAATACGAAGAAATCAAACATTCATCACACAATTATTTAAGGCAAATCAACTACTGAAATCCATATATAAATCCGCTAGAATCCCACGATAATGATTAGTTCATAATCGAACCACTCATCATCATGGGAATAAGAGTAAACATGGTACTGAATAGGAAAAACAAACTCAAAGTACTAGAATAAGAGTTAAGAAACAAATCCGAAATGAGCATCCAAAGTTACGCCTACTTCGAAGAATTACAAAGGTAAAAACTATGAAATTCGATCTTGATCTCCTCCGTAGCCGTTACGTGCTCCTTAGAATATTTTCTAGGTTATGTTTAAATTCCCCAAGCCTTTCTTTAACTTCCCCAGCGAACGGACCTTCAAACGGATCAGAAACGGGCAAAACGGGCCTAAATTCGTGCCCAGATTGTGGGGCGGGTGCACCAGTGGGGCGGGTGCGCCACAGTGGGGCGGGTGCGCCAATTCAGCAGCCCGCTTCTTTGTCCATAACTTTTGACTCGCGCATCCGATTGCTTCGCCGTTTTTTTTCAATGAAAGCTATGAATTCCCCCTTCGTCCTCCTCCCAAGAAACCTACACAACACGACACTAAAACACATCAAAAACATCAAAAGCTTGAGGCCATTCCATCAATTTAAGCCAAAACGAAGGCTTCCAAGTGAATATAAAGTCCACTTATCATTTACCAATGCAACATCATTAGAGCTAGCATTATCAACTGTGCAAGTTGACACCCTAGTTATAATATCCCAATCCCTTAAGCACAACTCAATTGCCAACCCGATTGATTCACCTTTATGACTATTATTTGGACAAAAATTTAGTATTCTTTTATGTATGTCCAATTTTTGTCTATAAAATGACCTGTCAAGCACATGTAATTGATTTTTTGATTAAATGTCCATGTATCCATTGTAAGACAAATACGTTGGGTTGGATCACACAATGCACTAATTAAAGCATCCCTCCTACTAACATACATACTAAAGCAATCACGTGCCACCTTGAATCTTGAAGGAATACGAAACATAGGACACACACCCTTCATAAAATCTTGAAATCCCATATTATCCCCAAACTTAAATGGCAACTCATCTACAATTATCATTTTGGTGTACAACTCATTGCATAAATCTTTGTCATATGTCCAATTTTGAATTGAAACCCCATCACCCTTACTAGCTTGAAATGAAATTTTAGCTTGATTGAAAGCAAGATTGTATGCCTTACAATGTCTCACATGAGTTGCTAAACCACTTGTACCATTTGATGTATCCCCGCTATAGTATCTTTTACAATACTTGCATTCACCAAGTTCATTCTGAATTTTGTCATAATGCTTCCAAACTTCACTCTTCGGTTTCATTGCTTTACTTTTCTTGTTAGTTGAAGCTGCACTGTCCACAGGAGGGTCAGTGCTAGTCCCTCCAGTAGGTTTAGTAGTTTGCATATCATTCTCTCCTTCCATTTTACTGCATAAACAGAGTGCTTCAGTGCTATGTGTATGTGTTATATAAAACACTAAAACAGAGTGGTCACTACTCAGTGCTTTAGATTGTGAGTCAAATTAAATAGAGTGATGCAACTGCTGCCTATACTTAATAAACCCGTCTAAAATCTAGATTAACAGTTTAACAAAACAAATTAAGACCGACCCATGAATCACTGAAAGATCAAGAATTGAAATCGAAGGTGAATCAACTGATTTCCCCAAAAATCGGAGGTGTAGTGCGATCGAATTGACAACATACCTTAATCGAAGATGAAGAAGACGCTGGTGAGTGCTGGTGAAGAAGAATTGAAGATGCTGATGAGTGACTGAGTGCTGATGAGTTGAGTCGGCAGTCGGGCCGTCGAGGTAAGCTTTAATTGAACTACCCAGTACCCAGCTAGGTTAGTCTGACTGTTTGAGTTGGTTTTAAGTTTTAAAATGGTATATATATCACATATAAGATATTAAGATCTATTAAAGAATAAATGTTTATGTGTATAATATATATATATATATATATATATAGAGTTGGGCTCCTTAGAGACCAAACTATTTAGAGGCATTGGAGACTTATGATCTAACCATTAAATCAGAATCTAATCCTACGGCCGGGAATAGACAACAATTTCTTTTTTTAATTTTTAATTTTTAAAAGAGCAAGACATGTGTATCTATCCTCTACGCAAATCCCACTTTCTTATGCATCGGTTACGCTTTTGAAAATCACCCTTCTTCTAAAGAATTTTCCCTTTCACGTGAATTTGGGAGGATTGTAGGCCAAGAGCAGTGCAAGACAATTGCGATAGAACAATCTTCTAGATTTCAACTCCTTCTACTAGGCATTCTGAAGGAATTAGGCATCGTTGTAAATCATGAGCGAAGGTAAAATGTATAGTTGTTCCTCATGTAATTGACTGTACTTTTGTTGTCCACCATTTCGAAAATGTGTAAATTAGTGGTCGGGTTATTGTTGTAGTATTTTACTTGTATGTAAGATTTGCGGAACAAAGATTGGGTTCTTGTTTATTGTGGAATTGAAGTTTTAGATTAACATTATATTGTATGTTATTGAGATATCTAGTCAACGATTTGCAAGATATTATCGTGAGTGATCGAGCAAATATTTTATTTGTTTTTTAATAATTTAACTTGTTGCTATTCTATGAATTAAAATATGGTATAATCATGTTCGATTAATTGTAGTAATTATGAATTTAGGAATTTGGTTGCAAGACATTGTTTTGCTAGTTTTTTTTTGGTGATCTGGATGACATTTTGTTACTTGATAATTTGCATATTGTTGCTTGATAAGTTGCATATATTAATTTTTAGTTAAGATTTTTTGTTGCAAGACAATATCTTACTTTTGTTGATCTACAGGACAATATCTTGCTTTTTAGATAAGATTCTTTCTTGCAAGACAGTATCTTGCTTTTGTTGATCTGCAGGACAGTATCTTGCTTTTGTTGATCTGCAGGACAGTATCTCTCTCTCTCTATATATATATATATATAGGATTGTGAAGCAATTCCTCATACTATTTTGAGGAAAAAAAATATTCACTTCTTTCTTTTTTCCCACTTTTTCCCTCCTTTCTCTCTCTTATTACAAGTTGAATATAATATTATAACAGTAATAGAGAATGTAAATAGAAAATGTTGTTGGAGTTCCCATTCACTAAAATGTAGTAATCCCTTAAAAGGTACATATTTTACTATATATTTAGAGAACCGGTTATGCTGGAGATGCTCTTACACTAATCTTTATATTTAGATTTCCTTCATGATGATTGTTATTTATGTCTAACATATTTATCACGCATAATATTTGTTTGGTCACAAGATTATCATATTCATGCTTTATAATAACAAAGACCTGGAATGCATTCACCACAGTATTACTTGAAGGCAAAATATACGAGATGTCTGATTTCTGGGTGAAAGAGGCTATGGGAACCCCTAGGCCAGTCTCATCTAACATGCGCATTTATTTTAAAGATTCAACCAGTGTCAAGAGAATAATGGTTGACGATATGAGTATAACAATGCATTAATTTTAGTAGTTAGATAGTACACAAATTTACGAGACTAAAGAGATAGAATCTCAGTACAAAAGATTGGACGATCCAATAGGTATCACGGACTTTTTCTTCCGATTAATCATTTCTAAACGAGATATTTTAATCATGCAAAGAATGTCTTTCTTATTTTCCAGATATTATTGGTGTTGTTAAAGATGTAACACCCCAGTCCCACATCTGGGAGTGTGTGGACTTTAGTTCAGTTTATAAGCATAAGTACTACTACTAATTGCACAAACAAATCATGATCTTTTGAGGGGCCTGTGGTGGGCCTGTGGGTTACCCAAGTTGTTGCAATTGGGCCAGTTTATTCGGCTTATTTTCGGATTCGGATTTCGGGACTTGACCTGATTTTCGTTAAAGACTTGGGATTTCACCTGAGTTGTCACTTATGGTATCAGAGCGACGTTCTCGAAAGCTTCATTCGTCAAGTTGCTACGATCTGGGCCTATGGGCTATCCATTTCGGCCTGACGAGGACGTCAGGAATTTAAGTGGGGGAGTTTTTAACACCCTAGTCCCACATCTAGGAGTGTGTGGACTTTAGTTCATTTTATAAGCATAAGTACTACTACTAATTGCACCAACAAATCATGATCTTTGGGGGCCTGTGGTGGGCTTGTGGATTACCCAAGTTGTTGCAGTTGGGCCAGTTTATTCGGCTTATTTTCGGATTCGGATTTCGGGACTTGTGCCCATAACTTGATGCATATCGGACCCAACAACCCACAACAGGTCGGCCCAAAGGTGCTAGCAAATTGGTATACATTACTTATTTGCTTGTACTTATAAAGGACCCAAATACTCATTATCAAATCGATGTGGGATTTTACAAACACCCCCTCTTATATGCTCGACGTCCTCGTTGAGACCGCAATCAAACTTACGAAACCCGGGCAGTGCCTTTGCACTTCCGGCCGAGTAGAGCTCTGATACCATTTATAACATCCCAAGCCCATAACTTGATGCATACCGGACCCAACAACCCACCACAGGTCGGCCCAAAAGTGTTAGGAAATTGGTATACATTAGTTATTTGCTTGTGCTTATAAAGGGCCCAAATACTCATTATCAAATCGATGTGGGATGTTACAGAAGATCTACATCCAGTTCAATGTGTACGGACAAGTTGTGGACACTCCCGTTTCATATGCTTCACCATTAGAGATAAAAGGTACTTCAAGAAGCAATAACTTTTTGCATTAGCTCGAATGAATCATCTTACATGTGTATTATATATACAATAATCTGTCTTTGTGTACTTGTCAGTCACAAGATGAATGTTACCTTCTGGAACGAGCAAATTTCAAGTCTGTATCCACTTAGTGAACATAAATTAATCACTCCGACCATTGTTATTTTGACAAGTATTAAGGCTGGGTTAAGTGACGGTGAGTTTGGCATGATACAATCTTACATTCATTCACTCATAAGCACTAACATTGTATGCTCATCTCTGTATACACTAATATCGAAATATAGTGATTTCTTCATTTCAAATAGGCATTATTAAGCTCGATACCATGCAATGCATCAAATTTTCTTTAATCTCGAACGTGATGCAGTAATTTCCATGAGGTAATAATAAGAAATTCACTTCACCATAATATTTTATTCCATATCATTAGATTAATCTCTATTATTGTTACATCGACATAGTTAATAAATTGAATCCATTTCAGGCTCTACGTCAAGGAATCAGTCTAAATGGGTTGTTTCATGATGAAGATCGTCCATATTGAATTGATTAGCATTTTGGAGTTTAATTTAGATTATGATATTATTAGATCTTTTAGATAAAGTTTTTGCAATGATTAAACATTTTAATTACTATCAGTATTAAATGACTTACATTCTATATCTTATATAAAAGACAGTAGAAAGAACTATTAAACTATAGATCCAAACCTCACTAACTAAAAAAAATTTTAATACTTTTTTTACAGAAAAAAAAGAAGAAGAGATTTTTATGGCCTCTTGTATTAACAACAAAAATTGATACCTGTACGCAGAGCGCGGACAAAAAATAGTGGTTCACGAAAAGAGAATCAAATCTTCATATACAAGATATACATGATTTTAAATAACTTTCCTAAAACCATTTTAGAACCGCTTTTCTCAAATATATATACCTAAGGCCAACAACAATCAATATATATATATATAAAGGAGGAAGCGAGCATTTGTAGGATTGTTCGATTCAGTCTTCTAAATTTTCTTGAATTTCGGAGATAAAATATAATTATAATTCAAAGAATCAGGTCCAAGAATTCTAAAAGTAATACAATTCTTTTCTTATTTAATTCTAAAGATGATACAGTTCTTTTCTTATTTGGTATTTCTTATTAAATTCTAAAGATGATACAATTCTTATAGAATTCTAACGATGATACAATTCTTATAGAATTCTAACGATGATACAATTATTTTCTTATTTAGTAATCCTAAAAGAAATAGGATTATATTTATTCAAACTAATAATAATAGATAAAATACAATTTATATTTAAGTTATGTAAAGTAATATATACAATTCTTATTTTCGATAATATATAATATATTGAAGATATGTTTAACGGGAACACGACTGAAAATAACTTTTATGGAATTATAATATTATTTCGTATCAAAATTTATAAAAAGATTATTTATTAGTATTGTGTTTAAGGGGAGTACGGCCCAAATTAATTTTTACCTAAATAATAATATTTTTTTATTAGTATTATGTTTGACGGGAAAGTAGCTAAAACAATATTTTATCTAAATTTATAAAAAATTCATAACGCCGCCGCGAAGCGCGACTTTTTCACTAGTTACAATGAAAAACTGTAGGGGACATATTGTTTTTAAATAAATAAAATAATTCGGTTAAAAAGGAAGTACTCTGGACTAAATTTAAAATTTATTCAAAAATGTAAATGTACATCGAACTTTTCTTACCCACTTCCTCTCTGGTTTTCAAAATTTATATCTCAAAAGTTTGAAATATGGATAAGGGAATAAAAATAAAAAATGGTACAATCAAACAGGAGGTATATGTGTGGGGGGTTGATTTTATGTGCAATTCTTATGCCATCAATCAAGCGACCCTAAATCTTTCTCATCCCATTTTATATAAATTACTTTTACTTTTCTGATGTTAAAAAAAATGACCTAATATTTTTAACATTCATTTAAGATCATTATAACACATTTATATATCATTTTTTTTCCAGCATCTGTTGTTTTACTTTTTAGATAGAAATTAAAATTAAATATTCAACTCTCTTTTTTTTTTCTGAAAATATTCAACTCTCTTTAAAAAATATGTCAACCAAACCAATTAACATATAAAATGAGAGAGAGTAACTAAGGGTGTGTTTGGACAAATTCTTTTTTGTTCCAAATTTAAGGATATGTTTTTTAAAAATATGTATGGTTATATAATTTTTCTATATAAATGTTAACGAGGTATTTATATTCATTATTTAATAAAATAATTAAAAATTTATTTCAGAAAAAGATAAATTATATATATATTTGCAAAAATGAGTTCATATTTGTGAAAATAAGATTTCTTAAACGCCACTAAAATTTAAAACAACTGAACGAAGTGTTACATATCGATCCCCGTTACTAACGAATGTGGCATGGCTGGCCAAAACTTCGGTCATACATGGGTGTGGGCTGTGGCTTCTTGTTGTAGTGCATTCATAAATAGTACTCCCTCCGTCCCAGTCAATTGTATACAGATCCTTTTTTGGATGTCCCATCATTTCTATACATTTCCAAAATAGCAATTTTTTATAATATAAAACACTATTACACCCACTACCTTCTTCCACTATCTTCATTCTATAATAATAAAAACATTATTACACCCACTACTTTCCTCCACTATCTCAAATCTATTATTAAAAATAAGTGGGACCCACCACTTCACCCACTTTCCATCTAACTTTACTCATTTTTTACCCTTTTTCTTGATCTCCGTGTCCAATCCCAATGTAACGTTTTTCAAAATCCTAACGGAATAATTTTATGAATTTCATTTTCATTAATAATAAAAAAGAATCCTATGAAAATAAATTATCATTTAATATTTTTGAAATTTGTTTGAAAATGTTGACGTGCTCATTCCGTATTGGTCTTTAAGGTACCCGTTTTATCATGTAACGTCCGTATAACAATTTTGCTCCGAACAGAACTGAAACCGTTGTGTGCGTATTTAAAAAGGGATAGAAGGGGATCATTATCTGATATCTACATCATTTTATTTCCCTAGGTATGCGAAGCGTTAATTGTAACAACAAATATGATTAAACTAGTGAAAAAAACGCGCTACGCGCGATTAAAAGAAAAATAAAATGTGAAATATTTTAAAAGATCTTTATGATATATAATTTTTGGATCTTTTTATTTTGTATTTGGTTTTTCATATAATTTTTGGATCCTTTTATTTGTTGTTGAAATATAAGAAGATATAGTTTTTTTTAAAAACCGTAACCCTTAGCACTTTGAAGAAACAAAAATGAACTTATTATCTTTTGCAATAAAAACATTTCGTTATTGATTTCTATCCAACTACATCCATATCCAGGTTACTTCTTCGCTCCCTTTTCTCTCATCTGATACCATATTTTTTTCGAATCTCTTTCCTTACCCATGTAAATAGTTCTGGCGAGGGGAGCTAAATGCGTGCATTTGCATGAATCATGTTCATTCGCTAGCCTTAAAGCAAGGCAGTGGAGATGATTAGTTATGTTACTGGATGCGTCATTTCTTCAAGCATCCTAAAGGTGTTAAGAGACTGTTTCATCTGAGTAAAATTAATCATGTTGTAGATGAGAATATACAGTAGAGAGATTGATTTTCCAGTTTAAATAGTCAAAGACAATTAAACTTCAAACTGATGTGCTCCACTCTACTATCTCTTACTTAAAATATTTTATAGAATGATGTTTTGATGTAGGAAAATAGGTAAAAAGCCAAAATAAACCATTTGGGAAGAATATAGGAGGCTTTGGAAGCCCAAGTATACAGTTTAGTAAGTTTAATATTAATAATCTAGGATGATATTCCCTAACTATATTAGTTATTAGAATTTGATCTGTATTAGGAAGTACCTAAGATTTATTTTTTAATATGTATATAGGATATTATCTTGTAATTTATTCAGAGTTTATTATATCGGAATATTATATTATTGTTCGCAAGAACTCTTGCGGGAGTTTTCTGCCCTTAAATCCTATTTTCCCCTGCCTCTCTTCATGTTTGTTATAGAAAATATGATTCAACAATAAGCCTCGACAACCTGCCACTTATATAGTTCGTAATCACTAACTCCAAATAAAACACCAATATGTCGACCACATTTCGTGAAAAAAATGTATAGAGGTTATCACAAGCCTCGCGAAGAGATAGCTTACAGCAGATCTCAAGGCATCATGTGAAAGCAAGGCAACATCGACCAACATGAAACATACACGAAGAGCTATCCAGTGTGATTAAAAACCAGACTTAACTATTTAGATTCAGAACACTACGGCCGCTGCTCAAGTATCCCACAAAACAATAATGTTGTGTTTGGTTGGGGAGAATGGAATGAGTAAAAAATACTTGAAACTAATAGAGATAGGAAGAAAGTTTTGAAAAAATTTGAAAGAGTGCAAAATTGCTATGATGAGATTTGAGAAGAAATTGAGTATGTGGGAGAATGGAGCATTCCATCTCAAATGGAAGGGGTGATATCTAGCATATGATGTAGGGAATGGAATGGAGGAATGAATGAAATTTCTTAAAAATCATCCATAAAATAGTTCATTTTTCATTCCATTCCTTCCGATATCATTCATCCCAACCAAATACAACATAAATCAATAAACAACACTGCTGCCATTAGTAATACCTTACTTATAGGTGCAACTTTTCGATAAACCGGTTCCGGAATATATAGAAAACGACTTTGAATACTCGCAAAGGGTAAACCAAGTGACTGCCTGCATAACATCAAATAAAAAGGAAAATGTCAATCTTAAGTAACATACTTATAAAATAAAAAAATGCACCTCACGCCAATACCACATGAACTTACTATGTTGAAAGATGCCACATGGGTAGAAAATACAGCAAACTGGACAATTTTGGAACTACGCGCAATGGAGGATTTGGGCACCAAAGTAGTACTTCCATTAGATCAACATTACCTTTTGCATTTAGCAAAAGAAAAAAAAACATTACCTTCTGCATTGCTCTAAATTTTCCACAGGTGCACTTGCAAACTCTTCACTTCGTTTCTGGAAACCAAATTACCAGATCACAGACTGCAAAATGAGAAAGTAAAAAAAGAAAGTAAGCAGAGAAACATTTTGAAAATATCTGCCGAAGCACGTGAAGATTTACAAGTATGAAGATAGAGTTAGCTGCTGTACATACAACTTTCAATCGCATTTGTCTCGAAATTTTATTTTGATATGGACCATACACCAGGCTAGATGCACACAGACAATAAGAGTCAATCACCAACTCCACAATGAACAAAGGTAGTACACACACGACAAACCAAATGTTCGAAAATCTAAATTGAAATCCTATGCATTGCTCAACCTTATATAAGATTAGGTATACAAGCAGAGAGAACCTTTTAGTTGTCGAGTGAAAAAGCTGAAAATACCGAAACAAAGCAAAAGCAACAGCTGTATGATCATAGTCATTAATAGTGTATATATGATCATAGGTTTGAGGTTTGATGTGAAGAGACAAAAGAAGGGAAACTAAAAAGATACAAACATATATGACCATTATTAACCCTTAAACTAAAAAGATACAAACATATATGACCATTATTAACCCTTAAGATTTCTCAGCTCTAAGAAAAAAATTTCTAAAATACAGAAATCTAGAAAATGAGAGAATTTGAAAGGAAGGATTTTGGAGCATGCCACATCACCTTTCCCAGGAACCTTATATAAGATTAGGTATACAAGCAGAGAGAACCTTTTAGTTGTCGAGTGAAAAAGCTGAAAATACCGAAACAAAGCAAAAGCAACAGTTGTATGATCATAGTCATTAATAGTGTATATATGATCATAGGTTTGAGGTTTGATGTGAAGAGACAAAACTAACTACCTATTAAAGAAGGGAAACTAAAAAGATACAAACATATATGACCATTATTAACCCTTAAACTAAAAAGATACAAACATATATGACCATTATTAACCCTTAAGATTTCTCAGCTCTAAGAAAAAAATTTCTAAAATACAGAAATCTAGAAAATGAGAGAATTTGAAAGGAAGGATTCTGGAGCATGCCACATCACCTTTCCCAGGAACCTCCTTTATATAAATATAAGATGAGTCATTTTTTGATAATTTATAATTGGAAGTGTTATGGATCAAAAATCGAGGGGTGAGCTTCGTGCTTTTTGACTGATCTCGCGAGTCGGAACTCAGACGGGTCCTCACGAGGTGCCTACGTATCTTCAGCTGGGTGAAGAATCAAGTCAAAAAACGTAGTTCTATTTTGGAGGGGTAGAGCCCTTTATATAGATGTCTCAGGGTTAGAGACTGATTAGAAGTAGGATCCCTGGTGTTAAAGTCCTAGTAGAATTAGGTATTTGAGTCAGAGATAGGATAGGACTGATCTCTGATCCTTATCTTGAGCTACTGGAGGTTATCTAGGACTCTAGATAGTTATCCACGAAATTCAGAGTTCTTGTAGGACTCTTGGAGTCCTGGACTCGTCAGTCAGACTCCTAGTAGGACTAGGATTCGAGTTCTGGGCCCTGACCGGGCTGGGGCTCGTGCCTTGAGTTTGGGCAGCCCATGTTTCTCAAACATGAATGCCCAACGGGCCTTTTATAACCTCAATCTGCTAGCCACGAATTTTGGGTGACAAACCCAGAATCCGGGCCTTATATTCTGGCCTTTAATCAGACCCGGGCTCAAAATTACCCAATAATTTTTAGGGCCAATTTCAGACCCATATCATTTGCCCCCCAACTTTGGATAAGTTTCGTAGAAACTTTTCTAAAGTTTTAGAGCATTTTCAATCACTTCTCGAGCCTATTCTGAGTAAGGTCAGCCATCTAGGCCGATTCTGGACTTTCCTTAGTCGATCCGAGGCATTTTGGGGGTACATCAAGTATTCTGGGGCGCTTTTTAAGCGTTTTCCGGGCGCTTCCAGGGCGCTAGACCTCGCCCAGGTCGATTTAGGGCGCTCAGGGCGTCCAGGTCGACGCTGGCGCGCAACTCGGGCGCACCTCGGACGCTCAGGGGCGCTCGACCTCGCCCAGGTCGATTTAGGGCGCTCAGGGCGTCCAGGTCGACGCTGGCGCGCAGCTCGGGAGCAGCTCGGGCGCTCAGGGGCGCTCGACCTCGCCCAGGTCGATTTAGGGCGGATTGGACGCCCAGGTCGATGCTGGCGCGCAGCTCGGGCGCACCTCGGGAGCTCAGGGGCGCTCGACCTCGCCCAGGTCGATTTAGGGCGGATTGGACGCCCAGGTCGATGCTGGCGCGCAGCTCGGGCGCACCTCGGGCGCTCAGGGGCGCTCGACCTCGCCCAGGTCGATTTAGGGCGGATTGGACGCCCAGGTCGATGCTGGCGCGCAGCTCGGGCGTTCATGGGCACTCGACCTCGCCCAGGTCGAGGCTCGCGCGCACCTTGGGCGCTTATGGGCGCTCAAGGGCGTTAAGTGTTTTTTGACACCCAAGTCAGTTGTCGATCTCACCCAGGTCGATTTAAGGCATCCTTGGTGCCCAAGTCGACGCTGGTGAGGTCCTCAGGCGCACCTCGGGCGCTCTTGGCGCTCCAGGGGCGCTCCCTGGGTGCTTCTCGGGCGCTCTCGGGCGTTGGGGGTTTTTTAACACCCAAGTCGATTGTCGACCTCACCCAGGTCGATTTAGGGCGTTTTGGGTGCCCAGGTCGACGGTGGTGAGGTCCTCAGGCGCACCTCGGGCGCTTTTGGCGCTCTTGGCGCTCCTGGGGCGCTCATAGGGCGCTCCCAGGGCGCTTCTCGGGCGCTCTCGAGCGTTTCGGGACTAAACATAGTTTAAACATGGATTATGCAACCATTAAGTGTAATCTTGCTTGATTATGACTTGTTAATGGTATGAGATAAGATTAGGCCTTAATCTAGGTTTTAGGGGCCTTTTCTAGGCTAATCCCTTGATTAGGGTTTTATAAGGTTTTATACATATTTTATACATGAAAATATGTATAAATATTGTATTTCCATTTATTTTTAGGCTCTAGGAAAATCTAGATCCTTCCAAAACCTTCTAGATTATGGGCTTTTTCTTGGGCTTGGGCTAGTTGACCTGTAATAGCAGGTCACTTGGCCTGTTGACCTGTTAGATGACCTGTTGGCCATCCTATAAATAAGTGAGCATCCTCATTTCTCACTTCTCACTTCTCACTCTACAAGTTTACAACATCTCTCTAGAATTCTCTCAAGCTTCAAGCTTTCACCACCAAGGTTCTTTCGAGCTCAAATGGCTGATCGGGAAGCATCACGCTTGGCCAAGATTTCCAAGGCCATGGGCACCTCCTCCAAGTCCAAGAGAGGTACTCCTATAATCATAAACTCTTCTTGTTCATCTTTACTTGATTTGATCAATATTATGCGGGATGAATACCCCTCCCTAGCTGAGCTAGGTTCTTATGGCTATGCTGCCGATTGTTCGCCTTCGTTGGCCAAGGCCTATCATAGATTGCTTAACTTTCCCAAGGCTTATTCCCTGGTCCGTGCCGAACCCGGGGATAGGACCTGTCATTGGGACTCGCAGCACTTGTTTGTATACAAGCATGCTCTACTAGCCGGGCTTAGGTTTCCCCTGCATCCCTTCATCCCTAAGCTCTTAGCTGATGTGGGACTCAATCCTTGCCAATTGACGCCCAATGCTTGGCGCATAATCCATTGTTTCATGGTTCAGTGCCTATCTAAAGGCCTTTCCATGTCTGTCTCATTGTTTCGTAAGATTTTCCAATTCAAGAACTACCCGATGGGCTCCACGGGTTGGGTTCTTATTAGTCATCGGCCTGACCAGCCTCATATTCTCAACAACTCCTCTATTCCGGATAACAACCCTCGTTGGAAGAAAGAGTTCTTCAAGCTACACTGGGAAGGGGGAGATTGGGGAACTCTATTCAGATCCAAGTTTTGTAAGGTCGTTGATGGGAGTGTCGACTCCATCCACCTATCGGATGTCGAGAAGGCAGCCTATGCTGAATTGGTCAAAGACAATGGCCAATCCAAATGCTGGGATCTCCTTGATGAATTCAATCTTAGAAAGCTTGGTCTTTCAAGGGTTAGTGATGAAGGTATAAACCTTTTTTTTTTTTTACACCTAGGACTTTTCTCGGGTCTACCCCATTATTCACGACTTAACTTATTTCTTGTTTTTGTTTTGCAGCTGCCACAAGAATCAATGAGCAGAATGCGCCTCTCCAAGAGGAGACGGGTCGGATGAAGCGGCATAGGTTGGCTAAAGACCCTCGGGTCCCTCGGGAGTTGCCTGCCTTCCTTCAACCCCATTCGGCAGAGGGAGGATCATCTAGTCAGCCTCGGGCTTCCAAGTCTGAAGCCTTTAAACCGGCCTGGGGTTTTCGAAGGACTGATTCGGTGCTGGGATCGACTGTTCGTGCTTCTGATTGGTCCCTTCACTCTATTACCCCTGCCGACTACCAGGGTGTGGTGCTACAGTCGGAGATCGAGGGGATTGATGGCTTTGGCTCTCAAGCCCTTGCTAGTGTGAGTGTTCTTACAAACTTATTGTTTAGGTTCTCCGAGTCTTTCTTAACCTGTTTATCTACTTGTCTCAGGCCAATGCTCAATTCCAGGCTGCCCTCCATCAGGCTAAAGCTTGGAAAAAACAAGCTGAGAGCCACAAGAAGGCTAAGGAATCCTTGGAGGAGGGCATGGAGGCCCTTCAAATCAAGGATGCGGAAAAAGACGAGATTGTGGCTAAGACTCAATCGGAGCTAGTGGAAGCTTGAAGCGAGCTAGTCGAGGCTCGAAAGGGAAAGGATGCTATCATCGACGACTATATGGACTCTGATGAGTTCAAGAATCTGCTGGAGAAGCACAATGAGACCATGCCGAGGATTACAGTAACGGGTGGAATGAGGCTGTTCATTTCATTCATGAGGATCATCCAGACCTATTCCATCCTAAATGGGATTACCTCTGTCCCATGAGGATTGTTCTTGACTCTCCTAGTCCTATTGAAGAGGAAGTCGAAGATTTGGGTGTCATTGAAAAGCATCCGGCTGGGGAGTCCGGGTCTGCAGATAGCTCGGAGGCTGATTCCGAGTCTGATGAGTAGGATTTATTAAGGACCCTGCGTGGTCTACTTATTTAGACTTATCTAGCCTTAACTTGTAGTATTAGACTTGTTTAGCCTTAACTCGTAGTATCGGACTTATCAAGCCTTAGCTTGTAATTTTCACTCAATCAATGTTAATCGTAACTTATTTATGGTTGAATTCATGTTCCGGGTTGATCCGTTCACGGTAAGTAAACAAAAACTCAAGGAAAACATTAGAAGCATGAGATATGGAGCAATCCATAAGAAATTTTATTGAAACTATAGTAGAAGAGATAAACAACTAAAATCAACTAAGTTATAAACTAACTGGCAGTGGTCTATCTGACCTTATTCAATGGTCATCTACTTGCTAAGATAATTAAATATAATAAATCTTCAAGTTGGTGGCATGCCAACTCCTTGGAAACTCAACTCCATCCAGGGTCTGAAGCTTGTACGAGCCGCGACCAATAACATCCTTCACCTGATACGGACCTTCCCAGTTTGGGGCCATCTTTCCCTTGGGACCAACTCCTGAGGCCTCAGCTTTCCTTAGGACTAAATCCCCTTTTCTGAAGAATCGTTCCTTGACTCGGAGATTATAGTAATAGGAAGCTCGTTTTTGGCTCTCAACGATCCTGGCGTTAGCCTCATCACGGACCTCATCGATCATGTCGAGTGCGAGTCTCATTCCTTCCTCATTGGCTTCGGGCTCATACTGCTGGACCCTGGGGGAGGTATGAGTTATCTCAAGTGGCACCACGGCTTCAGCCCCGTAAGCTAACTGGAACGGGGTTGCTCCTGTGGAGACCTTGCAGGTTGTTCGATATGCCCATAGTATAGGGAGAATCTCTTCAGCCCAAGACCCATGCGCTTTCTCGACTCTTTTCTTTAGCCCATCAAGGATTATCCTGTTGGCTACTTCAGCTTGCCCATTGGCTTGAGGATGGGCAACCGAAGTGAATCGTAGCTCAATGCTATAGTCGTTACAGTATCCCACAAACTCTGGATTGTTGAACTGGGCTCCATTGTCAGTAACCAAGACTCGGGGTATGCCATACCTGCATATGACGTTTTCCCAGAAGAACTGAGCAACTTGCTTGGTGGTTATCTTGGCCAGGGGTTTGGCCTCAATCCACTTGGTAAAGTAGTCAATAGCCACTATCAAAAACTTCCTTTGAGCACTGGCGAGTGGAAACGGCCCTAGGATGTCCATCCCCCACATAGCAAAAGGAATCGGGGAGTTAATGGATGTCAGCATCTCTGGGGGCTGGCGCACAACAGGTGCAAATCTCTGACAACGATCGCATCTCTTAACATAATCCTTCGCATCCTTCAGCATATTTGGCCAAAAGAACCCAAGGCGAGTAATTTTGTGAGCCAAGGCTCTCCCGCCTAGGTGCTGGCCACAGATTCCTTCATGGACCTCTTTCAAGGCCTCCCGGGCCTCATCCGGCCTTAAACACTTCAAATAAGGTATAACAAAAGATTTCTTATAGAGAATCCCTTCAACGAGTGCATACTTTAAAGCTCTTACTTGTAGTTTTCGTGCTTCCCCAGCATCAGGTGGTAGATGTCCAGTTTCGAGATACGTTTTGACCTCATCGATCCAAGTGGCCCCCGTGTCGATTGGGGCTACCAGCTTGGCATTGATACTTGGGGTTTTCAAAACCTGATAGTAAACACTTCCCGAGCACACCTCATTCTCTGAGGATGCAAACTGGGATAAGGCATCAGCCTTTGTATTCTCTTCCCTATGTATATGTTCTACCAAACATTCTTTAAATTGCGTCATCTGGGCTTTCACAATCCTTAAGTATTTCAGCATTGTTTCTTCTCGTGCCTCAAATTCTCCATTAACCTGTGACACCACAAGTCTTGAGTCCCCACATACTTTCAGGTTTTTAACCCTCAGGGTTCTCGCCAATCCCAATCCAGCTATAAGGGCCTCATACTCAGCTTCATTGTTGGTAGTTGGAAAGTCTAACTTGATCGCGTACTCGACCGTGAAGCCATCCGGGCTTCGGAGCACTAGCCCAGCCCCACTATTTTTTGTTTTTGAAGCTCCGTCAAAAAATAGTAACCAATACTCTTTAGGTTTCTCCTCTTCTTTGGGTTCCTCAACCATACTCTCCTGCCCCCCGACTTCCTTGTTGTCAATGGTGCATTCAACGAGGAAGTCAGCTAGAGCTTAAGCCTTGATTGCCACCCGTGGTTTGTATCGAATTTCAAATTCCCCAAGCTCTACTGCCCATTTGATTAATCTCCCACTAGCCTTCGGGCTATGCATTATGTTCCTAAGGGGCTGGTCTGTCAAGACTTCAATTTTGTGAGCCTGGAAGTAAGGCCTCAGCTTTCTTGAAGCTGTAATCATGGCTAAGGCAAACTTTTCAATCACAGAATAGTTGAGCTCCGCTCCATGCAAAATCTTACTAACATAGTAGACGGGTTTCTGGATTTTTCGATCCTCACGAACCAAGACCGCACTCAGTGCTTTCTCAGAGACAGCCAAGTAGACATATAATGTTTCTCCATCCACGGGCTTTGATAAGAGTGGTGGCTCTGCCATATACTTCTTCAACTGCTCAAAGGCCTCTTGGCTCTCACTTGTCCATTCAAAATCTTTAACTTTCTTCAAAGCCTTAAAGAAGGGCAAGCACTTATCCCCGGACTTCGAGATGAAACGTCCTAGTGCCGCGATTCTTCCTGTTAGCTTTTGAACATCCTTTATAGACTTAGGCGGCTCCATATCAAGGATGGCCTTTATCTTGTCGGGGTTGGCCTCAATTCCACGTTTTGAGACCATCAGACCCAAAAATTTTCCAGACCCAACTCCAAAGGCACACTTCGCTGGATTCAACATCATCTTATGTGTCCTCAGGACTTCAAAAGCCTCTCTCAGGTGTTCAAGGTGATCAGCTTTGTTCAAGCTCTTCACTAGCATATCATCAACATAGACCTCCATGGTTTTTCCAATCAGATGTTTGAACATCTTATTTGCCAGGCGTTGATATGTGGCTCCTGCATTCTTTAAACCAAAGGCCATAACCAAATAACAAAAGATACCAAAATCAGTGATGAATGATACCTTAGGAATGTCGTCCTTATTCATTCGGATCTGGTTGTATCCACTAAAGCCATCCATAAAGCTCAACATCTCGTGCCCAGCTGTAGCATCGATCAGAGTATCTATTCTTGGGAGAGGAAAACAGTCCTTAGGACAAGCATCATTCAAATCTGTGAAGTCTACACACATCCTCCACTTTCCATTAGCTTTCTTGACCATGACTGGGTTGGCTAGCCATTCTGGGAATTGGATTTCCTCTATAAAACCTGCTTCCAAAAGCTTATCGACCTCCTGTTTTATGGCTTCCTGCCTCTCAGGGGCAAAACTTCTCTTCTTTTGTTTCACGGGTTTTCTATCTGGGCTTACGTTAAGCGTGTGTGTCATAAAGAGGGGATCAATCCCTGGCATATCGGCTGCGGTCCAAGCAAACACATCCCGGTTGTTCCTCAAGAATTTCACAAATTCGGATTTCATATCCTCGGGGAGCGACGCCCCTACATAGGTCACCTTCTCGGGCTCATCTGGATATAGGGAGAAGGGAACCAAGTCCTCAGCTGGCTTTCCTCTCCTTTCCTCTTCCTCTCGGACATCCAAGTCCTCAATTGGGAGAACTTGCCCCCCGGTCCCTCCAGATTTAGAGCCCCCACATAACAACTTCTAGCCATTTTTTGATCTCCTATCTCTTCTCCCACCCCATTCTTGGTAGGGAATTTGATCTTCAAGTGGTAGGTGGATGGGATTGCTTTAAAAGCATGTATCCCAGTCCTCCCAAGGATAGCATTGTAGGTTGATGAAGCCTTAACGACCAGAAAATTCAGCATACATGTGGCCTGTCTAGGCTCGGTGCCCATTGTCACGGGTAGTTGGATCATACCTTCAATCTTTGTCTCCACGTTATTAAAGCCGTATATAGGCATATCTGAAGGTGTCAATTGTGAATCAGAATATCCCATCTTCTCATATGCATCATGAAATAAGATATCTACTGAGGCTCCACTGTCAACGAGTATCCTTTTTACAGAAGAGTTTCCAATCACCGGGGTGATTACCAAGGGATCATCATGGGGAAATTTAACTCTGTCAAGATCTAAATTGTCGAATGCTAAAGCAAACTCAATTTTTGCCCTCTTCGGGGGCTCTCCAACAATGTACATCACTTCACGAGCATAAGCTTTTCGTGAGTTACTAGATAGGCCAGCTGCGGTCGGTCCTCCAGAAATTACATTGATCACAGGCCCTCTAGGCTGGTTTCTCTTATTCCTATCATCGTTGTCTCTTCCACGATTGTCATTGTCACGGGGATTCTTGTCCGTATCCCTAGTATACCTGGACAGCTTGCCTTTTCGGATCAAAAACTCGATCTCATCCTTCAACTGCCGACAATCATCGGTCTTATGTCCTGTATCCTTATGAAACCTGCAGTATAAGTCCTTGTTTCTCTTTTCGGGGTCAGTCCTGATAGGCTTCGGCCATCGAACACTTTCATCTTTCTCAATTTCCATCAGGATCTGACTCCTAGGGGCATTCAGCCTTGCATACTCAGTGAACCTCGGTCCTGCTTTCTTTTTGGTGGGGGACTTATCACCATCCCCTGTCTTTGAATACTTACTATCCGCGTTGTACTCGGTGTCGTTTCCACGTTTCTTTGGGTTCGGGGTCGGTCCCTGGTTATTCTGAGATTTCTTCAGGCTTTCCTCAGCCTTGATATACTTCCCGGCCCTCTCTTGGAGCTCATTCATATTTTCAGGGGCCCTCTTGGCTAGTGATCGGCGGAAATTATCATCCGTGGTTCCTTGCTGTAGGGCAATCATGGCTACTTTCTGGTCTAAATCCGGGACCTTGAGCGCCTCCTTAGTGAACCTATTCATATAGTCTCTTAGGGATTCGTTCCTGCCTTGATGAAGGTTCATCAACGAGGCTGAACTCTTAGCGTGGGTCTTGCTTCCAATAAACTGGCCTATGAAAGCTCGGCTCAAATCTCCAAACGAGGATATAGAGTTAGGGGGTAGTCGACTATACCAGTGTTGTGCCATCCTACTCAAAGTTTGGGGAAAGGCTCGACACTTAATGGCCTCCGTGACTGGTTGCAACAGCAATGCATTCATGAAAGTTCGTACATGATTCGCGGGGTCACCCGTTCCATCATACGCCTTAATTGTGGGCAACTTGAACTTTCGAGAAATCCTTGCTGCCATGATCTCCTCGGTGAATGGGGGGATCGGGTTATCTAGATCACCTGCAGCCAACAAGTGAATTCTATTCATACCTGCGTTCTGAGGGTTTTCAGTTTGTTGCCGAGGTTCGGGTGGTGGCTGCCTGGTCTGGTGTGCCGCCCTGTCTCTTCTCAACTGAGCTATCTCCTGTTCATAAGCTCGAATCCTGGCTTCGTACTCCTGGTCCGTGGGTCGACGGGACTCGGGGTTATTCGGCCTGGTGTTGTGCTGGGAGCCTCGGCTCTGGTTTCCGTCTCTCCTCCTTCGTGGGGGAATATCATAGTCCCTCTCCGAATCTTCAGAAGAGTCGTCCGTATAAACTACATACTCATCTGTTGGTCCTCTTGTGGTCGTCACAACGGTTGAGTAATGAGTCCCATGATCAGTGGCTGTGGCCACAACATTAGTCATAGGGGGCAGCGTGCCAAAAATCATAGGAATCGAGGTTTGAGCAGCGGTGGTTGTGCCACTGCTAGCAAGGGTCAACGTGACTGGTGGTGTGGTGGTGACGGGATTTGAGGTTCCAGCGGTGACCTGAGACAAGGGTGGATCCTGGGTTGCGGTGTTGTCTCCGTTTGAAGGTGCATGAATTTCTGAGCGTAATCTGGTGGACACCATGGTTGTTGTCTTCTTCCCACAGACGGCGCCAAATGTTATGGATCAAAAATCGAGGGGTGAGCTTCGTGCTTTTTGACTGATCTCGCGAGTCGGAACTCAGACGGGTCCTCACGAGGTGCCTACGTATCTTCAGCTGGGTGAAGAATCAAGTCAAAAAACGTAGTTCTATTTTGGAGGGGTAGAGCCCTTTATATAGATGTCTCAGGGTTAGAGACTGATTAGAAGTAGGATCCCTGGTGTTAGAGTCCTAGTAGAAATAGGTATTTGAGTCAGAGATAGGATAGGACTGATTTCTGATCCTTATCTTGAGCTACTGGAGGTTATCTAGGACTCTAGATAGTTATCCACGAAATTCAGAGTTCTTGTAGGACTCTTGGAGTCCTGGACTCGTCAGTCAGACTCCTAGTAGGACTAGGATTCGAGTTCTGGGCCCTGACCGGGCTGGGGCTCGTGCCTTGAGTTTGGGCAGCCCATGTTTCTCAAACATGAATGCCCAACGGGCCTTTTATAACCTCAATCTGCTAGCCACGAATTTTGGGTGACAAACCCAGAATCCGGGCCTTAGATTCTGGCCTTTAATCAGACCCGGGCTCAAAATTACCCATTAATTTTTAGGGCCAATTTCAGACCCATATCAGGAAGAGCAATTTCTTTACATATGATCGTTTTAACTGAAATAAAAAGTATATAAATAATATAATTACAAGTGAATATAATCTAACCAAGATATCATAATAAAATCTGTTTAATCCTCTGAAAAACCTAGCCACCCAATGATTATCTCCACAAAATATAACTTCCGTCAAATCTATAAATTTTACTGAATTTTGTTGAACTTGGAAAAAATGAGAAATTTTGAATTATAAATTGACAATTACATATATATAACTTGACAATTTTGTGCAATATCAATTTTTTAATCAAATCTTGAATTTCCAAGTGAAAAAATTTGCGAAAATCAAGTTGATAAATGACTTAATTTGACTTATGATTTAACGTGACCTATTTGATAAATTGAAAACTTAAAAAGTATATTTGGGTAATTTAGACTTAATAATGACTTATGGGTTATTAAAAATATAGTAATACAAATAAAAGTCATTAATGACTTATGGTTAATTTTTACCAAAATAAAAGTTCAAAAAATATTAAAATCATTGAAAAAAAATATCTCAAATTAACTTCTGATTTTAAGTCACTTCTTACTTCAAATAACAATACTAGCATATGGAGGGAGAGCATGAGGTTGAAAATAAGAATCGATGCTCGGAAACCGTTGAAGCGGAAGAAGAAAATTTGTAAAAAAGATGGTACGGAGTGTTTCGTGCATTGTAAGTATGAGCGCCTAGGAGACTTTTGTTTCATTTGTGGGTTAGTTTCTCACACGGAAAGGTTCTGCAATTTAAAACATGATCTGGGTGTGGCTGAGCATGACAGAGAATGGGGTGGGTGGCTTCGAGCACCTTCACGGAGGATGGCGGGGCAAGAAAGGAGTAAGTGGCTGCGTGATGAACGTGACGAAGAATGGGGCAAAAATTTAGGGAAGGATAACTACTATGCTGATTTTTCGGGGAGGCAGATAGTGGGAAAAGGCAAGGAGAAATATCAGGAAGTAACTGTCCACACTAACGTGCATGGGAGTGTATGTTTGGTGGAGGAGGGAGGGTTGGCAGGCAATTCAAATCTTTCGAAGGCAAAACTTATAATGGGGAATTCTACTGGGCCTACAGAAGAAGAATTAATTGGACTGAGCTTTGAAGAAAGAAAACGGCGGCGTAGCGGACCTGTTGCCAAAGAATACATGGATACAGATGGAGGCATCGTATCTGTGTTCCCAGAAACTGCTCTTTCTAAAGTGGATTGTGCAGATTCTATACCTACTGAATTGGCTGGGCTTGCTAGGCAAGTCAGCCAGCTCCAATGAATCTTCTTAGTTGGAACTGTCGAGGGTTGGGGAACCCTCGTACAGTTTGCGTCCTGGGTGACTTGTTAAAGTCACGTAAACCCGACTTCTTGTTCCTTTCTGAGACAATTTCAACAGCAAATAAAATAGAAGACCTTCGTATTCGGTTTGGATTTGCCCAATGCTTTGCAGTTAATCGAGTTGGTAATAGTGGTGGGCTAGCAGTTTTCTGGAAACATCATGTTAGATGTGAGGTAATGGGTTATTCTAGAAATCATATCGATATTTGTTTTCTTAACAGTAGCAATGTAGCTTCTTGGCGTTTATCATGTTTTTATGGTTTTCCTGAGAGGAGTAGGCGCATGCAATCTTGGGATTTCATTCGTAGTTTATATAATAAGTCGCCTTTGCCGTGGTGTATCTCTTTGGGGATTTCAATGACATGCTCTATAGAAATGACAAAATGGGAACAGTTCTCCATCCTCAAAGTCTGCTGGATGGCTTTCGTAGAGTTATTGATGATTGTTTGCTCTTAGAGCTGGATTTAAGTGGAGGCAAATATACCTGGGAGAAAAGCCGTGGCACTAGCAACTGGGTTAGAGAGAGATTGGACAGGGCGTTTGTGTCTCGATCTTGGTTAAGTCAATTCCCCATGTGTCATCTATCTGTCCATCATACTTCATGTTCTGATCATGATCCTATAAACCTTGATCTCCTGAATGTGACATGCTCTATGAAGCGTTTTCGTTTTAGGTTTGAGAATACCTGGCTCGAGGAACCAAGTTTCCGTAAAGAAGTAACCGAATATTGGCTTGAGCTTCCTCCAACTCATATTCTTCCAAAGCTCATTGATAAGTGGTATTTATACACACTTATAGGCCTTCATTTCCACTTAAATTGGTTGGTTGTACTTAAGTGATTAGTGTCTTTTGATGTGTTTTTAGTGTTTTTCTGTGCAGGTCACGAGTTGAGGTGATGAAGTGATTTTCTATCATTTTAGGTTGTTTTTGGTGCATTATTTGCAAGAATAGAGAATTGTGGATTCATCGCGACTTGGGATTTTGTGGGTATATCTTCTACAAACCCTCACGAGAGCACACTCGTCCACTAGAGCTATCTAGGGGTTTAAATGGCTTGTTGCATGTGCTAAATGCAACCGTGATCACCTACGGAAGTGGTACTAGAGCGAGGAAGGACATGCACGCGAGAACGAGCTGAAAACGAAGAATCAGGGCTGCCAGGGCAGACAGTAGCGCGCCCGCGCTAACCTCTAGCGCGCCCGCGCTACCTACTGCTGCCACTAGCGCGCCTGCGCTAGTTTAGCGCGGTCGCGCCCAGCAGAAGTGCCCCGGGCCGATTTTTACAGCTTTTCTGACGGATTTTAGCAGCGGTCGAGGCCCGGTTGACTTGGTCAATTTATTTTAATTTCTCGTGTGTAAAACCCTAGCCTCCAAGTAGTTTTAGTATCGTAGAATATCGTAAAAATAGTTTTATCAGTTTTTCTCTTGTAATCAAGCACATTATCAGTTTTGTATTGGATCGTTCTTCGCGAGGAAGTGACAGTTTCGAGCGAGATCGTGAACATCAATTCTGTAACGTTGTGATATTTATTATTAATTCAAGTACTTTTATTCCGTTTAATTCTCGTCTTTTATTTATCATGTTTTCGTTAGAACCCATGATGTCGATTAGTTCGATTATGAACTAACCGCCTTCATGGGATTCTAATGGATTTATCGATGTAGTCTAGTAACGAATATTAATTACTTGATTTTGCGACGTACATTGATTTCTTTGCATGAGCCGTGCTTATTCTTCTTAGGAGCGTAGCTAACTTCTAAGTTGTTTGTTAATTCTTTCTGAAGCGAGAGTGGATGATTGAATTTAGAACTATGCCATGTAAACATAGGATTATGTGAATGAAACATAATTTGTGGTAAACTTGAACTATTTTTATCACCCTGTGTAATCACAATAGACGACCTGTTATTAAACCTCTCTGCTTACACTACCGCTATAGAGATATAGGGTCTGAGCTTTGTTGGTGTCCATGAGATTTCTGTCTTAATTGCGGATTTTGATTGGTATGATATGTGTGCAACGAGAGTTGGCATGTATTACTTTCGTGTTGTCTGATTAGGATCAACAGTCGCATGTTAATCAGTAATTTCAATTCTAGATGAATTCGATAATGAAGTTAGAATCCCATGTGTTTTCCTATTCTGAATTTGATTAGTAAATTTAGCTATTAGTATAAAAGAACCCATCTTTGTTAATTGTCTTAGCAGTGATAATTGATCATACATTGTTGCATAGGTGCGTATTCTTAATTCACCAGTCTCTGTGGGATCGAACTTAATATATTACTTGTGATCACGTGCGCTTGCGTGTAGATTTTTGCGAACACTCATCTCAGTGTCTTCCTTTATGGCTAAATGGGGGAGGAATTTCTTCCACAAATTCCGAGATAAGATAAAGAAACAGAAGGAGGTCCTCTCTAATCTAGTGGATCGTACTGACGAGATCAGTCTGCAACAATACTTTATTGAGCAAGATAAACTCAATGAGCTGTTACTACATGAGGAAATTTATTGGAAACAACGAGCAAAAACCATGTGGTTAGCAGAAGGAGATGCCAACACGAAATTCTTTCATGCCAATGCCTCAGCTCGTCGAAAAAAGAATCACATCTCTCATCTTGTTACAGAAGAGGGGATTCATGTCGATAATCACGATGCAATGTGTGAGATAGTAGTTGACTATTTTAAGACGATTTTCACCGAGGATGCTACTGTTGTCATAGACCAGCCAGGATCTGTTCATAGTCGTGTTACAGCAGAACAGAACAAACGTCTCATAACAGATGTGAGTTTTGAGGAGTTCTCTCTAGCTGTCAAACAGATGCATCCGGATAAGGCCTCCGGCCCCGATGGCTTAAATCCAGCATTTTTTCAGCAATTTTGGTCAATTCCTGGTCAAGATGTGTTTACCTGTTGTAAAGATTGGCTGAGTATGAGCTCATTTCCTGCAAATCTTAATGACACAAATGTGGTCCTCATCCCAAAAAAAGACAATGCCTGCAGAATGACAGATTTACGACCAATAGCTCTGTGCAACGTCCTTTATAAAATTCTTGCAAAGGTTTTGGCTAATCGTCTTAAACTTATTCTCCCTGATCTAATCTCAGAGAACCAATCTGCTTTCGTTCCGGGGAGAAATATTACGGATAATGTTTTGGTGGCATTTGAAGTCATTCATTATATGAACAGGAAGACTCATGGTCACGAAGGTGAAGTGGCTCTAAAGCTCGACGTTAGTAAAGCTTATGACAGAGTAAGTTGGTCGTACCTACAATTCAGAATGCAAGCGATGGGTTTTTCGAGCAAGTGGATAGACTGGGTTATGCTGTGTGTCAAGACTGTTTCCTACAAGATTTGTTTTAATGGCACATCCATAGGACCTATTATCCCCACAAGGGGGCTTCGCCAAGGGGATCCCCTATCCCCGTACTTGTTCTTGTTTTGTGTAGAGGGCTTATCTGCGTCTTTGAACAAGGCAGTGGCTGACAACATTATTACCGGTACTCGGATCACTCCAGCTGCTCCTGTTATTTCCCATCTTCTGTTTGCAGATGCTAGTTTCTTATTTTTTAAAGCAAACCACAGTGAGGCAAACAATGTTCGTGCTCTGTTGAATGATTATGCAGCTATTTCAGGCCAATCAGTTAATTACCAGAAGTCGGGCATATTCTTTAGTTCAAATGTTAACCAGACAACTCGTGATGAAATTTTTGAAGTCTTAGGGGTTCATAATGAGTTGACGGAAGGCAAGTATCTGGGTCTCCCTTCTCTAGTGGTACGTTCTAAGAAGCGTGTTTTTGGTTACATAAAAGACAAGGTTTGGAGGAAAGTTCAAGGGTGGCAAGCAAAACCAATTTCTAGAGCTGGTAAGGCCGTTTTAATTAAAAATGTTGCTCAGTCTATACCTTCGTATTGTATGTCATGCTTTTTATTGCCTATATCACTGTGCCAAGAGATTGAAAGAATGCTGAATAATTTTTGGTGGAGTTCGGGGTCAAGTGATCTTAAAGGAATTCATTGGCTTTCTTGGAATGCCATGAGCATGTCTAAGAGCAAAGGAGGTTTGGGCTTTCGAAATTTGAATGGGTTTAATATAGCTCTCATTGGTAAATTATGCTGGAACTTTGTTAAAAACCCTCTATCTCTGGTGGCCCGCGTTTACAAAGCTCAGTATTTTCCGAATACACACTTTCTGAAGGCCTCTGCAAAACCCAATCAAAGTTTCATATGGCATGGTATTATCAAGGCAAAAGATACCTTGAGTGAGGGATTTCGTTGGGTGTTAGGTGATGGCAAAGAGATCAACGCTATTCAGGATCCATGGCTAGTAAGTAAACCTGATCATAAGGTAGATCAAAATTTCTCGTACACCAGCAGAGATGCAGTGCTCATTTCTGAGTTCATGGAGCCAGGCTCTAGAAGTTGGGACGTGGACAAGGTAAGGAATTTTTTCTCAGAGGAGGATTCTAAAGCGATTCTCGCCACACGCATTCCTCAAATTGAAGTTAATTAAGGAAAGAGTTGCCTGGACTAGAACCACTAATGGCCAGTATAACGTAAAAACTGGTTATCATCTATGGCACGATAAAAAGGTGGGGACTCTCAATGTGGTGCAATCAGGAGGCTGGAACAAAATATGGAGACTCAGTGTCCCTCATAAAGTGAAAGTATTTTTATGGCGATTTTGCAGGAATAATATACCAGTTAGAAGGAGATTGAGCTCGAAAGGGGTCTATATGGATATAAGTTGTCCTATGTGTGATTTGGACGTAGAACACTTGCTACATGTTTTCTTCGACTGTCCTTTTGCTCGTCTTTGCTGGCACTATGCAGGTTGTGATTATGACATGAGTAATGTCGAGTTTGCTCCAGATTGGCTTATCCAGAAACTTGCTTCAGCGAATAACGACGAGATGATGACCATATGTAGAGTGCTGTGGGGAATTTGGTTCTTTAGGAACAAGAAAGTGTGGGAGAACAAGGTGGTTAATCACTTTACAGCAATGGATTGGAGCCTCAAATGTTTCTCAGACTGGAGAGCAGCTAAAGCTAGTCGAGCAACAGTGCAAAGTGCTAATTCAAGCAGTGTGCCCCGCAATAATCACAAGTGGCAGGCCCCTGAAGCTGGTGGGTTCAAATTGAATGTGGATGCTTCTTTTTATGCTGGTTCTGAATCATTTTCAATTGGGATGGTTATTCGTGATCATACGGGGTCTTTCTTAGGAGGGCAAGTTGCTCGGTATCCAAATGTTAACACTGTCTTTGAAGCTGAAGCGATGGCCATAGCAGAAACTCTGAGTTGGTTAATGACTTTGCCATATCAAGGTGTAATCGTGGAGTCCGATTCTCTCTTGTCTGTTCAAGCCATCCGCTGCTGCCATGTTAATTCTCTTGAAGTTGGTCATGTTCTGGATAGGTGTCATAGTTTACTTTGTTCAAGACCTGATCTATCTGTTTCTTTTGTCAAACGGCAATCAAATAAGTTAGCCCATGAAATGGCTTGTATCCCTTGTTTGCTTCATTGCCATAATTTGTTTACGTCGCCCCCTGCTTCTCTGGTGGAGACTATCTTGTATGATTCAACATTTTAATGAGAATTTGCTTTTGTTCAAAAAAAAAAAGTCACTTCTTACTTATTATTAATTTTAAAACGACTTAAAATTAATAATAAGTAAATAATTTTAGACGCCAGCTTCAAGTTTAAGCGAAAATGCTCATAGACAGTCAAATATATATTTGTCAACTTTATTTCATCAAATTTAGCTATTCGCGGGGATGTTAAATCCTACTACACTATTTTCCACAGAATCTTTACTAATCTGATGAAATTGTTCCTCACCTAACCTGTATACAGGGTTAAATATCATTTTGTCCATCCATCTTAACGGGATATCATTTGATTAACGGGATATCATTTGAATCACTAAAGTCACAAGAAGTATTACACAAATACCTACGAATTCAAGCAGTAAATAAATTATTCATAAAATTTTACACCTTGAATATTACCACGACCAAGAAAAAAGTTATGACGTCTAGTATTAATGGTAATATATTCAGATTTTACTTGATAGTGGTAACATTCGAAAATAATGTATACAATTCTATAAATAATATTTTTACATCTTGAACTCATATTTAGAGATATTTGTTTGATATTTATTGATACTTTGATGATTTAAATGATACACGTTAAGATCGGTGAATGAAGTGATATATGACACTACAAAAAAGGAAAAAATCGACCGTAAAAAATGGTCGGTTACGTCTGAAAACGATCGGTTTTAGGCTTCAACCGACGAACTATGGTGGTCGGTTTTAACCTGGTTGGTTATGACACATTAGTCGTGTTTAAGACATAAAACCTACCGTCCTGGTGGTCGGTTTTCTCAGCTGCAAAAAAATCGCTACACAGCTCAGCAAGTAACAATTTGACTGTAAATAAATCTCAAAATCAATGGGCGGTTTTATAAAACATTGTTTCTGAAAAACAATAACAATTTGTAAAATATTTGTATAAACAATTCCAACCCAAAGTTTATGCTTTAAAAACAATTTTAGAATTTAAACAGAACGGAGCTGAACAAAATAAAACGAAACAAAAATCTTTTAAATATCACAGTCTTGCTCTACGGCCACACTTTCACAGTGACCGGGATCTTATTCTTATTCTTTTGCCACACTTACCCAGTGACCGGGATCTAATGTTCAATAATCACGCGCCCTTAGTAGGTATCTAAAGTTGCACACTTGTGCGCCTACTAAGGAACTATAGCGCCCTTAGTAGGTATCTACGACTAGTTCCGGAACTATAGCGTAGACTACGAACGGGTTCGAAACGTAGAGACTGTGTTCTAAAATTCACAAATACTTATGTCTTATAAATTTGAAATCAAAGCTCTTATATCTCATACGAATTAAAAACAGAATCGAAATATCTTTTCAAAATTTAAAAGCGAGTCAAAAGTACTTACCTCAAAGTCGACACTTAAAATCCGAAATTAATAACACGAACAAAGTCTATACATCTATACTATACTATAAAAAGCCAACATGGGTATAATTTGTAGTCGTACAAAATTTTGGTTTGGTACTCTCCTCTAAAACTAAAACTCTACAACATGTAGATATCTATTAAACAGTTTCATATACTAAAAACACTCCTTATGAATATTAATATCAATAAACTGTCACATATTAATATCAGAAAAATATTTATAGATAGATAATAAATTGTGAAAGCTAAATTTCCGTTAGAAGATATAATCAGTTGGTTAATATAATTTAACTAAAATTCAATTCATTAATACTAAAATACAAATAAAATGGTGTTAAGATTTAAATTATAATTAATAAATTACGAATTATATACCCGCCCGTGCTTTGCACGGGTTAAAGGCTAGTTTAATTAATAAACAAAACATAATTAACATGTAGTACTCCTTAAACAATCAAGAGCAAGGCACATAACAAGTCTTAACAAAATTCAAACTTCAACAACTAATAACAAATAACACAATGCAATTATCGAATAAGACAAATAACATAGATGTTGTTACAAATCTCAATATTAACCAAAGATAGCTTCTGATGAATATGAGAAAATAATCAACTGGAGAATTAAAGTAAATTCAACAAATATTTCAGAATGACCAGATTCATAATAAATGGACAGATAACGAATTAGTTATGAATTTTATAAGTTCAAGTAACACAGCAGAATTCAACGAGTACCAGATTACATACAAAGCTGATTTTGACGATGCAAACAAACTAATCTCAATTAGACTATAACTAAACACTTAAAGAGCATTCTCAGAGGTTTCAGAATTGGTAAAGATCACAAATTTTATGGCAAATAACGAGGGATATATGAATTTTTAAACACGGAACAACTCAGAAGAAAAGTATAAACAGCTCTGAATCTTTGTAAGTCAGTTTAGACAATTAAATCAATTTAAACAACAAATGGGTATGACTGATAACGAAAGATTATATCTCAAGCTTTCTAGATTGGTATCATGAGTAAATTTTTGACATACGATCAATTCATTTATAACATCCCAAGCCTACAACTAGATGCATACCGGATCCAACAACCCACCACAGGTCGGCCCAAAAGTGCTAGCAAATTGGTAAACATTAGTTATTTGCTTGTGCTTATAAAGTACCAAATACTCTTTTATCTACCCGATATGCTCGACGTCCTCGTCGAGCCGACAATCAAATTTACGAAACCCGGGCAGTGCCTTGGAACTTCCGGCCGGTTAGAGCTCTGATACCATTTATAACATCCCAACCCACAACTAGATGCATACCGGACCAAACAACCCACCACAGGTCGGCCCAAAAGTGCTAGCCAATTGGTAGACATTAGTTATTTGCTTGTGCTTATAAAGGCCCAAATACTCTTTTATCCAACCAATGTGGGATGTTATTATAGCCGACCGACGGTGGTCTGTTATAAAGGTTTGACTAGAAAAGTCAACTTTCTGGAGCTCAATAGAACCAACCGATGGTGGTCGGTTATGATAGTTTGACCAAAAACGGGTCAATTTCGGAGCATATCAAAACTGACCGCATTCATGGTTGGCTTAAAATGTTGGTCGGGTTTAGAGAAGTACGCCTCGCAGGTGTGTAAAACTGACCACACATAATCGACCGTCATTTGTGGTCGGTTTTACAACAGAACGCCTGTATTGGTCGGGTTTATAGCAGAATGCCTTGCAGGGATTAAAATCGACTAGTCGTAACCGACCGTTATCGGTCGGTATTTTGTGTTGTCATATGGTCATAGTGGTCGTTTATGTGCGTATCGGTCGGTTTTCCTGGCGTTTTTAATGGTAACACATGTCGACTTTGTCTCTTGGCGGTCGGTATTCTTGAATATGCAATGGTATTAACGATCGGTTTTGTCATTTGCCGGTCGGTGTTCTGGGTTTTATCCAAAAAAAAAAGTTTTGCTATTTCTCTTTAGTGCCATTACCTGCGACCAAAAACCAACAAAATTAAATAAAACCAAAAGAAAGAACATCATCAATTACAATAAACATTAACTCAAACCATTTCCATACATAAACATTAAACATACAATTGTCTACAAGGGCAAACCAAAAGCCCTTCACAGTCAATAACCAAAGTTCAAAATCCAAAACACATATATAACAATATTCAAAATCCAAACTAATCTAGTGAAACCGTCGAATCGGAACCAGCTCCATCCGCAGCAAAACTAGCACCGGCTTCAGAACTACCGCCACCGCCTTCCTCCTCCGACAGCTCCCCTGGATCAGTATAATCCTTCTCTGCTACGAGTCTGCGTACCTTTTCCTAATTGCACATATAATAGACAATGAAAACCAATAAGACAATAAGCATACTCAATTAATACAAGTAGATAACAAATATATATTCGTACCTCTTCAACCTTCCTTTCCATTTTGATGAGTATATCCTCGACCCTCGACCCCATAATGTGTACCATCTCCCCTCCAATCATAGAATTCCATTGAACCCTCGCACTTGGGTCGGCAGCTGGATTGGAGGCCTCTAGTGTGGACCTTGCAAAATTTGCAATCTCTTCTTCAGACATTTATTGCTGAAATTGAAGGGGGTTCGCATGGACCTCATTGAGCACAGTGCGCACTACAGAGAGGTGCACATTGTTGGGAATGATGGCTTCTTGTCTACAACGTGAGGCGAGAGTTGGAATAAGTTGACTAGCACGACCCTCGAGGAATCCAACAAGGTAGTCCTTCTTAGGCCTTTTGCCTTCGAGAACTCCGGTAGCTGACAACTACCATTCCAAGGGCTTGTCTCTATCCCCTGTTTGTGTAACCGACACCGGCATGCTTTGTAGAATAGAAGCATATCGTGTCTACAGCGAAATGTACATCAATTAGTACATTAAACAACTTAAAAAGTACAATGGACATTGAAAGTTTAAAAAAAATTATAAGTCAATAATTTAATTACCGCTACGGCCATTGCAGCCGGCGTGGTATACACGGGGTGCTCAAAATCACTTCCAACCCTTGTATGCGTCCGGTTCCATACTTCGAGGCGAGTTGGATTTTTTCCTCCTTTCCTTTTCATTTCCTTCCAAAAACAATTTAAATCATGAATGAAATATATATGTGAATTAAATCTTAATTAGAAAATTAAGGTGCGTATGACAAATATTTATATATACCTCCTTTACTTTATTAAAAGACCGGGCACTGGCACTATGCAACCGCTCGACGTTGTTGCGGTTTGTAGATCCAACGGATGATCTATGCAAGTGTCCTTCATTCTTTTCCCAATAATTTAATAATTCCTTCCAAAAAGGTTCGGACCAATATTGAGGTTTTAAACTCAATTTTTGAAACTCCGCTTTCCTTTGATTTTAGCTCAATGTTTGTCTTGAGCTCATTCATTGTCCTCTTTATTGTGTTCTTAATATGCGTCTCGATTATTTTTGTTGCTTCGGACCGGCTTTGTCCCTGTTGTTGCTTATAATATTCCTACAATTATAATAAAGACATGATAAATAAACATACATATGGTTAGACTATTTACTTAATCCAACTCCGATCAATATTTGTCATCTACAAATACCTACAAATATATATATATATATATATATATATATATATTTATATATATATATATATAGAGAGAGAGAGAGAGAGAGTCTTACTCCAATAGAAACCTCCTTATCCTAGAAACTAAAAACCAAGCTGAAATATCACTAAATCCTAAAACAAATACCACTAAATTCTTAAACAACCCCATCTCCACCTCCATATTCACCAACCCCACCTCCATCTTCATCAACCCCACCTCCATATCCGCCACTGCCACCACCTCTGTTGTCACCTCCTCCACAACCACCACCACCTCTATGCCGCCCGCCCCTTCCATATCCACCTCCATTATTTCTCTAACAACACAATCTCCACCTCCATCTTCACCAACTCCATCTTGTCACTGCTTCAACCTCTTTCAGCCATGTTCATACTTCTTTCTCCACCTCGGCTCAACTTCAAAACGCGGCAGAGCCGCCACTATTCCGGCAACGCTCCAACCCCCTACTTCAAGCCGCCCACACCTTCGCTACAATCATCTTTCCTCCATCTCCACCTCCATCTCCACCATCTCCACCACCGTCACAACCATCTGAATCGAAAACGTGAACAGATCTGGAGATTTTGAGCAGTTTTTCGAACATATATAGAGATTCTGGGCGGTTTCTGCAAGTTTTCACTAATTCTTGTAACACAGATCACTAAATCCTAAAGAGAATATCACTAAATTATACTGAGAATATCACTAACTTGTATTGGTTTCTAGTTTTTATTTTAAGAGTGGTTTCTATTTGATCATGAGCCTGTATATATATATATAGAGAGAGAGAGAGTAAGAGAGAGAGAGAGAGAGACACACACATGTACATATGTATGAACATATATAACATTCATATTACAAATTAACCAAAAAATTATATAAAAAACATGCATACAAATTATTCTCAAAAACATAAATGAAATAACATGCATACAAATTACAATGTGATCATAAGAAGAATAGCTTGCTTTAAATTCATCACTACATTTTTTTAGCCATTCGGGATTAGCTTCATCGATGTCGGTGAACATGTAACGTCCAACCGGCCACCTTTCACGAATAATAGCAAGCAAAGTCTTCTTCTCTTGATCATCTTCTTCTCTTGCGTATATATATATATATATATATATATATATATATATATATATATATATATATATATATGTATATGTATATGTATATGTATATCAACAAAATTCTAACAAGTGGAATATACATATACATATATATATATATATATATATATATATATCATGTGAAATTAAATTTAAATCATTTATATAAATGGAGTGCAAGAAATAACTACAAGTAGACTTACTGTCCTCCCGAAATATTGATACGGATTGGTTTCTGAGGGAATTTTCCAAACAAACCGGCTGAACGGGATCATTGCCTCCTAACTACCCTCCTTGGAACCTCCTCTCTCGGGTTGCCTTCATTCGGATTCTCCCCTTCAACCGAATCAGTTGGTTCATCACGTATAGCCAAAGTGCTAGACTTTCCTTTACCCTTCCAGGTGAAAGCTGTCTCCTTGGCTTGCCTTTGCCTTTGCCCTTTCCCTTTCCAGTATCCTTTCCCGTATCCTTGGCCTTCCCTTTGTCTTTTCTTGCCATTAAGGAAATCATCATGATCGCAAGTATGACAAACCACCACAAGGTGCCTTAATCAAACACCATAAACACCATTGGTTAGAATATGAATCAAAAAACAATCGACTTTAAATGCAAACCACGCCCCTTATGAATCAAAATGCCAAATGCAAACCACAACCCTTAATTATATCACATAAATTTGTATCACAACCAATTATGCAAACCACAACACCTTATGAATCGACTCATTTTGAACATAGAAACGCCAAAATGCAAACCACAACCCCTTATGAATCAAGATGCCAAATGGAAATCACAACCCTTAATTATATTGAATAAAATTTGTATCACAACCAATTATGAAAACCACAACACCTTATGAATCGACTCCTTTTTGAACATAGAAACGCCAAAATGCAAACCACAACCCCTTAATTATGAATCAAAATACCAAATAGAATCAAAATGAACAACCCTACAAATTTAAAATACAACCACAAAACCAACAAAAAAACCAAATTTCAAGCCCTCCTTATGAATGTGATTACCAATTTTAAACAAATTTACCAATTGAGCAACAAATATATACAAACTTGAAAATACAAATACAAATAAAAAATGGGTTATATATCAAACGGGCCACCCATTACGTCAAAATGTCTCACTTTACCCACTCATCTCATCGGGGACTCGTTTAAGCCACTATAAACCAAATATATATCATTTTACTCACATTCCTATTTATACCTATTTACTTAATCATTTATGAAAAATCAACCGTTTGTTTTTTAACTACAAAACCACCTTGAGTACCTTCATAATTGTCTCTATTATTTATCAAAATAATTTAGAAATTTCTAAGGCAACATACTTAGGGTGATCACATAAATATATATATTTATTTCTTAATATTTTTTTTAATAAATAGCTGATGTGCTCAAAATATGATTTTAATCGCAAGTGCACGATCCCGTTTTAGTAATATAAGATTCGTTCCAAGGACTAAATTTATTTTCGCGAAAACTTTAATTTCTAATTTAGGCGGATTAGACAAATTAGTTTTTTAAAGGTGTTTTTTTATATGCTAAATGACAAAATAAGAACAAGAAAACAATGAACTTAATTTTTCATAAAAAAAGGACAAGCTAATACGATTAACGGAAAAACAAATTACATATAAACAGATGTACGTGAACATGTCGCGGCTTAGCTAAACGAAACAAAAACAAAGTATTTCACTACGGCTAAACCAATTGACTGGGCAAAAGGAAAAGGGAGGAAGTCACGCGCGTGTATTTAGAATAGTAGAAAAAGAAAGAATCCAAGCAGATCACGACGTGAACTCAAAAATAAGAAAAACAAAGCATAATCTTAAAAACAAAATGAAACCGCCGGAAAGAATGGTGGTCGCCGGAATAGGCAAAATTTCGCCGGAAAATTGATTTGACGGGAAAATAAAGCCATTTCAAATATAACAAATAAAAGCCCACTAGCCTCTAAACCAAATTCAACAATAAATTCTACACTAAAAAGCCCCTAAACTATCCATTTCTTGACCAAAACGAGATCCAAATCAAACCATAACAACTCCAAACTACACCAAACTTCAAATCTAACCTAAACAAAATATTTCTAACATAAACCCACTAACCTCAATTCAAAATCACAAACTAAAATTTACACCAAAAAGTCCCTAAAAATACTAAAAACCAAGAACAAGAACAATACCAAATCCTACCAAACTAACTCCAAATCAAACAAAACTTCAAAACTAGCTTATCTACCATGTATCTAACAAAACCCCCATCAAACTACAAGCTAAAATCAAAATCTAGAATACTAAACCATTGAACCCACTAATAATATTGAGAATTAAAAGGGGCTCAATCTAAATACTAAAAAATGCAAGCTTAAAACACATAATTAGGCTCCTTTCAATCCACAAGTAATTTTGAGTCTCATGTGGTTAGAGAAAAATTTCATAGCCTAGAAGTAAAAGTAAAGAGCAAGATTTAAGAACAAAAATGAATACTTGTATTGATATAATAAAAGTGTTTACAAATTTAGAGTGCTACTACTAGATCTACTACATAAAAGAGAGGCTACTAAAAATATGAAATCCTAGGTAGGTTGAAACATGATGGGGGGGTGTGTATTTATAGGGGAAATTAGGGTAGAAGGGGGTGTAAGTGTCCCATCTAGATGCTTACTTGAGAATATTCCCCTATGATCCTTTTCTTCCATCTTTTTCTCTTTTTTGCTTTATTCTTTTATTTCTTCAAGCATTTGCAATATTCCTACAAAAAAGACAAATAAACAAATAAATAAGTGAGAACAAGCAATAATTAGGCATTTAAAATATACAAAAATATGCACTTATCAATAGCTATGTTGCTTTATTAATTTCCAAATTATTTTGATAAATAATAGAGACAATTATGAAGGTACTCGAGGTGGTTTTGTAGCAAAAAAACAAATGGTTAATTTTTGATAAATGATTAAATAAAAATGTATGAATAGTATTGTGGGTAAAATGATATATATTTTGTTTACAGTGGCTTAAACGAGTCCCCGATGAGATGGGTGGGTAAAGTGAGACATTTTGACGTAATGAGTGGCCAGTTTGATATAAAACCCAATAAAAAACAAGGAATCCACCATTTTCATTCTCATGACATAACCGACGACAAGAAATTGCATGTAATACAAATTATATATACACAGAATGCATACATATAAAAGCTTGAAAACTAAACAAATTAAACAAATTTAAGTTGAATAGGATTCCATACTAACACATAAGCCAAGCACTTGAAAAGAGTTTGGATACTTACCATTGAAAACGGGTTTGGAGAGGGTTTGCGATATTTGATTCGTGCCTCCATTGCTGTTAATTTGCACTAGAAGTTGAAGTAATAGCCTTGAAATCGAGTTGAAGTTGAAGTTGGTTTGAGAGAGTTCGAAGTCATCCGAGAATTAAGAGGAAAGGGGGCGGTTTTTTTGTTTATATACTAACGCAGCAAAACCGACCGCACACTCGGTCTGTTTTGACTTCGATTACTGTGCAGAACCCTGGAACGACGTCATTTCTGTCGCGCGGGTGATTTAGTTTTTCACGAAAAATTTGCATTTTATGCGTAAAATTAGCGTTCGTCGATTTTATCTCTAAATTCTATCGGTATTAGCGTAAAAAATATTAAAAAAATTATTTAGAAAATCAATGAAAATTGGAATACTATAATTTATATTTATATTTTTCATTTAAATTTGATTTGTACACTTTATTATTTACATAAAAGTTGTAATTCTGATTTTTAAACATGAAAAATTAGGCGAATTTTAATTTTTAAAAAATATTTTGTTGATTTAATATTTTATTTATATATTGTTACAATATAAAAAGGTTATAAAACTATATTTTGATTTATCGAAATCATCTGATTCTTTGCCTCTACATTGATGAGATTATTTTATTAACATCCGTATGGATGGATCGTTTAAATAATATAACATCCAATTTTGAATAATTAAGAGTGAATAACGTAATTCAAAATAAGACTTCTGGTATATGATCAGTCTTCTGTTTAGGGGATCCGTACATATAACAATGTTTTTGAAAGTGTCTAAAAAATTTAAACATCTTAGTCAAGTTTATAAATAACATGTGTGACTTCGGAATGTGAAAAATTAGGCGAATTTTATTTTTCAAAAAATATTTTCTTAATTTAAAATTTTATTTATATATTGTTACAATATAGAAAGGTTATAAAACTATATTTCAATTTATCGAAATCTTCTGATTCTTTGCCTCCACGTTGATGAGATTATTTTATGAACATCCGTACGGTCGGATCGTTCAAATAATATAACATCTAATTTTTAATAATTAAGAGTGAATAACCTAATTCAAAATAAGAATTCTGGTATATGATTAGTCTTCTGTTAAGGGGATCCGTACATAGAACAATGTTTTGGAAAGTGTTCAAAAAATTTAAACATCCTAGTGAAGTTTATAAGCAACATGTGTGACTTCGGAATGTGAAAATTAGGCGAATTGTTTTCTTAAAAAAAATATTTTCTTGATTTAATATTTGATTTATATATAAAACCGACCGACGTGTCGGTCGGTTTTCTGCGTCACTAAATGGTAACAACGGTTGGTTTTCTACGTTACCAAATGGTAAAAACGGTCGGTTATATATGAATGCGGTTTGTTTTCTGCTTTGTAAATGGTTAAAGCGGCCGGTTAAGCTTAATATCGGTCGGTAATCTGTGTTCTGAATGGTAAAAGCGGTCGGTTATGAACATTGCCGGTCAGTTTTCTGCGATTTTTTTAAAACAAGATTGTGCTGTTTCTTTTCTCTGCCTTTACCTGCGACCGACAACCAACCAACAAATCAATAACTTCATAAAAGTTCAAGTACTAAATTCAATAACATTATAAAATTTGCAATTACATTAATCAATTTCATCATCATCATCATCCTCTCCATCCCCATTATTTTCATTCTTGTCATCATCATCATCATCATCATCATCATCATCATCATCATCATCATCATCTTCTTCTTCTTCTTCTTCTTCTTCTTCTTCTTCTTCTTCTTCTTCTTCTTCTTCTTCTTGTTCTTCTTCTTCGTCTTCTTCCTCTTCTTCTTCATCTTTTTCATTTTTGTCTTCTTCTTCTTGTTCATCTTCTTCGAGTCGAACGAACGGTAAGGAACCATATTATGCAAAATCAACAAATATAGAGAATACACTGGTGGAATTTGATCTATCTTCTTGATAAGCTTCTTCAATATCATTTGATATTTTGATGGATTCGCTTATCGGACGACTTTTAGACTTGACGACCGTAAACCATTTGCTATATGGATTCAATACACGAGGAGCATAGTAAACCTGAGAAACTTGACTAGCCAAAATAAAAATCTCATCTGACTTCAATCTGGAAGTAATATCCATGGTCATGACCCTATTTTTTTCAATCACAACACCATTTCCGACACTATCAAACCATATACATTTGAATAAATATACATAATTTCCTCCTCGATAAATAAGCTTGACAATATCCACCAATTATCCATAATAATCAAGATTATTATCATGTGAAGTGCCCTTAACGATGACACCGAACCTGGAAGTTATTCTCGTACAAAATTTGTATCCATTGAATTTAAAAGACTCAGATGTCATTACCTACATAGCCAGTCCCTCAAGCAAATATTGAATACGAGGTCGGTTTACATCATCTCGTCCAACCTAAAGATTAACCAATAATCATTCAAAATATATTGATGAAATAAATTAAAATTTCAAAGAATATTGAAAAAAAAAAATACCTTTTTTAATAACCACTCTTCAAATCGGGTCTTTATGAAATAATCTAATTGTTGAGGTGCTGTCTCCGGATGTTGACTCATTACACGATCTGTATACAACCTGAAATAATAAATTATCAATAAATTATAATAAATTATAAATAAATTATAAATGATACCTTACATAAGGTTGAATTTCTGGAGAGTTAAGAAGTACATATTGTTCTGCTAACTTTCGCTCCTTATAGGTCAAATAACGAGTTCCTTCTTTACCAAGACATTCAATTGGATATCCAAAAACTTCTACTGTTTTGGAGCCATCACCATTAAAAAGAGCTTGATTGCGAATTATGAATTGAGTCCGTGGCAAAGTAGATTGAATAAAAATTAAGAATATCCTCTTCCATATATCGTTCGGCAATTGAACCCTCAACTCGCGCTTTCTTATCAACCTTCTGTTTCAATTTCCCTAATAACCGTTCAATTGGATACATCCAATACCAATAGTCTAATTTCTTCTGCTAAATGTATCACCAAATGCTCCATTGAATCAAACCAAGTCTGAGGAAAAATTGTTCCCAATAAACACAATGCTCTAATAACCGATTTCGTCAATAGTTCCAAGTCGGATCTCGTAATCACAGATGAGCATAAATATTGAAAAAAATTGGAAATCGTTGTCCTGGTAGAATCTCGCGGATTGCTAGAGCCAACCATTTTTGAAGGAAAATATGACAATCATGCGATTTAAATCCAAAAAACTTACATGCCTTAGCATTGCAACAACGAGATATATTTGAGACAACCGTTTGGAAATTTCAACGACTCAATCCACTAACATAGAAGTTTGAGTTGTTTCCTATTAAGAGAGTACAATGCTTTCGGTTTTTTGCCATTTTCATCAATCCACAAATGAGGCAACACAACAAAGAGTTTGCAATCCGACCTTGTCTTGTGGTGATATTTTGACTTCTTACCATTCACAATGGTAAAAAATATGTTGTCAAACACATTTTTTTTGGTATGAATAATATCAATGGAATGTCGCAAACTATGTAAAGACCAATAAGGGAGCTCATGGAACAATGGGGCATGAGTCCAATGATGCTCAACCCCATATCAAACACTTTTTATCTTTTTGTTAGTCTTTCCAGGTGGTGAAATCTATGCTATCACTCCAAGTTTTAACTTCCTCCTTGGATAAGCGTCCACGAAACAACCTTCTTTCTGAATGGTCAAACAAGCAACTCTTTTTACGCAATGGATCATTAGGTTCAAGAAAAATTCAGTTAGTGCCATGAAAAGAACATTTTCCAGAATGTTTTAACTGAAACCCTTGTACACTTCCCAGACACACTAGACATGCCAGCTTTCCTTTTCCCAACCAACCACTTACCATAGTCATGGCAGGGAAATCACTGATGGTCCACATAAGAGCCGCTCTCATGGTAAAATTTTGTTTCAGATATTGGTCATATCTTTGAACTCTGGTATATCATAATGTCTTCAATTCATCAATGAGAGGTCTAAAATATATATTAATATTTTTTCCAATACTCTCCGGACCCGAACATCATCTACCTCTAACCAATTCAAATTTTGCAAAGATTACAAGGACATTTAATCATACATCCCTCCATTTTCAAGCTTGCAAATTTCAAAAATTCCTCTACACCTACCCTATATTCTAGATTTAGAGTACTTTTATCTCGTTGCAACCGGTTACTAATCCAACTCCGATCAATATTTGTCATCTACATAAATACACACACACACACACACACACACACATATGTATGAACATAACATATACATATTACAAATTATTCAAAAAAAACTATATAAACAACATGCATTCTGTTAGGATTTATGGGTGGTAGACAGCAGTCAACTTAACATTTTCACTTTCCTAGATTTATCTAAGTAGAACATACTGTCACAGCCAGAGTATGTCTTTGTAGTGTCTTTTTTGTTATTGTCAAGTGTAATACATGTATACTTGGAAGAAGTTCAATTCACATTGTTCATGCCCCAACGACCCGATTTTCAGAAATTATTTTATAATTTTTATTCATAATATTTCGAGAAAAATGAGAAATAAAATTTAATATTTTATTCTAGTTGGTAATTTTCAAAAATATTTATTTAAATTATTTCTTGTTATTTGGGTATGAGAAAATATTTATTGATCGTGCAGTTATTTGTTATGAGATTTAATCGATTTATATGTGCACCGATTATGTCTATTTGTGCATTTATTTCTGCTTTTATTATATTATTTTATTATAATTTGTTATGCTTTTTGTTGTGAGAGGAATTGATACAACACCCCCAGAACTATATAGCACAATAATAGAGATATTTGTTACAACTACGAGAATCACGGCTAGCTTATAGGGGCTACCGTTAGGATGAAATATAGAGAAACAAGTGTGTTTAAGGGCTGAGCTTGCAAATATCCGAACAAGGAGGCCGGAATGTGGGAATTCCGTCCTGCAGTTGCCCGGAGATAGTGTCACGAATGTTACACGTGCCTCTCTTTAGAGTGTAGAACTTGTGAATCTGAATCCCTTTGCAAGGTGCCTACATACCCTATTTATAGGGATAAAGCCCATGTAGTTCTTGATAAGAATTGGTAAAAGATAAGCTCTTATCCCCTCTAGTTTAGGATATATAAATCAGCCTTCTTTAGTAGTTATCCAGCGGAATCCCACTCTAAGTAGGTCACTTGAAGCCTTCATCTTCAATGTTTATCTGATTTTATATGAGAATTATCCCCATTCGTTGTAATTATCTCCAAAATAGATGTAATTATCCCTTAATTCGTGTATAAATAACAGCCGGAATACTCCAAGTCCATCTCCAATACGTCCTCCTAGAAACAAGAAAGAAGAGTCCTCCTAGAAGTAATATTGATTGCATGCCTTGTAAGATTATTGCCATAAGTACTGTTTTTAATCTTCCTATTTTATCAACTGCTAAATGCTCTCACTTATATGATGTTAAGACTCCCGAGCCTACTGAAGTCAATTTCCAGGCTACACCTACTAAGAAAAAGGCCATGCCATTTACGAAGACACAGTGGGAGAAAAGGGATGTCAAAAATCTTGTTGTTGATAATCTTGATGTGGTTGATGAAACTGTGATAATTGAAGCAAATGATGATGCTAGTTTTAGCAATGATGTAACTGCAGGACCCAACAAAATTGGTACCAAATGCAACTTAATCTCATTTGATGTGCAGAAAAAAAGAATAAACAGGTCATTTGGATCATCGATAGTGGATGATCCAGGCACATGACTGGTGACAAGGCCCTGCTTTCACAGTTTGTGGAAAAGACTGGTCCAACTATAACTTTTGGAGACAACAGCAAAGGTTACACAGTCGGATATGGTCGTTTGGAAATCCGGAATGTTGTCATAGATGATATTGCTCTTGTTGATGGACATCAACACAATCTATTGAGTGTCAGCCAATTCAATGATATAGGATTCAAGATTGATTTCGATGCATTGAACTGCAAATCTATCACAATAAGAATGGAAGCCTCTCTCTCAGAGGAGTGAGGAAAGGAAGCCTATTTGTTGCTGACTCGGATTCAACAAAGAAGGATAAAACCTATTTCTTTTATAGCAAGGCCACTGTTGGTGATAACATGATGTGGCATAGGAAATTCTCTCATTTAAACTTCAAAACAATGAATTTGTTAATGAAGAAGGAGCTCGTTAGAGGACTTCCTCAATAAAAATTTTGTCAAGAAGGGTTGTGTGAGAATTGTCAAATGGAAAAATTGAAGAGAGCTATCTACAAATCCAAGCATGTCAACACCAATATGGAACCATTGAAGCTCATCCACATGGATCTTTTTGGTCCAGTTAATGTGCCATCTTTGGCAAGGAAGAGATACGCTTTAGTCATGGTGGATGATTACTCTAGATATACATGGGTAAAATTCCTAGAGACTAAAGATGAAGCTGCTCAGGAGATCATTGATCTTATCATAGTTCTTGACAGAACTCCAGATGCCAAGGTCAGATTTCTGAGGAGTGACAATGGTACTGAATTCAGAATCTCTCTACTTGAAGGTTTCTGCAAGGATGAAGGAATTGTACAGCAATTCTCAGCTGCTCGAACTCCACAACAAAATAGAGTTGTGGAAAGAAAGAATAGGAATCCTATTGAAGCTGTAAGAACTATGTTGCATGAGGCCAAGCTACCAACATATTTCTGGGTAGAAGCCATCAATGCTGCTTGTTATACTCAGAACAGAACTATGATCAACAAAACTCATGGGAACACGCCTTAATATCTTTTGACAGAAAAGAACCCTACTGTCAAGTACTTCCATGTCTTTGGCAGTAAGTGTTTCTTGATGAAGGAGAATCATGAGAAGAAAGAAAAGTTTGACAGCAAGGATGAAGGCATTTTTGTGGGCTACGGAATTGAAAGGATTACCTATAGGGTGTTCATTCTTGAACACAAGATCATAGATGAAAGTGTGAATGTCACTTTCGATGAGACAAAATTTTCAGAACTTCATGATGAAGGCCAGATGGAGCTACTAAGATTTGAAAATCAAGGATTTCTTGACGATAAGGAAATTGTCAATGATGAACCTACTTATACCCATACTGTGAATGATGGAGAAGTTGCTGTCAAAAACTTGAATGAACATGCTGCTCAATTACATGAAGTTTCCACTAATCATCCAACCACTGATGATTCCGGAAACATGGACAATGGAAATGAAGGCACCTCTCATTCAGAAGATACAAACTCAACTGATCAAGTTAGAGATCTTCCTAGAGTTACCAAGTGGAACAGAGACCATACCAATGATCTTATAATTGGTAATCCTTCCACTGGAGTAAAGACAAGGAGGAACATTTCGGTTGACAGCATGTTCTCATGTTTCTTATCACAGAATGAAAGTAGGAGTGTGACAAGAAACAAAGCAAGACTTGTAGCCAAAGGATACTGGTCAATAGGAAGGAATTGATAATAATGAAACCTTTGCACCTGTTGCCAAACTGGAGGCGATAAGAATCTTTCTTGCTATTGCAGCTCATTGTAATTTTAAGGTATTCCAGATGGATGTTGAAAGTGCTTTTCTAAATGGAGAGTTGGAAGAAGAAGTGTATGTTGAACATCCCCCTGGCTTTGAAGACTCAGAAATGACTGATGTTTTTTATGCTAAATCTTTGTGTTAAATTTTGTGTTATATTTTTGCTTGTTTGTTGTTTGAGACAATTCTACTGTTCATATTCTCATATCTTCTACACTGTTCAAGCATGCATGATAGTAACTGTTCTTAAAACTAAGTTAAAACGACTTAAACATTTAAATGAATTTAATCCATAAATTTAAAATAGACAGTCGGATATATGTTATTGAAAATTACTGTCAGCCATATTGTGTCTGTTCATTTCATGCATAACAGTCGTATGCATGACAGCAAATTTTAAAGGTACTGTCAAAGGAAATTTAAAGGAATTAACATTTAAAGGTACTTTCTATGACCCTTGCACTATCATGAAAACATGCTGTCAAACCCGTGTGTTACTAATGCTTTAACGAAGTGTGCAGGAAGTTTTGTAAATATATGGGAGACTGTCAAAAAGCAAAAAGAAATATCTTTATATGAGGACTGACAAGTTACCATCCCCATGTACCAGCCGTATTTTTCTCTCTTTAACAAAAAGTAACCAATCACATTTTCCCATCCAGCTGTTACAATAAATACTACACATATAGCAAAACAAAAACGTCTTTCACAACTTCCCTCCTAATTCCAATCGACGTTCTTGCTTATTCTCTTTAAAATTTAAATCTCTATCTCCTAAAAATTTTTGAAGCTTAAAATCAACACGCAAATGGCACCCAAAGTTGCTTATGTTCCAACTAACTACGCCGGTATTCAAAGTGCTGAAGAAGCGATTGGATGCTTTCAACCAATAGTGTTATTCATGAATAACTCTAACCTAAAAATCCCAATCACTACGAAGCCACTTATTGACAAGGATAGATTGGAGCAAATCTGGAAATGCTAAGAACAAAGGCACTGATGAGGATTCCAGTGTTGAATTCGAGATCGACGGTAAAGTACACATCCTAAACGTTGAGAAAATCAATGAAGCTTTTGGACTACCATTGCAGATGATGATTCCTATAGAGATCTTGCAGATGATGCAACTCTGACAAAGTTCTTCCAAAAGATCGGGTATGCTGGTCCAGTTCTTAATGAAAACTCAATCGAGTGGTATCCTACTAGTGAGATGGACAGAAAACACCTTGGGAAAGAGTGGAACATGCTATTTGATGCCATGGTGAAGATCTTCTCTACCAAGACATCTGGTTGGAATGGCATTCCCTCTTACATAAGGAAGCTTACATACTCAATGGTTCACGGGTACAAGGTGAACATGGGTAAGATGATCATGGCTTAACTTCGTTCTGCCATAATCTGAAAGGTATCAATCTACCCTCGCTTTGTCACTATGTTTAATAATGTTTGTAGTATTGCTTCAAATGCTCCTAACACAAAGGAGTGTTTTGTTCTAAAAAAGAATACACACACACTACACTCATTAATTCAGATCCACACAGTGACATGATACTGCACTACACAAAGCACATGAGTGACCAAGTGTCCAACCTTGGTTCCCCATTTACCGATAACCCGGTTATCTTTTCTCTCGAGGATGAAGCTAGAGTAGACCAACTCAAGCTAACCCGTATTCTTTCCCATACATTCAACCCAGACATTCAAGACTACCTAAATCCCTTCAAAAGGCCTAACCAGTTCCTAAGAAAAGAACCATAGAAGCCGGTGAAGAGGATAGTGAGAATGTAGAGGGAGAAACTACACAATATGGAGCAAATAAGGATGTCAATATCAAAGAACCAACAGTAACTGTCAGCCATGCTGCATCCTCCAAAAATTTGTAGACTACTATTGTCAAGATGGTTGACATCAATACTACACAAGGTAGACAGTTGCAAGGTCATGACAGCAACTCTGTATTTGACAACAACATTGGCTGAAGGTCTGCATAAAAAAAGTTTCCGCTCGCATGACAGCAGAACACTGGCTTTCCTACCTAAAGCATACTCAGGAAGCCACTGTTATCCCAATCATCGTTTGACAACAAGTTCTGGTGTCCCTACGTCACTGTCGTCGGAGATCTTGGATTAGATTTGAATCCACATCAAGTCAATCCTGTGGCAGATTAAGATGTTCAACTTTAGGATTGCTGCAGAAAAGATGTTCAGAAGAAGACCTATCAAGCCTACAGCTTGAAGCTCAAGGATACACAAAAGTCGTGGATAGCTACCTGGAAAGGAGACAAGTCACTATTCATTCACTTCTGTTATACTCAAAATAGTATGTTCCTAGGTTGCTTTTCATACAATGTAACAACTGTTGATTAGCATTTTAGGAATGTCACATGGGTTGTAATCTGTCAAGTAGCCGTAAAAGCAAAAGTCTACTTTATAGATCTGCAGAACCCGTGGTGGCAAAGTTAGGTTAAACTCTGATATATGTATAGGAACCATAACTTGAGCTAAAGTGTGATTGCAAGAAGATCAAACAGAGAGAACACCAAAGGAGTGAAACACAAGTGTATTCCTTGAGATAACTGAAGCTCGAGAAACTTTTTCTTGAGGTTGTAGCAAAACAACAAAATAAATAAACCATTTATTTTGTGAAGTTAAACTACAAGTGTTCATAACTTTGTTTGCATCTTTCTCTACTGATCCATTTGAATCTTTAATTAGTTGTGGAATTATGATTTGAATTTATCAGTATTGCAGTCAACCCCACCCCCCTCTTTCTGCAATACATTTGAGGACCAACACATTAAATTTTTCTAGAAAAATAAATAAAAAAACATGCATACAAATTACAATGTGATAATAAGAAGAATAGCTTACTTTGTTTTTGATAATTGATTTTCATTCCTTTCTTCTCCTTTTTCTTCTTCATCCTCCCTTTTTATAAGCTTTTTTGTAAAACGAAAGTGAGGAATGGTTTTGTAATTTTAGCCAGGACAAAACCGACTGGCTGTCAAAGTCCAGCGGTCGGTTATGTCTTTATTAACAAAATGGCGTCATATGCTAGCTGCAACGCACCTACCCGCCGTTTTTTAAATAATAAAATAATCAGATTCTGCAAAAATAATTTGTTAAAACCGACCACGTGGTGGTCGGTTTTAGTTAGCGTACACAAAAAACCGTTGTTTTTGTCACATAACAAAACCGACCATATCAAGTGGTCGGTCTTCTAGCAGAAGGGTGTTGCCCAATCGATAAAACCGACCAGTGGCGGTCGATTTTCTGGGTTATAATCTCTACATAAAACGCCGTCGGTCCTATGCAACATATAGAATTCTCATGACTTAGAAAAATAAAAATGGTGAAAAAAATTAAAAAACCTTAAAACCGGCCGTTCAATGGTCGGTTATACAATAGAACGCTTGTTTTGGTCAGGTTTATAGCAGAACGCCTTGGAGGGATTAAAACTGACAAGGCATAACCGACCGTTTTCAGTCGGTTTTCTGCATTGTCATATGGTCATAGTGGTCGGTTATATGTTTATCGGTCGGTTTTCTGGGGAGTGCAATAGTCATAGGGGTCGGTTATGATGATTGAGGTTCGGCTTTATATCATACTTTTTTTAAAAAAAAATACACTACGCGCTAATTCTTTTCGTGACCATTACCATATTTTTATTACCATCTTCCTAAATGTATTTGGCTGTGTATTTGCAATGACGGAACATGTTTTATATCAGAAAACTTGAAACAAATGGAACTATTTATTTACAAGTCGTCTGATAAAAACAAGCCCCGTCAACGATACCTTTCAAAATATCGGAAACTACATCTTTGCATCAGCTCCACAACACCCAATGCTATCATTCTAACCAGTTAAAAAAATTGTGGTTAGTGATCTTCACAAATAAATTAAAGTAGCAGAGTAATATCAATATTCAAATAAAATTAATCTTAATAATATTTCAATTTCAAAATTTTGTCAATTCCCTAAGCAGTGAAGGAGTATGAATATTTGGAATAACTCTTAGAATTAAATGGAAGGGTGACTCCTGGGATTGGTTTACAGCAATTAATAATAGACTTTTCACTTGCTTGACTCTTGTGCTATAAAAAAGGGCACTAAGTCACCACAAATTAACCACAACAACAACTACAATTACAAGCAAAATTGCAATGGCAATCCAATCAACTACAACAAGAAAACGGTCACAATTTATGGAGTCTCCTATGGCATTTTCGACATCCCCGATGAAATTTGGGTGGAAATGGATTTGGATTACAAAATCCCTATCATGTTCATGCATATGGATCACTATCTCGAAGAGGAGCGGCTAGAGGAAGAAAGGTGGGCAGCGATACGCAAGTAGGAGGGCGTCATCAAGTTCGCGGGGATAATGGCTACGAAGTTGAAGAACTAGAAGGAGGAGGAGGACAAGGACAAGGCTGGCCCTTCGGGACTTTAAGATGTTTTTCTTAAGTTTTTTACGAATGTGAATTTTATTTCAAAGTTTTAATGAAATGATTGTGTCTTATGCTTGTTAATTCGACTCATAAATATATGTTTATAATCATGATTCTTCTAAAATGGACCTAAAATCTAACTCAAAAAATGAATAAATATCAAACTCAAACTCAAAATCACAGACACACACACACACACAAAGACAAACATATGTAACAATACACAAACATAATCAAAGATACACAAACATGTGAAGAGAAACTAAGGGAGAGATTGATACCAGCAAATTGAGATTACGAAGATCCAAAACCCTAATTGAGATTCAAATCTGAAACCAAATCGAGCCCCAGCCCTAATTATGATCCGTGATTTTAATGTAAATAGAGGGATAGGTTTTAGGTAGAGAGAGAATTTTGTAGACAGGGACAAAAAACTGAGGGAGATTTTTGTGGAGAGAAAGAAAATGAGATGGTGGGGAAAAAGAAAGAGACTTGTGAGGAATAAAGGGATTTAGCAAAAAAAAAAAACGGGTTAAAACCGACCAGCGCCGGTCGGTTATGATTTTTAACATAAAATGGCGTCATTGCCCCTCTTTGACGCGCCTATTTTATCCATTTTCCAATTAAATAAACATTTAAAAGATATAAATCAGGTTAAAACCGACCGCCGACGGTCGATTATGCAGTTTTAACATAAAACGGCATCATAGCCCGTCTTTGACGCGTATATGTTATCCATTTTCCAATTAAATAAACATTTATAAAAAATAAAATCGGGTTATAATCGACGATATGCAGTCGGTTTTGTTTTCAGAAATAAAACGACATCGTTTTTGTCTGACAATTTATTCAAAAATTGATAAAATATACACAAAGACTTAACCGACCGATATTGTGGTCGGTTATAATCCGGACACGTCAGCACTAAAACCGACCATGTGCTTGTCGGTCAGGTGAAATATTTAGATGCCCTGCCAGCAAGGCAGAACGACGTCGTTCTGTGTAAAACCGACTGGTTTCGTGCGGTCGGTTTTATCCCAACACTTTTTTGTTGCCGGTCGATTTTAGGCGGTCGATTTTTTGTAGTGTGACCTCACTGTTTTGATATTTGACCCCAATTATAAATATAATCAATAAATGTAATGTATTATTTGTTCACTCTCAGCTTAAACATTATAAATATATGCTTTTATGATATTACATATAAGTAATGTAATATATTGATATAAAGGTTTAGAAAAATAATTTAAAATTTGATTTTCGAACTCTTCCAGAAACACTAGTTCTCTGTTTTAGAATTCTTTTATGATGGAAAGAAAGAAAGAAACAGATTTAATTTCTTCAACATATTTATGAAGAATTGGGCTCTTTGGAGTCTTGTTTTTTTGGAGTACTTGGAGACTTAGGTTTCATTTGATAACAGGTGAATGAGAGGGGTACTGGTCTCGTTCAAAAAATTTTCATGTTAAGCACGTTTGATAGTTTTCCATTTGAACTGGACGACACTGAAAACCTACTGGACGACAGATGCTAATTTTTTTCCTCTCAATCGTCCAGATGAACTACCTTGTTGTTCAGTTAATAATAGTAATATTGAGTATCTAATCTCTTTAAATTATTTTATATATTTATATATAATTGTTTTATAAATTGGAAATATTGAAGATTTTGACATTTAAGAATACTTATTTTTAAATATACGTTAATGAGCCGAATTATCAAAAATATTCAATATTTATAATTTAAAATTATATATTTAAAAATGTATTACATTATTGAAAAATATTAAATTTTAAAATAAATAAATCTACCAGGAACAATGTGACAAAAAAAATAAAAAAATCTACCGGGAACAAGTATATGGGTGGCAAAAAAATAGTTTATTTTTAAATATTATCCGGCTAAAATTAATTTTATAATATAAATTTTAAAAATAAAAATACATTAATAATTCCAACAATCATATTATATTATATTTTAAAATTATTTAAAAAATATAAAATACATAATAGTAACAATAATTTAATAAAATAATATATTTAATAATAATTTATGCTATAAACTAGTCATCCAGATTATAAATTAGAAAAAAAAGACAAACAAGAGCATTTATACTCATCCAGATTAATCAATCATTTAGAAATTCAACTCATCCAGATATAACGGTTCATATTTAACAAATGGCCCCTTACTCTAGAACCATTGGATTATAAGATGAATGGATGGTAGATCTGAGTGACAACTGGCATTTTCTTTTTTAAATTAAAAATACTAGATACAGCAGCGTGCAAATCGTATATCTTCAGAATGTATCATCGTCTACTACGTCATTCAAGTGACAGTTACTACACCATTGTTTCCCCTAAAAATCACTCCCCTAAAATCAAAACCGACATCCTAATCAGATAAACACGGACGCGAAGATCGCTCGAGGAACACAGCGGAACCATTGTGATAAATGTCCACCACTATAATATTGCTCCGAAACCGAGGGATGAGTTCAGGTTAGTTTCGTTCAAATCGAGTTATATACAAGTAAAATGTTAATCCATCCTATTGATGCGAAACCATTGTGTCCCTCAATTTGTACTAAAAATGTCATTTATACAATGATAAATCGTTGGGTGATTGTTATTTTGTTTGTCCCTGATCAATTTGTAGACAATATGACTGTTAATTTGTTTATAGGTTTTGTTCTGTAGTTTGATTTGAATGCTGTAGACATGAGGACTATATGAAAATGTGTCGTGGGTGTTTATTGTTACCCGTTTATTGGGTTATATCTTCAATGTATCATTGTCACCCATTTCTTGTTTTGATTTGAGATTTGGGAGACAAAGTTATGGGTTAGTCTATATTGACATGCCTTTTTAAATCAAGTTATAGTTTCCTAGCTTTTAGTGGTTTCGTACTAAATTGGGAAGTGTCCACCAGTTTGCTAAAATTGATTATGTGTGTTGTACTTTATGCCATAAATCTTTTGTGCTGTTTGGAAATGAACTAGTAAGTAGCAGTACGGCTTTTAGTGGTTGTTTTGCATCTTATGATTCACGATGCTCTTGCTAGTTATTCACATATGGTAAACATAAAAAGAATGATGATATATGTCTTGATCAGTAGGTCTATGAATTTCGAAAAAGGGTGACTTTATGTACTTGGAGACTATGTAATTTGTTGTTTGGGGTTTCTTACTAAATTGGAGAGCGACCCCGATTTGGCTAAATATATTTATGTGACAAGAATTTATAAAGTATCTAGGGGTTGGTTGGAAAATAACTAATGACAAAGAGTTGTAAGTGTGTTCTGACTAATTTATTGTTGTTGTATAATTTTGCAGCACGAAGGAGGAGTACAAGACTCATTGAGAGTCCCTGGGTATACAATTGGCCCAAAAAAGCACCAGTTTATATTAATCTAGACTCCGAAGAAAGCAACCTGGTTGATAGACAAACCAAAAATCTGAACAAAAAGGGAACTGATAAAGGAAGCACAATGCAAAATAGGAAGACAAAGCCTATTCGAATGCAGAGTAAGGGGGAGAAAAATCTGAATGCTAAATTCGTTCGTTTAGTGAATGAAGAGGTACATAAGACGACCAGAAAAAGGAACAGAGATACGAAGGTAATTACATTGTGATGTATGTCAAGAACTGTGTCTATTCAATGGCTAATATATCTTAATTTGTGCCAGGAAACAAAATTCAACACGGATGCTGCAGTTGCCGAGGGTAGCCGAAGAAGACATGTGAACAGGGGCATAGGAAAAAAAAAGAAACAAGCTGTTGGTGTTGATGTTGGGAAGTTGGTAATATCGAAATGCCCTGTCAAAGTTAGACAGGTGGTGAAAGTTAGATGGAGCACCTGACTAAGGACGGAGAATGTATGTCTTGTTTTCTAATAAGTTATTGTAGATACTTGCTCGGTTAAGTTCATACTTGCAAGTCTGTTTGTTGGCTAAGTACGCTAATTTAAATTGTGCAGGACAATCAGAAGAGTTTGCTGAACAAGTTACGTGTGGTGTACGGTCATAAAATCCTAACTTGAAATCACAACAGTAAAATGGATTATGTGATGCGAGGGTCGAAATACTTGGCCAAGGGGAAGAAAGTTGCAGCATAGTTAAACAATTAAAGTTTTCTTTAGTTGTATTTGAGGACTTTAATTAAACTATCCTTTAGATGTTCTATGTGTACTTTGTAGAGAAGAATATTATGGAAACTACATCATTAGTTTAGTTGTTGTATGTCGGCTGAACATGAAAAGACGATCGCTATTCTAAGACAAATTTATCGTCTCCTTTTGCAGTAATATATTAATCCAGTTATGTTGCATTTGTGCACCAAAGAGTATATAATTGTAGTGACGAGAATATGTCAACTGTATTATGTCGTTTGTTATTGTGCCTCGAAGATTATAGAACTTTGTTGAATCTTTGTCCACTGGAATTTTCTAATTTTGCTTGTTCACTTGTCACACTATATCTTACAGATTTATTTTAGTTTTGGTTGATTTTGCTAAACAACTCTAGTTTTTTGGGTGATTATGATGATACTAGACAGGCATCGCTTAAGAACATAATTTTTGAACACTTTTTGTCAATGGACCGATACTTTAGTATCACGTGGCAAATATTTGCTAAATTTTATTTGGACTAATACTCTTCTTTGTTTTAATATCATAAGGTTTCAACAGAAGAAAGCAAGTGAAGCCTAGACAATAGCTGGAAACAACAATAAATACTAAGCTACAAGAGGACGAACATAAAACTAAAATAAAACAAGTAGTCTTAGAAGTGAACATGGACGTTGTTTATATTCCACAGACTAGGGGTGTGCATTCGGTTAACCGAAACCGAAACCGAATTTTTTTTCGGTTAACCGAAACTATAAAAAATCTCTACCGAAAACCGAACCGAAATATATTCGGTTTTAAACCGAAACCGAAATAAATAATTCGGTTGTTACCGAAAACGGAAATTTGAAACCGAATTTTAAGAAAAATTTCAAAATTGCAAAAAACATTCAAATAGTTTAAGTTTAGTTTGATCAGCAATTTAATAAATTAAGAAATCTAAGTTTTTGGGTGCTCAAATGCTTGGATTTCTGCTTCTTGAATGTCTATTCCAGCTGGTTTGTTGCTCCAGACTCCAGCATCCAGTTCTAGAGTGATGCAGTGCTTCAGCCTTCAGTGAATCAAATGGGTTAATGAATCGCATGGTATAAGTCAGTTGACTGATGAATTCCTTGAATTGAATCCGAGGCTGGAGATGGAGAAGTAGAGAGTCGCACATGCTAGCAGGAGTATATTAATTCAACCAGGGAATCAATATTTTATAAAATACAGAAAAGTTCGGTTATTATTTCGGTTTTTCGGTTAACCGCGGTTAAAAATCGAAATACCGAAAAACCGAATTTCAGAAATTTTCCTACCGAAAACCGAACCGAAATTTGTAATTTGGTTAACCGAACCGAATTTTTTTCGGTTATTCGGTTCGGTTTCCGGTTAACCGAACCGAATGCACACCCCTACCACAGACTACATACCACAGAGTTAAAACTGTACATCTATTATATATATAATACTGCAACATGGGTTTTTGAGGAGCCATTTTAATCCATGTCATCAGCCTCGTGTATCCAACTAGACAGGCACGTTACAGCCACATCAGATCTGTTCTACCTCAATTATCCAGAGCTATTCTATTTCCGGCTTTTAACATTCCCTTCCTGCACTCTTTTCGAGCCGTTAATCAAATTACAGACATTTGATATCTTCATCTTCTCCCCACTCGTCAGAATATCCTCAGGTGATTTGTGTTTAGTATATGTATTTGTTATGGATGTTTTGTTGATTTTGGCACATCACCGCCGCACAACACCCCCGTCTCGTCCTCCCCTCCATCAATCTCCTTCAATCAACCCCGCCTAACGTTTTCTCAAGATTCCTTACCAACCACGCAGATTCCGCACTCTTTCATCATTTTCTTTCGCTAGAACTTCTGTCGAACATATTGGCTGCAATACTCAAGTTGAAAAAAATATAGGCTTTCCCAACCCAGGTGACAAAGGTATGTTCAATTTTGATCCGGGGTTTGGTTTGACTGAGATGAACAAGCTGGGTTCGAGTTTTTTATGTTTCTTAAATGTAGTGTCCCCACTATACCAAGTGCTAACATTAAAGATTTGTATGGGTTTTAGTTGAGTTCACTTCTGTATGAGAGTGTTATGTTACGTATTGTGGTTGCAATTCTTGTTATTTGTAGAAAAAAGATTATCGGTTTGTCTAAAATTGTTTAGGTGTGAGTTTAGAAAGCTATAGACTAAAGGTGATGTTTTCATCTTAATTCAGGTTCTATGCTCTCCAATATGTATGCCTGCAGTTGCAGCGATTAGATCGCTAATGAAAAACAAGAAAGTTAAAAAGTTTGCAGCCTGCAATTGGATTGAGAGTGGTGGTAAGTTTTATAAGTTTGTATCAGAAGATCGAAGTCATCCTGAATCAAAAGCCATTTATCTGCGGTTGAACAAAATGGTACGCAAGCTACAAGAATCTAGCTTTATTCCTGATAAAAGCTTGGTTCTGCACAATTGGCGAAGATGAGAAACTCGAAGCAATATGCTACCAAAGTGAGAAATTAGCTCTTGCATTTCGATTGATTAAAAATCCCCAAGGAAAACGACCTATAAGGATATTGAAGAATATATGTGCTTGCAATGATTTCCATGCCTTTATGAAGTTTGTGTCTAACATTATTGAACAACCAATCATTTTGAGGGATTCCAATCGATTTCATCATTTTGTTGGAGGACACTGCTCTTGCAAGGACCTATTATGTTTTCTCTTCACTGTTTTGTGTATCTATTACACGATTGTCTAGATAATCGAGATTGGACATATATTACTTATTTCTGTTCCCATTCAAGATCAAGGGGACCCTAACAGGAGCTTTTCTTGTTATTAATTTATTAGGGTGAGGTTTTTAATTGACTGATAGGCGCCATGCAGAGGCGTTAACTCAGGCTGAAATTGCAGAAAGAGCAAGAAAACCTGCGGTTTCTGGGCAACATTGTCCCGGAGGTATTTTACCTTATTGCATCTTGTTATATACTTAATTCTCTCATATGTCTGCATGTGGTTCAGACTTTAGAGACGGGTGTCTCCAGGTATTAAATCTAAAATATGGATGTGATAAAAATAAAAAGGTAAGAAGGTTGGCTAAAAGTTAAGGCTTATGCGTCAATATCGCGCATGCAATTTAAGATCTCAAAGCAACAGGCCTTGTACCTCAGTTTAATATCTGGGTTTATCTCGTGTGGGGGTACTGTATTTGGTGCATGGTTCAGTTGATATATAGAATGTTTTCATTTTAACATGTATTCAAAATTAAATGAGTATTCTGGAATCTGTGTCAGGTTAGGCAGCACAGTATAAGTATATGCTTATTTTTTTGTTCAAAAGTTATTGACCTATATATTATTGGCGTGAAGTAAGTCTCTGCTCCTCAATCCAGTTCTATAAATGTATTATCCTTGGCATTTGGCTGGCACCGAGTCTTCGCATATGGCCTTTGTAGCATATGGTCTTTGTATCATCTGACAACTACAGTTCAGGGTAGCTAATAATATATTTTATTTTGCAGCTGATGCATCTCAACCACTTTTGCATGACCAAAGGTACTGATCACCTATGGCAGCTACTGTATCAGGTGACAATGTATACAACATCTAGAATATTTTTGTTTTTTGGAATCATGAAAACTTACTGTCGTAACAGAGACAAGTGGTGTTATATATAGTGGCTGAGATAACTAAAATTTTAGTTATAATCCATGTATACATGGATTATAACTAAAATTTCTTTTAAAGGTCGTAACTTTTGATTTAAATTGAGGTTTTATTAATCTTACATTTATTTTAGAGCTAGATTGGGGATGAAATTGGATTAGTGAAATGTTGCTTTTGACGATAAATTTCATAATCAGCTTGGATTCAAGTGAGGCACCAGTTTTTATACATGTTATGTATGAGACCTCTACTTAAGTGATTTTCCTCATTTTTTTATCCATTGATTTTTTTTTAAATTTATTGATTGCGATATAATTTTATGTTGAAGATGATTATTGAAAGATGATTTAATTTACATGTTCTGAGCAAATTTTACTTAGAGATGAAAATAAAATAGAAAATGCTGCATTTTATTTAAATTTAAGCTTGGTTATGGTATAAACTTGCTGGATGTTTCTGACTATATATATGTGTTTTTGGCAGTATGCATGCATCAGCAACCATGAGCTTAAGGACAGCCATGTTGTTACTAGCCTTGATGGTTTCAGTAACTTCATCTGTTCCAAAAGATAGAGGTGCATACATAGTTCACATGTACAAGTCGAAGATCAAAAGTCTGCGGACAATAAAAAAATGGCATGAATATGTCATGGACTCTATCCATAGATTGTCAATTCAAGAAAATAATGAAGAAGAAGCATATCCACCCAATCTTCTATACGTTTACGGAACAACCATATTTGCTTTTTCTGCAGCACTCACTAAATCAAACCTAAGATCATTAGACAAAATCAACGGTTTTCTTTATGCCATTCCTGATGAAATGCTAAGCATCCACACCACTCATTCACCAGGTTTTCTCAGCCTAAATCCTGGCAGGGGACTATGACATCCCAAGAACTTGACTTCTGATGTCATAATCGCTATTCGGTATTCTAGACACTGAAATATGGCCAGGACACATCAGTTTCTTCGACACTGGCATGCCTCCAGTGCCCTACAATTGGAAAGCCAAATGCGAAGAGGGCACAAACTTTACAATTTCAGATTGTAACAGAAAGCTAATCGGAGCAAGAGCTTTCTTCAAGGGTTATGAATCTGTTAGAGGAACAGATTAATCAAACAGAGGATTGCAGATCTCCCCTTGATGCAGAAGGCCATGGTACACATGCTGCATCAACTGCAGCTGGTAATCTTGTACCAGGTGCAAGCTTTCTTGGTAATGCTAAAGGCGCAGCTACTGGAATGATGTTCACAGCAAGAATTGCAGCATATAAAGTTTGTTATGCTTTCGGTTGTTCAAGCTTAGATATTTTAGCTGCCATGATACAGCTGTTAGTGATGGGGTCAATATATTGTCACTCTCTTTGGGTGGCATTGCAAAGCCTTATTATGAACATAGCATAGCTATTGCATCACTTGGTGCATTTCAACAAGGGGTCTTTGTTTTATGCTCAGCTGGACAGGAGCTTTCCAACCACATTTAAACTCAGGAATGGTCAACTATTTAAAGGGCCTTCATTGTGTTCCGGGAAAAATATTAAAAGCTTGCAACTTGTATATGGTGCAACTGCAGGTATACAAGGGGCTCAGTACTGTTCTAATGGCTCTCTTACACCGGAGCTTGTGAAGGGAAAGATTGTAGTTTGTCAAAGAGGAGGGAGTAGCCGAGCCAAAAAAGCAGAACAGGTACTGTTTGCAGGGGGTGCTGCAATGCTGCTTGTAAACACTGATAATGAAGGTGAGGACATCTTTGCTGATCCACATATAATCCCTGCAACACCTTTGGGAGCTTTAGCTGCAAGTGCTTTAGATGCTCTATGTCGGTCAAGGGGCTTATTATCTTTTTTTGATTTGGTATCGACACTATTTGGTACCTTCTTTACAACTCTCAACTTATACGATTATTATTTGATTTGTTGTTTGATGCCTTTTTATCAGTATATACAGGTACATTTATGAGAAAAAAAATATGTTAATATGTGATTTTTTTTCCCACGAATTATAGGTATTAACGTGTTATGTTATTAGCGATAAAATTTGTAATAGATTGCTCATTTATAGACATATTAGTGAAAAAACTGCAACATAGAGATCTTACCAGGATTCCAGACTACAAACTATTTCTTATGATCTAAACACTCAGCAATCCAAAATTGCCAACTTTGACATGGCAAGATTATTCAGTTTAGTCGGGACTTGAGGAATACAAGAAGAATCCTGGGAACATATATATAATAATGCAACATGGGTTTTTGAGGAGCCATTTTAATCCATGTCATCAGCCTCGTGTATCCAACTAGACAGGCACGTTACAGCCACATCAGATCTGTTCTACCTCAATTATCCAGAGCTATTCTATTTCCGGCTTTTAACATTCCCTTCCTGCACTCTTTTCGAGCCGTTAATCAAATTACAGACATTTGATATCTTCATCTTCTCCCCACTCGTCAGAATATCCCCAGGTGATTTGTGTTTAGTATATGTATTTGTTATGGATGTTTTGTTGATTTTGGCACATCACCGCCGCACAACACCCCCGTCTCGTCCTCCCCTCCATCAATCTCCTTCAATCAACCCCGCCTAACGTTTTCTCAAGATTCCTTACCAACCACGCAGATTCCGCACTCTTTCATCATTTTCTTTCGCTAGAACTTCTGTCGAACATATTGGCTGCAATACTCAAGTTGAAAAAAATATAGGCTTTCCCAACCCAGGTGACAAAGGTATGTTCAATTTTGATCCGGGGTTTGGTTTGACTGAGATGAACAAGCCGGGTTCGAGTTTTTTATGTTTCTTAAATGTAGTGTCCCCACTATACCAAGTGCTAACATTAAAGATTTGTATGGGTTTTAGTTGAGTTCACTTCTGTATGAGAGTGTTATGTTACGTATTGTGGTTGCAATTCTTGTTATTTGTAGAAAAAAGATTATCGGTTTGTCTAAAATTGTTTAGGTGTGAGTTTAGAAAGCTATAGACTAAAGGTGATGTTTTCATCTTAATTCAGGATCTATGCTCTCCAATATGTATGCCTGCAGTTGCAGCGATTAGATCGCTAATGAAAAACAAGAAAGTTAAAAAGTTTGCAGCCTGCAATTGGATTGAGAGTGGTGGTAAGTTTTATAAGTTTGTATCAGAAGATCGAAGTCATCCTGAATCAAAAGCCATTTATCTGCGGTTGAACAAAATGGTACGCAAGCTACAAGAATCTAGCTTTATTCCTGATAAAAGCTTGGTTCTGCACAATTGGCGAAGATGAGAAACTCGAAGCAATATGCTACCAAAGTGAGAAATTAGCTCTTGCATTTCGATTGATTAAAAATCCCCAAGGAAAACGACCTATAAGGATATTGAAGAATATATGTGCTTGCAATGACTGCCATGCCTTTATGAAGTTTGTGTCTAACATTATTGAACAACCAATCATTTTGAGGGATTCCAATCGATTTCATCATTTTGTTGGAGGACACTGCTCTTGCAAGGACCTATTATGTTTTCTCTTCACTGTTTTGTGTATCTATTACACGATTGTCTAGATAATCGAGATTGGACATATATTACTTATTTCTGTTCCCATTCAAGATCAAGGGGACCCTAACAGGAGCTTTTCTTGTTATTAATTTATTAGGGTGAGGTTTTTAATTGACTGATAGGCGCCATGCAGAGGCGTTAACTCAGGCTGAAATTGCAGAAAGAGCAAGAAAACCTGCGGTTTCTGGGCAACATTGTCCCGGAGGTATTTTACCTTATTGCATCTTGTTATATACTTAATTCTCTCATATGTCTGCATGTGGTTCAGACTTTAGAGACGGGTGTCTCCAGGTATTAAATCTTAAATATGGATGTGATAAAAATAAAAAGGTAAGAAGGTTGGCTAAAAGTTAAGGCCTATGCGTCAATATCGCGCATGCCATTTAAGATCTCAAAGCAACAGGCCTTGTACCTCAGTTTAATATCTGGGTTTATCTCGTGTGGGGGTACTGTATTTGGTGTATGGTTCAGTTGATATATAGAATGTTTTCATTTTAACATGTATTCAAAATTGAATGAGTATTCTGGAATCTGTGTCAGGTTAGGCAGCACACTATAAGTATATGCTTATTTTTTTGTTCAAAAGTTATTGACCTATATATTATTGGCGTGAAGTAAGTCTCTGCTCCTCAATCCAGTTCTATAAATGTATTATCCTTGGCATTTGGCTGGCACCGAGTCTTCGCATATGGCCTTTGTAGCATATGGTCTTTGTATCATCTGACAGCTACAGTTCAGGGTAGCTAATAATATATTTTATTTTGCAGCTGATGCATCTCAACCACTTTTGCATGACCAAAGGTACTGATCACCTATGGCAGCTACTGTATCAGGTGACAATGTATACAACATCTAGAATAATTTTGTTTTTTGGAATCATGAAAACTTACTGTCGTAACAGAGACAAGTGGTGTTATATACAGTGGCTGAGATAACTAAAATTTTAGTTATAATCCATGTATACATGGATTATAACTAAAATTTCTTTTAAAGGTCGTAACTTTTGATTTAAATTGAGGTTTTATTAATCTTACATTTATTTTAGAGCTAGATTGGGGATGAAATTGGATTAGTGAAATGTTGCTTTTGACGATAAATTTCATAATCAGCTTGGATTCAAGGGAGGCACCAGTTTTTATACATGTTATGTATGAGACCTCTACTTAAGTGATTTTCCTCATCTTTTTATCCATTGATTTTTTTTAAATTTATTGATTGCGATATAATTTTATGTTGAAGATGATTATTGAAAGATGATTTAATTTACATGTTCTGAGCAAATTTTACTTAGAGATGAAAATAAAATAGAAAATGCTGCATTTTATTTAAATTTAAGCTTGGTTATGGTATAAACTTGCTGGATGTTTCTGACTATATATATGTGTTTTTGGCAGTATGCATGCATCAGCAACCATGAGCTTAAGAACAGCCTTGTTGTTACTAGCCTTGATGGTTTCAGTAACTTCATCTGTTCCAAAAGATAGAGGTGCATACATAGTTCACATGTACAAGTCGAAGATCAAAAGTCTGCGGACAATAAAAAAATGGCATGAATATGTCATGGACTCTATCCATAGATTGTCAATTCAAGAAAATAATGAAGAAGAAGCATATCCACCCAATCTTCTATACGTTTACGGAACAACCATATTTGCTTTTTCTGCAGCACTCACTAAATCAAACCTAAGATCATTAGACAAAATCAACGGTTTTCTTTATGCCATTCCTGATGAAATGCTAAGCATCCACACCACTCATTCACCAGGTTTTCTCAGCCTAAATCCTGGCAGGGGACTCTGACATCCCAAGAACTTGACTTCTGATGTCATAATCGCTATTCGGTATTCTAGACACTGAAATATGGCCAGGACACATCAGTTTCTTCGACACTGGCATGCCTCCAGTGCCCTACAATTGGAAAGCCAAATGCGAAGAGGGCACAAACTTTACAATTTCAGATTGTAACAGAAAGCTAATCGGAGCAAGAGCTTTCTTCAAGGGTTATGAATCTGTTAGAGGAACAGATTAATCAAACAGAGGATTGCAGATCTCCCCTTGATGCAGAAGGCCATGGTACACATGCTGCATCAACTGCAGCTGGTAATCTTGTACCAGGTGCAAGCTTTCTTGGTAATGCTAAAGGCGCAGCTACTGGAATGATGTTCACAGCAAGAATTGCAGCATATAAAGTTTGTTATGCTTTCGGTGGTTCAAGCTTAGATAATTTAGCTGCCATGATACAGCTATTAGTGATGGGGTCAATATATTGTCACTCTCTTTGGGTGGCATTGCAAAGCCTTATTATGAACATAGCATAGCTATTGCATCACTTGGTGCATTTCAACAAGGGGTCTTTGTTTTATGCTCAGCTGGACAGGAGCTTTCCAACCACATTTAAACTCAGGAATGGTCAACTATTTAAAGGGCCTTCATTGTGTTCCGGGAAAAATATTAAAAGCTTGCAACTTGTATATGGTGCAACTGCAGGTATACAAGGGGCTCAGTACTGTTCTAATGGCTCTCTTACACCGGAGCTTGTGAAGGGAAAGATTGTAGTTTGTCAAAGAGGAGGGAGTAGCCGAGCCAAAAAAGCAGAACAGGTACTGTTTGCAGGGGGTGCTGCAATGCTGCTTGTAAACACTGATAATGAAGGTGAGGACATCTTTGCTGATCCACATATAATCCCTGCAACACCTTTGGGAGCTTTAGCTGCAAGTGCTTTAGATGCTCTATGTCGGTCAAGGGGCTTATTATCTTTTTTTGATTTGGTATCGACACTATTTGGTACCTTCTTTACAACTCTCAACTTATACGATTATTATTTGATTTGTTGTTTGATGCCTTTTTATCAGTATATACAGGTACATTTATGAGAAAAAAAATATGTTAATATGTGATTTTTTTCCCACGAATTATAGGTATTAACGTATTATGTTATTAGCGATAAAATTTGTAATAGATTGCTCATTTATAGACATATTAGTGAAAAAACTGCAACATAGAGATCTTACCAGGATTCCAGACTACAAACTACTTGTTATGATCTAAACACTCAGCAATCCAAAATTGCCAACTTTGACATGGCAAGATTATTCAGTTTAGTCGGGACTTGAGGAATACAAGAAGAATCCTGGGAACATATTAACTCTCCATCCATTGAAGACCGCTTATGGTCAAAAGGATATAAAACACCTGTAAAAAGAACACATATTTTTTAAGCACTATAATAAGATTGGATTTGATTTTGCCTAGCAAGGCAGTTTATCTGGTCTTTGTGGTTATCTAGGCCAAAATTATATACCCCGAGCATTATTTTTGCTCAGGGATTTTACCATGATTTTTTAATTTTTATGTTGCTTATGTTTTGGCAAAATTAAATAACTGTGTTAAGTAATTTTAATTAGCATCTGATGATTGTAGCGTCAAAATCACAATTGAGAATGATGAATGTATTACTGAAACATTAAGAAAGGACGATATTTTACTAATTTTTGAGGTGATGTCGGTTCCTGGGTTTTGGTGTGCTATTGTAATTTTATGTTTTCTCTTTACTACTAGAGTTTTTAAAAAAAACCAGTAAAGTTTTTTACCTTGATAAACATATCATTGTATGCTTGTGTTATTGTTTGATTTTTATGTTTGTCCAAAACTTAATCACAGCGAAAACTGCTGGTAGATGATGATATTGTTAGCTAGAGACAGAATTGTGCTCTGGCGGACTATCTTAATTGTCGAAGCATATTACATCTTTCAGTTAGGCATTTCTATTTTTATTTCTGAACCTCTGACATTTTATCTTATTCTTACATCCTCTGATCCTCATATAATAGTTGCATCTTGCATTATATTAATTCTGTCAGTTCACAGTTGTGCAAAAGTTTACTCAGATAGCCTTTCATTCTATATTGTATTTAATATTGTAAATTATTTACCACTGGCACTATATATAATTTTTCAACACCTTATTGTTGACTCAGATCGTTAGTGTTTATTATCTTTGTTCAGTTCTAGAACCTTAAAAGAGCTTAAACTTACAATGCAGTTTGAATATGAGGATTTTATGAAAGCGGATTTATGGACTCTACCCCACTTAACAACGATCAATATTGAATATCGTTCTTATAAAAGACTCAAGGTTCACAAATCATGTTGGAGGCTGCCTGTCTTGACAACTCTATGGTCTTTCCTCAGAATATGATTGACTACTTTCTCGCACTTACCGGTCTAAGGAATCTTGTCATTGATTTTTGCCAACACTATATCAGACGTCTTGTCATTTGGTGAACCTAAAAATTAAGGTCAGCTTATCTTCTGTACATATACTTAGGCTCAAAAATTGTGGTATGGCCACAAAAACTGTGTAATTTTCAAGCTATTGGTTTCTATCGGGTGTCTTATGAAGGTTCTAAGTTGGAGATTGCAGCTATTAAATTTTGGGATCTTCTATTAAGCTCGACGGTCTGGAGACACTATCAAGATGTGATTGAAACTATGTTCTCCCAACTTGGCAGCGCCAAGATTCTTAGTATTGACTTGGTGACCATTCAGGTAGCTTTATATCCTTTTTGTTTGTTATTGTGGAATTTGCATTACCAATATCTTTATTTTATTCAGTTGGCTTGCTCTTAAAATTATTTTCTGGCATATTCTCTCTCATAGTCTCATGTGTTGATGACAGGATAAAATATCTGGAAAATTTGAATATAAAATCCCATCAAAATTAGTCAAGAATGCAACAAAATGTTGAGATGAATGCTGAGGTGCTTTCTGAGTATCGGGCTCTTTTTACTGACTTGCAGGGATGGGGATTCAAGTTAAATTGGCTGATAAACCATCTCACCTTTATTGAACCGCTCTTGTTTTCAAAGACTAAACTTAACGAACTTCATGCAATTGACTTTCACATTAATGATGCCAAACGTAAATTACACGATTTGCAAACTCTTCATGTCGAGAAAATGACACATTCAGAAAGCTCTCCAAGTAAGAGTACTAGCCTTGCGGTTATTTCTGGCTACCTTGGAGATGTTATACTGTAAGAACAAAAAAAAAACTTGACAGAATGTTACTATATATCTGTGTTTGATCCTCGGTAATTTCTATGTAATTTATGATATTTATTCAAGAATTTCAAGAACACTTTTCCTTTGGAGAGGGTAATAGTTGATTTAAGTTATGCCTCCAGTCCAACAAGTTATCAGTGGCCTACTTTTTCCTATGATATTGGAATGTCCAAAAAATTTAGATATTAGATTCGTCCTAAGTATTCTTATTCCATTCTTAATAGTTTTTTTTGAAAGTGAACATGTAGGATAATGTTGACTCCTCTCGGGTTTTCTCTGCAGTATTAACGGGATCATCCTTGTCATGGAAAAAATACAAAGGTGGTTATGTATTTTTGGACTTAGTACAACACAATATATACGTAAATTAGAGTATGCCCGTGCCTCGCACGGGCTATAAAGCTAGTTGTAATGAATTAGTCAACAACTGTTTAGCTGGACAAAATAAATGGAGCATCAGGAGCCAGAAACAACATATTGTCTCCAATCAAATTAATCTAAATTATTATAATTAAAAAATTTACCAGGTAGCATAAGATGAACTCAATAAAAGGGTACATCAGCAAACAATATTTATTACAGATGATTATCCAATACATTAAGTTTTGTAGAATTTATGCCTTCTGGTGATGCTTCACTTTCTTGTTATATAATGTAGTAGTGGCTCTACTGCAGGCACAAATCACTCGCGGACAGCTGACGGGAGAACAGAGAGGCCATAGCCTTATTCAAAACACAGTCCAGGCATTCTAGTCAGATAAGGGCAACTTATTGTCTACACTATATTGTACAAAAAAAAAATATTCATAAGGACTCATTCTAGATTGTAGGAAAAAAGGTTAAAAATCATAAGCAAGAAGGAAACGAACACTTTAATGTGTTATAAATTTACCTGTAGACTGGAATTAGACTTCATTTGCCTTTCTCGGTTCAGGACACGTACGTGCATTCAGTATAATTTCTAAAACTGTAATGAGTTATAAACACGAAATCACGGATAAATGGGTCCTAATTTCAGTATTTAATCAGGATAATCATGCGGTAAAAATGTTCCTCGGACATGTTCTTGTAATTGGGATAATAGAAACTGAAAGTACACTGCTAATAACATCTTAACAGTAATCAATTCATAATCCAAACTAAAACAAACAAAGAAATTCATCACAATAATTTACCGAAAACATTTAATTAGAATAAAACAACAGAACAACTAGCGATTTAATTCACATACAGAAAAAAAACAAAACATCATAACCATATGTGGATGTATGCCTCCAATAACCATTTGCAGATCAACCACAAGATAAAAGCTTGGAAAGAAAAAGGTTAAGAAACCAGCCAATACTAGACAGCGGAACAACGGCTAGAAGAAGAGGGGAACAACGAACAGAACAACAGAACAACTAATCATCGAATTCACATACATACACAAACAGTACATAAAAACCACACCTGGATGTATGTCTCCACCAAACATTTACAGATCAGCCACAGGATAATAGCTTAGAAAGAAAACAGTTAATAAACCGGACGAAAGTGCACAGCGGAACAACGACCATAAGAAGAGGGGAACAACTCTTTAATATAATGACTGATTGAGAAAAGATCAACGAGGACAACGCTATCCGGAAATGGCGCACCTCTATAACTGCCGGCCCTTGTGATTAATATAAATAAAATGCAAATACTACAAAAATCCTGTATAGATACGGTTGTAGATACGGGCTTATGGGCAGTTTTATTTTTAATTATAAAACATAATTATAATAACCGTTGGATTAGAACCTGATTAATGGTCAGGATGGAGATCTCCCATTCCCCAAGAAAATGTAGTCTCCGCTGAACTCAAACCTATTTATGAGTGATATCTTGAGAAGAAAGGGGGAAAAGATTAAAATTTTCAAAATACACTATTATATTTCTTCAACAAATTTTCTTAGAAGAATTGGAATGAAAAAAAATAATCAAATTTTTTTTCTTTCTTTTTTTCTCATATATTTTTACTAGCTCAGAAGCCGCGAGTTGCGGCGGCCTATAAAAATTATATTAATGAACCAATATTAATATTTGTAGAGTGCAATAATTTTGTGGCTGATTATAAAAACTATATTAATGATTAAAAATTAATATTTGTAGGATAAAATAAATTTTATATTATAAAAATCTTGATGTAATACCAATACTAATATATAAAATAGTAAAATTGGACTATAATTCATGGTGAAAAAATGAAAATAAAATTTTCCACACGTAATTAACAATTTAGAGCACGATGAAACTTAATTTTATTTGTGTTTTTTTAAAAGTAATCATGTTCTTACGTTGTCACATTCCTCCAATATTTTTGGATTGATTGTGCACAAAAACATCTAACTTAAATCCGTGCGAAAGCAGTCTATAACTACCCTTGCGTGTAACAACCTTTATTTTTTAATACTGTATAAACAACCTTCACTTAAAAGTTGCTTGAACGGAGCAAACAGATAATGCATGAATAATATTTTCATGTATACAAAGTAAATCATATAAATAAAACCAACAACAACAAACATGTCCGATGAACAAAACAAATATTATAAAAGAATAACCAACAAGCATACATCACTAATAGTTAATTTATTGATATCATCCATCAATATCATGTCAAGACTATATTCTTCTCTCGTGTTTGGATTTGTCGACTCCCACATAGCGGTCTATAACTACCTTTGCTTGCAACAACCTTTATTTTTTTTAATACCGTATAAAGAGCCTTCACTTATCGTTGCAGAAAAATTGCACCACCGAGTTAGAAATCGAGCAAAAGAACTATCAACATATCAACAGAGAGAGATAAGGTTGTGGTATTAAGAGAGAGTAGGTTATGTTTAAATGATCCAAAACCCTACAACCTATAGGGGTATTTATAAGTGCAGAGAGACTTGTGTGCTACTCTTTCCCATAATTATATAATTTGAAACAAAATCAGATTAAAACTTTCAAGCTGCTATATTCCATAAATAATCTGAAACAAAATCAGAATTCTGAAACTTGCTTTTAATATATCCGAAACTAAAAAAGGTAGTTCTAATTTTTGATATTTTTCATCCGAAAATTCCAAAAAATTAGAAAAATAGAACAGAGCGATGTGAGAGGCGCCATCTACATGCTCCTCGCTTCTCCTTTATATAGAAACGAAATTAGATTAAAACTTTCAAGCTATTATATTCCATAAATAATCTAAAACAAAATCAGATTCTGAAAATTGCTTCTAATATATCCGAAACTAAAAAAGGTGGTTCTATCGGTTACCCTTTATATAGAAACAAAATCAGATTAAAACTTTCAAACTACTATATTCCGTAAATAATCTGAAACAAAATCAGATTCTGAAACTTCTTTCTAATATATCCGAAACTAAAAAAGGTAGTTCTAATTTTTGATATTTTTCATCCAAAAATTCCAGAAAATTAGAAAAATAGAACGGAGCGATGTGAGAGGTGCCACCTACACGCCCCTCGCTTCTCCTTTATATAAGTATACTAGTTGAGAAGCCGCGCGTTGCGGCGGCCTATAAAAATTATATTAATGATTCAATATTAATATTTGTCGAATGTAATAATTTTGTGGTTGTCTATAAAAATTATATTAATGATTAAATATTTATATTTGTAGGATAAGATAAATTTTATATCATAAAAATCTTGATGTAATACCAATACTACTATATAAAATTGCAAAATTGGACTATAATTCATGTTAAAAAAAATAAAAATAAATTTGTGCACGTAATTAACAATTTAAAACACGACGAATCTTAATTTTATTTGTGTTTTTTTTTTTGAAAAGTAATCATGTTCTTACATTGTCACCTTCCTCCAATTTTTTTGGATTGATTGTGCACAAAAACGTCTAACTTAAATCCGCGAGAAAGCGATCTATAACTACCATTGCTTGTAACAACTTTTACTTTTTAATACTATATGAACAGTCTTCACTTAAAAGTTGTTTGAACGGAGCAAACAAATAATGCAATATTTTCCTGTGTACAAAGTAAATCATATAAAAATTAACAACAAACATGTCCGATGAACAAAACAAATATTATAAAAGAATAACCAACAAACATACATCACTAATAGTTAATTTATTGATGTTATCCATCAATATCATGTCAAGACTATATTCTTCTCCCGTGTTTTGGATTTGTCGACTCTCACATAGCGGTCTATGACTATCATTGCTTGTAACAACCTTTATGTTTTTTAATACCGTATAAACAGCCTTCACTTATTGTTGTAGAAGAACGGCACCATCGAGTTAGAAACAACCTTCACTTATTGTTGTAGAAGAACGGCACCATCGACTTAGAAATCGAGCAAGAGAACTATCACCAGAGAGAGGTAGGGTTGTGGTATTGAGAGAGAATAGGCTGTGTTTAGATGATCCAAAACCCTACAACCTATAGGGATATTTATAGATGCAGAGAGACTTGTGTGCTACTCTTTCCCATAATTAAATAATCTGAAACAAAATCAGATTAAAACTTTCAAGCTGCTATATTCCATAAATAATCTGAAACAAAATCAGATTCTGAAACTTGCTTCCAATACATCCGAAACTAAAAAAGATAGTTCTAATTTTTGATATTTTTCATCCAAAAATTCGAGAAAAATTAGAAAAATAGAACGGAGCGATGCGAGAGGCGCCACTAAACGCCTCATGCTTCTCCTTTATATAATATAAGTATATTGATGATTGATTGATGATTGAACTCGGAAACACAGCAACAGCGCATATTGCATCGCTAGAATTATAACGTACATTCTTCATGTAACATTCAAATCGCAGAAATTGTAGAAAGAATCAGAAGAAATTGTCATAATCACATTGATAGCAAATCTAAATTAACATCAATAGTCCAATAGTCTGCTCATTATAAAAAAAATTAGCGACCATTCAGAAGTGGCAAATATGAAAGCAATATATATACATAGGATACCCATATAAATACGTCGACGTTAATATTGATACGCATGTCTATCTTTATTTGCGCACACTTTAATTACTTGGCTAACACGACGCTTTAAATAGTAGCAGCCAAGAAGCCTCGTAGTATAATGGTAGGAAAAACCAGTGTCCACCAACTAAAACCTATCCATGCAGTGGTGTAATTAAACATATCTGCTGCAGAATATGAGCGTCTGTTTGCATACTAGAAGCATGAGCTTAAAATAGCTTCTTCTAATCTTTAAAAAATCGTGAGTAAGAAATTGAAAGTAGAAAATGTTAATTTTTCTTTACAACTTATACCTCTTTTCCAAACAATTTAATAATTTAGAATTATTGATTTATTTCTCACTTTTCTTTATTTTAAGTAAGAAGCCACTTCTTTTAAGTCATTCTAAATGACCCTTAGACTTTTTCACTAATTTTTGGAAAAATGTCTTTGTGATACCTACCAGAATATGGATTTTATAATATTTTAATAATTCAAATCGAGAATTCAAAGAAAAAGTGATGTATTTTGTGGCCATATATTATCCAAATCATCGTCATCAATGTCTGAGCATAGCATTCAGTTGGGAGTTTGAAACAAGACAGTAGCTAGCTACAAGTTGGGCTCTGTCCGATCACTTAGGGCAATGTTCTCTGAATTTAATGCGTTAATGGCTTAACCGCCATTGTCAATTCACAATTCTTATAAATACAAGTGACATGCAATCTCTCACTTGTACGATCCTGATATTTGTCAAGGACCCATACTCACCCATATGTAAGGTGGAATTTGGATCGCGGCTTATTTTCGACCCGTCTTAAATCTCAACACCATGATTTAAGTTAAAGTTAGTATCTGAATTTTGTTTCCAAACTTTTTTCTCAAATGACATGATAAATAAAGCTAATTTTAGTTCAATGATTAATACTACCTCCGTCCCAATTCATGTGAACGGGTTTGACTTTCACAGAGATTAAGAAAAAAGTAGTAGGTGTAGTTGAAAAGTGGGTAAAGTGGTGGGACCTATCAATATTTAATAATAGATTTGAGATAGTGGAGAAAAGTAGTGGGTGTAATAGTGTTTATTTAATGATAAAAGAGTATAAAATATAGAGTTAGTGGGTGTAATAGTGAAAAGTAGTGTTAAAAAATAGTAAGTATTCTAGGTTCATTCTTTTTGGGACGTCCCAAAATGGAAATGAGGTCACATAAAATGGGACAGTAGCTGCCTGTGTTAATGAGATTTAGAGAAAAAAATTTGGAACACTTTTTAAGATAACTTCTGATTTCATCGATTTTCGATTATCATGAGTTACCTTTTTTATAGTTTACTAGACTTGAACTCATGCTAAGCACGGACGACTGCATAATTTTAAATTTATTATTTGTAATTTAAATTTTACATTTAACATTATTTTAGTATTGATGAATTAGAATTTAATTAAATTATACACGACTGTATAGTTTTAAATTTATCATTTGTAATTTAAATTTTAATATCATTTTATTATTATTTTTGTGGTGATGAATTAAAATTTCATCAAATTATGTTAACTGTATGATTATATTTTTTTAAAACATTCTGGCCAATATTTTTTATATTATAAATCATTGGGATAAACAATAAATATATTTATTATCTATATGTCAATGTTTTTCTAATATTAATACGTGCTAATATGTTTTTTGATTAAATTTAAATCATATTTTTAATATTTCATATATTTTCATTTATAAGGAAAAAGTTATAGTGTATGTCTTTCTAAGTTTTTACAATATTTATCAAAATATTATAAATGGGTTGTAGAAATAGCGTGTGTGTGTTTATATATATATATATATATATATATATATATATATATATATATATAATATTATATATATATTATCATCTATTTATAAATATTTTTTAGTAATAATATATGTTATTAATAGTAGTTTATTTTAACTATTTATAAATTGTAATGATATAAGTGATTGTCAAAAAAGTTATGCACATATTTTGAGAATACTCAAGTATTAAATTAGTATTACTCCCTCTGTCCAATATTAAGTGACCTTATTTGACTTTCACGGAGATTAAGAAAAAAGTAGTGAAAGAGAGTAAGTTTAGTTGAAAAGTGGGTAAAGTGGTGGGACCTATCAATATTTTAATAGATAGGGAGGAAAGTAGTGGGTGTAATAGTGTTTGTTTAATAAAAAAGAGTATAAAACAGAGAGGTAGTTGGTGTAATATTAAAAAGTAGTGTTCAAAAATAGTAAGCATATATGATAGGTTCATTCTTTTTGGGACGTCTTAAAAAAAAATGAGGTCACATAAAATGGGACGGAGGGAGTAAGTTATATACGTACTTCGAGAAAATTTAAAAGCCAAGTCTTGCATGTTTATTACTCCCTCCGTCCCACCAGATTCTTTACGGTTTCCTTATTTGGCCGTCCCACCCATTTCTTTACATCACAAAACTTTCCTAAAATAGTTAATGGGTCCCACCAATTTCTAACTTTTTCTTCCTTTTCACACTACTTTTACTCCACCAACTCCCTTTTATATATTAAAAATCAATGGGTCCCACCACTTCACCCACTTTTCCTTCTCTTTTCCACTACTTTATACATATTTCTTAACCTCCGTGCCCACACCCAATGTAAAGAATTGGGTGGGACGGAGGGAGTAAGATTTTACTTATGCTTAAGCTGTAAATCACCTTTATTTAGTTGTACTAGATATCAAAATCACAGTCAATATCGATGTTCCCTCTCTTTTTTTTTTTTTTTTTTTGAAAGGAAATTAACTTCATTAAACAAATATTAGTTACAAAGAGGTAGGCCAGTCTTGTGCTAAAGCTTGACCGGCAACTAAGGGAAGAACCCCACCCCAAAGAGCACTAACTTTGGCATGCAAAGCATAATTGGCTAAACTATGAGCCACACCATTAGTGTTTCTCGGCTTAAATATAAAACCCTCAAAACCTATACTAGGCAGAAGATTGATAATACTTGACAAGAGGGGATCTAAGTCACTGCAATACCTCGGAAAGTTGTGTAGTGCAGCTATTGCATTTTGGCTATCAGACACTATACAAAATTTGTTCCAGCCTTTACTAGTAGCCAAGATGACCCCTTCCTTGATTGCATTTAGTTCAGCCAACAACACATTAGGTACAAATGACATAAACTTAGTGGATGCATCGAGAACCTTACCATCATGATCACGAGCCACCACGCCAACTCCTCCAGAATTGTTACAACTTAAGAAACTAGCATCAACATTCAACATTATGCTACCATTATTTGGAGGAGACCATCGTTCTTCAGTTTTAATTACTCGACTCCCTTGAAAACAACAAGCTTTCTTGAAGTCCTCAAGCAATGAACAACACCATTCAACCAATGAAGATCCCATAGGCAGTACCTTTCCATGAACCCAGCTATTTCTGACATTCCAAATCTGCCATGAAATGGTAATAAACAACTCAAACTCATCAATAGATAAAATATCAGCAAGCTTGACTAAAAAATCTCTGACATTTAGAGTGAAACAATGTTTAATTTTATGCCAGAAGTCACAAACTTTCCATGTGGACGTTGCTTTGGAACAACCCCACAAGGAATGAAAAACATCTTCTTTGACATTTGCTGAACACCTTCTACAATTCCTGTCAATGGATACCCCTCTATCAGCTAGAATATTATTTGTAGGAAGCCAAGAGTTGCTAAGTTTAAACAAAAAGAATTTTATTTTATGAGGGATCCTTAATTTCCATATAAATTTCCACCAATTTTCAGATTTTTTCATATCAGAAGCCTCATCTTCATTACTGATATCAAACGCAACCTTGTATCCACTTTTAACATTATACTCACCATTTTTGGAATAATGCCACATGATTTTATCCTCTAAATCTGTGTCACCACTTGTGAGGCTCAAAATCAGATTTGCATCCTCCTCTGTAAAATTACTTCTTATAAAATTAGTATCCCAACTTCCATCACCCAACTTAAGATCACTAACATATAGATCCGGTGGAATTTCAGGCTTGTCAAAAATTTTAAAAGTAAGAGGTCTGGGCACCCATGGATCAGATAAAATTTTTACAGAATTTCCATTACCAATTCTCCATCGGATCCCTCTCATAATAATTTCTTTGCCCCATATTAGACTTCTCCATATATATGAGGCATTAGAACTACTTTTTGCCTCTAGTATATTGCCTCTCCGATAATAACTTTCTTTTAAAACCTTCGCACAAAGTAAATGCGGATTTCTCATAAGTCTCCATACTTGCTTTGCCAATAGCGCTTGATTAAATAATTCTAAGTTTCTAAAACCTAAACCCCCCCTCTCTTTAGGCTTGCACAGAGTTTCCCACTTGCACCAATGAATTTTTCTCTTTCGTTCAGAAGAGCCCCACCAAAATTTAGCTGCTAAGCTGTGCAAATTTTTTATTAAACTTTTAGGAAAACGGAAGCAGCTCATAGAATAAGTAGGAATAGCTTGAATGATGGATTTTATGAGGGTCTCTCTCCCTGCAGATGAGAAAAAGGATATTTTCCATCCCTTAAGTTTATTCCATACCCTATTTCGAATAGCCTCAAATAAGTCTTTTTTCCTTCTACCAGCAAAAGCAGGGAGTCCTAAATATTTTCCATAATTATCAACCACTCTCACTCCTAAGCAGCCTGCTAGATACTCCTGCTTAGTTCTGTTGATTTCCCTCCCAAAACATATCTCAGACTTATCAAAATTAACCACCTGTCCAGAAATCTTACTGTACATGCGAATGATATTTTTTACCGTTAAACATTCATTTTCATTAGCCTCACAAAATATGATGCTATCATCAGCAAAAAACAGATGGGAGACTAATCCTTTAGAATCACCAAAATTCAACCCATTAATCAAATTATTCTTCTCAGCCTTATTTATCAAAAAAGAAAAAACTTCTGCGCTAAAAAGGAATAGAAAAGGCGATAAAGGGTCTCCTTGCCGAAGCCCTCTTTCCGGAGTAAATTTGCACTTTGATTCCCCATTGATTAAAATAGAAAATCTTACTGAAGTAATACAATTCATTATTTTGTCAACCCATCCTTTATCATATCCAAGTTTACTCATAACTCTCTCAATAAAAGCCCACTCCACCCTATCATATGCCTTAGCCATATCAAGTTTCAGGGCAGCTTTGTAACCATTTTTAAACCTGTTTTTTTTCATACAATGAATACCTTCAAACCCAACAATTGCATTATCATGAATAATCCTACCCGACACGAAAGCACTTTGAGTCTCTGTTATAACGTGTTCAAGGGTTGATTTCATTCTATTTGCCAGACACTTCGATATAATTTTATAAATAACATTACAGAGGCTAATTGGACGAAAATCCTCTACTTTAACAGGTTTTTCTTTTTTGGGAACTAAAGCAATAAGGGTATCATTTAAGCACTGAACGGACTTGTTATTGTTCAAAATATTAAGACAGACAGGAATTACCTCATTCTTCAGGGAGGTCCAAAATTTCTGATAAAACAACGCTGGCAACCCATCTTCACCTGGAGCTTTGGTTGGGTTCATATCTTTTACCGCATTTAGCACATCATCACTAGTGAAAGGACTTAGCAGCTTCATATTATCTTCTCTTGAAATTTTTTCCTCTAACTCATCAATAGCCTCATCAATAGAGTTGATATCTGGGTGCGAAGATGTGAATAATTTAGAGAAATACTTATAAAAGCACTGATGAACCACTTCCTCATCCTCTTGCCAAATTCCAGCTTCATCCGTAATCCCTCTCACCTCATTCTTCTTTCTTCTCGTTGTTGCTTTACGGTGAAAATATTTTGTATTTTTATCACCCCACTTAAGCCATAGTGAGCGGCTTCTTTGCCTCCAATATATCTCATCCTTCTGCATAAGGCCCTTCACTCTGTCTTCTTCTTTCTTTATACATTCCCATAACATTGGATCATTTTCCTTTGATAAATCAGCAAGCCTTTGCCTAGCTTCTTTCAGCTCTCTTCCAAATTCTGCTCTTTGTCTTTTGTTCCAATCAGATAGAGAATCTCCGCACTTCCTGATCTTTTTCTTTAACTCCCAACTATTTCTACAATGGCCACTATTCTCCCAAAGATTTTCAACAATATTTTTGCATTCAGGCTCATCACACCATGCCTCCTCAAAATGAAACCTGGTGTTTCTTTTTTTAGCCCCAATTTTGACATTCTGCTTTTGAGAGAAGAGATTAATTAGCATAGGTCTATGATCTGATCCTCCCCACTCCAACAAGGAAGTAGATACCTCTGGGAATAAATTTAACCATTCATCATCGCAGAGGCACCTATCAAGTCTTTCCATTACCAAATGGCGACCATGCCCTTTGTACCAAGTAAATTCACTCTTGATATTCGAAAAATCAATGAGCTTGCAATTATCCATAGCTTCCCTAAATCTACGCATTGCTGCAGGATTTCTATCACACCCTCCATATTTCTCATTTGCACTTGCAATCTCATTGAAATCCCCTACAACCAACCAAGCACCATTAATGCTTCTTCTAATTCTGCAAAGTAGCTCCCATGAGTGTTTTCTTTGTTTGGGATCTGGATTCCCATAAAAACCAGTAAAGACCCATGGTCTGAATCCTTTACCAGCTACCACTGCTGTTATGTTCCCTAAATTCCAGTTAAGGACCTTTACAGCCAATTTATCAGACCACATCAAAAGCAAACCTCCTCCAAGTCCCTTTCTTTCAACAACCCAGAAATTATTAAAATTTAAATTACGAGCTACAACTTCAGCCTGATGATACAATGCCTTCGTCTCCGATAAAAAAACCAAATCAGGATTAAATTTCTTAATATGGGATTTTAACATATTGAATGTCCAGGTTCTCCCAACCCCCTGGACATTCCAACATAAGCAATTCATGGCTCCCGGCGCCCTTGACTAGCAAGGGACGCCGATACAATTTCTGACAAAGGAGAAGAACCATCTAATTCTTTAGAAAAGTCCACTCCTATATAAGAATTATCATCAACTGGGTATATTACTAATTCCATTTGCTTATTACCTTCAGATGCATGTTGATGTTTCGAGCCATCTCTTTCTTTTCTTGCAAGACTCTGCATTCTTCCTCTAGCCATTTTCTTAATCGAAATATTACATTTCTGCTGCAAAATTGGATCATGCTTACCAATGACAAATGCATGCTCTTCACTTTTATTCTGGTCCTCCTTGTTACTTTGCCCGGCATCTTCAAACTTGCTCTTAATCTTTTTCTTTAATTCATGATCTTCTTTGTTTGGCTGGTCTTTACTTTCTTCCGTATTGACTACACCTTTTCTTTTTTTTCCTTCACTACCTTTAGAAGTGGATGAAGTTTCCACTTTCTCCGGCATAATGTTTTCTCTATTTTGTTCTGCTACATTATTTAGGACCTCTTCTTCCCCAAATGACTCTCTCTCTTGACAATTAAATATTTTATCCAATCCCCCTGATTGAACAGAACCAGCTATCATCTCTGCATCCATCACACGCATGTTGTTATCCTTTGTTTTGACAATCTGATTTTTTGTATTTTCCTCAGTTAGCTGCGATTCTCCGGTAAACACTAAATTTCCCTTGGACTTTTCTTTTATCTGGTTCTCTTTTCTCACTACATCTCCCTTATTAGCATTCAACATTCCCCTTGTTTCAAGAACTTGTTCCTTGCTCCCATCTTCCTCTGCACTACTATTGATTGAAAAACAATTTTCTCTACTATCAGCTTCCTTTAGCCATCCACCATATAAATCATATAATTTTCCATCAATGTTTTCCACCTTAACTGATGGCTCATTACATTCAGATCTATCATGGCCCCATATTCCGCACTTAAAACAAAGAAGGGGCAACCTCTCAAATTTAAATTGCACCCATTCTTTTTTGCCTTCCACCAAGATATATTTTCCCACAAAAATAGATTTGTTTATTGGAAATTTGATTCTTACCCTTGCATAATTGTGTAGAAGATTTCTAGCACCATCTTTCCACCTCAGATCTAGAATCTCCCCAGCTAAACCGCCCATTTTCCTTGCATTAGTGAGATTTAATACTTTCCAAGGAAAGCCTCGCATTCTGATCCAACATGGAACACCATCTAGTTTAGCATCTTGCCACTTACCGCTTTTTGGCCACTCTTCTAGTATCAACAGTCCCCCACCAAAGTTCCATGGCATTTTTTCTTTTACCCATTTCATATCTTCAATTTCTTGAAAAGTAAATCCAACATAAGTACTTCTATTGTCATGCTTTAGTATTTTAACCTCCCATTTTCCCTTAGTTCTCCACATCCCTTCAAATACTTGGTGAATGAACTTCCTATTACATTGTTTCTTCGCTAAAATTCTTCCCACGAGAGCTTTTTCGCTTGGATCTTCAATATCATCATTGATCACCCACTCTTCTTCATTATCAACTACAAGATTATTAGTCTTAAAGACTATCTCCTCTATTAAATCAGCCATGCAACCCAGAAAACTATTAGAGAGAGAAAGGGTTTTAGAGAGAGAAAGAAATATAGAAGTTGAAAAGTCTAGAAACTTAGAGAGAAACCTCACTCACTTACAGGACTAACCCAATACAATTTATGCCGATGTTCCCTCTCTTACTCTTTCATGTATATCTTTAACTCTTTTACATACAATAAATAATTGAAGATTTACAATATGGGACTATAACCGAGCTTTACATGCTATAAGCACAAGCATTTCTTCAAAATTTACTAACCATATAAGGTACGATCTAACTCTCCACATTTTCATTGTCTATAAAGTTATCATTGCTTGATTCGATAAAGATGGCGGCTATGTTTTTAAAATTTTTTAGTTTTTTCATACTATATAGATATTTAATTGTTTGTGTATTAACTTGAAATATTGATGTGTCATGTTTTAAATATTTATTTTACATTCAGAATGACGAAACTTGTAAAATTAGAGTTTGTTATCATGGATGTTTCTGAGAATAATTATTTATCTTCGGTCATTGATGCGGAATTACATCTTAGTGCTAACGATTTAGAGGTTAATATTGACTTATAAAAAATCTCCATTGTTGAACAAAATGTCAAAACAATAATCTTTCTTAGGCATCAAATCCACGAAGAACTAAAATCTGACTATCTCACTATCAAAAATTCACTCGCCCTTTGAAATAATCTCAAGGATAGATTTGATCACAAGAAACTTCTGTTGGGTTTCGGGGCAACAAACGCAGCGAAAAAAGACGTAGAATCAAAAAATTTCCGAAACCCTAACCTGAGGATCTATCTATAATGCATGGCTGATCATGGAGAAACGAGATAATACCTTTTGAAGCTTCACGTTAACGAAAGATGGAGGTCCGGAAGAAGCAATCACCACTCAGCGCTCGATCTAGGGATTGCGTCTCTAAACAGTCCACACAAACGTCTGATCGCCGAATGATCACCGGAGCCGGTACTAGCCGAATCGTGCCTCTCTCTTTCTCTCTCTCTAGCCTCTCTTGATGTATAAAGCTGCTAGTGTTTTGTCAAAAACCAATTTTTAACACACATAACCCTAAAACAATACATCATTATGTATTTACAGGGAAGAGATAGAGATGGGCCAATCTCTAATTGGTTTTTGACTTCTCCAAACCCAATACAATTTTGGTTTTAATATTAAATTCGAAATTCTAATTACTTAATTAAGACCAGCTCAATTAAACAATTTATTTCGAACTTAATCATTTAATTTAAATTGGGAATTTAAATTAAAACTCCTTTAAACGTTTTAAGTCTGTGACCCTTTAGGTTATTATTACGTTGGCAATAATTTTAATATCCAATAATAAAATAATAAACAATGAGCGGCATCTAGTAATATATCATTGCTACCCATGTAATAATAATAATTGGTGATTCAATTAAACCTTTTTGTGAATAATGTACGATGTAATATAATACCTTTAACCTCATATTATATATCAAACTGAAGGCATGCATTGTGTCATCCTCTTCAACGTTTAATCCGAATTTTCTTGATCAATGAGTAGACTATTAAACAAATCAATATATTTGAGCACGACCATGCATTTTATAGTCTCACTCAATCATCAAGAGGCCAATAATATCACTCCTAAAATAGGAGGGTTAAATCCTTTCTAGATCATTCATATTTCTCATTTGATTCATAATATACTCAATATACATTTTATCATCACGCGGTCAAAGGTAACTTTTAATGCAACCAAAGTATATTAATTCTCATATAGAAGTATGATGATATCAAGTCAGAGGATCATTACATCATTATCACAGTGAGAATTTCTAATGACACTTATTAACATGTAAAATCTCACGGTGGGTCATTCCAGTGCCATGTGTCGATACATGCACTTATGTTCTTGACTTTAGTATCACTATACTAATGATCAATGAGGTGTGATCATCAGTCAATAAACACACTAATCTTAATGCATTTTAATTGTCCCTTAATAATACTTGACTAGGGACCTTTAGGAATATCGATACTATTCTCATAATCTCATTTCTAACTCACGTACTTAGAGATATAGAATTTCATACATTTATTATGCTTTCAATTTATTACGCAGTAAATAAAGACACAATAAATATTTATTCAATAATCAATAAAACATAATCCATAACTGTTTACAATAAAACATAATTGTATTGTCTCTAGGAAACCAATACTAACAACTTGTTCATGTGTCATCTACCCGTTATTATGACTGGACTAATTCTGTCATTTCTCAATATTAATTTGTGTGGTAAAAAATGTTAATGATTCCAAAATGATTAAAAGGTACCTATCGACTTTCACCCCAATACTATGATTTTGGTACAACAACATATAGGGGTGAGCAAAACCGAACCGAAACCGTAAAACCGAACCGAACCGTAAAATTTCGGTTCGGTTCGGTTTCATTTTTTCCGGAATTTCGGTTAATTCGGTTTTTCGGTTTGAACCGAAAATAATATCGGTTCGGTTCGGTTCTTGATATAATATTTTGGTTTAAACCGAAATAACCGAACTTTTTATTACAATATAAAATAAATATATAATATGTATATTATTCCTTTCTTTCCTGTGTATTTCCAAATTAGCATTCCGTTCACATACCCCTCCTTTCATCCTTCCCAGACCCCATCAAATATCACCTCTGTCTCACCCCCAACACATATTTAGTTATTCACCCCATCACCCAAAAAGCCCCAAGCACACTTCCCCCTCATCAGATCCACTCACTTAAGACCCCAACAGCAGTAGTGCATCTTAAGAAGCCACAAGAAAGCGACGATTTTTGCGTGGGTGAAGAGATTGAGTGGCCTGCTTTGAGTAAAATAGTGAGTACCGCTGAGATTGTGTTGGGTGTTATTGCAGAGTCTACTGTTGTTTTGTTGACTGTTAATGGTATTCTGGCTGTGCTCTGTGATGTGTCTCTGAGGGTTTCAAGATTTTTTTGGATGAAATCAGTGTGTTTAAAAATTTCGGTTTTTTAAAACCGAAACCGAAACCGAACCAAAATATTTCGGTTGGTTCGGTTCGGTTCAGAATAATAATTCGGTTCGGTTCGGTTTCGAGAAAAAGTCTAATTCGGTTTTCGGTTTTTTCGGTTCGGTTCGGTTTTGAACCGAACCGACCGAATGCTCAGCCCTAACAACATAGGTAGCGGTTCCAAAAATATGGCGAGCTGATATTTCTACTTTTTTGTGACCGAAAAAAATAATGAGTTATTAGTGAAAAATCATCATATACATCCCACAAGCTCTGCCCAGTTACCTGAAGTACATAACACGTAGTTCCTGAAGAATGAACGTGGGAAAGGGCAGAGAGGAGGATGAGTTTATGGACGAAACCGTGGACACGAAAATTTTCATGGCCGGTTTTGAAATCATTATAGTTCTGACCACTTGAAGTGGCAACGTGATGATTACAACCACCCCGGCCAACAAAAATGGCAATTTGAAGTGGCAAACAAAAGAAAGGAACCTCAAAAAAGAGAGCCATAAATAATGGTAAGAAAATAGTAACAAACTTTGCTAATTATAACCTAGTTAATGAAACAATCAGTAAGACCTCAAATATTTGAAATATACACCGGTACTAATCTTCATTATAGTTTAAACGACTCGATTTCATGTATATTGTCTTATTTTCTTAATGTACTCGTATTATATATTTGTTTTATGTTGGTATGTTATTTAATAAAGATATTTTTCATTTATGTATATATAAGGAAGATATATGCATTAGTGATAGTGAAGTAAAACTGATCAAAAACATACCATGTAAACTAAAATTCACCAATTGGCTGGAGAAATGAAATTAAAAGTAGAGAGAAAAATGTGAGATCATGTGTGAGAGAATATATTTTACTTATATTTGATGAATTTGAAAAATCGTTTAATATAGATTGATTCTTATCAAATTTGTAGCTTGTATTTTGATTCGTACTTCAAGAATTATTTGTGTATATACTATATAGTAAGTTAAAATTACATTATCTTAACTCAATAAATAATGAGGGAAAATCATCGCGTCATTCAACAAATTAGAATTTATTATGTGTACATAATGCGCTTTGTCGGATAATTCTAAAATAATAATTTATAATTTAAAAGGGATAATTTTAAAATGGAAGTAATAATCATTGGTTCAGATAATCTTTTATTAAGAGTAATTTATGGGTTATATAAAGTTTAATAATATAAAAATGAAATTGATTTATTAATTTAGATGATGATATTAATTTTAATCATATAAAATTAAAAAAAATTTATAAAAATACCTCTGGATAACTTCGGTCTTTTAAGTCAATTTCTTGATTAATTTTAATTATAAATTATTTTTTAATATATTACGTATAAATTCTAAACAAAGAAGCTTAGGATCTAACTATCGTAACTTATATATAAATATATTTTGAAAAAAAATACCTTCATCATTTTTAGTGATTTTTTTACAACAATAATAATTTAAATATAATAAATCAAAATTTTATGTTATACAAACATCCCACAAAAAAATTTGGAAGTATCTTGGGCTAGTAAAAATGTGTCTAACCTCTAATAAATAATATAAATTAAGAACTACTCACTTTTTCATTCTCCTTCCATATCATATTTGTTATGTTTGCTGAATTTATAGACATGCAATGATATTTTACATTTATCTATTTCTATACTAAAATTATTACTTTATTTGTAAAACTTGAAATATTCATATTTAATCTTTAAATCTTAAATTAATATAAAAATAATATTATGAAAATATAACTAATTATTAGTTATTATATTCAATCTTTCCATTTCCTAGTTATTAAATTTATTATTTTTTAATTATTAATTTAGCCGAGCCATGGGATCAAATTAGAAAACAAAATGGAAGAAAGTGCGAGTTAACTCAAAAAATGACATATATCTAAAGTTGCAAGCACTTCTGCACCAGAAGGGTCCAACAGGCTAGAGATCAATTAAAAAATTGTTTATGTATGACTCAGGAATGAATCATACACATGCATGCATCTAAATCATCGCAGCATTGACACCTGCCACTTTATGTATACACGTGTCCCATTTCTCCGTATGATTGCTCGTCGTAATAGTAGCCATTTTTGGATATGCTATTTACCTTTTGTCAGTGTTGTAAAAAGCGGGAATCGGACTTAATCGGTGAAGTCACAGAACAGGGATTAATTGGTGATTCATTGAATTGATCGGGGATTAATCGGATTAATCAGTGATTAATCGGAGATTTAATCAGTTCGGCGAGTTACAGAACAGGGATTAATCGGTGACTAATCGTGATTAATCATCGATTTTTAGAACAGAGCCTTTTGGGAATAATGGTAATATCTAGATAAGTATAACGATTACTCCCTCCGTCCCTAAATACTTTTCCCGTTTGCCTTTATCACGTTTGCCAACACACACTTTCTATCAGTAATATCTTTAATTTCGTATTAGTATTAAATATAAAAATTTCACCGTATTAAAGTACCCGTAAATACGAATCCAACAAGATCACTCATGACTATATTTCGTCTTATAGATTAGACGTAAATAAGTAATTTGTCTCATGTCATGAACAGTCCCGACATATGAAACGGGAAACGTTTAAAGAAACAGAGGGAGTAACATTTAATAACATAATTCAGATCCCTATCTTTTCGAGATGAATATACCGTCATCTTTATGACTCATTTGATTAATAGAATAAAAAATATTTTTATATAATTTTTCTCATAAAATTTACTTCTTATAAAATATATTACATAAAAATTATTATTTTATTAAAAAACACAAATAGTGATCTTTCTAATAAATATTTTATAATATAAAATAATTTATAGTATTGTCCATGCAGAATAAAGAGAACAAACATGATCTCCGGGATTCCCGATAAAAAACGATCTTTGTAAATTTTAACTCTTTATTAGAATAGATTGTAAGAAGGCACCGAACATGTAAGTTTTTTTCCCTTTTTCATAGGGAAAAACACTAGGGGTGCCCGCGGGTCGGGTTGGGCGGGTTATAGGTTAAACCCTAACCCAACCCATTTAGTTCGGTTTTTTTAATTTTTAACCCAACTAAAGTTCGGTTTAAATTTCATCGGGTTGGGTCGGTTAGAATTTATTTCGGTTTGGGTCGGTTTGGGTTGGGTAGAATAGGTTACTAGAAAATGAGTGTGAGGTAGGGGTGATCACGGTCTGGTTTAAACCGTAAAATCCGCATAAACTAATCCGATATTAATCCGATCCAAACCGAAACCGAAATGAGGTTTACGGTTTCGGTTCGGCTAATTTAAAAAACCATGGTTTGTGGGTTGGTTTCGGTTTTATATTAAACCAACCCGTTATAAACCGAACCGCATATTTATATATATATACAATATAAATTTTAATATTATATATATATATTAATTTTATATAAATATATTACCTTTTTAGTTTATCCTTGCTGAGGTTGTTGTTTAGTTAGTTACCTTATCAATACAAACTACAAGTCATATCAATTCATTGATCCACGACTTCGATTCAAGTTTATGCATTTTATTAGACTAAAGTTTGTATTATAATTTAACTATGTGAAATTGTACAAATGGAGACAAAATGATGCGTTATTTTCTAGTATTATTCATAAATCCTCATCTATGATTATAAGCCTTAGTCATAAACCGATCAATCCGCTTAACCGAACCATCAAAAACCGCACCGCATGGTCCGGGTTAATTGGTTTGCGGTTCACGGGTTGGTTTGAGATTTTAAAAAACCGCTAATATACGGTTTGGTTCCGGTTATACCTCCAATCCGAACCAAACCGGACCGCGATCACCCCTAGTGTGAGGTAAGATCACTTAGTTTTGTAATTTCACAATTTTTTCGAGACAAGTTGAGCTCATTGTCGAGTTTGTTTGCCAATAACTTAGTTCTTATTAAGCGGAACTCATGATTCGTTCAAACTAGAAATCGTTTCACGCATTTATTATGAATTTAAGTAATATGTGATATATTTTTAGTTTAGATAGAAAAACACCTAAAATTGTTTCAGTAAAAACAAAAAAATTATATGAAAATTAAATAAAATATGCGGGTCGGGTTAGAATGGGCGGGTTATAGGCAAAACCCTAACCCAACCCATTTAAATCGGTTTTAATAATTTTCAACCCAATCAAAATTCAGGTTAAAAATTTCCGGGTTGGTTTAGGGTCGGGTTGGGTCGGTTAGATCGGTTTGGGCGGGTTTTGATAACCCATGGGCACCCCTAAAAAACACATATAAGATACTCCCTCCGTCCCCCTCAATTGTTTACATTGGAGGGGGACACGGAGACCAAGACGATGTATGAAGAATGAGTAAAGTTAGATGAAAAGTGGGTAAAGTGGTGGGACCTACTAATATTTAATAATAGATTTGAGATAGTGGAGGAAAGTAGTGGGTGTAATAGTAGTTTTTATTGTTAAATATGAGATAGTAGAGGAAGATAGTGGGTGTAATGATTGGAAAAACTTACTCCCTCCGTCCCTAAATACTTTTCCTGTTTGTACTTTTCACGTTTGCCAACACACACTTTTGATCGTTAATATCTTTCATTTCGTAGTAGCATTAAATATAAAAACTTCACCGTATTAAAGTACTCGTGAATACGAATCTAACAAGATCACTCATGACTATATTTAGTTTTATAGATTAGATGTAAATTAGTAATTTGTCTCATGTTATGAACAGTACCGACATTACAAATAGGAAAAGAAAAAAGATACGGAGGGAGTACTATTTATAGTAATGTAAAGAAATGAGAGGGACATCCAAAATAGTAACCGTAAAAAAATGAGAGGGACAGAGGGAGTATATAAAGTAGGTTGGCTCATACTCCCTCCGTATCTTTTTTCTTTTCCTATTTGTAATGTCGGTACTGTTCATAACATGAGACAAATTACTAATTTACATCTAATCTATAAAACTAAATATAGTCATGAGTGATCTTGTTAGATTCGTATTCACGAGTACTTTAATACGGTGAAGTTTTTATATTTAATGCTACTACGAAATGAAAGATATTAACGATCAAAAGTGTGTGTTGGCAAACGTGAAAAGTACAAACAGGAAAAGTATTTAGGGACGGAGGGAGTATATCTTAAGAAATAAAAAACACGTATAAGACATATGCATGCCCCCGGAAACATACAAAGTGTTATGTCAATTCTCACCATCCGGCGAGAAAGAAATGCACCATAGATTCACCTGTTAAGTATCACTTTCAAATTTGATTTTAGCTCTAGAAATCACTTGAAAATTTTGTACTATAAGATCTGTTTGTTTTTGTTTTCTCAAAGTTAGTTACTATTATGCATGAGTTTCCCCTACCATTACTTTTGTAACTGCATACACGTACCACGCGGCTGCAACTAATTGTCCATAAGGTGACCTCCTTTGGAGTGACATGCTGAGTTTCTTAGTTGCACTCAATTGCAGTCTGACTCTTACCTAACAATAAATCTTGGCGTACATACTAATTCACTACTAACTCACTACCTAGTTTTTAGGGTAAACACATGGCCCATTTTCTGATTTGTTTCACAGTTATCATTTTTTTCTGTATTTTAATAACTCCCTGTTTTAAGTTTCAGCCAAATTTTCACTTTCAACTTCATCTAAAAAAATTACCTAAATTTTAAGTTTACAAGATATTTATCGACCATAATATAATTATATTTCAGTATATAATATATACTTATATAAAATATTTTGTCTTTCATGATTACATATTAAATTTATCTTGTATCATGTGTCAAAAATTATTCTTAAAATTTAACATTATTTAACTAGAAAAATATATGTACGTTTTTTTTGAAAGTATATGTACGTTTTTATTAATAAAAAAATCTGATAAATAAATTACTTAAATAATAAGAAAATAAAAAATAATTAAAACACAAAAAATTTATCATCGTATATAAAAATATGATATATAACATCTGATTTAAAATATATAATAATTAAGATGATTGTTCTTCACTGCATAGTTGTACAGGGAAAAGAATACAGAATGATACACATAAAAGCATAGGAAAGCAGAGCTGTAGGCCTATAGCTGATTTTTCCTTCTTTCACTATTTAAGTAATTTATTTATTACTCCCTCTGTCCCTTTCATTTCTTTACAGTTACTATTTTGGGATGTCCCTCTCATTTCTTTACGTTACCATAAATAGTAAGTTTTTACCATCATTACACCCACTATCTTCTCCCACTATCTCATATTTAACAATAAAAACTACTATTACACCCACTACTTTCCTCCACTATCTCAAATCTATTATTAAATATTGATGGGTCCCACCACTTTACCCACTTTTCATCTAACTTTACTCATTTTTCATACATTGTCTTGGTCTCCGTGTCCCCCTCCAATGTAAACAATTGAGGGGGACGGAGGGAGTAGATTTTTTTATTAATAAAAGCGTACATATATTTTTCTAGTTAAATAATATTAAATTTTGTAAATAATTTTTAACACACGATACAAGATAAATTTAATATTTAATCATGAAAGGCAAAATATAATTTTACATAAATTATATATTTTTACTAAAATATAATTATATTACCGTCGATAAATATGCTGTAAAGTCAAAAATTTATAGGAGAATTTTTTAAGATAAAGTTGAAAGTGAAAATTTGGCTGACACTAAAAATAAGAAGTTATTAAAATAGATGAAAAATGATAACTGAATGTGAAAAAGTGAGAATGGATGTGAAACAAGTGAGAAAGTGGGTCACGTGTTTATCCTAAAAATTAGGTAGTGAGTTAGTAGTGAATTAGTATGTACGCCAAGATTTATTGTTTACCTAAAGGGCAAGATTCATGATTGAGATCTTTACAAATTCAACAAGGGTAAGAATTTACTAAAAATTCAACAGGTAAACTAGGATGGCGTTAATATGTAATAAAACATTTAATTGAAAGACGTTAATTTCTTATATAACTATTAATCATGTTCAAATTTGAAGAAATTAGATTTGATATATTTGTCAATATCTTATTCAAAGTCAGAGTTATAATTTTAAAATAGTGCGAGCACAGTATAATATTAAAATATTATCATATGATATTTACATATCGAGATTAGAATTAATATATATTTAAACTTTGTTGGCAGGTTAAGTGATAAAATAACGTATAAAAGAGGGAGAAGAAGGGAAAAGAAAAGAAAAACAAGTGTAAATAACAAAAAAAAAATATGACTTAATCCTTCCCTAATTACATTTATATTTGAAGATGTTAATCTCTTAACTAATTATCATATTGCATTTAAATTACCATTTAATTTATGATATAAATGTTATTATTACATCTAAATTTGAATATGATTGATATGATTTTTTCATCTCATCTTTAAATTTGAAATAGTTGATTACAGTATCTCTTCGCTTAGTTTGCACAAAATTCCCAATTTGTTATCATTAATTTTGACAGAGCATTACGCCTAAACTTGATCTTATTAATCCCTGACACGTTAAACTAATACAATTAATTCCACTCGACAATTATACTTAGGGCCATGCTTGTGCAGAGGTGGCAGCTTTTATTTTTGAAAAATTTATCACCCCGCGAAAAAACAAGGCTGAGCTTGGAAGATGGGAGATGTAGAGTACTAGGAGGCCATAATAAACTGAGAACTACAGTCTAAATGAGGACATGCACTCTCTGTAAATTCCAGCCGTTGCTAAATCATGCGCCTCCTCATTAATAACGGAAGGAATATAATTTAATTGCACTGAGCTCTTAAGCAGTGAGCTCGTATCAAAGCTCGGCCATAGTAGAGGAAAAGAATGTTCCAAACCTCCATAAATTGAGTTAACAGCTTGAGAAGAATCTGAGCATATAACCGCTTTACCTCTCATTCTGCTTGCGTACATAAAGAAATGCATTACATGCAGTATTGCCTCAACCTCCGCTTCCAGAATGCATGTGGCATTTAATGAAGGCCCCGAAAATGTGTATACTACACTTCCACCCTTATTCCAAATTAAACCTCCTATGCCACCTTTGCTTAATTTCCATGCAGCGTCCACCGCAGCCGTGAAGTCAAAATTTTCACGTCGGGATGCCCAGAATTTGGATGTTTCCAAATAGTGATGAACATGTATTGCTCCGACCGGATTAACTTTCCATAGAGGGAGCTTATCAAAAGGGATTAGATTTAGCGCTTTACCCCATTTTGGAGGTGGCAGCTTTTATTATTATAATTTTACAAATTTACCAAACACATAAATCAGCACAAAGTCAAAATAACATACTCATCCGTCTCCTACATGCAAAGAAATTAATGATTGTTTTAAACTGAATAAACCATCAATTAACCCATAGTTTTATTAACTACAACTACTCCCTCTGTTTTTTTTTATATGTCACTTTTGACTTTGGCACGTATCTTTATGTGCATTGACCGGTTAGCAAAAATTATTATTTTTAATTGATTTTTTTTGTGAATTAAAATTTTGATTGTATATTTTTATTCAGAAAAAGAAAATTTCAAAAAAAATATTTTTAACTACCCGGTCAAAGCACTTAAAAGTGTGTGCCAAAAAGTCAAACGTCATATATTAAAAAACGGAGGGAGTACTAGATACACTACTCTCCTTAATTTATGTTATATTAGTTAGTAAGATATGCCCTACTCTCCTTAATTTATGTTATATTAGTTAGTAAGATATGGAGGCATGTTCGACACGTGTCCATCTCACAACATTAATTTAAATAAATTTTATTATTGAAACTTAAAAAAAATTAAAAAATTGTTCTCGTAAAACTAAAAAATATTGATGATTTCTTTACAAAAAAAATAAAATATATTGATGATTTATTTCGAGTTTTACCGGATGGCCCGGAAATATTACATCCTAGTCCTTGCTGTGGGTATGTATGTGTGTCATCTTTGTCCTTTCTCTATATAATCCTTTGTTCTCCACTACTTCTTTCTTCATAACTTCACACCATTAACCAAGAAACCTCTCTCTTAAATTCTTGGTTTTCAAGTGTTTGGAGTGATCTTTGTGTTATTTCTTCATCTGGGCTGCTCTTCATTCTTGAAGAAAGACTTGTGTTGTTGGAAATGACTGGTGTTTTGCACTCAGCTTTTGGGATTTTTGGTGAGTTTTTCAGTTTCATTGAAGGATTTTGTTTGTGTTTTGATTGTTAGTAATGGGTGGTTTTTGGTGGTGGTTGAAACAGGGGATTTGACTGGCTTGTTCCTCTTCTTGGCCCCAGTGTAAGTATTTAGTTTCATGTACACTTCAATTTGTTTTAAGATTATATTGTTTGTGTGTTTGTAACAAGATTGTGAGCTCTTTTGTTACTGTGTTTCATTCAGAAACTTTAAGGAATCTGGTTTTAAAGTTTTTATATTATGGCCATCTTTGATTTTTGTTTTTTAGTAGTACTGTTCCATTGATGTTTTCTTTCTTGAAAATCTGTAAAAGGTCTGTTTTTCTTCATTTATGAAATGTAGTTGATATGGTATATTCATCTCTCTCTCTCTCTCTCTCTCTCTCTCTCTCACACACACACACACATGTACAAGTTGTTGATTGAAATTTGATGGGAAAATGACAGAATCACATTCAAGAGGATCCTACTAAACAAATCTACTGAGCAATTTTCAGGCATACCATATGTCATGACCCTCCTCAATTGCCTGCTTTCTGCTTGGTAATTTTTTGCTTCATTACAATGCTTGTTTGATGTGGGTCAATATCTCATTGTGTGTGTTTTGGCATACTTAAATTATAATCACTGAATAGGTATGGACTGCCTTTTGTGTCACCGAACAACATACTAGTTTCGGTGGTAAATGGAACTGGTGCAGTGATTGAAGCAGTTTATGTTCTGATATTTCTCATCTTTGCTCCTAAGAAAGAGAAGATGAAGATCTTCGGAATTCTCATGGTCATCCTCACTATTTTCGGAACTGTTGCCTTTGTGTCCATGTTCGCGCTTCATCATAACAAGCGCAAGGTTTTCTGTGGTTTTGCTGCTGCAATTTTCTCTGTTATAATGTATGGTTCCCCTCTTTCTGTTATGGTAAGAACACTTGATTTTGGCCTAGTCTTTTTGTTATATGTAAGGCGTAAAATATTATTTGATTTGGATCACAGAATTATGACTTGGGTATTCTGTAAACCTTGAATCCCTGTGATTACTCCAATTGTTAAACGTATAGTTGTATGTTCCACCTCACATATAAGGCTTCCGTTTTTTTGAAGTTCATGTGGTCTAAATGTGCAGAGGATGGTGATGAAAACACAAAGCGTCGAGTACATGCCTTTCTTCTTGTCGTTCTGCAGTTTCCTTTGTGGAACGTCATGGTTTATTTATGGCCTCTTAGGAAAAGACCCCTTTGTAGCTGTAAGTACCGTTGTTTCTCTATGGTCTTACAAGACACAGACACAAAACTATGTGTGTTTGTGTATGTTATATGTTTGTTTGATCTAGTGCATTCATATAAACTGTTCTAATTTGCAGGTTCCAAATGGTTTCGGATGTGGGCTGGGGATACTACAGCTGATTCTGTATGCAACTTACTGCGGAAACAAAGGCCAGACCAAGAAAACTGCTGATGGATCATCTCTGGAGCTGGGGCAGGCCAACGGAGACACCCCGGATAAGCCAAACCTCAAGTAGGCGAAACATCAATGTCGAACAATCTGCACTACAATCTCTAGCTTCTAGCTGCTTGTCAATTGTAATATACTCAAGCTAAGCTCTCAAGTTGAGCTCTTGTGTTATTTCATTTCCTAGTTGGCTATTTAGCTGGCTTTTGTACTAGTATTGTTTTAATTGTATTTCTCAGTTTGGTTAAAAATGTATGACATTTTCTAATCTTTGTTGGTTTAGTGCACAAAAAGAACTTCAAAATGGGGAAATGTCTGGTGCAGTTTTAGAGCTTGCTGCTAAATTTAGGACACTTTTTTTGCTAATATTGTGGCAATTAACTAATTAAGAAACCTGCAATCCCAAGAATGACTTCATACAAAATTTTGATTTTTTTTTTGACAAATATGGCTTATAGCTTTACAAATGAGTATCTGTTCTACGAAACTCTCAGGTGATCTCAGGGTGAGTCAGGGTTGAACCCAGGACCTCGGACGACAGAGGATAAGCTTTGAATTTAATCGCTCACCTATTACAAAAATTTAAACATAGTGCGCATCACGGAGAAATTTAAATACACACGCTCTCATGTAACCATTCTTCCAACCACTCCGTTTAAATATCACTGTCCAACTTGTATCTCTTTCAAAATTCACTATCTGATAATTCAATTATAGTACTGTTCCTTCCCTCGTAAACAAGTTTGATATAACTTATAAGTGTTCTGGTTCTGTTGATGCGCCTTTATATTATACTACTCGGCCCAATTCGGATTGAAAACAAACATATAAAGGGCCTGTTTGGGACTTAAAAAGTCCATAAATTAAGGTCTTGTTTTTTTTTCTAAAACATACATATTTTTATCTTTTTTGGATCCAAAGATCAAGAAAGTGTTATGACAAAAAAAAAAATTAAGAAAGTGTTTTATATTTATTTCTGTGAAAAAATAAGAATTTATTTCAGGTACATGTCAAGACTCCCTACTGAAAAAATAAATTATCTAGCTCCGAACCCCAACCTAACTCATCCTCGTATCCTCGTATATATGAAAATATGTTAATTAGTATAAGACTCGAACCCAAATCTTTCCGTTACAAATACATCACTCAAACCACTTGAGCTACACAATCAATTAAATTTTTATACAAAAGCATTAACTACATACATTAAACTATTGTATTTATATTCTTTTCAATATCTTATTTATTTGAGATAAATTATTATTTTATTTAAGTCTCATATATTGTTTACATTATAGATTAATATTTATAAATTAATTATTTACGTAAATAAATTTAAAATTGAAAAGAATCTCAATAATCGGGCTCGAACCATGATTCAGATTTCTAAAAATATATATAATTCATATTCGAATAAAAATGAACGAATTTAAATTTAACTTAATAATTTAAACGAGTACCAATACAATATTATAGAAATTTTAAGTCATGAATATGAGATATAAGCACAAAAACTGAGTTTTCAGTGAGCATTTTGAAAGGAAAGATTGAGAAATACTGCTGCGATCGGAAGTTGCTGGGTAGCTCCAGACAGGGGATGGTTAAAACTAAATGTTGATGCCGCATTACATGTGGGTGAAGATAGTTTTGCAGTTGGTATGGTCCTTCGAAATGAGCATGGAGAATTTGTGATGGGAAAAAACTTAAGGATGGCAGGTCAGGTGACTGTAATGGAGGCGGAAGCTCATGGTGTTTACGAGGCGCTAAGGTGGGTGGATGATTTAAGGCTCCACCAGGTGGTTATAGAAAGTGATTCAAGTCTTGTTGTCCAAGCATTGCAGCTGAGATCCTCATATTTTCTGGAGGTGGGGAATATCTTAGAAGCTTGTCAAGGTATGCTAGAACATCGTTCTGATCTGATAGTTCATCATGTTAAAAGGCATGCAAATGGGGTTGCTCATGTTTTAGCAAAAATGCCCTGTTTGATTGATTGCCATAATATTTTTGTATCTCCTCCACACTGTGTGTTGGAGAGTTTATCTGTTGATTGCTCTTCTACTTAATAAAACTGGTGTCCTTTGGTTTCAAAAAAAAAAAAAAAAACGTGTAACTAAATCTTTTTAAAAAAAATTATAAATATAAGAATAGTGAGAAAGACATCAAATTTGATGTTATAAAATATATCTAAATGATGTAATTTTGATGATATCTGAATTTGAAATATTGTAACTTGTGATATGAAGGTGAATTTAGGAAAATTCTATATTGTTAATCAAAAGTCAATCAAATAATAATAAAACGTGTGTTAGGAATCAATAATTTTTGATGATAACATAAACACTTTGTAACATGTTTTATTTAGAATCTTTATCAAAATTTCAGTTGTAATTGTTATATTTTTTATCTTTGAGAATTATCAACGGATGGGTATAATAGGATGGCCAATTGTAAATATCCAATGCCATGTAATTTTATCTAAGTGAAGGATATTCAACTGATGAGATGTAACTATTCAACCGATGAAGACTGGATCATGTTTCAACTGATGATGACCAAGCATTCAACTGAAGACAAAGTATTCAACTGATGATGCTGAGGAATTCAACTGATGAGACTGGAACAGCATTCAACTGATGAAGTCTGTAATTCGTTCAACTGATGAAGGAGCTTTCAACTGATGAAGTAAAGAGCAGTTGAAAGAAACTAGAACTTTCAACCGATGAAGCAAAGAGCAGTTGAAAGTGACTTGAGCTTAAGTCTGACAAATCACATGGATCGAATTACACTAAAATAGACATGAAAGCCTAATTAGGAAAATAAAGAAGAGCCATAAACATTCTTATCTCATGCAATGAAATCTGGATCAAATCAAGATGATGGTCAAAGATGAAGACATCTCAGAAAACATGCATAAGACAAAGATGTGCAGCATTGTTTAGATTGGAGTGCAATTTGTATTCTAGTTAAAAAGCTTTGTAAAACTTGGAGTATATAATCAAGTTAGTAGCATCAGTTGAACTTGTTCGAAAAACTTGTGAGAAAATCTGAGAGTTAGAAACTGTTCAAGTGATGAACCTGCAGCTGTGCGAATTGTAATCAATCCACAGATTCGTCTATATAAAATCTCACGGGTGGATCATTCAATCCACCCGTATTTTTAATACTTGGTGTTTTTCTGTTTTACTGTTTTAAAGTGTTTGTTTTCTTGAATCTTTTATTTTGTAAAAGATTGTATTCAACCCCCCCTTCTACAATCTTTCTGATAGTTGGTGTAAAATAACAACGTGTTTACGAGACCTACTAAAAAGAATTGAGTTATAAATTTGGTTAAAATAAAATAACACAGAGAAATAAGTTATATATACTAAAGTCTTAAAACTACAATTTTAATATGCCATCCATCAATATATAACATATCAGTTAAATAGAATGATTAAAACTACAATTAAATTAATTAATCATTTACAAATTAAACTCATAAAATATAATTCATTTTGAATCGGATAATTCGACGCGATACGATGAAAACTAATATCTTATTAAACGGGACTAGAACAAGAATAGTTTTTCCATAATCCAGAATATCGAAGACCTGATTTGATCTTTAACAATTGAACATGATATTCTACATTGCTCACCCCTAACAAATACAAGTATCAATAATTTAAAAATGTGAGTTTGCACAAAGCTAAAAAAGTAACTACACGACTACTTAAACTAAATATTTCATGTTTTTATGAATTTCATGGGGCTCAACTCATATCTATTCTATTTTTTCTATTTAAAATTCCAGAAAATCATTTTGAGATCTGGTTTATAACAATTACATGACAAATCATTAAAAGTCTCAATCAACAAGCTCACAAAACTAATGATAAAAATTAAAATTTTATAACGAGACAATATTATAACATACGGTATTAAAGTGATAACCATCTAATATTTTAAATTAACAATAAAAATCTAAAACATTGAAGTACTATGTAATTGATATGGAGATTAAAAGGGTAAGCCACATCAAACGTGTCGGAATTTTTTAGGTACAGTTATAAGGTTAGTAGTTCAATTGATGCTTTTATAATAAAATAAGGTATGATCTTTTTACATACACATATGTTTCAGTTTCTATTTATATAAAGTGTGTTGATAATCTACCCATCATGTATCACTTAACTATTACACAAACGTACGTTCAAAAAATAATGTGAAACAACGTGGACCACACATCTTCATCTAATCATGATTTAGGATATTGTAATTCACATATCAATAACAAATTTTCATCAAAATCATGGTTATATTAGATGAAAATTTTTAATAATTCTCAACAATAAATTACAGATACTTTTTATGAGATATAATATATTTAAAATCTAAAAGTTTCAGTATTAATCTCAAATATAATTTTGACCATGTTGATAATATGGTCTATATCCTAGGGAATTTGAATATAGAAAAATCAGGCCAAATGTAGTTTTTGATCCAAACTTTTAAAGAAAAATATAGTACTTATTACTATTAATGCTATTAGGCTGCAAACATTACGTTTCATATTTACATATTTTGTCAAAAAATAAAACGTAATAATTATGCTCGAAATAATATGATGACACGTGGATATTGTTTAAAACAAAATGGAAACTAGAGGCACGTGCCTCGCACGAGCTTTTATGCTAGTGTAAATTGAAACAGAGGGATAGTTTAAGAAAGTGTTTTATATTTATTTTGTGAAAAATCAAGTAATATATAAAGCAAATGTGCAACCAAAGGTAGATGCAAAACCTTGCACATTTGCTTTACATATTATTTGATTTTACCGCATAAGCTTTTTGGTATACGTACTCCACTACATATATTTGTAAAAGATGTTATTATTCGAAGAACTAGAATATTCGTGTATTAGATTTACATGTCCAGTCCATTCACCCTTGTCTAATTGGATGCATATACAATGATCCCAATGAGCCTGTCCAATCAGGCTTAAGGGTTGAAATAATTTCCCAATCAGGAGTTATTTTTATTAAATTATAGTTTCTTCTTTATTTCTTAACTTGTCAAAGTATGAGGCCATTTTCGAGCACTCAAACTGTTTGATTTTAGTTTCGATAGAATTTTTGCATTATTGAAACCTGTTGTAAGACATACAGGTATGCAATAATCACTATGTTCTTCTATCTTTTTCTTTGCGGACGTCAACCAATTTTAGGAACTTAAACAATTTAAACAAGCACAGGTTTTTTCATTGTACATATTGATTAACAAACAGGACTGTATATTCTTGACTTCACATGCACCAAGGTTTATTCCAACTTTTTCATGCATATTTTGATTAAAGCATTTCCAACTAAACTAATATTTGTGTGGTTCCTGATCTGGTTCCCAGTGTGAAAATCTAACATTTTATTTTTGGAAAGATCCAGCTGCTTCCTAGTGTGAAACTCAAACATTTTATGTTTGGAAAGATTCTGACACCCCCCCTTAAGGTTAGCTCTTTGTTGAAGTGTGTGTTCCCAGTGTTTCAAATCTTTATTTCTAATAGGAGTTGCATGTTAGTCGGTGAGGTACTTGCAACTAAAATCAAAAACCATGGACTATAAATAGTAATGAAGTCCTTGAATGGTTTCTTATATGTTTAGTTTTCTTTAATTGATTTCTTACACAGTTAATTAATAAAAGTGATTTTTGAGACACTTTTGTGTGGTTTTGCTAGAGTTTGTCGTTGTTTAATGTAGTGCTATTGTATTATTCCCTACTACTTACTTTTGTCTGCACTTTGATCAATTCTGAGATTAATTATATAGAATTCACGTTTCTTATGGTGGCACTGGAATTAAGAGAGGAAAAGGCAGATCATGTAGATTCTAAGTCATAAATTCAATTACGTCCTTCTCTTTAAAATGATTTCTATATGTATATCATTATAGTCGCATATAGTGTCTTATCCGTAAATTATATCAATAAGATGAACAAATAATTTAGCCTTTTCTTTGGCAGCTAAAGAAATGGTGATAAAATTTAAGAGCAATTAAAATAGTAGTCATACATGAAAATTTGAACCTAGACAAACTCATCGAAAAACCATCAATATGCCCAGTCTGAACATCCTAATGCGTAAACAACAGTTATTTTTAAAAAGTTTATGGATCAGAGACCACATTTGAACTACTTTCTCTGAAATTTAAATAGTAAAAAAGAATTCCTAAGGTAGAATAAGTGAACTCTGAAACTGCCTATATTTAATTTTAAGATGTCAGTAAATTGAGGACAGTAAGAATCTCCTCAACTGCCAGTCTCCTATTTATATTCCTTATATAATAATATTAATAATATAAAGTCTTGTCGTCTTAAATTTAAGACAGTGATGAAGAATGGTATTTTTTTAACTTCAAACTTGTGAGCACCAATATGATGATAATAATACCGAATTCTTTTTGGTCGACTCACAAAGTTAAAGTACCTTGAACTTACAGCCCAATTTGAGGTCATGAGTTGATTTGCACCAAAATTACTTTCTATCTTGCAAGTTGGCAGTCAATCATGCCCTCTATTGTTCACATATACAATATGTAAGAGATTATAATGTTATTTAGTAAAATACTAAAGAACATCACAATGCCTGATAGTGGCTCATTCCTAAACTACAAAAATCAAAAAACGAATAAGACCACCAAGGTACCGTAGGAGACCACCATGGTACTGTAAGGTTGGAAATATCATAATTAAAGTTACACAATATATCAGTATCTTCATGTTAATACCTCATCATATTATAATCTATTTCGGTAGCTAAAAGCTAATGCAATAAAGAAAATTTTAGTTGGAAGGGGGTTAGGATTGATTGATTTTAATGATCCTCCGTGGCATGTTATGTGGAGGTCTGTTTAGCTGAACATCATTTTAATTATCAGTTCATTGTCATATCCTAAGATATAAGTTCGATTTAGAGCCCTAGTAAGAAAATCTCTCTCTGCGCTTCTCTACGCAATAGATTTTGTATGGATTACGATGTTTGATTATATTTCAGTAGTCGCCACTATTGTATGCTCTAATCATATATGCAGGACCTTATTTATTGTTAACATTTTTCATGTCACATTTCCCTCCTGCTTCGTTCCATGCCTTAAAGTGTGATGATTGACCTTCGTTGCCTTGCATATGTGTGTGTGTGTCAATATATATATATATATATATATATATATATATATATATATACATATATATATATACATATATATATATATATATATATATATATATATATATATTAAAAGTCTTATACCCATCTACTTGATCTACTTGAACCTAGATTAAGTGATTGGTCTTATCCTATTCCTTTCATCATTACAGCTCCAGCAAGCTATGTATGAGTATGAAGCGACATATATATCGCTGGAAGTTCCTACTTCTTGTAACCATCACACCAACTTCATAGGATGCCATGGGATTAGTTATGCTCTTCTGCTGTAAACTGCAAAAAAGGGTTGGATTTTTTCCAAATTTGGACAATTCAGAAAGCGTCCAAAACATCCTTGCGCTCTACTTCTATATATATATATATATATATATATATATATATATATATATATATATATATATATATATATATATATATATACTGTCACCGAATAAAAAATAGTTGCAGAGAAGATATAGGTATGTCTCTTACTAACAGCAAGGCGTACAAGAAACAAACATTATTAGAACTTTAATGAAAGGTTAAAAGTATAAACATACATATACAGTCTGTAACTAAAAGCAGCAGAAGGACTGATTTGGTAGAAACTAAAACTCGTGTTTGTTCAACGAGTTTCTGCGAAGTGAGCTTCAAATTTCCAGTTACCTTATCCCATTTCTTGACAAAATAAGAAATCAGAGGTCTCAGTATTTGGGTTAGTCAATAATGCAAATAACAAGATACTATAGTCTATATATACATCGGTATTTTGGTACAAAGATGCAAACCAGTCATTACTTGCATCAAAAGCAGCAACTATTTTTGAATTAACTTTTATTGAAAGACTAATTATACTTCTGTTGCTGGTTGTGCTGGGATCTTTCACATTTCAAATTGACCACGTATATCACCCTTACAAATTTATGGAACACCAGGCAAGAAAAAGAGGGCGGCCAAGGCTCCTTGTCACCGCAGATGTGGTGGAGAGGAGAAAGAATTCCAAGCGGTTGCAAAACGCCAAACGCGGTTGTACACAAGGTATGTGCACTACCGAATCGATGTTTCAAAGTAGGACTAACTCTTTACTATTGGGAGTACCCCTTCCCTATTCAAGGACCCAATCACAAGACCTTTAACACTGTGAGGCAGCTAATTACGTAGGCTTTTTATATTTGTGATCACTGGAAAGGGCTTGGTATGTATACAAACTACTTTTAGAAGCTGTGAAATTGTCTATACCCGGATTCAACACGCATGCCTAAGCCGATATGGATTAACTGTGCATCTTCTTGCCTTGGATGCTATCCTAACTAACTTTATCCTTCTCTTCCTGTTTAGGAGAAGAGGCATCGCAAGGTGAGTGTTCCGTCGATTCTCCAAACATAAATGAATCTTCTACTGGCAGACCTTCAAGTTCGAGCAGCTGTCCAAACTTAAATGATGCTCCTCTGACAGGGCACGCAAATGCAGAGGAAACCAGTTTAGGTATAGTCTTACACTCGATAATTAGTGCCCAATTTAATAGTTTTCTGATAAAGAAGTTTGCAGAGGAAACCAGTTTAGGTATAGTCTTACACTCGATAATTAGTCGCCCTGTGGGTTATGGGCGCACCTTGTCTGGCTTAACTTAAAACGTCGTCGTCGAGAATTAACATTCTAACTTACTCGCAAATATCGCTTCTAATAACCTGACTCAACTTCACTTACTCTCTATCATGCACTTCTCATCTATCAACTTCTATCTACAAATCTCTCCATCTAATTCAGTACAACTCTTATCTTACACTAACTCTTCATATCTCACTAACACCATATACCTCTTCCAAATATCTGACATGGTCAACATACTATGAACCATGCATCTTTATCATTCTCAAATCAATACAATAGACCATTTTCAACGATGCAGCATAGTCAGAATACTCTGAACTCTGCATTTTCACCATTCTCAACTCAATCATTCACTATCAAACTCTTCTATCTAGGTCTAACCTTGACCTTTCACACAATTCATCATCTCAATTAGTCAACATACTAGAAATCCTATGTCTAAACTTAAGAATCAAAATCTCTCTAAACCTATACACTCAACTTGATCGTCTAACCAGATTCTATACCTCTATCGCATCTCTAGACTATTTTTAAATAGTCTCACAATACCTCCATATGAGGTCACACAACATTCCTCATCAATAGAACTTAAAACTAAAATCTACATTCTAATTTCAAATACTTATAACCTGTTGCTCTGATACCAACTGTGACGGTCCGGGAATCCGGGGGCCTGGATTCTGACGTCACCACACAAAACCATTTTTAAAACACTTTTGAAAACCTGTATTTATTTATTTTTTTTAAAGATAATAAAACTCAAAGAATTTAAAACCTGAAATTCAAAACTTGAAAGCCATAATAAAAGATTTAAAAGAAAACATTTTAACCCCCTAAAACAACAGGATCGCATCCAGGTTACAGTATTGAAATTAGAATCCACCTCTAATATTACACAACTTCTCTTACCAAATCAGATCATCTTCGATAAGAAGAATCACTGTCAACCTACTCCAGCCATGACTTACATCTGAATCTTCATAGCATAACTCTAGCTAGCACAACCCTTATCAACTTCCCTGAACACTCCTCGATCACTGGATCCTCAACTCTGTCTCCTCGCCTAGCATTAGCCTTATTCACCATCACAGTCTAGCCACTCATCTTTAAGCCTTTCTGAAATGGTTAAAAGAGAATAGCAAGAGTGAGCAACAATGCTCAGCAAGTAGTAATAATCAATGATAATTCTGAAATGATATAACAGAAGTTCACGAGTTCAAAATATAAAAGGATTCAACCTGAGTTCACGAGTTTAGGTATTGTATAAGAAAATCACAATACCTTGCAGCAATTGAATACTGAGGAATTCAATCTTTCCAAAAGAATTATTGTATTGGACTATCACAATTTAATTAAAACCAAGGTTAGGCTGCTGATCAGACATACCTAACCCCGAGCAGGCCCCGCCATGCTCTGTCACTGGATCCAAGGCACTCATTGGCCTAACATGACCACTCATCTGGTCCGCATATTTTTATAAAAAAAACAACAATCCAATTCTATAATTCAATAACAGGTGAACGTATAACAACATAACATAAACACAATCAATATCGATGATAGAATAATTCCAAATCAAACTTTGATAATCAACTATTCATAAATCATGATCCATCGTTTCATAAATCACAGTTCAGGAAATCCTCAACTATTCAGTATCCTCCATTATCGGCTAAGCAACTGAATTTAGCCTGCTAAACCAGCATGACAATGGCGGGTTGAATAATCAAGAAGATCCCAATTCATTCAAAGCTCTAACTATCACTGAGCAACACATGCTTCAATGACAATTTGAACTTCGAATTAATTTGTAAAACGGAAATTCTTTAGAAACTTGAAGATTAGAAAGAATGGGTTAGAATACTCGCACTTTCGAACATTGAAAAGAAAGGTATGAATACTTGAAACATATACCAAAGGAATGGATCAGAATATTTGCAATATATCCAAGAGAAAGGTTTAGGATACTTGCCTTAAATCTGACTCCAGTCTCACATCTCAATCTCATCTTTCCACTTTCACAATCTAGGCATATCACAGTCTCTAGACCATCTCTGGCTATACTCTATTCGCCACACTGCCTCGCTTACTCGATTCATTCTTTATTCTCTTTGCAATACCATTCTGACTTTCTGATGTCTTCAAGCGTACTCGTCACGTCCAAATCCTTTACGAGAATAAAATAATACTATAATCACTAATCAATTTATCGCATATACATATCACGTATATAGATACCCACTTATATACCCCTTTAAACCTATCAAATATCACTTAACACATAATCATGCTTTGACTCTAATATATAGTCATATCATTCTCCACATAGTATGTCACAATTCAAAACTCATATAAATCATATCGATAATCTGACAGAGTCTCGTCTATTTATAAGACTATCCACCTATCAACCTATTCTCAATCAATAACCAATCAACCAATTTCAATCCCTATAATCCATATGTTCTTATCCAATATCAAGTCATGACACTATGTCATTCAAATCATTTATCATGTATATAATATCAAGAATAAACATATATATCCCGTAATCATCAATTAATAGCAATCAAATAACATATAATCACATTTTGCACATTTAACAAAAATTATTCAGATTTTTGACTCCATCATAATATTATGTCATATCAAACTAGACTTTATAAGCTTCTGTCTCTCTTTCGTTTCACTTGATTCCGACTTACGGATCAAAAGTTATGATCTAAGTTGTTTTCTGACTCCACTATCAACATATAACACATCACACACAAAGCAGATAAAACATTACATATGAAGTTTCCCTCCCCACTTGATGTCAAATCAAGTTTTAGGTTCAAAATGATTTTTCGGGAATTTTCTAGAATTTTTAAACATCTTTTGGAATTAAAATCGATAAAAGAATCACTTTTCGGATAAATAATCAAGTCCCAAATACTTGAAATTGGACTTGAAATCATTCATAAACAATTGTCGAGCCTTGAACATAATTTAGAAAAATATTTCAAAGCTCGAAACTATTTTTCGAGATTTTTAAATCAAAAAGGATAATTAAATCCAATTAATTAATCAATTAAAATCAATTAATAATTAATTAAAATAATTAATCAATTAATATTTAAAATTAATTGACCAATTAAAATAATTAATTACTAATTAAATTTAATTAATAAACTAATTTCAGATTTATTTTTGAATAAAGAAATAATTAAAAACTATTTTTCGAAATTTAAAATAGTTAAACAAAAACATTTTTGAAAATATTTTGTAAAAGGTTTAAACTGTAAAACTTTAAAAGTTTTACGGAGGGTTCGTTTTGCAAAACCATTAAACTATAGGGTAGCATTTGAAAGTTTTATAACTCAAAGGGTCAAACTGTATCTTTCCCAAAACCCTGGGGATTAAATGGAAATTGTCCATCCCCCACCACTTTCCGGCGACTGCCACCGGCCGGGGCGTCGCCGGCGACCTTCCACCGCCCAGAAACACTCACAATTCACACCACAGACACATATCATCACCTGGAACTCGATTTTACCAACCAATTAGGCATAAGATCCATGAATCAGCCGGACAACGGAGCAAAAGCTCCGCCGCCGCCTTTAAAACGCAGAATCCGGCGAGCTTGTTTCGCCTCCTTTAAACAAACTGACACCACCACTCAATTATACTCTCAAAGATCTATTCAATGGTATGCTTAGCTTCTGCCCAGGTTTAACGAATCAAAATCCCGACCAAAACAAGAATTTTCCGGCAAGCTTTCTCAAGAACACCAAGAACAGCAGTTTCAATAATCAAACTGACTTTTCTACATGTTATTGAACTCCGTTTTTGACATATAATATACCGAAACGACGATAAAAACACGTTCTACAACATAGAAGCATCAAAACAATCAAACAAGATCGTTTACAAAAATTCATCTTTAAAATTATAATAATTCGAATTTTCAAAAATTAATAAGAAATTACCCGTGAAATCTGCACGGTTATGATTGCTTAAACTGGATTCTACACGTCGATAGCTTCGTTTTGACTATTCATACGCCTCCATCGGATTCCAATAACACCTCCAAATCCTCGTTTGATTACGAAGAACACACTTCGGTTTCTCTCGGTATTCGTGCAGAGAAACTGGTGAAAATGATTTACGGTTGAAAATAAGGTGTAGAAAGGGCTATTTATATTTACAAATAATTGGTACCCCTTTGGATCGTTTATGACATGAAAATACGATATTTACTAGCTTTATATAATAAAGCGGGGTCCAATCGGTACCGGTTTTCAAGATAATCATCAAAACGGGGCTTTTAAAAGAAATGATTAGTCTGCGGGTCCCATTTGCACTTATTTCGATAAAAAAGTAATAAAATAATCAAAATATCTGACTTTCACGTATATCGAGACAAACCAGATAATTATCAACAATTAAAATACCCGCAAAACTCCGCCGGACCGACTCCGGGGAAAACCGTACTCCGGATTGAAAAAGTCAAAACACGAAAAATGTCCGGAATATTCAAATTAGGCTAAAGGTGAGTTTTGTTGAAATTTCCGGGAAGAAAAATCGCTAAACCGTTACGAGTGGACGGTTTTACGGAAATCAAACGATCAATAATTAAATATAAATATACGCAATTAAATCCGTAAATCGATTATAAAATCATCTAAAATTCCATAAATCGATATGAAAATATCTAAATAAACTATATTTTCTCCTGAGCATATAGAAATTGAAATCTCACGAATACGAACACATACGAGCATTCAGCTCAGTAAACTAGATAATACACAAAATTCACAAAATAATATAATAATCACATAATAATCATAAATCACCATAAATAATTAAACGAGCAATACCACAAGTAACACTTAGTCACATACCACATATATTCACATAATTATCAGCTAGAATTTTCAAAACAATATTTGAAAATCAGTTTTGAAAATACGATTATTTATCAATAACACAATAACCCGGGGTTTAAATATAAAACTTTGAAAACTCATTAAACTGGAATAAATATTAATCTTATTCCTGCTTTTTAAGAAAATCATTTATAATATAAAAAAAATATTTTTTTAAAAATCCGGGTCATTACAATCTACCCTCCTTATAGGGATTCCGTCCTCGGAATCAGAGAAAGAAGGAGGACGCATAATTTTGTAAAATCCATAGTAATCCACAGAACAAGTATAATCATATAAAACTATTCACATAATCAATTCACTTTTCAACTAAAGCCAACAATAATATTTAGACAGATAGATTTATAATAATCAAATCTAAATTTAATAATTTGGGATATTACATTCTACCCCCCTTATAAGGATTCCGTCCTCGGAATCCCCCGAAGAAAACTAAAACGTACACGCTTCGTAATATCATATCGTCATCCACCTTTTGATCAACCTTGGCATACCTTTAGCTTTTAAAAATACAGGAGAATCAAAACTTTCATTATTGCCAAATTCGTTTTCCCAAGAATCAATCTTTGGGGATTTTGGAGGAACAAGATGCTTTCAAAGTAGGTCACATTGGAATACAAGAGTGACTGGGAGATCAATACGATCAAATGAACTTAATGTTGCGTGTCTATATTAGACACTACTAAAGGTTGTTAACCTTCTTGTAATCACAACACACACAAGTGATGGCGTCCCATCCAACTCCTATCACACAGACAGGTATACCTTGTGTCCCCTATAAATAGGGTTGTTCATCCCAATCAAATTGAAAGAATCCAAGAAATCTCAAAGAGCATCAAGAAATGTTAAGGATTATCGAGGAATATTTTTAAGGAACATCGGAAAAATATCAAGGAATATTAAAGAGTGTCAAAGAATATCAACGAATATTAAGGGATATCAAATAATATCAAATAATATCAAGGAATTCCACTGTCTCTTCATAAACACGCCTTTATCACACATCTTTGCTTTCCAACTCATACCAATAATCAATATCAATGTCATCTTAGAATTTGAGATATTAAAGATCTCATTTATCAAAATTTTTGTAGAAAAGATATCATGATAATATCTCAATGATGAGAAAACAATCAAAAGAATCTTTAGTTGAAGAGAGGTATTGCCAAGGTCTTCTCACATTCCCGCTCTGCTTCAGTAAATCATTGTTCGATGTATGTCTTCTTTTCAATGTTCTTGATAATCAATCGATTTGACTCATAATAGCCTCGTAAGATGTCATCGTAGACGTTATCGTTCATAATAAGTCTGGCCCAAGTAGTTCACGTTCTCATGTTTCATCCAGTTGCCTTTGAAGTCCATAGCACAACATGTAGCATATCTTCGATTTTCTGAATTGTCGCCCTGTGGGTTATGGGCGCACCTTGTCTCACTTAACTTAAAACGTCGTCGTCGAGAATTAACATTCTAACTTACTCGCAAATATCGCTTCTAATAACCTGACTCAACTTCACTTACTCTCTATCATGCACTTCTCATCTATCAACTTCTATCTACAAATCTCTCCTTCTAATTCAGTACAACTCATATCTTACACTAACTCTTCATATCTCACTAACACCATATACCTCTTCCAAATATCTGACATGGTCAACATACTATGAACCATGCATCTTTATCATTCTCAAATCAATACAATAGACCATTTTCAACGATGCAGCATAGTCAGAATACTCTGAACTCTGCATTTTCACCATTCTCAACTCAATCATTCACTATCAAACTCTTCTATCTAGGTCTAACCTTGACCTTTCACACAATTCATCATCTCAATTAGTCAACATACTAGAAATCCTATGTCTAAACTTAAGAATCAAAATCTCTCTAAACCTATACACTCAACTTGATCGTCTAACCAGATTCTATACCTCTATCGCATCTCTAGACTATTTTTAAATAGTCTCACAATACCTCCATATGAGGTCACACAACATTCCTCATCAATAGAACTTAAAACTAAAATCTACATTCTAATTTCAAATACTTATAACCTGTTGCTCTAATACCAACTGTGACGGTCCGGGAATCCGGGGGCCTGGATTCTGACGTCACCACACAAAACCATTTTTAAAACACTTTTGAAAACCTGTATTTATTTATTTTTTTTAAAGATAATAAAACTCAAAGAATTTAAAACCCGAAATTCAAAACTTGGAAGCCATAATAAAAGATTTAAAAGAAAACATTTTAACCCCCTAAAACAACAGGATCGCATCCAGGTTACAGTATTGAAATTAGAATCCACCTCTAACATTACACAACTTCTCTTACCAAATCAGATCATCTTCGATAAGAAGAATCACTGTCAACCTACTCCAGCCATGACTTACATCTGAATCTTCATAGCATAACTCTAGCTAGCACAACCCTTATCAACTTCCCTGAACACTCCTCGATCACTGGATCCTCAACTCTGTCTCCTCGCCTAGCATTAGCCTTATTCACCATTACAGTCTAGCCACTCATCTTTAAGCCTTTCTGAAATGGTTAAAAGAGAATAGCAAGAGTGAGCAACAATGCTCAGCAAGTAGTAATAATCAATGATAATTCTGAAATGATATAACAGAAGTTCACGAGTTCAAAATATAAAAGGATTCAACCTGAGTTCACGAGTTTAGGTATTGTATAAGAAAATCACAATACCTTGCAGCAATTGAATACTGAGGAATTCAATCTTTCCAAAAGAATTATTGTATTGGACTATCACATTTTAATTAAAACCAAGGTTAGGCTGCTGATCAGACATACCTAACCCCGAGCAGGCCCCGCCATGCTCTGTCACTGGATCCAAGACACTCATTGGCCTAACATGACCACTCATCTGGTCCGCATATTTTTATAAAAAAAACAACAATCCAATTCTATAATTCAATAACAGGTCAACGTATAACAACAGAACATAAACACAATCAATATCGATGATAGAATAATTCCAAATCAAACTTTGATAATCAACTATTCATAAATCATGATCCATCGTTTCATAAATCACAGTTCAGGAAATCCTCAACTATTCAGTATCCTCCATTATCGGCTAAGCAACTGAATTTAGCCTGCTAAACCAGCATGACAATGGCGGGTTGAATAATCAAGAAGATCCCAATTCATTCAAAGCTCTAACTATCACTGAGCAACACATGCTTCAATGACAATCTGAACTTCGAATTAATTTGTAAAACGGAAATTCTTTAGAAACTTGAAGATTAGAAAGAATGGGTTAGAATACTCGCACTTTCGAACATTGAAAAGAAAGGTATGAATACTTGAAACATATACCAAAGGAATGGATCAGAATATTTGCAATATATCCAAGAGAAAGGTTTAGGATACTTGCCTTAAATCTGACTCCAGTCTCACATCTCAATCTCATCTTTCCACTTTCACAATCTAGGCATATCACAGTCTCTAGACCATCTCTGGCTATACTCTATTCGCCACACTGCCTCGCTTACTCGATTCATTCTTTATTCTCTTTGCAATACCATTCTGACTTTCTGATGTCTTCAAGCGTACTCGTCACGTCCAAATCCTTTACGAGAATAAAATAATACTATAATCACTAATCAATTTATCGCATATACATATCACGTATATAGATACCCACTTATATACCCCTTTAAACCTATCAAATATCACTTAACACATAATCATGCTTTGACTCTAATATATAGTCATATCATTCTCCACATAGTATGTCACAATTCAAAACTCATATAAATCATATCGATAATCTGACAGAGTCTCGTCTATTTATAAGGCTATCCACCTATCAACCTATTCTCAATCAATAACCAATCAACCAATTTCAATCCCTATAATCCATATGTTCTTATCCAATATCAGTCAAGTCATGACACTATGTCATTCAAATCATTTATCATGTATATAATATCAAGAATAAACATATATATCCCGTAATCATCAATTAATAGCAATCAAATAACATATAATCACATTTTGCACATTTAACAAAAATTATTCAGATTTTTGACTCCATCATAATATTATGTCATATCAAACTAGACTTTATAAGCTTCTGTCTCTCTTTCGTTTCACTTGATTCCGACTTACGGATCAAAAGTTATGATCTAAGCTGTTTTCTGACTCCACTATCAACATATAACACATCACACACAAAGCAGATAAAACATTACATATGAAGTTCCCCTCCCCACTTGATGTCAAATCAAGTTTTAGGTTCAAAATGATTTTTCGGGAATTTTCTAGAATTTTTAAACATCTTTTGGAATTAAAATCGATAAAAGAATCACTTTTCGGATAAATAATCAAGTCCCAAATACTTGAAATTGGACTTGAAATCATTCATAAACAATTGTAGAGCCTTGAACATAATTTAGAAAAATATTTCAAAACTCGAAACTATTTTTCGAGATTTTTAAATCAAAAAGGATAATTAAATCCAATTAATTAATCAATCAAAATCAATTAATAATTAATTAACATAATTAATCAATTAATATTTAAAATTAATTGACCAATTAAAATAATTAATTACTAATTAAATTTAATTAATAAACTAATTTCAGATTTATTTTTGAATAAAGAAATAATTAAAAACTATTTTTCGAAATTTAAAATAGTTAAATAAAAACATTTTTGAAAATATTTTGTAAAAGGTTTAAACTGTAAAACTTTAAAAGTTTTACGGAGGGTTCGTTTTGCAAAACCATTAAACTATAGGGTAGCATTTGAAAGTTTTATAACTCAAAGGGTCAAACTGTATCTTTCCCAAAACCCTGGGGATTAAATGGAAATTGTCCATCCCCCACCACTTTCCGGCGACTGCCACCGGCCGGGGCGTCGCCGGCGACCTTCCACCGCCCAGAAACACTCACAATTCACACCACAGACACATATCATCACCTGGAACTCGATTTTACCAACCAATTAGGCATAAGATCCATGAATCAGCCGGACAACGGAGCAAAAGCTCCGCCGCCGCCTTTAAAACGCAGAATCCGGCGAGCTTGTTTCGCCTCCTTTAAACAAACTGACACCACCACTCAATTATACTCTCAAAGATCTATTCAATGGTATGCTTAGCTTCTGCCCAGGTTTAACGAATCAAAATCCCGACCAAAACAAGAATTTTCCGGCGAGCTTTCTCAAGAACACCAAGAACAGCAGTTTCAATAATCAAACTGACTTTTCTACATGTTATTGAACTCCGTTTTTGACAAATAATATACCGAAACGACGAGAAAAACACGTTCTACTACATAGAAGCATCAAAACAATCAAACAAGATCGTTTACAAAAATTCATCTTTAAAATTATAATAATTCGAATTTTCATAAATTAATAAGAAATTACTCGTGAAATCTGCACGGTTATGATTGCTTAAACTGGATTCTACACGTCGATAGCTTCGTTTTGACTATTCATAAGCCTCCATCGGATTCCAATAACACCTCCAAATCCTCGTTTGATTACGAAGAACACGAAGAACACACTTCGGTTTCTCTCGGTATTCGTGCAGAGAAACTGGTGAAAATGATTTACGGTTGAAAATAAGGTGTAGAAAGGGCTATTTATATTTACAAATAATTGGTACCCCTTTGGATCGTTTATGACATGAAAATACGATATTTACTAGCTTTATATAATAAAGCGGGGTCCAATCGGTACCGGTTTTCAAGATTATCATCAAAACGGGGCTTTTAAAAGAAATGATTAGTCTGCGGGTCCCATTTGCACGTATTTCGATAAAAAAGTAATAAAATAATCAAAATATCTGACTTTCACGTATATCGAGACAAACCAGATAATTATCAACAATTAAAATACCCGCAAAACTCCGCCGGACCGACTCCGGGGAAAACCGTACTCCGGATTGAAAAAGTCAAAACACGAAAAATGTCCGGAATATTCAAATTAGGCTAAAGGTGAGTTTTGTTGAAATTTCCGGGAAGAAAAATCGCTAAACCGTTACGAGTGGACGGTTTTACGGAAATCAAACGATCAATAATTAAATATAAATATACGCAATTAAATCCGTAAATCGATTATAAAATCATCTAAAATTCCATAAATCGATATGAAAATATCCAAATAAACTATATTTTCTCCTGAGCATATAGAAATTGAAATCTCGCGAATACGAACACATACGAGCATTCAGCTCAGTAAACTAGATAATACACAAAATTCACAAAATAATATAATAATCACATAATAATCATAAATCACCATAAATAATTAAACGAGCAATACCACAAGTAACACTTAGTCACATACCACATATATTCACATAATTATCAGCTAGAATTTTCAAAACAATATTTGAAAATCAGTTTTGAAAATACGATTATTTATCAATAACACAATAACCCGGGGTTTAAATATAAAACTTTGAAAACTCATTAAAATGGAATAAATATTAATCTTATTCCTGCTTTTTAAGAAAATCATTTATAATATAAAAAAAATATTTTTTTAAAAATCCGGGTCATTACAATGGAGCTGAAGCTGAATGTTCAAACTTATATGAAACCTCTATCACCGAATCTGCAAATACAGAGGAACAACACAAAAGGTGTGCCTTTCAACCCATCATTATTGTACTAGCTTAGTCTTTGCACAAGAAAAGATTTTTGATAACATATATACTATACTTAATGGAATGTTGCTTAATACTTTCGGCTTTTTGCTGCTAGACAACAACTATTTTATGTGTACTTCCTCTATGGCATATTAAAAAAATCCAGATTATATAGCCTACTCAGTTCTTGGTAAGAGCCTAAATTATGATGCCTTTGTACAGGCCTGCTGGAAACACCCCGTCAACGTGCATTCATCGATAAAAAGAAGAAAGCATTCCGTAAGTGCTCATAAAGGTTTCATGTCTTGTCCTTACAAGTTCAGAAATTCACGTGGTATGTGTTAATTATCTTCTACCAGAAATTCGCATTAGTCGTTGGGTCAGGCAATCCCGATCTTGCTAGGATAGATTTTGTCTTCAAGTAAGCTACCTTGGCCCATGAGGGAAAATGTTAACGTTGCCAAGTGTTGTCGTGCCTTCACATATTACACACCTATAACACAAGAATCTCCAATTAATCATGATTTGTTGTGAGACTCATGATCTATGTTTACTGCAAATGACAACAATGTTGTGCTTGACTTGGGCCCACTAAGTGAAACGTGTGCCTCTTGTCGTGCGCTGGTGTGGCCGGCAGAGTTTACAGGCCGCCATGTGGGTCAGTCCGGTAATTATATTCAATATGTTGTGGTAAGGGCAAGATCCAGCTGCCGCTGTTGCATTAGTCCCCGCAGGAGCTATTTCAATTGCTCGCTAGTGATGATGCGCTAGCAAAAGCATATGTTAATAGAAGTCGAATGTATAACACTCTTTTTGTATTTTGTTCATTTGGTGGAAAGGTAGATGACTCTATCAATACTGGCAGAGGTTCATAGGGTGACAGGACAAGTGTATCATAATCTTGGATCTTTTTTTTGTCATAAAACAGTTGTATTATACCAAGGTTGGAAGTTACAATATCCGGATGGACAGAGTTTCCTTCATTCAAGAAGGTATATAATCTAACCGAAAGTATGTAAATACTCCGGACGTTTAGATAACATAACCATTCAAGTCAGAAGAGATAACCCACCAAAAAAAGCCTCGTTAAAACCCCTCAAGAGTAAAACCCTGTGGGAAAAAAACTCAAGGGGTAAAAAGAGTGCCCTACAAAATTACATCGTTTACAAAACAGACTAAAAACTGGTCTATTCTTTATTCCCTTTTATCAATATTTGTAGCTCAATCGTCTTGTACACCAAGGTTCGCGTCTTCTCAGAAGCAGCCTCAATAAGTACATTCATAAAATCTCTTTCAAACATCCTGAAAATAAAACAAAAACCAAATAAAAGGTGTTAGGTCCAGATACGATTGTAGAAGGGGGGGTTGAATACAATCGTCACAAAATAATCGCGGCGGAATAATCTGATTTGAATATAACTTGTTAATCAGATTTAAATTAATTAATACTCCCTCCATCCCAAATTAGATGAGCTTTTTGGGAAAAAAATTTATCCCAAAATAGTTGAGCTTCTCTCTTTTCAATGCATATTTATCAACCATCTTCCATCCTTACCCTCCCTTATTTATCATTCCAATGTACCACTAGCTAACATACAGTAAGAAGTCAACACAATAAATATGGGCAAAGATGGAAAAAGAAACAACCATTTAATACTCCTTAATATGTGTGAAATGAGCAAAAGGCTCATCTAAATTGGGATGGAGGGAGTATAACAATTTTTAAGTCGTTATATAATTAATACGGTTCAGTTTTAATGTCCACTAAAGTTCGTAGAATAAATTCGACAGGATGTATTCTAACTTAATGATTAAAACAACCGAGAGATCAAAGCACAAAAAACTGTGGATTTAACGAATAGCAAGTTACTAACAACTTAAAAGTTTACAAGGCTTTGAACATTTTACAAATGAAGAGGTGAAGGCCTATTTATAGGCAAATCACTTGAACTAGTATGACAAAGGTAGCTATGACAATCCTAGGAAGTGCTATGACAATCCAACAAAGTGGTATGACAATTACATGGGAAGGTATGACAATCTAAGCCATTGTCATGCCACAAATGGGAAGGTATGACAATCTAAAGGTTTGTCATACCATAAAACCATCGGTATGACTTACACAGACTTGGCCACTAAGTTAAGGAGTGGCATGACAATCATTTGGATTGTCATGCCTAATGATCTCGGTATGACATCCATTGATTGTCATGCCTTGATCATTCGGTACGACAATCTAATGTATTGTCATGCCTCCTGATCTTGGTATGACAATCAATGATTGTCATGCCTTGATCATTCGGTATGACAATCTAATGGATTGTCATGCCTCCTCCTTTAACACACCAACTGAGGTACGGTATGACAATCTAATTGATTGTCATGCCGTGCCCAAAAACAATAAAACAATAGATTTTCTTTATATAATTAATTCAAAAATTATTCACTTAATTATATTAATTATATAAATTCATAAATTAAATTAATTCGAGGGTGAATCAATTTAATAAATAAATTATATAAATCATATAATTATTTTGAGATGTGAATTAATTAATTGAATAATTATATAGTGCATTTTCTTCAGCAGCAGATCTTCTGACTTCCCTTAAACGATATGATTCTTTGTCTTGATTGAACGACCACCTATTGTTGATGCAGAATATTTAATCGGAGTAGCTGACACACAAATTTACTGTTTGGTTCATCTGTATCTAGCTGAATCAAATATTCTTTATCAATTAAACATTTGAGAAATGGCTTGTTCGTCGAGTCTTTGTCTTCGTAGTTCTTCTTCATAAGTAGAAATAGTATGAAATCTTCTGAGAAAATAAAGTATTAAAACTTTATACCTTCTGGACTTCTGGACGTGCTACAAAATATTATTTGTACACTAAGGCTTGAACATATTAATGAACTTCTTACAGTGGTGTGCAGCAGCATCCTGAAATTCTTCAGACATGTGATTTTAATAAATCATTTGACGTTCTTCGTACGGATTCCTTAAATAGTACTTGCTATTTACTTAGCTCTCTTATCATAGTTGAGTTGATAACTCTTTAATTACAAATAGGCTAAACATTTGCCGTTCAAAAGGAATATGAGCGAATTTGAAAAAAATTAAACTAAAAACATAAATGAGCCAACATTATGGCAATTAAATGCCTCTATGGGCCAAAAATGTCCCAATTATGGTCGCCATAAAAAGTACGAAAAACCCTCAATTAAGAATAATTAAAATCCTTAATTAAGGCACAATTATCGCACAATTAGCACCCTTCTTCTCCGCCCCTTCTGAATCTCTCCACCACAACCATGGATGTTACGATCTTGTTATGCAAGAAGCTCCTACATCCATAACAATTAACATTACCAGAACAACACAAATATATATATATGGATGAATATCAATAAAAATGAATAACGACAAATAAAATTAGAAACGCTGATCTTTAATACCACCAGATAGAGCTACCCCTAAATTTGCTCAATTATATATGTATGATGGGCAACATGCAAATGAACATAGGCTGAATTTTACACGAAGTCTGGATGATGTTAATAGATCTATTATTGCGACCCTTGCATACATGCTCAACCAAAACAAGGTATTGGTCAGAATATTTAGCCGGGTCATGGAACGGTTTGGTGGAATTAAAGAACCGCCGATTCGGTTGAAGTTGTTTGAGAGGCGGGCAACTGACGGTCGTTTCTGTAACATGTAGTTTGAGGAGGATTATAGAGTTGACACTGTTGTTGCTTAAAACAATTTTGAATTTGCAGCCCTGGTTGTGGACAACGACTTCGAAAATAAGAAGGATATAGTGGTTCATAATAAAAGTCAAGGACTGCAACACATAAATGAGATTCATCTGTGTTATATGTCACTGCAATATTCGCTTCTACTCCCGTCTGGGGAAGATGGTTATCGAATAGGTATAAAACACCGAAACGCTGATGGAGTGCAAAACCAGAGGAACAGTGCTGTCAGCATGCACGAATATTATGCATTTCGTGCACACTACCATGTCAGTGAGGGCCATGCCTTGGTACTTCGTGGTATGCTGTTCCTGCAGTTTTTGGTGGATGCATGGTGTTTCGTGGAACGAACAAGGTTGCTTTGGGTTGAAAGAAACCAGTCTTTGATTAGATCGTATTTTTATAACAATCGTGGGGACATTCTCGCAAGTGATATAGGAAAACGTATAATTTTGCCTTCTAGCTTCACTACGGGTTACGGATACATGCAAGAAAACTTTCAGGATGCACTAGCTATTGGTAAAGAGTACGGACATCCTGACCTCTTTATCACATTTACTTGCAACCCAAAATGGGATGAAAATGAGGCTGCAATTCCGATTTCATCATCGCATGCCGCCTCTGTTCGACCCGACATTTGCGCTCGCGTGTTTAAGATGAAGCTTGATGCTATAATTGCTGATCTGACGAAACACCGTGTAATGGGCCGTGTACTTGCAGGTACATATTTGGCAGGGCACAATGTTTATCTTAATCGCCTTTATAGTTCGGTAACAACTTCAGCCTCTCGGACACAGTTTATGCCAAACAAATAACTTTATTTAGAACATTTCATGCCATTAATAGTTATTTTCTGCTTCCATTACTTACAACATGAGCTTAATCTCCCTCGTAGTGGTTTACACAATTGAATATCAGAAACGTGGTCTGCCACATGCCCATATTGTCTTGTGGTTGGCGGATGGTGACAAAATAACAGGGCCCGGAGATATTGATAAAGTTATTTCTACTGAGATACTCGATGAGGTGGCTGATCCGGTTGGATATAAAGTAGTATCACAACTGATGATGCTCGGACCATGTAGCTCTGCAAACCCTAAATGTCCATGCATGGTCAATGGTTGTTGTTCAAAATATTATCCCAAACCTTTTAACGGCACGACTGTTATTAATGCGGATGGGTACGCCCAATATAGAAGAAGAGAAGACAGCAAAACCGTCAAGTGTGGTAAAAAATTTCCTTGAAAACAGGTAACACCCATTTTTGCGCATTGTTGTTTCCCCGAATTACAATTAAAAGTAGGCTCTAAGAGTTTTCGATAATCTTTATTGTGTTTCCATACCGCACTATATTACAACACATCTTATATTGGCCTTACTTTTTGTGCCAGGCATTTGGTACCTTACCATCATGGATTGCTTGTAAAATATCAAGGACGACACATAAATGTTGAATGGTGCAACAGAGCGTTTGCAAACAAATATCTTTTTAAATACATTGGCAAAGGCCCAGACATGGCCACTGTTATCATGGAGAGGGCTGACCGGCAACCTTCAAATTTGGATCAACCAACAACTGTTAAAATAGTTGGCGCCCAACAAGATGAGGTGAAGAACTATCTGTCATGCCGATATATTTCTACAGCGGAGTCATGTTGGTGCTTGTTTGAATTCCCAATACATCATCGAGAAACATTTGTCCAACGATTGTACTTCCACCTTGAAAACGAGTAGGAGGTCACATTTCGTGATGACGAAACTTTACCTCATGTTGTTCGGAGAATTGATCCGGATGGGACAATGTTCATACAATGGTTACTAACCAATCGTTCTGATGAGCTAGAACGAGACCTAACATTTGTCGAAATTTCAAAAAGGTTTCGGTGAGACTTATCTTCACGTCGTTGGTTTAGGAGGAAACAAAGTATTGACGTTGTTGGTAGAATGGTGTACGCTCATCCTGCATCTAGAGAATGTTTGTATATGCGATTGTTATTGAACATTGTTACAGGACCCAATTCTTTCGAGGATATTAGAAGAGTAGGAGATATTGTTTACAATACTTAAGAAGCATGCTTTCGTATGGGCCTGCTAGACTCGGATATGGAATGGCATATCATGCTTGAAGATGCCTCCATCTATGCCAATGCATCACATCTACGTGACTTATTTGTCACATTATTGGTTTTTTGTGGTGTCAGCAATCCAAAAGAGTTATGGGAAAAATATGGTTGTGCTTTATCCGATGATGTAGAATACACTCGGAGAAAGATGTTAAATGTACTGACTCTTAAGATTAGCGTCGCTGATAGACAAATGTTGTAACTTGAGGCAGTTGAAGATTTACCAAAGCAATATGGGAAGAAATTGAGTGACTATCCTGGCATGCCACTGTTGGATAGAGCCACCACTAACAGATACAAGAATGACCTAATGATAGAAGAAATAATGTATGATCGAGTTACACTTAAGGTCAGAGCAGAAAATATAATCCGTAGCTTAAATAACATGTAGGGGATCATTTTTCACAAAGTTCTTAACTCAGTGGATCTTAAACTTAGAGGCCTTTATTTTGTGTATGGTCCTGGGGGCACATGCAAGACATTTCTCTGGTCAGCTATCATATCCAAATTAAGAAGTCGGGGGAAGATCGTACTAGGTGTTGCATCATCTGCTATAGTTTCACTTTTGATAAATGGTGGCCGCACAGCGCATTCACGATTTAAGATTTCATTACATATAGATGAGTTTAGTTGTTGCGAGATCAAACAGAATACGTATCTTGTAGAACTCATATGTGAGGCCTGCTTGGTGATTTGGGACAAGGCACCCATGACTCATCGTCATGTTTTTGAAGCGGTGTGTAACGCCTGTAATATTTGACTTATATATATTACAGTATTTCATTTTGGTGATATATAAATTTTCGTGTCTTAATTGCTAAATTATGTGAATTTGACTCGTTTATTGTTACGTGACTTCTGATTGTAGTTAGAATGTACTTGTTTAAAACTTGACGAATAAATCTCGCTACGCGATTAAATGATATTACTAGTTGCGACGGTTTTGACTTAATATTAATAAATGTGATCGATCGTTGTCGCTACCCGATTTAATAATAATAGAGATTTATGCGATATAGTGATATTTGATAAATGCGAGTAGCCGATAGATTTTATCTTGTAAAATAGCGATTCGATATATATCTTTCTCGTGATTTTACGTGTAATATATTCGTGTTTCTATATTTATGTGTAATATGAATATTAGAGCTTTACTTGTAATAATTCTTTTTAAATTCATTCTTTGTCCAAATTTTTGAAAATTATTTTATTAAACTTCTAAAATCTCATATTATTTGTGATATTAATTTCATGATTTATAGATTAGTACTTTATTTATTAAAACTCTTTCTCTAAAAACACTTTTAATCACACTTTTAATAATTACCAAATGTCTACTCTACCCTTGCATGCAAACACCCATTACATTGCTACCAAGGACAAGCTAGTCATTTCAAACTCCACTAACACTTTTCTAGTCAAAAGGGAGGTCAAAACACTTGCTTTTGCTCCACTTGTCACACACTCTTACACTCACCAAAACCCTCTCCACTCTCCTCTCTTCTCTCCCTCATCTCTCTCGGCCGAATCTCTCTCTCTACACCTCTCCACCATTTTCTTCATTTCTTCTTCATTTTCGAGCTTGTTAAGGCACATACTCCATCATCCAAGCTTGTATCTTCATTTTGAGGTTAGAACTTATGTTGCATGTTGAATTTGGAGCCGAAATGAGGCCTTAGTTCTTATGAGCTTAGGGTCACCATTTTGGGGGTTCCTAAAGATGAGCTTGAGGTGTTCTTGGTGAGGTTTATGCCTTCATTTGACCAAGACACACTCTTGTTTCATCACATTCGGCCATGACCTTTAAGGGAGCCGAATGAAATGGATTTTTGGTGATTGGTTTTGTGAATGAAATGATGTTATACGTATGGTTTTGAGAAGATTTGATCCCTTAAAATATGTTTTATAAAGTTTTAGAGCTTACATGTTATGTTTTGTACAAGACATATGTGAAACTAGTGATCTTATGCCATGATTTTCGAATGGATGCTATATGTGATGATTTGGAGTTTTTAACTTGGTTTTTGATCAATGCATGTTTCGGTTTTTGCCACAAAATGTTGATATAGATGGTGCTTTGATGTATTATGCTTAGTTTTAATGTTTAACAAACTTATATGTATGTGCATTGGCTTGAAAAGTGCTTGAAAACTGCTCATGAAATTCTGCTCTGTTTTTGCGTTGTGTTTTGCTTCGGTTTATGTATATATATGATGGATAATTGTTGTAAACTCCCTTGAGAAGCCAGTCAGTAGGTGTATGTATATTGTATAGTAGGATTTGTGGCTTGATTGATTGGTTTATGGAGTTTTGGAGGGTGTTAAGGTGGAAGGAGACACACACACACTTAGGCAGATTGTTGTACCATAGAAAACTAGAGAAATGAAGGTGTCATGGTTAGGCCCTCATAGGCCTGAGTCTCCTGGAGTTGGGACTTGTCTTATACAAGACTCCAGTAGCTTTAGAAGTCATAAAAACATCCATATTAATAGGTATATACACACATTTTAGGGTACACCCCAGAACAGGGCACATTGTGGTCAGTTGCACTTTTGAGTGTTGAAAACCTTGTCATTGGTGAGGCCTTCATGGGGCCTTGATTTATATGAGTTTAATGAAGTCTTAGGAAGCCTAACAAGTCATTGGAGTGGTGATTTGAGTGAGATAAGTGAGTTACAAGTTGATAAAAACAGGGCAGTGCACTTAGCTAGCTAGGCTGCTCTGTTCCAACTTGGCATGGAGGCCTGGAGAGGCCTGATAAAGGCCTTAGTTTGAAATCAATTGCACAACTTAGATTAAGGTCTTAAGTATCCATAGGAGTCAAAATTTCACCAAGGAACATGGTGGAAACATCTGTTTTTGCCAAGGCCCTCCAAGAGGTGCCAAACTGCCTAATCAGAATAGTCATTTGAGTGCATTAGTTTTTAAAGGCTCTTGTAGGCAAGGCCTTTGAGTCACACCACTTCACAAAGTTAGTTTAGGATCATATCAACCTGTAGAATTAATTTATAGTGAATGCCTTAAGTGGAGATGCCTCATTTCCACTAAAATACACAAGTGTCACACATAGAGTCACATTTTAGAACTATCTTAGAATACATGGCACATGAGTGTGTCATCAGTGAGGCCTTGACCTCATATTGGGTTCATAAGTTAGTTTTTAAGTCATATTAGATAGTTAAAGTTAGTTTAAGTCAATGCACTTAGTTTAGATGCATCATTCTTGCCAAGGCACACAAGTGTTGCCAGGGTAAGCATTCTAGTAAGCCACCTAAGATGCATTTCATTTGTGAGTCTTGTAAGGTGGGGAACAAGCGTGCCTTACTCTTATTTGATCAATTTAAGGTCAGTAGAGTGTAATTAGGAAGTGTTGGTCTTAGGCCCTATGTGCTACTTGATTAATTGCTTAAGTGACTTAGGTGTAATTAGAGGATCATCAAGTGATAATAGTTATGTAATAAAATGCCATGCTCTACTTGTTATGTGCATTACTTGATGAATATGTTACTTGTTATTATTTAAGATTAAGTGTATATATTTATATATGTATATATATATATATATATATATATATATATATATATTTATACACGAAAGGGTAGTTAGCACTGTAGTGACGAGGATACTATTGATTATAGGTGCAAGTAGGAGGCCAGGAAAGGAACCCCTAGAAGCATCTATACAAGAGCTCAGTAAGCTTAGTCCAGGCAAGTGGAACTCTATACTCTCCTTTATACTTGCTTGATAATTGTATACCTTGTGAATGTCGAATTACTGTTTACTTAGAACTGAATCACCTTATCAGTCCCTTGTGATCATAACTTTGGATTCCAATAATACCCTTAATACTTGAATTACCCTTTTCATATAGTGTCACCTTACAACCACATGAATACACTCTAATAGTCCCTTGATGAATAATGAATTTGATACCCCGCATCAAAACTGAATTATCTCTTTGGAACCCTGATCTTAATAACATTCCATATTTTGAGAAATATCACTTGTGTTTTGAGAACACCTTGCTTAATGACTTGTCTTTGATCAAGACCCCTTTTTGAAAATGAATTGCATTGAATGACCTTAAAAGGAATTGGATAATAATTTATTAAGACTGAGGCGCCGGTCAATTAATTGCAGCATTAGTAGCGGGGAGCCTGATGTCTGTTTATGGCCAATGTGTGCCGAGGATCCTCCATGGTTGAATCACTTTATGTGGTTCGGAGCTTGGTGTGGGCTGATCACCCCTCAATGCTCGTAGCGCTGTGTGTTTCCAATTCCAATAAACTTGTTATCTCACATTGCACCTTTACTTGTGATTATACCTTGTGATATCCATTGTTGTTATTGCACTTGATTATACTGCATATTGTGAACTGTTGTAGATTGCTTTCACTTGCTGAGCTTTTTGCTCATATATATTTTGTTGTTTATTATAACCCTTCAGTGAAACCCGAGAATGGCATGATTCAAGCAGACCGCCCGTAAGTCCACCTCAGGATCTGGGATCGCCTATCGCCGTATGATGGAGCAGGTTGGGAACTCGTAGTTCCCTAATCTTATCTTTTGAAACTTTTGGGATATTAAAATTTATAGTAATGACTTAAACTTAATTTGGGTTTGTAATATTTAGATGTTGTTCATACTCATTCCAAGTGATCCGGGGATTGTGGATTTTAGTTCTAATATTTTATAACTCTGTAATTCTCGTTTATTTATCGTAATATGCATGCTTTAGTCAGTTATTTATGGTGGGTCCGTCACACGGTGGACCGCACATTTCGTGATATTAGATCTAAGGTGAGCCCTAATGCGGCAGACATGCCTTTCGGCGGCATAATTATGCTTCTCGGCGGTCACTTCAGACAGCTCCCTATTACAAACTCTCGATAAAAACGATATTCTAAATCAACTCTCGAGAATGTGTATAGTGTGTGCACTTACAAAGTGTGTAGTTGTTTTCAAATGAAAACATCAACCTCTATTTATAGGCTTTCCAACAACTAACCATGGTTAACGAGTTCGTCCTGGACGACTTGAGTTCGTCCTGGACGGATTCGATTTATAACAAATAAATCTAACTCCCAGAAATCAAAGTTGCGCCTGTGAAGTGAGGAGGTCAAAGGTTGCGCCTCCTTTGGTCAAACATGGCGCCATAGAAGGTAAATGTATGTTGCCTTAGACAGAATACAAAACTTGCGCTAGTAACATGATTTGGAGTCGCAACCTTTGACTTGGTCAAAGGTTGCGCTCCAAGATGTGTTTGCACAACTCCACTGTACAGCACTTAGAGAATAATTCAGAAATGAGAGTTGCGCCTCTTGCTTTGACTTCGAGTCAAAGCTTGCGCTTTTGACCAAAGTCAACACTTGCGCCTCATGGAGAACATCCCCTTGTGTTGCTGTGAGAACTTAGAGAAATCTAAGTGAAACCACTTGTCAATAGGACTTGGAGTCGCAAACTTTGACTTGGTCAAAGTTTGCGCTCCAAGTGCACTTGTATACTCCTGTGATGATCTTTGACTTAGATAAATTTCCATGTCTCTCCATTTGTACCAAGAATTAAATATATATATATATAATTAATTGTGTTTAATTAATTGCTTGAATTAATGAAATTTAAGTAATTCACAATTAAGAAATATATATATATATATCTAATTAATAATTTCTTTGGCAATATATTCTGGAGCAGCTCGATTGACTTGATCAATTAATCCGTTGATCGAATCCACTGAATACTTTCGTACGTCCTGACGTCCTGTGCACTGGTCTGGTTCACGAACGACTCGAACTGAAATAATCCCTTGAATTCTTTGCTTGATAATATACGTGATCAGTCATTCCGGGTTAGATGTTTCTTCGATAAATTTGATTATAAATAATCAAATTAAATATACTGGAATCTTCTGGTCTTTGATACTTGATCTTCAGGCAATCTTGATAGCAGAAACTGATTGTGCTTTATTCTTCACTGAGGCTTGAACATGTTAATGAACTTCTTCCAGTGGACGGATGCTCGTCTCAGATATCTTGATTGTCTTTGTCTGTTCGTATCGAATCTCCAACCTGTAGATTCCTGTATTATACTTACGTATTGTTTCCTGTCTTTTGTTGTGTTGAGTTATCGTAATTACATTTACGTTACATTATGCTTTACAATCTCCCCCTATTTGATTGTTAGAGTTCGACAAGCAAATCCTTCAAGAGGATAACTCAACTGACACAAAGAAAAAGCATACTAATTTAAACAGGAAATAATACTAAGTACAGTCTGGATTATATCTTACAATTTCCAGAAATCAAAAGTAAATACAAGCAGCCATTGTTCCTCTAGCCTGAACTAATCTCTCCTTGGTTTCTTGGCTCATGCATTAATCAGCTTTTGCTCTGCTCTTCTCTTTGCAGCTTCCTCCTCTTTCTTCTGAGTGAGTTTGTTCTCAATTTCTTCAATCCTTGCAGTGATGGTACTCAGTGCCACTTGCTCCAGTGTGTTCTCAGGTGGAGGTTGCTCTAGATTCTTCTTCATCTTCTCTAATGTTTGGACATGAACCATTTTCTTCAACTTCTTAAAGGTGATATTCAGCTCCATTCCTTCAATTTTCATGATGATTCTTGATGGATGAGCATGAACCCTTGAAGTGTTGTGGACAGTCTCTACAGCTTTTCTTATCTCTAGAAGATCAATCAAATCTTTGAGCACACTCTTGTCTTCTTTCACAACTGACAACTTAACAGCAGCAACAACACGAATAATTTTTTTGGAAGAGAATTTTCTAATTTCTGTAAGTGGAATAGCAGTGGCCTCAGAGTCTTTCTTCTTTTTGAATATCACTGAAGTAGGATTGTAAGTGACAACAGGAGCTTTTGGATTTTCAGGAACTTCAGGGTTTAGTGGAGGCAGTGGATATGATGGTTGACGATTGATGGCTGATAAGTCTAAGTCTCTCAGAGCAGCAAAGTTCAGACGATAAGCATATAACAATTCAGCAGTTAGTCTTCCCTTGTTTGTCCTTGAGCACTTTTCCCTGACTTGAGCTTCCAGATATTTCAGTATACGAGGATTGTAAGTTGACAATGCTTCATCAGTGAGTCCAATACTCTGAATCATACCATCCTTGAAATACTTGATAACTGAAGGCTTGTCATGAATTTCTAGTCCAATATCAGTAATCCATTCTTCAACCATATCTCTGAATATTTCATTGTGCTTCTTCCCTGTAGAGATGACTTTATTCCTTACCACAAACAACTCAGTCAGAGAGAGATCTCTGAGAAATTGACTTGAAACATGTTTGAGTCCATGGCCTTCTTTCTGTAGTTCAAATGATATGTTGACCATCCATCCTCTTCTTGGAAGAACAGCAACTGACACAGTAGAAATGATATCATTTAACACCTCGTGATAATCATGTAGATCCTTGTAGTTGTTCCTGAAGGAGTCAAAGATATCTTTTACTTCGTCATCATTATTTTCTTGAGTGACCTCTGGAAAATCAAACACAGATCTAGCAATATCCCATTCATCTCCATCTTTGTGCAAGTTGGCAAGTCTCCTTTCCCTTCGAATCCGTCTTTGATTTTCTAACTTCTCCCTTGCTCTCCTTTGCTCAGCAAAATCCCTAGAGACATCAGCAATATCTTGTGGATTTGTAATTTCAAACTCTTCAGGAGGGAAGATGTCATTGTGATATGCAAGTTCATCAACAAAGACTTCTTTGTCTGGGATTTCTCCTTCTTCCAGATCATCATCATCAGCACCAACCATCCTTATCACTCTGGCATCCACAAACTCAGGGATGTATTCATCATGACTATAACTGAATTGACTTTTAAGAGCAGAATCAATCAGTTCTTCAGACACCCTTGTGATCACCCTTTTTCCCTTTGCTTTTTCTGCTGCTCTCTCCCCCTCAGTTGAGTAATCCTCTCTGGAAGGTTGAGATGCCAGCAACTTAGCTTCAAGAGCAGCCAACCTTTGCTCCATTGTAGATTTGATCTCTACTAACTCCTCCCGTAGAACAAGATTCTCAGCTTCAAGATGTTGAACTTTGAATTTCAATGCTTCAAATTCTGTCACAGATACAGTTGGAATAGTAGATTCAATTGTAGGTTGGGCTGTTGGGTTCTCACTTGTTCGTTCTGCAGGTGTTTCTCTCATTTCACTCAAAACTAGAACACTCAGTGGGTCATAGGGTTTCTGTATAACAGGTTCTGTAAGTGTTTCTCTCTCACTCAAAGAAGTTCCAGCATCTTTGGATGTACCTGCAAGTGAAATCTTCTTAGCCTCTTCTAGAGAGGTCACAGAAGGTGCAATGAAGATTCGTGAGCCTTCATCCTCAGTTTCCTCGTCAGATGAATCTGAGTCATTAGAAACAAGTTGCCAACTACTCGAAGGTAGTGAGTCCTTTGTTGGATCCTGAGTTGGAATCTCAGGGTGGGTAGACACAGGGCTCGAAGGATGTGATCCTTGAATAGGCAAAGCACCCTGGTTTCCCACAACTGCCTTTGACGGCGAATGACTTTGTGACAAGTCCTCTATAACTGGCACACTTCCTGATATGAAGGGCTCAGAAACAGATTGTCGTTCACCTTCGAGAGGTGAAGAGTCCCTTAAGGGATCTGGGAATGTTCCTCCCAGGGGGGTAGACAAGGATGGAGAATTTGGCAATTCATCCAAGTTTCCCCCAGAAGCCTGTGAAGGCACTTGACCCTGAATAGGATCAGAAACAACAGTGTCTATCCCTGACATGGACGACAAAGTGTTAGCAACCGTCAATTCTTCAACTGTGTGTGCAACCTCACTTTGCATTGGAATATCATGTGGCTGAGGTGGTGAAGAAATAGAAATATCTGCAGTTGTCTCAGGTTCTATTCTCCTTTCCTGACTAGGAGACAGAGCTGCAGTTTCAGAAACGATCTCCTTTTGTGGTGCACTTAAGGCACTTTCTCCCTCTCTCTCAGAAATAATAAGTGGTTGGCTGAGGGGTTGAGAAGTTTCTGCTCCATGGATTTGTGAAGTGATGCCTTGGTTATGAATTTGGGGGATTTCAAATTCACTGGCATTTGTGATAGGTGGTGATAGCTGATTAGAATCCAAAAGATTCTGAACCCAATCAGGTGCACTAAATGACAAGTTGTCAGAGTCAGAAGGGATACCTGACTGTAGCAGTGGATTGTAGGTGTTGGTGAAAAGCTCATCAACATCCATCATGAGATCATCAGAAGGTGCAGCTACAGTGGTTTGAACAGGAGTATTCACTTCATCCTCAGAATCAGTGGAATTATCCTGTAATGAATCCTCTCCTTCAGATTGAGCATTGTTGTCAGAGGATGTTTCAGCATCTTCCACTATCACCTCTTCTTCAACTGGAGAAGTTTGAGCCTCAGAAACATTGGCTTGACTAAGTGGCTCAGTAACTTGCTCAGTTTGTTCTTCAGGGACCTCCTCAGCAACCTCAGGAACAACAACATTCTGAACAGGTGGTGGAGGCAAGTTCTGGTTGTTGAGAAATTCTTGCATTGCCTCTGGAAGGACCACATGTTCATTATTGGTGTAGTTCTGATGGCTCTCCAGCATTGAGATTACCCTTGTGGTAATGAAAGAACAGATGACATTGTCGATATTTGGATATACAGCTCTTTCAGCAGGGGTCAGCATCTGATTCAGCACTATCTGAAAGAATCGAGGATAGAGAAGTACATGTCTGTTCTTCCTTAGAGAGTCCTGAAAAGCTCCCATGATCAGATGACCCAGATTAATCCTTGTATTCTGTGCTATTGCAATCCCAATTTCCTGGTTGAAGGTAGTGATTCCATGGAACCCTCCAGTCTTTGGTGCAAATACATGAGAGATGGAATTAAAGAAGAAATTTCATTCTCGAGGTAAGTGCTTGACATACATCTTTGATGGAAGATCACCAGTTGGCTCCCTTTGGCAGTGGATAGCAAAGAAGAAATTAATCCTTTCAGCTTTATCAGGAACTGCTTCAAAGTCCTCTGTTGGTAATTGGAGAGCAGAGTTCAGGGTGTTCTCAGTAATTGACAATGTTCGTCCCTGAATTTGACAAGTAAGACCAAGTACCTATCCTGCGTTCACAACAGAAACAGAAGACAAGAAATCTCGTAGAAGAGATTTGTTAAGATAAACAGACTCTGTCATAGCAAATCGTGCAAATGAAAATTCAGACATGTATCGAACCCAGCGTCGATAATTTGCTTGCGTAATTAAATTATTATTTTCAACAATAGTGAAATTTGTTTTCGAAATCTCAAAATTTGCAGCCATTTTTAATTAGAATTAAAAATGATTATAAATTTCGTTTCACGAAAAATAACAAACAAATTTCAACTTATGTCACGAAAATAATTAATTAATAACGCTCCGTAAAACCCTAATTCCAAGAATTTCAGATTTCGATGAAATTAAAGTATGTTGTACTTCTTGAAATTCTAAGAATAATGGTATCGGTTTCGCAAATTTTCGATGCTAAACTCACGTAAAAATCTGTCCTAGAAGTCCAAGAGGTTCGAAAAACCCTTTCGAAAAACGATCACGGATCGTGAAAAGATTTATATGTATATGAAGTGCTCGACAAGGGGATTCTAAAACTGGTCTCGTAACTAAAAATGGACAAGATTTGGTCTGGGTTTTGTGAGTTTGAAAAACTCGATTCTTGAGTTTAAAAGGCAGTGGGGAGGTTTTCTCTCGTCGTGTGTATCTATGTGTGTATAAAACTGATGAAAAAAAGAAGATGCTAAGTGTTTATACATATACTCAACACTGGTATCTATGTATGGGGGTGGCGCAAGTTGGTTATTGACCAAATTGCCCCCCATACATTACACATAGCATATAGGCGCAAGTTTTAAGACTTGGCCGAAAATTCGATCACAATCATATAGTGAACACTGATGAGGCGCAAATTGTGAAAGGACACAATTGCCCTCCATGGTGTTCACTGTGAATCACTCCTGGCGCAACAAACAAATTTACAGAAATGCCCCTTATATATGCGACTGTATAAGCGCAAGTTCTATACTTAGAGAATTTTACACACAAAATTCTCTAGTTGCACCAATTCATCTTTTCATTAAATAATTTTGTATTAAAAACAAAATGTTTCAACAAATTGATAAAGAGTGACACAATTAATTTAAATACTATTTAGCTGAATTAACTTCAGTTAAATAAAACCTAAATAATTATGTTGCAGATATTTTAACTAAAATTTAATTAATGAACAACTTAAAATAATTTGAATTGCTTCAAATCCATTAATCAAACATAATTAAAATATGAATCAAATAAACACTTAATATTCATTAATTGAATATAAGCACTTAAATAATTCAAGACAATTAATTCTAAATATCTACCACTTAGCAAATAATCACATAATCATATAAATCATGCAAAACATATAATTCATGGCAAATAATTAAAACTAATTATCAGATAAATATGTAAAATACTGGATGCACTTTGTAAATTCACAAGTCCTGAAAATATGTACATTTTAAAACTTGTGAACTTACGAACAAATTGCAGTTATTTCTTGTCTAATTAATTTGACATATTTAGCATCCCAAGTTCACCAACCAGTCTAGAGAAAGTGGATTCGTCTAGTGGTTTAGTGAAGATGTCTGCAATCTGTTGATCAGTAGGTACGAAGTGTAACTCTACTGTTCCATTCATGACATGCTCGCGAAGGAAATGATACCTGATATCAATGTGCTTTGTCCTGGTGTGTTGAACAGGATTGTTGGCAATGGCAATGGCACTCGTGTTATCACACAGAATCGGAATTTTATCCAACATGAGTCCATAATCTTGTAGTTGATTCCTCATCCACAAGATTTGAGCACAACAACTCCCAGCAGCTATGTATTCAGCTTCAGCTGTAGACGTAGACACGGAGTGTTGCTTCTTGCTATACCATGACACCAACCTTCGTCCAAGAAACTGACAGCTTCCTGAAGTACTTTTCCTATCATCTTACATCCTGCAAAGTCAGAATCTGTATAGCCAATTAGATCAAAACCTGTATCTTTAGGGTACCAAATCCCTAGATTGGGGGTTCCCTTAAGATACCTAAAAATACGCTTAACAGCTATAAGATGTGACTCTTTAGGATCAGCCTGGAATCTAGCACATAAACAAGTTGCGAACATGATATCTGGTCTACTAGCAGTTAAGTACAAGAGAGAGCCAATCATACCTTGATACTTCGTGATGTCAACTAACTTACCAGATTTGTCCTGATCAAGTTTGACAGCAGTTGGCATAGGGGTTTTGGCAGTAGATGCTTCTTCCATTCCATATTTCTTTAGAAGATCCTTGATGTATTTAGATTGGCAGATAAAAATACCGTCAGGCTTCTGAATAACTTGAAGTCCTAGGAAGAAGGACAATTCTCCCATCATGCTCATCTCATACCTGCTCTGCATCAGCTTAGCAAATCTCTCGCATAAAAGATCATTAGTAGAACCAAATATAATGTCGTCGACATATACTTGTACAAGAATTATATCATCCTTATGCTTTTTATGGAAAAGAGTTTTATCGATGATACCTCTGGTGAAACCATTTTCAAGTAAGAACTTGGAAAGAGTGTCATACCAGGTTCGAGGGGCTTGCTTCAGACCATAGAGAGCTTTGAAGAGAAAGTATACGAAGTCTTCAAATTCTTTGTCTTCAAACCCAGGGGGTTGTTCAACATAGACTTCCTCCTCTAGATCACCATTCAGGAAAGCACTTTTCACATCCATCTGATATACTTTGAAGTTGGAGTGTGCAGCAAATGCTAAGAACATCCTGATTGCTTCAAGCCTAGCAACTAGAGCATAGGTTTCATCATAATCAATTCCTTCTTCTTGTGAATAACCCTTTGCAACTAGTCTTGACTTATTCCTAGTAACAATACCATCTTCATCCAGTTTGTTTCTAAAAACCCATCTAGTGCCAACTATAGATTTTCCTTTAGGTCTTGGCACCAGCTTCCAAACTTTCTGCCTTTCGAATTGATTGAGTTCTTCCTGCATTGCAGATACCCAATCTGGATCACTTAGAGCCTCTTCAACTTTCTTTGGTTCTGTCTGAGACAAGAATCCAGCAAAGTTGCATTCATTCTGAGTTGCTCTTCTAGTCTGCACTCTTGTGTCTGGATCACCAATGATTTGTTCAACAGGATGGTCTCTACTCCATACCCTTTGTCTTGGCAGATTCAATCTTGATGATTCACCGAAATCATAGTTGTGTTGAGTGTGATGACTAGTAGATCCACTTTGACTTACTCCCCCTGAGCTGATGTAAATTCTATTTGATGATCCTCCACTTTGACCACTGTGACCATGATGATCATTTGTATTGTTGCCAATACTTCCTCCAGATGGTTCAGGATCAGCATTTCCTTCATTAGTATTAGGTTCCCTTATATCAGCTTCAGGTTGATCTTCTCCTAAATAGATGTCTTCTAAATTCTCAAACTCCAGAGAATCAGATTCATTTTCCTTTTGGAGGCTTGGGAGTTTGGTATCATCAAATCTTACATTGATGCTTTCAATCAGCTTGTCGTCATTGATCAGATAAACCCTGTAGGCCTTAGACTCCAAAGAATAACCCAGAAATATGCCTTTTTCAGCTTTGGCATCAAACTTTCCCAGATGCTCTTCTTTTAACACAAAGCATTTTGCACCAAACACATGAAAGTAACTCAGTGATGGTTTTCTGTTGGCCATTACTTCATAAGGAGTCTTATCCAAATCCTTGTTAATCAGGGTACGATTTTGAGTGTAGCAAGCAGTGCTTACAGCTTCAGCCCAGAAATAGATTGGAAGTCTTGATTGACTAATCATAGTCCTTGTTGCTTCAATCAAGGTTCTGTTCTTCCTTTCTACGACACCATTTTGTTGTGGAGTCCTTGGAGCTGAATACTGACGAGAGATGCCCTTATCAGTACAGAAGTCATTAAGAACAGCATTGCGAAATTCTGTTCCATTATCTGATCTGATTGCCCTTACTGGCAGATTTGCTTCCTTTTCAATCTTCTTAATATGATCAATGATGACGAGTGCTGCTTCATCCTTTGAATGTAAGAATAATACCCATGTGTATTTTGAGTAGTCATCGACGATCACAAGAGCATATCTTTTCCTTGATATAGAAGGAATGTTGACTGGTCCAAACAGATCCATATGAATCAGTTGAAGGGGTGAACCAATGTCAGTCATTCCATTGCTCCTGTGTGATGCTTTCTTTGACTTTCCTTTTTCACATGCATCACAGAGTCCTTCTTGACAGAATTCTTTCTGTGGCAGTCCTCTCACAAGTTCTCTTTTGACTAAAGAGTTCATAGTCTTAAAGTTCAAGTGTGAGAGCTTCCGATGCCATAACCAACTATCATCAGCAGAGGCCTTGCTGTAGAAACACTTGACCTCCCCCTTACTTGCTGAGTCTATGTCGGCTATAAACAAACTTGATTTTCTTACACCACGGAGTGTAAGATCCTTGTTCTTCCGGTTCTGGATTAAGCAAACTTCCTTCCGAAAGATTACGTCGTATCCTTTGTCATAGAACTGACTGATACTCAGTAAGTTGTGCTTGAGTCCTTCCACCAGAGAGATATCTTCAATGATGACATTTCCAACTTTCAGCTTACCATATCCCGTTGTAAATCCTTTGCTGTCATCTCCAAAGATTACAATTGGGCCGGTTCTCATCACCACATCTGTGAGCAGGGACTTTTCTCCAGTCATGTGTCTTGAACAACCACTATCAAGAACCCACACAACTTTACTTTTCCTTCCTGTAACCTGCATTCACAGATGAATTAAACTTTCTTTGGTACCTAGACGTTCGTGGGTCCAGGTGGTTTAGTAGAAACAGGATTATCAACAGAAACTGGTTTAACATGTGCTTGTTCAGGGGTGACTGGACTCTTCTCCTTTTTAGTCTTAGCAGAAGTGCTTTTAGACTTGGAGTTGGGAGTTTCCTTTTTCTTAGAAGGACTAGCAGTCTTTGCCACAGGGGCAACAGAAGGTGCAGGCATATTTATATTCATGGCAGATGGTGCAGAAAAAGATGCATTCAACATGGTAAAACATGCAGACATCATATTCATAGCACATAGCATGCAACCTACTCTACCACATGGCAAATGAACAGCATTCACGTTAACAGTATTAGGCATGCTAGAAACAGAATTATCTACTTTAATCACTTTACATGCATGAGTAAGGTGATTAGTAGAATTGCAATTATTACAAACCTTTCTAGCATTAGAATTCCTAGAATTGGTGTTCTTAGGATCTAACTTGCCATTTCTGTTGTTCTTCTTCTTGTTGGAACTAGTACTTCCTAATCCAGTTTTATCTGAGTCATCTCTGACTTGGGAATTAGAAGGTACATCATGTGATTCCTGTTTTACTTGAGGCTTAACAACTTCCTCATTTTTCAACTCTTCCTTGATGACAAGGTCTTCTTCTATCAGAGGTTCTGTTTGTGCCTTTCTAAAGATAGGGGTCTTGGTGTTCTTTAGAATTTTAGGTATATTTATTCCTTCAGGAGCATTCTCAGTTCCTGCTGAAACAAATATGCCTTCATTCTCTTTTCTCTTCTTTCTTTTAGCACTTTCCAAAGAACTATAGTCAAGGCCAATAACAACCTTCTTATCAACCCTTTGACTATCCAAGATCTCTTTCTGTAGAAAAGCAGAATTCTGATAAGCCCTAAGCTTAGTTTCTAGGTCAGCAACCTGAGACCTAAGGGACTCCTCAATTTCTGCACTACACTTCTCCTTATTCTCTAGATATGCAATTCTATCTTTAAGGTTAGTGTGCATGAGTTTCTCTAAAGCTAATTCATCTACTCTTTCTTCAAGTTTAGCTAATAAACTAGTGTGCAAGTTATACATCTCTTGACCTAGTTCATTTATAGTCTTTTTATAATCAGCAGTAGTCATGTCATCAACAGAAATTTCAGGAGATACCTGAGATGGAGATTCCTCGACAGTGTCAGCCATTAATGCAAATGCATAATTGCTCTGGACAGGTTCATCATCAGAATCTGTGTCATCCCAGCTTTTTCCCTCAGCAATGTAAGCCCTTCCTTTGTGCTTGGCCACCATTGCTTCCAACTTAGCTTTTAGCTTCTCATTCTCTTCCTTCAGATCCTCATAAGAATTCTTCTTATCATATGAGTTGCTTCTTTCTTTGACAGGAGCCGCTTTGGGTTTCCTGCACTCTGTTGCAAAGTGCCCTAAGTCATTGCAGTTGTAGCATCTGACCTTGCTCTTGTCATACATGTTTGGTTTGTAACTGCCAGTACTCTTTGACCCTGACCCTGAGTATCCTCCTTTACCCTGAAACTTGTTCCCTGAAGCTTTCTTGTACCGGGGGTTCTTCCTGAACTTGATATGCTTGAACCTTGCAGCCATATAAGCCATTGACTTATCTTCCAGCTGCTCCAGCTCTTCCTGAGTGTAGAACTCATCCTCCGGTTCTCCAGAAACTTCATCAATTTCAGCTTCTACAATCTCAGTATTGGTAGAAGGATAGTCAGCTTTGATGGATGAACAATCACTCTGAGCAACAGTGTGATCATTGATACCATATTCAACTAATTGTTGATAACCAAAGTATGGTTGATCATCAATAAGTGCAGTGGTCTTCTGTAAGGCCATACTCTTGGATTCTGCACCATATATGATCTTTCTTTGTTCAAGTTCCATCTCAAACGTCTTCAGTTTTCCAAACAGCTTTTCCAAAGTCATAGTTCTGAAGTCGCTTCTTTCCCGGATGGTCTCTGTCTTTACAACTAGATGGGGTGGCATCACAAATGAGAACTTTCTGTTAATCTCTTTCTGTGGATAAGTCTTTCCATGCAGGGTGAGTTCATTCAACAACAACATGAACCTTTCATAGATTTGAGAAATGTTCTCTCCAGGTATTGCCTGAAATGCTTCATATCTGGCAATTAGCATATCGTATCTATTTTCCCTGACTTCTTCAGATCCCTCCATCAATGCCTCTATAGTGTCCCACATCTGCTTTGAAGTTTTCAGACTTAGTATCAGATGTGTCATAGTCTTGGTCATTGATTCAACAATTATGAGTTGCAGATTATGGTCATGTGCAATATACTCCTTATCAGTCTCAGTGTATTCACTTTTCTCTTTGGGAACAGACTTCTGTGGAATACGAACACCATTTTCAACAGATTCAGGAATAATCTTCATAGGCAAAAATGGACCATTTTCCAGAATCCCAATGTACATGGGATTAGCAACTCTGATGTACAGCAACATCTTCATCTTCCAGTTGTTGTAGTCATCCTTGTCAAATGGAGGTACTTTGATTCCTAACTTGTGTGTCGACATTGTTATCAGATAAAATTACGATTGTACGGACAGCTAGCTTTTCAGATTGGTTACGGATCTCAGATCTGTATATCGATCAACTAAGCTCTGATACCAATTGTTAGGTCCAATCAGACGTAGAAGGGGGGGGGTTGAATACGTCTTAACCAATTTCTTCGATTTAATTTAATTGCGGATAATTCTGTTTCAGTCCATGTTAAATCAATCGTAAATAAATAACTCCAGCAAGTCGGGGAATATTCTTGTATTAGAAATAATCCTCGGGTGCTACAAATTCCAACACAAGTGTCGGCTGCAGAGACTACAATCACTCTATTACAAACTCTCGATAAAAACGATATTCTAAATCAACTCTCGAGAATGTGTATAGTGTGTGCACTTACAAAGTGTGTAGTTGTTTTCAAATGAAAACATCAACCTCTATTTATAGGCTTTCCAATAACTAACCATGGTTAACGAGTTCGTCCTGGACGACTTGAGTTCGTCCTGGACGGATTCGATTTATAACAAATAAATCTAACTCCCAGAAATCAAAGTTGCGCCTGTGAAGTGAGGAGGTCAAAGGTTGCGCCTCCTTTGGTCAAACATGGCGCCATAGAAGGTAACACTGTATGTTGCCTTATACAGAATACAAAACTTGCGCTAGTAACATGATTTGGAGTCGCAACCTTTGACTTGGTCAAAGGTTGCGCTCCAAGATGTGTTTGCACAACTCCACTGTACAGCACTTAGAGAATAATTCAGAAATGAGAGTTGCGCCTCTTGCTTTGACTTCGAGTCAAAGCTTGCGCTTTTGACCAAAGTCAACACTTGCGCCTCATGGAGAACATCCCCTTGTGTTGCTGTGAGAACTTAGAGAAATCTAAGTGAAACCACTTGTCAATAGGACTTGGAGTCGCAAACTTTGACTTGGTCAAAGTTTGCGCTCCAAGTGCACTTGTATACTCCTGTGATGATCTTTGACTTAGATAAATTTCCATGTCTCTCCATTTGTACCAAGAATTAAATATATATATATATATATATATATATATATATATATATATATATATATATATATAATTAATTGTGTTTAATTAATTGCTTGAATTAATGAAATTTAAGTAATTCACAATTAAGAAATATATATATATATCTAATTAATAATTTCTTTGGCAATATATTCTGGAGCAGCTCGATTGACTTGATCAATTAATCCGTTGATCGAATCCACTGAATACTTTCGTACGTCCTGACGTCCTGTGCACTGGTCTGGTTCACGAACGACTCGAACTGAAATAATCCCTTGAATTCTTTGCTTGATAATATACGTGATCAGTCATTCCGGGTTAGATGTTTCTTCGATAAATTTGATTATAAATAATCAAATTAAATATACTGGAATCTTCTGGTCTTTGATACTTGATCTTCAGGCAATCTTGATAGCAGAAACTGATTGTGCTTTATTCTTCACTGAGGCTTGAACATGTTAATGAACTTCTTCCAGTGGACGGATGCTCGTCTCAGATATCTTGATTGTCTTTGTCTGTTCGTATCGAATCTCCAACCTGTAGATTCCTGTATTATACTTACGTATTGTTTCCTGTCTTTTGTTGTGTTGAGTTATCGTAATTACATTTACGTTACATTATGCTTTACAATCTCCCCCTATTTGATTGTTAGAGTTCGACAAGCAAATCCTTCAAGAGGATAACTCAACTGACACAAAGAAAAAGCATACTAATTTAAACAGGAAATAATACTAAGTACAGTCTGGATTATATCTTACAATTTCCAGAAATCAAAAGTAAATACAAGCAGCCATTGTTCCTCTAGCCTGAACTAATCTCTCCTTGGTTTCTTGGCTCATGCATTAATCAGCTTTTGCTCTGCTCTTCTCTTTGCAGCTTCCTCCTCTTTCTTCTGAGTGAGTTTGTTCTCAATTTCTTCAATCCTTGCAGTGATGGTACTCAGTGCCACTTGCTCCAGTGTGTTCTCAGGTGGAGGTTGCTCTAGATTCTTCTTCATCTTCTCTAATGTTTGGACATGAACCATTTTCTTCAACTTCTTAAAGGTGATATTCAGCTCCATTCCTTCAATTTTCATGATGATTCTTGATGGATGAGCATGAACCCTTGAAGTGTTGTGGACAGTCTCTACAGCTTTTCTTATCTCTAGAAGATCAATCAAATCTTTGAGCACACTCTTGTCTTCTTTCACAACTGACAACTTAACAGCAGCAACAACACGAATAATTTTTTTGGAAGAGAATTTTCTAATTTCTGTAAGTGGAATAGCAGTGGCCTCAGAGTCTTTCTTCTTTTTGAATATCACTGAAGTAGGATTGTAAGTGACAACAGGAGCTTTTGGATTTTCAGGAACTTCAGGGTTTAGTGGAGGCAGTGGATATGATGGTTGACGATTGATGGCTGATAAGTCTAAGTCTCTCAGAGCAGCAAAGTTCAGACGATAAGCATATAACAATTCAGCAGTTAGTCTTCCCTTGTTTGTCCTTGAGCACTTTTCCCTGACTTGAGCTTCCAGATATTTCAGTATACGAGGATTGTAAGTTGACAATGCTTCATCAGTGAGTCCAATACTCTAAATCATACCATCCTTGAAATACTTGATAACTGAAGGCTTGTCATGAATTTCTTTGACAATATATTCTGGAGTAGCTCGATTGACTTGATCAATTAATTCGTTGATCGAATCCACTGAATACTTTCGTACGTCCTGACGTCCCGTGCACTGGTCTGGTTCACGAACGACTCGAACTGAAATAATTCCTTGAATCCTTTGCTTGATAATATACTTGATCAGTCATTCTGGGTTAGATGTTGCTTCGATAAATTTGATTATAAATAATCAAATTAAATATACTGGAATCTTCTGGTCTTTGATACTTGATCTTCAGGCAATCTTGATAGCAGAAACTGATTGTGCTTTATTCTTCACTGAGGCTTGAACATGTTAATGAACTTCTTCCAGTGGATGGATGCTCGTCTCAGATATCTTGATTGTCTTTGTCTGTTCGTATCGAATCTCCAACCTGTAGATTCCTGTATTATACTTACGTATTGTTTCCTGTCTTTTGTTGTGTTGAGTTATCGTAATTACATTTACGTTACATTATGCTTTACAAGTTAGCTGGTTCATACTCGTTTGTTATTAGTATTATGCAGTAGAGGCTCATGCTTATGTACTCTTTACTTCATTTAATCATTATAAATAGTTTCCCTCCTGATCCAGTCCTGAGTAACTGATCTCGTAAATCAACAAGTTTATCTCTTCAATTTTAGTTGTCATGTTCCATGCTCACTATATTTAGTCCTGCACTTGGTTTATGTTGGATACTATGATTGTTGTAATGTTGATTTCTGGTGGTGTAAAATTGATGTAAGATGTTTCACTAAGAGAAATAAAGTAATGTCTACATGTTTATGTCACAGACTACATTGATGCAAACTTGTCAACACGGCCAATTGGAAGTTCTTCTCACACAGGTCCTTTTCAAGAATAATTTATGACAATTTTCTCTGCACAGGTAATTACAAATCTACTATGAACTGTTAGTATTGGTGTCCTAGAGACAATACTATTGTGTTCTATTGTAGACATTTATGGATTATGTTATATTGATTATTGAATAAATATTTATTATGTCTTTATTTACTGCGTAATAAATTGAAAGCATAATAAATGTCCTTGGAATATTATATGTAACTCTATATCTCTAAGTACGTGACTTAGAAATGAGATTATGAGAATAATATCAATATTCCTAAATGTCCCTAGTCGAGTATTATTGTTAAGGGACAATAATGATGCATTGAGACTAGTATGTTTGTTGACTGATGATCACATCTCATTGATCATAGGTATAGTGATGCTAAAGTCAAGAACATAAGTGCAAGTATCGACACATGGCACTGGAATGACCCACCGTGAGATTTTACATGTTAATAAGTGTCATCGGAAATTCTCACTGTGATAATGATGTAATGATCCTCTGACTTGATATCATTATATTTCTATATGAGAATTAATATACTTTGGTTGCACTAAAAGTTACCTTTGACCGGGTGATGATGAAATGTACATTAGGTATATTATGAATCGTATGAGAAATATGAATGATCTAGAAAGGATTTAACCCTCCTATTTTAGGAGTGATATTATTGGCCTCTTGATTGAGTGAGACTATAAAATGCATGGCCGTGCTCAAATATTGATTTGTTTAATAGTCTACTCATTGATCAAGGAAATTCAGATTAGACGATGAAGAGGATGACACAATACATGCCTTGAGTCTGATCTATAATATAAGGTTAAAGGGATTATATTACATTGTACATTATTCACAAAAGGTTTAATTGAATCACCAATTATTATTATTACTTGGGTAGCAATGATGTATTACTAGATGCCGCCCCCGGACCCCGCCCGGTGGCTGCCGCCCCCGGACCCCCGCCCAGGGGCTGCCGCCCCCGGACCCCGCTTTGTATGGTTATGTGTTCTTGTTTGTTTACTTGAGCATGGTGCTGGTTATGGCCTTAAGGACCCCTAGTTTAATGTTTTTGGTTTTGGTTGTATAAATACGACTTGCATGTCGTGATATTTATTCTTGTAATTTTAATCTCGAATGTAACTCGAGTTTTCTCATGTAAGTACATTAGAATAGGTTGTATTCAATTATTCATTGTAATGTACTTGAAGATTGAAGGATGATCCACAAGGAGGGGCAATCAAGGAGCATGAAGACTTGTAATAGTTATACATCTTCACCATAGATTGACCTAGATTCTTTCATTAGCTTGAAAGAATCATATAGGATAAAGGCCATAACCATGCACGTTTACATACTGCACTTTACATATATGATGCATGAGATAATGATATGTATGCGTAGTTATAGAGATGCATGCTTAATTAGATTAAGATGTATGTATTCGATACGACACCCATGCCATGCTTGTTTAAACAAGATAAAATCTGTAACGACTCAAGATTTTAAAAAGGAATACAACGATCATGAGATTCTCGTGTTTATGAAACACGGAATTAATTATGGATTTTCGATATTCAATGAGAGGAAGATTCCGTCGGATTTGGGGTTTTTAAGTATAGCCGTTGTGCCAACACCTCAGGTCGGGTTTTCAACCAATCAAAGAGTATTGATTTGAAATATTTAATTCAAGGAAAAATTGAGGATCTCTTTATGACAGGATCATGGTCGTTTTAATAAAATCCCTAATTAAAATATTAAGTTAATCAGATGCCTTCCAATGATTAATACTCGTCAAGATCTAGATTGAAAGAAGTAGGTTTGCCAAAGCAAAGTGCTTTAATCAATCATGGGAAGACGTGATAAGTAAATGTACTTAGTTATTGAATTATTGGGTTTAACTTAACTAAACCATCACAATAGGATTGTGGGTTTAGAGGCATGGAGTTTGGTGAGATTTATTACATAAATATGTGCAAAGAGTTGCTCCACCAAATTATCCAAGAGTTATATTTGATATAATTGACAAATGTTGTCTACCTAAATAGTCATGTTTTGAGAGTATTAGCCCACGCTAACTTAAAGCATGGATGAAATATGGATCTTGGCTCACTAGAAAGATTTCCAGAAATGCTTTCCGAATTAATAGTTAGGGCTATTGATTTGAACAAAATAGTGGGAGATATATATTTTGAATATATATTTATAATCACTTGAACATAATTTAATAAACATCTGTAGACTAATTTATCTTATGCATTTGAAATATTGTAGATATCCAATGGCAAATAATTCAAACAACTTCTATGTACGATCAGTCCTTGAGAAGGACAAGCTGACAAGAACCAACTTCCTTGACTGGCAAAGGAATTTTAGGATTGTCCTCAAACAAGAGCGCAAGCTCTATGTCATAGATATTCCTCGCCCTACACCTCTCGCTGAAGGATCAACCCGTGCTCAGCATACTGCTTATCAGAAGCATATCAATGATGACACGGATGTTCAATGTCTCATGTTAGCGACCATGAGTGCTGAACTTCAGAAACAACATGAGAATATGGATTCTTATGATATGATTGAGCACCTTAAGCGTATGTTTGAGGGACAGGCTCGTCAGGAGAGGTTTGATACTTTCAAATCTTTGAATGCTTGTAAGCAGGGTGAACGTGATCCGGTAGGACCGCATGTTCTTAAGATGATAGGGTATATTGATTATCTTGAAAAATTGGGTGCCCCGATTGGTCCTGAGCACCAAATTGATCTGATCTTGCAATCTCTAAACAATAACTATTCTCAGTTTGTAATGAATTACAATATGAATGAGATAAACAAGAACCCCGCCGAATTATTGGCAATGTTGAAAACTGCTGAAACCAACATTCAGAAGGCGTCCCCTACTCCCATATTGATGGTGAATAAGGGGAAGGCCAAAGGAAAGGGTAAATGGAAAGGCAAGAAGAAGATGGGATCTAATTCTAATGCCAATCCGAAACCTGGTCCAACTAAGGCCTTGAAGCCGAAAGGTGGTGTTCAGAAGGATGGTGATTGTCACTATTGCAAGAAACCAGGTCATTGGAAGAGGAACTGTCATGCTTATTTGGAGGATCTGAAGAAGAAGAAGGCTGCTGCCGCTTCTGATTCAGGTATTTATGTTATAGAAGTCAATTTGTCTACTTCAACATCTTGGGTATTAGATACTGGATGTGGTTCTCACATTTGTATGAATGTGCAGGAGCTACAGGGAAGTAGGACGTTGGCAAAGGGAGAAGTCGACCTGCGAGTTGGCAATGGAGCAAAGGTTGCTGCTATAGCTGTAGGGACTTATCATTTATCATTGCCCACTGGGCTTATTTTAGAACTTGAGAATTGTTTTTACGTGCCTGCAATTTGCAGAAACATTATTTCAGTTTCTTGTTTGGACAAGAAAGGTTTTGCTTTTTCAATTCAGAACAATAGTTGTTCCTTTTCTTTGAATAATGTTACCTATGGGGTTGCACGTTTATTTAACGGTTTATATGTTCTTGACTTGGATACTCCCATCTATAATGTGAATAATAAACGACTTAAAACTGATGACTCAAATAAAACATACCTATGGCACTGTCGTTTAGGCCATATAAATGAGAAGCGCATTTCCAAGTTACATAAGGATGGATACTTGGATAAGTTTGATTTTGAATCATACGAAGCATGCGAACCATGTCTCATTGGAAAAATGACTAAAGCACCTTTCACAGGACAAGGTGAGAGGGCCACTGAGAGATTGGAACTAATACATAGTGATGTATGTGGTCCAATGCGAACTATGGCAAGAGGTGGCTTTTACTACTTCATAACATTTACTGATGATTTCAGTAGATATGGATATGTGTATCTTATGAAGAATAAATCCGATTCTTTTGAAAAGTTCAAAGAGTACAAAGCTGAAGTAGAAAAGCAAACTACCAAAAGTATTAAGACTCTACGATCAGATCGTGGAGGTGAATACTTAAGCCAAGAATTTAAGAGTTTCTTAAAAGAGTGTGGTATTGTATCACAACTTACTCCTCCTGGAACACCACAATGGAATGGAGTTTCCGAGAGGAGGAATCGTACCTTGTTGGACATGGTGCGATCAATGATGAGTCATGCAGATCTTCCAATTAGTTTTTGGGGCTATGCCCTAGAGACGGCTGCCTATACACTTAACCGAGTTCCTACTAAAACGGTCCAGAACACTCCATATGAGATATGGACTGAGAAACGTCATAGCATGTCATTTATGAAAATTTGGGGATGTGAGGCGTTTGTGAAACGTCAAAATTCTGACAAGCTAGGACCTAAGTCTGATAAATGTAATTTTGTGGGATACCCAATTGAAACAAGAGGTTATTCATTCTATAATCCTTCTGAGAACAAAGTGTTTGTTGCTCGAACCGCTGTGTTCCTTGAAAGAGAGATGCTTTCTAAGAAAAACAGTGGGAGGATAATAGATCTCGATGAAGTTCGAGAACCACATGATAACATTGAACCAGAGCAGGAACCTGAGCAGGATGTACATCAAAATACTGAGAGTAATCCTGTTCCGGAAACACAGGTTGTTCGTAGATCTAGTAGGGTTCGCCATGAGCCAGAGAGATATTATGGTTTTCTCTTGACTCAAACTGGTGATGTGATGCTTATGGATAATGATGAGCCTCTAACCTACAAAGATGCTAAGAACACTCTAGATTCCAAGAGATGGCTTGATGCCATGAAATCTGAGATGGATTCCATGTATGAAAACCAAGTATGGACTTTGGTTGATTTACCCGAGGGAGTTAAACCTATTGAGTGTAAATGGGTTTTCAAAAAGAAAACCGACATGGATGGAAATGTTCAGACCTGTAAGGCACGACTAGTTGCAAAAGGTTTCAGACAGATTCATGGTATTGACTATGATGAAACCTTCTCACCAGTTGCTATGGTCAAATCCATCAGGATTTTGCTTGCAATAGCTGCTTACTATGACTACGAAATCTGGCAGATGGATGTCAAAACCGCCTTCTTGAATGGAAGCCTAGAAGAGGATGTGTATATGACACAACCTGAAGGTTTTGTCGATCTGAGATTTCCCAAAATGGTTTGTAAGTTGCGACGATCTATATACGGATTGAAGCAAGCCTCAAGGAGATGGAATATTCGTTTTGATGAAACAGTCAAAGAGTTTGGCTTCATTCAAAATGAAGATGAGCCTTGTGTTTACAAGAAAGTGAGTGGGAGCCATGTGGCATTCCTAGTGCTATATGTAGATGACATATTACTAATGGGGAATGACATACCTTCTTTACAGGCTGTTAAGACTTGGTTGAGCAAAAATTTCTCGATGAAAGACTTGGGCGATGCGACCTATATATTAGGGATCAGGATCTATAGAGATAGACCAAGAAGACTAATCGGCCTAAGTCAGAGTACATACATTGATAAGGTATTGCATCGATTTGGGATGCAAGAGGCAAAAAGGGGATATGTCCCAATGTCTCACGGGATATTGATCTCGAAAGAAAACAGTCCGAAATCATTGGATGATAAGGACCGTATGAGCAAAGTTCCATATGCTTCGGCAATTGGTTCCATAATGTATGCAATGATATGTACTCGTCCTGATGTCTCGTATGCCTTGAGCATGACGAGTAGATACCAGTCTAATCCAGGTGAAGGTCACTGGACGGCAGTCAAGAATATTCTTAAGTACCTAAAGAGGACTAAAGATCAATTCTTGGTATATGGAGGAGAAGAGAAACTAGTTGTAAAAGGTTACACATATGCTAGTTTCCAAACAGACAAAGATGATTCGATCTCTCAGTCTGGCTTTGTATTTTGTCTAAATGGAGGTGCTGTTAGTTGGAAAAGTTCAAAGCAAGAGACGGTTGCCGATTCTACAATGGAGGCTGAGTATATAGCTGCTTGTGAAGCAGCCAAGGAAGCTGTTTGGATCAGGAAATTTCTTACAGGACTTGATGTGGTTCCTTCAGTATCAGATCCGATAGATTTGTACTGTGACAATAATGGAGCCATTTCACAGGCTAAGGAACCCCGGTCTCATTCCCGCACTAAGCATATACTCAGACGATACCACCTGCTCCGAGAGATTAATACTCGAGGGGATATACATATATGTAAAGTGCATACAGATGATAACATTGCAGATCCACTGACCAAGGCTTTGTCGCAGCAGAAGCACGAAGGTCATACTAGTTCCATGGGTATTAGATACATCAGAGATTGGCTCTAGTACAAGTGGGAGATTGTTAGTAGTGGTGTCCTAGAGACAATACTATTGTGTTCTATTGTAGACATTTATGGATTATGTTATATTGATTATTGAATAAATATTTATTATGTCTTTATTTACTGCGTAATAAATTGAAAGCATAATAAATGTCCTTGGAATATTATATGTAACTCTATATCTCTAAGTACGTGACTTAGAAATGAGATTATGAGAATAATATCAATATTCCTAAATGTCCCTAGTCGAGTATTATTGTTAAGGGACAATAATGATGCATTGAGACTAGTATGTTTGTTGACTGATGATCACATCTCATTGATCATAGGTATAGTGATGCTAAAGTCAAGAACATAAGTGCATGTATCGACACATGGCACTGGAATGACCCACCGTGAGATTTTACATGTTAATAAGTGTCATTGGAAATTCTCACTGTGATAATGATGTAATGATCCTCTGACTTGATATCATTATATTTCTATATGAGAATTAATAGACTTTGGTTGCACTAAAAGTTACCTTTGACCGGGTGATGATGAAATATACATTGGGTATATTATGAATCGTATGAGAAATATGAATGATCTAGAAAGGATTTAACCCGCCTATTTTAGGAGTGATATTATTGGCCTCTTGATTGAGTGAGACTATAAAATGCATGGCCGTGCTCAAATATTGATTTGTTTAATAGTCTACTCATTGATCAAGGAAATTCGGATTAGACGATGAAGAGGATGACACAATACATGCCTTGAGTCTGATCTATAATATAAGGTTAAAGGGATTATATTACATTGTACATTATTCACAAAAGGTTTAATTGAATCACCAATTATTATTATTACTTGGGTAGCAATGATGTATTACTAGATGCCGCTCATTGTTTATAATTTTATTATTGGATATTAAAATTATTGCCAACGTAATAATAACCTAAAGGGTCACACACTTTGAACGTTTAAAGGAGTTTTAATTTAAATTCTGAATTTAAATTAAATGATTAAGTTCGAAATAAATTATTTAATTGAGCCGGTCTTAATTAAGTAATTAGAATTTCGAATTTAATATTAAAATCAAAATCGGATTAGGTTTGGAGAAGCCCAAATCCGATTAGGGTTTGGCCCATCTATCTCTCTCTATAAATACATAATGATGTATTGTTTTAGGGTTAAGTTATATAAAATTCGTTTTTACTAAAACCCTAGCAGCTCTACATCAGAGAGAGGCTAGAGAGAGAGAGAGAGAGGCTGCATTCGGCTAGTACCGGCTCCGGTGATCTTTGGCGATCAGACGTTTGTGTGGACTGCTTAGAGACGCGATCCTTAGACCGAGGGCTGCGTGGTGATTGCTTTGTTCGGACCTCCATCTTTCGCTAACGTAAAGCTTTAACAAGGTATTACTTCGTATCTCCATGATCAGCCATACTTTATAGATGGATCCTCGGGTTAGGGTTTCGGAAATTTTTGATTTTACGTCGATTATCCGCTGTGTTTGTTGCCTCGAAACCCAATGAACCGCATTCCATATTTTCAGATTTATTCGGCTCTTTATTGTCGGTTTGTGAACGCATCAGAGTAAAAATTGATCTAAACATAGAACCAGAAAAATTAGAATATATGACATAGATTCAGTATGATGGTGGTGATTCCCACCAATTGAAACAGTGTCTGATTTTGGAAATCCTGATGGTTTAATTATAAGTTTAAGCCATATTTCTCTCCTTCGTATATGCCATGAAAGTCTTTTAAAATATAGCCGATTCCCAATTGATCAGGCGACAATTAATTTCGGTGATAGTGTTGTTACTAACCTGACATTAATAATTTCATGTCTAGGAAAAATATTACCTCACAGTCGGTCCTCTACAAAAGGGAATTCCCTCGTAAGGAACAAATGGTCGGGAAATTAAGTTGCCAGTTCTGTTAGCTATCACTTAACAGTTATGATGAAAAGCTCATCTGTGTATGATACTTTGCCATCTTATATGTAATTTTAAAGACTTGAAGCTGAACCGGTTCCTCGTCAATTGGCACACTTGCATATCTACTTTTTTTAGGAATAACATCAATCTATCCTTCATGCATGCTATAAAGGTTATCCTCAAGGGTTCGATCAACCAAATACAAACTTCGTTAAATAGTCATGTTCATGGAAGACTGATAATTTATTTTATTTGTTATGCATTTGAGCTCATAATTTAAAATATATCTACGCAAGTTCTTGCTGTCTCTGGCTCGCATAAAACGGCTGCAAGTGCATATGTTCTTCTGCTGAGAGTCTGGAACTAACTTCTTCTTCACTAAAATCTAAATTCCTGGAAGACACATCTTATATCATGTCAACAACAATTACCTTTTAACAGGTATATCACTAACGGCGGGCTAGAAGCATAAGTTTGATGGGATGATCCTTACTAAATAGGGATTTTTGCTAAATTTTGATCGCTACTGACTTTGGGTGTAAGACTACCTTGGACAAGGACCACAACTGTCAAGAATCCTAGACTGTATTTGTAAAATAGTGAGAACCTATGACAAACACTTCATGAAATAGTATATTTCAAAATAGGACAATACAATATAATAACATTATTTTTATAAATTAATTTTAAGAGTGGTCTCCATTATAGAGTATTTATCAATATAATCATCTCACATTTTAAAGTTTAAAAACACTCCATCCTCATTCATTTCTATATAAATTCCACAAAACACTGAAATTCTATTTATCAATTAAAGATATAAAAAGTTTAACCAAGATGACTTAATCGACATGAACCTTATGCTATGTTGAGTCCTCTAGACTGTCAAATATCATGCCAGTCTAAAATCTATCATGGTGCCACGCTTGCTATAGTAAATTTTTCAATAAAAGGGTCATTTGTTAAATATGGATCATAAAATCAGAGTCATTAATATATCTGGATGAATGAGAATCTTAACGGCTGATAAATGATACCACTTGATTGATATAAAATAAAAAAATTTGAAGGGAAAATATATTATTCTATCTTGTAATTAATATTTCTCAAAAAATCTCAAATTTCAACATATTTAATATTTCACTTCTCTATATACATATTTAAGAGCTTAGATATTATATTGAAATTGTTATTTTTAATAACTCTGAATATAAATATAAAATGATAATTTTTGTTCACAAAAATAACGAATAGACAATAGTTAAATTTCCTAAATTAAATGTCATTTATTAAAAATAAGTAAACTAATGTTTGACCATATATACCTGCTATGTCTCAAAAAAATTTTAAGACCTTAATAATTCCAAATTTAATTAATGTTTAAATTTTGAAGGCTATAAAGCAACTTGTAATTAGGATTTTAAAAGTGATGAAAGAAAAAAAAATTATTATACAAAGATGAATATTATGTGTCTTGGTCTGCATTCATGATATAACATTGATAAACAAAACGGATTGACATCTGGACTAAAACATCTTCATCTTCTGAAGTGTTCGTCCAGAAGTTTTTTAATCTCGTCCAGGAGATTAATAATGTTCCAGCACAATAAATATCTAAACAAATAATCTTAACACCTTTACCAAACCATTCGGTATGGTAAGCTATTCACAAATGAGGCCTAGAAGCTGAACCAACTAGTTAGGTATAGAATTTAACCATCCCAAGAACACTTATTGATTAGCTACGCAAGTGATAGATGCAGCGAAATACAGTAAAACTAAACAATACTTAAACCTGTAAACAGTTTTTGGACAAACATGCAAGTACTTGGGTTACACCGACAAACCAAATTTAGACCATGCATAATTGAATACACAATATACATACATTCTTGTCAGGGTTCAAGTTTCAAATATGCTAGATTCAAATTTAATAAATAGTACATATTATCCATGTGGCTGATTACTTCCGCCTATATTTAAGCTGAAGCACATTCTACAATTACACAGATTTAGAAAACAAAATAACGTTAAAAACAAATAAGTTGCGCGACCAACCAGAGGTCTGTAATTTATTAAACAATTAACACTGACATTTATTTAAAAACATGCGGTCTATACACCACATAATCTGCTCGTCTTTCTCCTGCAGCCCTCAGTGATAAATGATTTGTAAGTAAACTCATGCAACAACACACCTTTAAATTCAACTAGCGCTGAAGCATGAATACACGCCCGCCATCAGTTTGGCCGCCACCAGCTGTGTGGGGACTTGGACTGCTCGGCTATGGCTACCGTAGTTGTAAAAAGATTATCCGCATCATAAGAATGTGGGAAAGCTTCTCCTTCAGCACTCCCTTTAATGCGGCCACAAATTTCCTGCTGTTAGATACCGAGGTAATGTTCGATTGTGATACTACTCGCACAATCCCTATTAATTTTCTATTTATTGTAACAACAATCTTGTGCAAACAGAATGAGTGATATTGGGCAGTTGCGCCCATTTCGGGAAAGGAAAAACTGTTCCCAGCGGCATATGTTGGCCTACTTTACTACGTCCACGATTTCAAGATTGTGCATACACTGCAAATCCCGTTAAAACAAAAATAATGTTGTTATGTGGGAAGAAGACCTGCCTTCTGGATTGCCTGGAAACAACCTCGATTATTCCCTACAAGTTAGGCATCTACGAATGCTCGGCAGAGAGCTCAAAAATAAAACACAATGATGTCCTCACTGGTAATATTGACAAACTCACACTCTATATCTTTTTAAATCTCATCCCCTTTAGTTATTCAGATAATATAAATACTATGTGCACATTCATACTAATAAGCATTGCCTCATTTAACGAACATTTACAGATGCATTGGGAGTGATAGCAAGTGTCTCCAAGATAACATCTCCACTTAATGGCATACAAAAAATTGAAATAATCCTACTCATAAACAAGTAGAGGACGAAAGCCACAAAGAGTGGCTTCACAATTATAGAAATTAACTTCCAATTATTTTTAACGCAGAAATGAGGAAAACTAATCTCCACATTGATTCATGCAGCGTGACCGAGGTTATTATAATTCTTTGGGGTATTAAAACAACAGTATTCAGTATTGAGTATTGATTTCATAGAGGAAAGAATTTCGTGGTGATTGTTACCGGATTAGTGCAGAAAGAAAAATATGGTACGCAGGCTACACGCCTAATCATTTCCCTCCGAGAAAATAGTGACAGGAACTTTACCTAACCAAATAACAATACTAGGGCCATTTTTAAAATACAAACTGCTATATTACAAGAAAGGAGTACCTATCATCAACGATGACAACAAGCTTCGACTCCAACCCAAAATGTGAGCCTGCTTCACAGCTTTCTACAGAGGTCACTGATACGGCAGGAGAGTTCATATGCGAGGCTCCCTCAGAGACGACTACTCAAAAACGTGCAACAGTCAACATAAATTATTGGATCAATGCTAATCTACTAAACAATAACATATGCATCTGGGTTTCAGTTCAAGTGAGCGGTAACAATGATGGAAGTCCTGGTACCCGAGGATCAAACATACTTAATCTGCAATGCTTGCAAATGTATACAAATTACAAGTGAAGAAAACAACTACTGTGCGCAATGTGGCCCCAACTGCACAACTATTAAAAAGTGAGTGGTCAATCCCCTTTTTATAAGATTCATATAACCTTCCGTACAAGATTAAAAACGCCAATGAACACAAACATTCAAACACTGTATGCATTTCAGGCCGCTCATACCAGTGCTTGTAAGGGATGGAGAGGTGTTTGCCAAACCATTGATCATGGGCAAAGCCTTAAAGAAACTAACGGGAATACACGCCAAAGATTACATCAATTATTACGACATGATAATTAAAACACTCTGACGCTACTCCATTGCATTATAATCACAGCCATGAAGTTAAAAAATAAATTTACCCGCACCTGTTTCGTACCCAAGCCAGGGACATGTACAAGGTTCCCACACGCTTGAAGAAAATTAGGGGCGCAACATGTACTATAAAGGTTGAGCTATTTCCATCAAATTACAACACGACAGGTAACATCATCGTTATGGAAATATGCAAGTACACTCAGTTAATAAAAAAAATCACCCTAACTGGGCATGACGACTGATATGCAGCTATCGAGCACAATAGATGTTTGAAGCACTGCTACATAACGCTTCACCTGCATAGATGCTACAAACTAGAACTGCTTTATGAATGTAACAAAAAGTTATGAACTTTTCTATGTTGGGCGTGTTGGATTCATCTTATTTTAGTGCCTTTAAATTATGAACTTTGTATACACTACAACGCAGCTGCATCCTCAACATTTTTTCACACTTATCTTCAAATAACCGAAAACCAGCCAGAGTTACTAAAGTGCTTCTCATTCTTTTAAACATTTATGGATTTAACAAAAAATACACAGAATACAAAGGTATCAGTGGACATGAGCAACTTAAGGAATTAACAAAAAACATAAAAGAATGCTTTTAGCAAGTAAAATACAAAACACGTATATATAATCAATTTATAATTAACATATATCAGAATCACATAATGCCAGAACGTCCACATAGAACCAATAATGGGTGATTGTATTGAACTATGCATAAGAAATTTTAGATATCAGAATGCACTAAAGACTTAAATAGCAGAGCTGCAAAGCTGCAATATTTAAAGAATGGACTTTGTTCAGAAGAGACAGATGGCATTCATATGAGCCTTTATCTTATTTTCTCTTCCGGACCACCTCTTCGGTGATACTCCAAGGACAAGACCAATTAAAGGAATTACTGGCTTCGCTTAAAGCTATCACCGAGAGTAATCAAACCTTGATCAATTGGGAATCAGATATATTTTACAAGACTTTCATGGCATATACGAAGGGGGAAACATGGCTCAACCTTATAGTTAAACCATCATGGTTGCCAAAATCACAAGCTGTTTCGATTGGTGGTTTTGAAAAACCACCAACACCCTGATGAAGTTATGTCATATATTCTGATTGTTCTGGTTCTGTGGAGGGTCGATATAGTTACATATATTCAACCAATGGTTTCAACATGATATTTTTATCTCCAACAGATAGTGATAATAAACATTCATCACACAAGCGATGTTGATAACATCTTCAACAAATGTTCAAAGATAATGATCCACCACCTTTGGGTATATGCGTATATAAAATATTATATGACTGTATGATTCGCAAGTATAAAGACACCTTTATGCAATAGAACATGAGTATATGAGAACAAAGCGTTATATATATGGGAGGAAGGTCATACCTCATGTAACCATGACAACATCTTCGTTGACTACAATGGCATTAAATATGATCTTCTGTTGTCAACTGCCAGAAAGAATTCAGCCCTTGCGAAGTTTCAACAATTCACACAAAGTCCAGAAAAATCAGTCCTCTATGTTTCTATATGAATATATTGTCAGTAAAAAACAATGAGTTAGGTCTCCCTACAATTAGAGTAGAGCAATACTGTAACTATTATAACAAGTAAAAAGTTCGGTCAGCAAAATCACAGCATATAGTGCAGAAACGCTCCCTCTTGAAGGTTAAAAATTTTTGATGTTGGTAGCTGATGTAGATGCAAAGAAAAATCAACTCTATGACCAACTGAAAGGAGAGAATATAATATTTAGTTGATACATACTCGATAGGGTGCACAGCCATTGCAGGTACAGACTTCTTATGCTGTGTGAGAATGGCCATTGTTTTTCCTACAATATAAGAGCAAATGAAAACAGCGCCAGATAAGGAAAAACTACTATTATCAGACAGAAAAGAATCTTAATATTTATCACCATATCGTAGGTCCCAGAACTTTATGGTTGAGCCATGAGCTCATAGGAGCCTGTTACAACTTTCATGTGGATCTTGAAAGCAACAGCAAAAATGATATTTAAATTAATTTCACTCCAACATCAAGTGTACTCAAAGAAACATTCGTTTGATTTAATTGCTCTCGCAAAACAAGAAAGAAATATATATAAACAAACATTGTAACGACTATTTGATTTAAATAATAATAAGTGCAATTATAGATTTAGATGTAAATAATGTAAACACCACTTTTAGTCTCATCGATAAATGTATTTAATTACATTCAATATATAGTTAAACGGATTCTAGCATAGTTGCAAGAGATGTATGTAAGAAGAACTAAATTCAAAATATTAAAAACTTTATAAGATTTTTTAACGGGAATTTTAGTTATAACAACAAAACACTTATTATCCTCAATTAAACATATATCTTGGACATATTAAATTTTAGGTCTTTTCTGTGGATTACTTATAAAAAATTAACTGTGCATGTTCGACCAAAATATATTAACCAAAATTTGTAGTTTTTAATTTGGATAAATTAATTTAATCAAAACACACACATTAATTTAATTTAAATATTATTAGATATTAAAATATCGGTAATGAGAGAATATATACCCTTATTATACATTCTTTTACTTAGTAAAGAGAAGTCTTAGCAGTGGCTTTTCTCGTCTTAGGTTTGTTTCAGTCATACAATTTTCCTCTCAAAAATACATTTTTCTTCATCTCTCTCGCCTTCTTCTTAGTCGTGTTATTTTGGACTCTTACTTTTTATCCTAACTCCAATTTCGTTTAGTCTGATGATGTCACCCTATCATGCATCCTTATTAAATTACATATCAGTACTGCGTGGTGAGCTCATAATTTAAACAAAACCAACGGGCTGACAACTACGCTCTCAGCATAATTGCTTATCATCTTCGGCATGCAGTTTGCTAGATAGGATATATTCAGAACACAAAATACACCATACTAACTACTGAGACTTCAAGTTCATAGTATACATTTAGGTCGGTACCAGATATGTCGTCCAATAGTCAAACTGTGGTTGGCTCATAGGACTCAACAAAAACGAACGTTGACAAAGTAAATCCAAACGCTTGATTAACACATAAATAAAGGGTACATCAAACATGGGGTACGCAACAGAAACACAATAAGAGGGAAATAAAACATTGTTGATAAAAGATGAACGCATGACTCCTCGCTCCATGCACTCAAAACTATTGATTCACACCAAAACTTCACTTACTGGCACCAGGGATGGCAAATTTATTAATCATACATTCCATATCACAGAATAGGCACAATTCCGACTCCAGGCAATTGCGTATAAACATTTTAGTATCGCCCATTGAATGAAGTGGGCAAGGCATGAGACGGTCTACAGTAGGAGCTATACCCAGTGGTTCTGCAAGGCGATATATCGCTTCAACACATTCAACATCAGAGACTATATATTGACGGTACAAGTTGTTTTGATGGAGACTCAAAAGTGCATTCAACGCTGACACGCTGCTATGCCGGCGGAACAAGATCTTTGTTATAAAGGTCGCAACTTGGCCAAGAAAATGACCTCTTCCAAACAACTCCTCAAGTGCGGAAAACTGAGCATTATTGTTGCCTGGATTAGAAAATGGATCTCGGCGACTTGTGAACACAATGGCGTCGCCCATACCCATATCACATGCCACGTGCATGAATTTTTCAAATGATGACAAGGACGTATGGAGGCACCAGATGAATGATTTGTTGAATGTTCTAAGTCATGGGCTTCAACACTACATATATATACACTAGAACATAAAGGAACCAACTGCTTAACCAACCATTGTTAGATTGAAAGCCTATAAGAACAAGTCCAATGCTAAAGTTGAAATAGATGTACCTATTGCTATAATATGAAATCAAAAAGTACATTTTGATGCTAAAATAACTTTCATGCTCCAATGCATGATTTTGAAATAGAAACAAAGAGATGTAAAATATGAACACAAGTACAAAAAGTTAATTCAAAATTGTTTTTATATTCATTTCCCTCAAAATTCCCACTTGCATTGCTCATGTGGCAATTATAGCTACATCTATACTTGGTTCTATATTTAGAACCAAGTATAGCATTTTTCTATTTAAGCATCTCATATAGCATTGCATTGGAGTGCTAAATTCTATAAGTGATGCTATATTATAGAATTAGCACCTTCCATAGCATTGCATTGGACTTGCTCTAAATAGTTAGGAAAGCAATAAACACATTCATAGATGTAGGAAATATATAACTAACATACCTCCTCTCATGTTGCCGGAAAATTGATCCACAACGAAAAGCCCCAAAAATGAGTGATGAATCCTAGCCGGTCAGATTACAAGATGTTGTACTTCGATCTTGTTTCTTCTAATCAGAAACACCATCATGAGGACAATATTTTGATTGTTGGATTCTTGAGTTTTCGAAATGGTAACTACAGTAAGAGGAGTCCAGAATGTAAGCTTCTGTAATAATATGGGATCTAGTTCTGTCTCTTAAAAAATTAAAATATTTTTTTCTATTTAATCTTGACCGTTGATTTAAAGACTAAATGGCTGGTGGATCTCTAGGTTTCTAGTGTCTCATTTTTGTTTGGTCTCTAAGGAGCCCAACTCATATATATATATATGTGTGTGTGTGTGTGTGTGTGTGATTTAATGTGGAACCTTGAAGAATGCATCAAAATGGGCGGGTTCGATGGCTCTATATGAATTAGCAGTTTTATTGACTAAGGTGCTGGACGACCTGGCGCCACCACACAGTGTGCACCCTGTGTAGGCGCCAGGGGCAAGCTAGTTAAGAAATTCTAAGTGCCATGAACCTGGCGCTCCTATAGTGTATAGTATGAAGGAGGTGCTAGGTGGGAAGATTGCTTTCAAATATAAGTGCTGCACCTAGCGCCGGGCACTCTTTTCTACTTGTATAAGACGTCAGGTGAGTGTGCTATCTCCATAGTCTAAGGGAAGCACATGGCGACAGGCACATACATCCCCATATATGAGGCGTCAGCTAGTGCAAGATAAAGAAAATGACCATTTAATATCACATGGCACCAACCACATATAATACAATATATATATATATATATATATATATATATATATGTGTGTGTGTGTGTGTGTGTGTGTGTGTGTGTGTGTGTGTGTGTGTATGCACCTGGTGATATCCTTAACCCTCCATTGGCGCCATGTGCAATACAATGAATCTGCTCGAGGACATAGGTCCTTAAACATTGTTAAGCATGGAAGCCTATAAATAGAGCTTGTAGTTTATTTTGAAACTAATAACACATAATTGTATTTCTGCACACACGTCACAAACACTCTTTCTAGTTTTGAAAGATAGATCTTTAGACTAGTTGAGCGATATTGTGATTTGTGGAGACGTTGTCTTGTAGCTGACTTTTGAGTCGTATTTATAGCACCTTCAAATTTAATATCAATACAATTATTACCCCGAACTTGTTGTAGTATTTATTTTGATCAAGGATGAACTAAAACGAAAATTCTGCAAATTGATTTGAAATGAACGAATTTGGTATTGACGTATTCAACCCCCCCTTCTACGTCAACTTGGGATTAAAAATTTGTATATGATCTTACTGATCGACATATATATTTGAGATCCGTACAAACCAAAATCCTAGTTCTGCAAATTATTATCCCGAACTTGTTGTAGTATTTATTTTGATCAAGGATGAACTAAAACGAAAATTCTGCAAATTGATTTGAAATGAACGAATTTGGTATTGACGTATTCAACCCCCCCTTCTACGTCAACTTGGGATTAAAAATTTGTATATGATCTTGCTGATCGACATATATATTTGAGATCCGTACAAACCAAAATCCTAGTTCTGCACTTTATCAAAAATCATGACTACTCAAAAGTTAGAAATCAAAGTACCTCTATTTGGCAAAGATGACTACAACAACTGGAAGAATAAAATGCTTCTGTATAATATTTGCAAACTCCATGTACATTTAGAGAATGGTCTGCACATACCAATGAAAATTATTTCTGAATCCGTAGAGAACTGAGTTTGAGTTCCTCAAAAGTCTACTTCGAAGGAACCGAGCAAGTTCATCGACACTGAAAACGAATATGTCGCTCTTGACCATAATCTGCAACTCATTATTATGTAAGTAATGGATAAAACAATGTCCCACCCGATATTGAGCTTAAAGACTGCAAAGCAAATATGGAATGTTGTTGAGTTTTTAATGAAAGGTATATAAGAAGTAAAGGAGAACCGATATGATCTGCTGATCTCCATATATGAAGCTTTCAAATCCTTACCTGGTGAAATCATTTCACAGATCTATAAGAGGTTCATGTTTAACATATGGAAGGAAATATCCATAATGGGAGATCAACAGAAAGTTTGTGTGGTGATTCTAGGAATTCTGGTAAACAAAACTATATCCATCCTTGGAAGAAATGACTTCAATACAATATCCTTCGAAAAGCTATTTAAGAAATTGAAGACATTTGAGATGGAAATAAAACAGAGGAGAACTATCTATGGACCTGGATCACTAGAGAACAAGAATACGATGATGCAAAAGAAAATTGCTCTTCTTGGAGATGAGCCATTCTATGCTTATCAAGCACTAATAAAATCTGGCAGGCATGTGTATTTACCTGCTCAAATTGATTACTTATCTGCCAGATTTGAATATGCACCAGCTAAGATGAAAATTATCAAAGCTAAAACTGATGAGGTGTTTGTGGATCTAGAGGACGAGTTTTATACTCTCGAGGAGCTTGAACAACTGAAGGATAAGTCCATGGCATATATGGCAACCAGATTCAAACACATTAAATTCATAAAGAACCCCCGGTATCAAAAAGCTTCTAGAAGCAAGTTACAAGGCAAGGGCGGCTATTCAGGGTCTGAGTCTATCATAAGGAGTAGTATGCCTAAATCAAATGTGTTTTGTAAGAGCAAGGTCAAGTGCTATAACTACAATGACCTCGGGATCTTTGTAACAAAATGCAGGAAACCCGAAACGGCTCTTGTGAAAGAAAAATCTATTTCTTATGAGAAGAAGAACTCATATAGAGATCTGAAAAGGGAGAATGAGAAGCTGAAAGCAAAGTTGGAAGCAATAATAGCCAAGTATCAAGGAAAGGCATACCTTGTTGAAGGGAAAAGTTAGGATGATATTGACTCTTACGAGGAACCTGTCAATTGCAATTATGCATATGCACTCATGCCAACTATGATAGAGAAATCCCCATCTCAAATACTGTTGCGTATTTCAGAGTATATATCAGACTTTAAGACAAGGAAGATATCTCAGAGTTTGCATGTGGCTGATTTTTAGGAGAAGATCTGGATTGACTGAAGAGAATATATATGTGTGTGTGTGTGTGTAAATATATATACAGTTTGGAAACTTGATCGTCTCGTTCTGCCGTTTTCGAAAAGGTATCGTACGCCCAAATCGGACATCGTATGCAAAATCTGCAGCCAAAACAGCGAAGCACCCCGAAAATAGAATTCAGCAGCGGAAAAACTATGTTTCTTGCAGCTCCGTTGATCAAATAATTACATACATAATAATACATAAGAACCAGCCTATTCTATTACATCTAGATCATAATCTAAAATAATTACAAATTGATTTACAAGATTACAAGATCAGAATAGGAAAAAATAAAACTATCACGATCAACCCTTGTGATTTACAACAGAACCACCATAAACTAGGGCTGGCAATTTCGGGTAGTGGGTCGGGTTCGTGTCGGGTCAACATTCTCGGGTAGTATTTTTGACCCAACCCGAACCCGACCCGAAAATTTAATGGGTACAGGTACCTAACCCGAACATGACTCGATTATATTTCGGGTTACCCGACACGACCCGAAATGACACGAAACTTTCGATTCGTGTCCAACCCGACACGAACAGACACGACCCGACACGACACGACCCGACCCGCTATTAATACAATTCACTAGAAATAGCCATAAATCATGTAATTCAGAGGAGAAATTGTCATATTCTCACAGGAGCTTAAATTTCATTACACACATATAGGAATTGTTCAAACATTCATAATTAAAATTCATAATAAAATTACAACTTGAATACAAATAAGTGGAAATTCAACGTGAATGTCACAAGGAAGTGGAAATATGTTGTCTGCAATTTAATTTAGCTTGAAAGTTGGACTGCACCAGTGCACCTCCTAACCAGTCACCTCCATTCACATATAAAGCATACTCTGCAATTCTGCATTCAAAGACAATTACATAATTTCAGAGCATTTAAAGCAATACACATAAATATATTCATTAATGTAGTACTCTATGAATTCACACTACAACAACAGACTAGTGTAATCAAGATGCCTGATAAAGTAATCTAATTAAATATTAGTAAATTGCTCTAACTGGTATACAAGAAAGAAGACTAGAATTGCAGCAAACTAATATCACTATTACAGTAAATAGATTTCCTAAAACAAGTCACAATAAATAGATTATGTAGTCTATAACTGTTAATAATAAACCAGAAATGGATCATCATGTTATAATAAGAAGTCTGAAGTTGAGGCTAATATTTTAGCTTATGTTAAGGCTGCTCAAAAGTGCATGAAATGGATCCAATACAAAAGCCAAAACAGGACAAATTTGTTTCTTTTTTAATCAATGCACAGATAGTTATGCTTGTAAAGATAGTAAGCTAACCTGAGAATATATCAGGATTAAGTATTATTTGACTCTTCTTTGGTAAGGTCTACATCCATGATATCTTCAGTAAGCTCTTCTAGCTTCAACTTTGCAGTAGCTACAATAAAAAACAGATATAGTGCAAGTCAGATAACATTCAACTAAAAAAATATAGTAACAAACTGACATGGTACTTGCCTTTTTCTCCGTAAAGCCAATCTCTTGTACACACAATTGCTTCCGCTGTATCCGGCAAAAGAGAACTCCGATATTGATCGAGTATACGGCCACCTGCACTAAAAGTATCTTCCGATGCCACAGTAGATATCGGGATACTCAGTATGTCACGAGCCATTGCAGATAACTCCGGATACCTAAACTGGTTACCTTTCCAATAATCCAAAATATTTAAATTGACTTTTCTATCAATTTTTGGCTCTTCCAAGTACAACTCCAGTTGGGTTTTTCTAGCACACTGAACAGACTCCTCATTTTCAAATTCATCAAGCTCCTATTTAATTACAAAAAATATATATCAAATCAGACCAAATATAAGACTACAGCCTACTGAAATTTATTTAGCAATTTAGTTCAATAAAATGTGCAGTCAATGACAAATACCCATCAGTAACTAGGGGTGAGCAAAAATTCTCCAAACCGTCCAAAACCGGCCGATCCAATCCGTTCAAACCGAATTTAACGGTTTAATAACGGTTTGGTTTGGTTATGGTTTCAAATTATAAAAACCGAATTATTTCGGTTTGGTTTCGGTTTTTACCTCCAAACCAACCGATAAATCCGAACCGAACCGAATGTGTAGATTTAAATATTAATATACATGTACTAATAATGTATTATTAAAAATAAAATTATAATCTACGAAAAAATGTAAAATCTTAAACATATAAAAGATATCCTAGTAAAGATTTTCTTTAAAAATATTATTTATTCTATTTTATGATATTAATTTCGATGTATGTATAATGTTCCCATTCTTTTTATTTATATTTTTATAAAAGTATACGAATCACATTTTTTTTATTTTCTTCCGTCTCTTTTTATCTATCAAGCTAATATATTCTTGTATCCTCTTTAAATATGATTAAATATAAAATATAAATTGAATTTTTCATTCCTTATTTTTCAAGTTAAAATTTAATTTTGTTGCTAACTTTGTTTTACATATAAAAAATGGTTTAAACCGAAACCAAACCGAACCGAACCGGTTTAAACGGATTGGTTTGGTCTGGATTTTAAACATAATGGTTTGGTTTTGGATTGAGATTTTGAAAAACCGATTATTTCGGTTTGGTTTGGTTTAGACCCTTCAAACCGCCCAAACCGCCCGATGCTCACCTCTATCAGTAACAATGGAAGTCCATAAATCAGATGTAAAACAGATTCTACCAGGGGCTGATTGTAACATAAACTTCATTCTTTCTTTTTCTCTAGCATAAGTCTTAAAGTACATCAGCCTTGCACGTATTTATTGAAATTGTTTGCACTTTATTATTCAAATAATAGTGTAGTGCTCTAAAACCCTCATACTCCACAAACTGAAATGGTTCCTCATGCATGATAATAGCAGCAACAAGTAATTCTCTATATCTCTCTTGGCTAAATTTAGGAGTTGCTAAATATAAACATGAACTTTCACGGGTTATAAGCATCTGACCAACGTCTCTAGTATTTCTCCTAACACATTTTTCTATATGCTTGTGAAGATTACCGGTACCAAAAGTACTAGGACAAGCATAGGTTGCACCACATTTTTTACACTTACAGCGCTGTTTTTTGTTCGGTGGTATCAGTGGAAGCATCTCAAAATGGTCCCAAACATCAGATTAGTCGCCTTCTACTCTGCGTGCCACTGGTTTCAACACTTACATTCCCGTCCGGAGGTGCTTCTTGGACTTCTACCTCCACCACATCATCTTCAATTTCTTGATTCAATTCCATATTTTCGCTGCCACTTTCCATTTACATCAATAAGACAGTAAATAGGGTTAGATAATCGAATCCAGTGGAGAGTTCGAGTGAGAGTTTGAGTGAAACTTACCAAATACGAATCCAGTGGAGAGGGCGACTGGACGAGTGAGAGTTCGAGTGGAGGGAGAGTTTTTGAAAGTGAAAAACAAAATCAGATATGAATCCAGTTGAGAGACTCAAATCGGAGTGAAGAGGGAGTGAGAGGGGAGGAGATTTGAAAAGAGAGGGATGGTTTTGGATTTGGAATTGGAAGGCGAGAGTCTGAGAGATTTAGGGTTGAGAAGGATGAAGGCGGCCGCTTAGATCTGTAAAAAGAAAGAAAATCAATAAGTATCTGTAGGGTTGTATGATGTATGTTAAGTATAAGCTTTAATATATAATATTTAATTGATATAATATATATATATGCGGGTTAATTTCAGGTTACCCGAACCCGACTCGAAATCGACCCGAATCCGAAATACCCTGACCCGAATTCGTACTTTGCGGGTCGAATTCGTGTCGGGTTCTCGGGTCGTGTCTGAAATTGCCAGCCCTACCATAAACCACGTGGAATTAAAACATGGCCATAATAGTGGATAATAACCTGCATCACAGAACCACTATATACATGCATATATAATCATGTCATGGACTACATATCATAAAACGCAGAACCTAGAACCTGGCTCTGATGCCATTGTAGGAACAAACAGATCTCGGCCCTGCGTTTTATGATGTTAATTAAAAGAGTACGAACATAATATTAACCTTAATCGCTACGGCGCAAGTGATTTAAATATACATTATCTACTGAATTCCCTGATTCTCCTTGGACGAAGTGTGGCCTTCGATCCCCAAGGTGTGCCTCTCCTTAAAGTTTCGAAAATCCAAAACCCTAGCTGGCTCCTTGAGAAAAACGGCTGCCTCTCTCAAACCCTCGGATGTGAATTCGTTTTTTGGTGTATCCCTAGCTTTGAGAGAACGAGAATATATATAGGCTACAGTAGAAATCATGGACCATTAGGTCAGGCCTTCCAATGACATTCCAGGCCAAGCCCAATGTCATTAAATATTTATTCAATCCACTAAAGAATTAATATTTGCACTACCTTTCCTAATTCCGTAAATTAATTAATTAATTCGACTCCCATATTAATTGCTTATAAATTCCCCATGTTTAAGATATCGCATGTCCATTAATTAAATTAATTTCTGACAATTAATTTAATCAATATCCTTTATCCTTGATCATCCACTCAACCTTATAATTATGCAAGAACAAATCTGCCTGCAGGACTAAAGCATAATTATCTTTATGAGCTTTCAAGTGGACATGATCACTCGAATATATTTTTCGGACACGGTTTCCTTTTATAGTTAATATCCCACTCTTTATATAATGTCATTGCCCAATACATAAATTCATAATTTAAAATAAATTACTTAACGTATGAATCAAAGTATGTGCATTAAATGCAAGTGTCAATCACTATATCCGGATTAAGAACCTAAGCAATAATAATATCATAGAATCTTAGTTCTATATTGTCAGAATGAAAGAAACAATTATTCTACTATTTTGATCTCGTTCAATATACACAAAGTATATAAGTATTATTCAATAGTCAAGATAAACTATTTCTAAATAATACTTCAGCTGTTCCAATGGTTTGTCTAACACCACTTCGACTGTGAACTTTTATTATATTATATAAAGAGTTTGACAACCTAACCTTCTGCTATCTCATTTGATACTAGATTGTCTACAATATATAATATACAGACAATGTGAAAACATGCATTCAAGATTCTCATATAATTGTTATATACTTCAAACGAATATTTCAGTATAAACCCTAACACTTTTCTCCTATTTCAGTAGCTAAATCAGCTCTAATTTCCATTTGGACCATGTCAAGACGAGATTCGATACTATCTTTACTCTTAAATTTCAAATATAACAGTGTCCCTATCAAACTATCACACACAATTTTCTCGATGTGCATAACATCGAGACAATGACGAATATGGTGGAATTTCCAATATTCTAATTCAAAAAAAAATTGATTTTTTCTTCCACACAAATTCAACCTTATTTGACTTTTTCTCCTTCCAAAACCTAAAATTCAGTTTTTCTTGCTGCTTTAGCACTTCTTCTCCGGACAAGGGTATAGATGCATGTCCAAATTCTTGTTCACCATCAAATGCGGCCTTTTGCCTTCTATAAGGATGGTGTCTACCTAAATAATGACGATGACCTTGGTAGCTCATTTTCCTACAGTGACTCAAATATTTAGCTCTAGTATCATCACCGCATATTGGACAACATTTACTACCCTTATATACAGACCCGGACAAATTCCCATATGCAGGGAAGTCATTAACTATCCACAACAGTACAACTTTTAGAGTGAATAGGATTTAGTAAATGCGTCGTAGACATTTGGTTCACCTTTCTCCCATAACTTCTTTAGATCATCAATCATTGGTAGGAGGTATACATCAATATTATTACCACGTTCATGGGGCCCAAAAACTAATAAAGTTAGCATCATAAATTTTCTTTTCATGCATAACCATGGAGGCATATTATATGTCAGACGACAGGCCAACAATTATACCTATTAGTCAGGCCATTGTTAAATGGGTTTATACCATCTGCTGCAAGTGCTAGACGTAAATTTCTTGCCTCAGCACCATACTCAGGCCACCTATAATTGATATTTCTCTAAGATGGAGAATCTGCTGGATGGCGCATGTGGCCATCTCTGATTCGATTGCTCGCATGCCAAGTCATTAGTTTCGTAGTTGACTCTGACTTAAAAAATCATTTAAACCTAGGAATTATAGGAAAATACCACATAACGTTCGCTGGTATATTAACCCTGACTCTACCATCTTTTGCAATCTTCCAGCGAGATAAATGGCAATTGGGACACTCAGTTGCCTCACTATATGTACCCGTGTACAACACACAATCATTCGAACAAGCGTGGAATTTTTTGTATTCAAGTCCTAAATTTGACAAGGTTTTTTTGGCTTCATAGGAATTACGAGGCAACACATGGTCTTTAGGTAGGATAGAACTAACAAAACCGAGCAAGTCAGTAAAGGCGCTATCGCTGATACCAAATCTAGCTTTCCAGTTATGCAACTTTAACATAGACTCTAACTTAGTGATATCACTTCCCTGAAACAAAGGTTGTTCAGCATCTGCCACAAACCTCTTGAACTCGAATGATTCATTATCATAATCCCCATCATTGTAGGATGTTTCATACATTTCATTTGTTTCTGATGTATGAGTCTACTTCAAAGCAGGACTCGTGCCAACGGATGACTTGCTACCCTTAGAAGATTGTTACGCATGCCATATCCACTTAACATACCCTAAGCTAACCCCATGTTCATACAAGTGACCTCTAATTGCTTTGACCGATAATTTTTTGAAATTGACACAGCGGCCGCAGGGGCATGGTATTTTCTTGGGGTTTTTAGCATTTCCTTCAGCAAAAATAAGGAAATTTTCGACACCAATTTCATATTGTAACAAATACCTATCTTCTCTAATCCATGACTTATCCATTTTCAACCTACCTGCTGATATATCATTATAATTATCAATATTTTCAGTTATATAATCAATTATACCTATATTATTATAAAATAATGTATACCTACCCATATCATCATATACAACAGTGAATTAAACTCCCATATAACATTATCATAATATAATGTGTTTTATAGTACTACAAAAAAAATTTACTCCCAAATAAAAGCAATAACACAAGGTAGAGGTGTAAAACATATATGTACTCACAAACACACAAGCATATACAACAAATGAATTTTACCACAATTAACATGATTCAAGTCAATGTACCACCTAATTAAAGAACAAACAGATTATATGAAACAAACCATCTTAAAGTTCAAAATTAAAACTAAAAATTAGGGTTTAAGTTCCCGAATTTCAAACCTACCATTTTCAAACTAATCAAATGCAGATGAAAACACCAAATCCAACCCCCCCAAATTACAAATAGATTACATGTGATATGGGTCTGAAATTGGCCCTAAAAATTGTTGGGTTATTTTGAGCCCGGGTCTGATTAGAGGCCTGAGTATAAAGGCCCGGATTCTGGGTTTAACACCCAAAATTCGTAACTAGCAGATTGAGGTTATAAAAAGCACGTTGGGCATCCACGTTTGAGAAACGTCGGCTGCCCAATCTCAAGGCTCGAGCCCCTAGCCCGTCCAGGGCCCAGAACTTGAATCCTAGTCCTACTAGGAGTCTGACTAATGAGTCCAGGACTCCGAGAGTCCTACAAGAACTCTAAATTTCGTGGATAACTATCTAGAGTCCTAGATAACCTCCAGCAGCTCAAGATAAGGATCAGGGATCAGTCCTATCCTAACTCTGACTCAAATACCTATTTCTACTAGGACTCTAACACCAGGGATCCTATTTCTAACCAGTCTCTAACCCTGAGACATCTATATAAAGGGCTCTACCCCTCCAAAATAGAACAACGTTTTTTGACTTGATTCTTCACCCCGCTGAAGATACGTAGGCACCTCGTGAGAACCTGTCTGAGTTCCGAGTCGCGAGATTAGTCAAAAAGCACGAAGCTCACCCCTCGATTTTTGATCTATAACATTTGGGGCCGTCTGTGGGAAGAAGACAACAACCATGGTGTCCACCAAATTATGCTCAGAAATTCATGCTCCTTCAAACGGAGACAACACTACAACCCAGGATCCACCCTCTTCTCAGGTCACCGCTGGAACCTTGAATCCCGTCACCACCACACCACCAGTCACGTTGACCCTTACTAGCAGTGGCACAACCACCGCTGCTCAAACCTCGATTCCTATGATTTTTGGCACGTTGCCCCCTATGACTAATGTTGTGGCCACAGCCACTGATTTTGGGACTCATTACTCAACCGTTGTGACGACCACAAGAGGACCAACAGATGAGTATGTTGTTTATACGGACGACTCCTCTGAAGATTCAGCGAGGGACTATGATATTCCCCCACAAAGAAGAAGAGATGGAAATCAGAGCCGAGGCTCCCACCACAACACTAGGCAGAATAATCTCGAGTCCCGTCGACCCACGGACCAGGAGTACGAAGCTAGGATTCGAGCTTATGAACAGGAGATAGCTCAATTGAAAAGAGACAGGGCGGCATATCAGGTCAGGCAGCCACCGCCCGAACCTCGGCACCAGACTGAATACCCTCAGAACGCAGGTATGAATAGAATTCACTTGTTGGCTACAGGTGATCTAGATAACCCGATTCCCCCATTCACCGAGGAGATCATGGAAGCAAGGATTTCTCGGAAGTTCAAGTTGCCCACTATTAAGGCGTATGATGGAACGGGTGACCCCACGAATCATGTACGAACCTTTATGAATGAATTGCTGTTGCAACCAGTCACGGAGGCCATTAAGTGTCGAGCCTTTCCCCAAACCTTGAGTGGGATGGCACAACACTGGTATAGTCGACTACCCCCTAACTCTATATCCTTGTTTGGAGATTTGAGCCGAGCTTCCATAGGCCAGTTTATTGGGAGTAAGACCCACGCTAAGAGTTCAGCCTCGTTGATGAACCTTCACCAAAGCAGGAACGAATCCCTCAGAGACTATATGAATAGGTTCACGAAGGAGGCGCTCAAGGTCCCGGATTTAGACCAGAAAGTAGCAATGATTGCCCTACAGCAAGGATCCACGGATGATAATTTACGCCGATCACTAGCCAAGAGGGCCCCAGAAAACATGAATGAGCTCCAGGAGAGGGCCGGGAAGTATATCAAGGCTGAGGAAAGCCTGAAAAAATCCCAGAATAACCAGGGACCGACCCTGAACCCAAAGAAACGTGGAAACAACACCGAGTACAACGCGGATAGTAAGTATTCAAAGACAGGGGACAATGATAAGTCCCCGACCAAAAAGAGAGCAGGACCGAGGTTCACTGAGTATGCAAGGCTGAATGCCCCTAGGAATCAGATCCTGATGGAAATTGAGAAAGACGGAAGTGTTCGATGGCCGAAGCCTATTAGGACTGACCCCGAAAAGAGAAACAAGGACTTGTATTGCAGGTTTCATAAGGATACAGGACATAAGACCGATGATTGTCGGCAGTTGAAGGATGAGATTGAGTTTTTGATCCGGAAAGGCAAGTTCTCCAGGTATACTAGGGATACAGATAGGAATCCCCGTGACAATGATAATCGTGAAAAAGACAACGATGATAGGGATAAGAGAAACCAGTTTAGAGGGCTTGTGATCAATGTAATCTCTGGAGGACCGACCGCAGCAGGCCTATCTAGTAACTCACGAAAAGCTTATGCTCGTGAAGTGATGTGCATATTTGGAGAGCCCCTGAAGAGGGCAAAAATTGAGTTTGCTCTATCATTCGACAATTTAGATCTTGATAGAGTTAAATTTCCCCATGATGATCCTTTGGTAATCACCCCGGTGATTGGAAACTCTTCTGTAAAAAGAGTACTCGTCGATAGTGGAGCCTCAGTAGATATCTTATTTCATGATGCATATGAGAAGATGGGATATTCTGATTCGCAATTGACCCTTTCAGATATGCCTATATACGGCTTTAATAACGTGTAGACAAAGATTGAAGGTATGATCCAACTACCCGTGACAATGGGCACCGAGCCTAGACAGGCCACATGTATGTTGAATTTCTTGGTCGTCAAGGCTTCATCAACCTACAATGCTATCCTTGGGAGGACAGGGATACCTGCTTTTAAAGCAATCCCATCCACCTACCACTTGAAGATCAAATTCCCTACCAAGAACGGAGTGGGAGTTATGTGGGGGCTCTGAAATCTGGAGGGACCGGGGGGCAGGTTCTCCCAATTGAGGACTTGGATGTCCGAGAAGAAGAGAAAATTAAGGAGAGGGAAACCTGCTGAGGACTTGGTTCCCATCTCCCTATATCCGGACGAGCCCGAGAAGGTGACCTATGTAGGGGCGTCGCTCCCCGAGGATATGAAATCCGAATTTGTGAAATTCTTGAGAAACAACCGGGATGTGTTTGCTTGGACCGCTGCTGATATGCCAGGGATTGATCCCCTCTTTATGACACACACGCTTAATGTGAACCCAAATTGAAAACCCGTGAAACAAAAGAAGAGAAGTTTTGCCCCTGAAAGGCAAAAAGCCATAAAACAGGAGGTCGATAAGCATTTGGAAGCAGGTTTTATAGAGGAAATCCAGTTCCCAGAATGGCTAGCCAACCCAGTCATGGTCAAGAAAGCTAATGGAAAGTGGAGGATGTGTGTAGACTTCACAGATTTGAATGATGCTTGTCCTAAGGACTGTTTTCCTCTCCCAAGAATAGATACTCTGATCGAATGTACAGCTGGGCACGAGATGTTGAGCTTTATGGATGGCTTTAGTGGATACAACCAGATCCGAATGAATAAGGTTGATATTCCTAAGGTATCATTCATCACTGATTTTGGTATCTTTTGTTATTTGGTTATGGCGTTTGGTTTAAAGAATTCAGGAGCCACATATCAACGCCTAGCAAATAAGATGTTCAAACATCTGATGGGAAAAAGCATGGAGGTCTATGTTGATGATATGCTGGTGAAGAGCTTGAACAATGCTGATCACCTTGAGCACCTGAGAGAGGCTTTTGAAGTCCTGAGGACACACAAGATGATGTTGAATCCAGCCAAGTGTGCCTTTGGAGTTGGGTCTGGAAAATTTTTGGGTCTGATGGTCTCGAAACGTGGGATTGAGGCCAACCCCGACAAGATAAAGGCCATCCTTGATATGGAACCGCCTAAGTCTATAAAGGATGTTTAAAAGTTAATAAGAAGAATCGCGACACTAGGACGTTTCATCTCGAAGTCAGGGGATAAGTGCTTGCCCTTCTTTAAGGCTTTGAAGAAAGTTAAAGATTTTGAATGGACAAGTGAGAGCCAAAAGGACTTTGAGCAGTTGAAGAAGTATATGGCAGAGCCACCACACTTGTCAAAGCCCATAGATGGAGAAACATTATATGTCTACTTGGGTGTCTCTGAGAAAGCACTGAGCGCGGTCTTGGTTCGTGAGGATCGAAAAATCCAGAAACCCATCTACTATGTTAGTAAGATTTTGCATGGAGCAGAGCTCAATTATTCTGTGATTGAGAAGTTTGCCTTAGCCATGATTACATCTTCAAGAAAGCTGAGGCCTTACTTCCAGGCTCACAAAATTGAAGTCTTGACAGACCAGCCCCTTAGGAACATAATGCATAGCCCGAAGGCTAGCGGAAGATTAATCAAATGGGCAATAGAGCTCGGGGAATTCCAAATTCAATACAAACCACGGGTGGCAATCAAGGCTCAAGCTCTAGCTAACTTCCTCGTTGAATGCACCATTGACCACAAGGAAGTCGGGGGGCAGGAGAGTAAGGTAGATGAAAGGCATATGTTCAGCCTATTTGTATTTAAAGAGGTACAACTCATCTCAGATAAGAAAGATCGGTAAATAGCAAGTCATCGGAATCCGTACGAAGAACGTCAAATGATTTATGGGAATTATATATCAGATAAATTCCAGGATGCTGCTGCACACCACTGAAAGAAGTTCATTAATATGTTCAAGCCTCAGTGCACAAATAATCTTTTGTGGCACGTCCAGGAGTTCAGAAGATATAAAGTTTCTATACTTTATTTTATCAGAAGATTCCATTTAATGAAGAAGTACTTACAAGACGAAGACTCGACGAACAAACCAAATTCTTATTGATTATGTGACGAAGAATATTTGATTTAACTAGATACAGATGAACCAGACAGTACATCTGTGTATCAGTTATTCAAATTAAATATTTGAAGTCAAGCAGAAGTGGAAGTTCGTTCGTTCGACAAATCAAGAAGAAGTTATTAAAGTTTAAAGAAGACCAGGAGCAGTTCTGCTGAAGGTTGAATGATTAAATATTTAATAGACTATTATTTCACTTCTCAAATAATTATATTAATTATGTAATTTATTTATTAAATTAATTCACTCTCGAATTAATTTAATTTATGAATTTATATGATTAACTTAATTAAATGAATAATTTTCTATTTTTTATTTGCTTTTATATTCCTTTTTAATCAACAAAACAAGCTCAGCAAGACAATCCTTGATTGTCTTACTGATCCTACTTCATGGGATGAAAGGAGTATGCAAGACAATTCTTTTGAATTGTCTTGCCGAATGGATCAGAGGTGTGCAAGACAATTCAATTGAATTGTCTTGCCGAATGGATTAATGTTGCAGCAAGACAATTCAAATGAATTGTCTTGCCGAAGTTAACACCTCTGCCAAGACAATTGGTTTGTCTTGCCGAGAGTTTCTCCTCTGCCAAGACAATCCTTTTGTCTTGACGAATGCTTGAAGGTATGCAAGACAATCCTGAATTGTCTTGCCGATTCTTGTGATTGTCTTTCTGCCAATAGGATTGTCATACCTTCCCTTCTAATTGTCTTTCTGACTTGGTTAAAGATTGGTAGACAATCTGTAATTGTCTTTCCTTGCCTTATATTGTCTTGCCCAAGCCTAGACTGCAATCAGGGAAAGCAGAGATCTGAATGAGATATCTCTGGAAAGACTCTACGGAGTTCTGAAAACTTATGAACTGGAACAAGTTCAGACAAATCAGAGATATGGATGGGGTAAAACACAGAACCACTCAAGAGCTCTAGTTGTTGAATCACCTACACCGGAAGAAAAGAAGGATGTTGTTGTTCCTTCTAAAACCACTCAGGATTTTGTTGTACCTGAGATGGGTCAGACTGCTTCTTCCAGTGGTGATGATGAGTTCTATACAATGGAAGAGCTAGAACTGTTGGAAGATCAATCTCTATCACTGTTTGCCAAGAAGTTTGGAAACATGAGATTCCGGAAGAACCCTTCCTATAAATACAAACCTACTGCTAGTAAGTTTCAGAAGGGAGGTTATTCATCTTCCACAAGCAAAGGAGGATACAAGACTGGGATGGTGGATAGAAGTAAATTTAAATGTTTCAACTGTGGTGAACCTGGACACTTTGCAACTGAGTGCAAGCAGCCCAAGGTTCAAGGAAAGAGAAAGGACTCGTACGACGAGCTGAAGCAGAAGTATGATGCCTTAGTAAGAAAGCATCAGGGAACTTCTAGAGGTCAAAACTTCAAAAGCAAATCTTATCTTGCAGAAGGCAAAAGCTGGGATGATACAGATAGTGATGAAGAGGAGCAGCTAGGGAATGTTGCTTTCATGGATAATACTGGATCATCTTCACCTCCTCCTGCTGGAAGCTTTCAGGTAGATCCTACATGCCCTAAACTGTTTATGCAATTAGGACTTGAAAGAGATGATGTTATTAAGAAGTTGAAAGCTGCCAATATTAAAATTGATACGTTAGTCTTAGATATTCATGCTTATAAGATGAATGAGATGAATGTATTGAAACCTAAAATTGAACAACTTACTATGGATTTAGGATTACAAATTGCTAAAGTCAGAGTTCTAGAAAAAGGTGAGATTGCTTTAAGACTTCAGCTAGACGAAGAGAAAGTGAAATGTAAAGCCTTCAAGGATGCCTCCACTATAGTCAAAGAGCTTAATGATAAACAAGAGATCAAGAGAACTGTTGGAATAGGCTTTGACTATAACAAATCTGTAGGTAAGGCTAGTAACATTACTCCCTTTAAGAAGAGTGCTGAGGAGAGAGGAATTCCTTTTGTTTTGAAAGATTCCCCTCATCATTTGTTTAAATCCTCAGTAGCTGAACCTCTGTTAGAAACTCCTGTCGTCATTAAATATGAACTCAAACAGGAAGACCTTAAAATGAAAGAGAGTAATGAGATGAGAGATGAGATTCTGACAAACCTGAAACCAATCAAAGTGAAAGGCAATGTTAGGTTGCCTAAAGCTGGTTTAGGTGTCAACTCAGAAAGAACTAAGTTCAACAAGCCTAATAACTTTGTGAATAGTAAGAACAGAAACAATAGATGTCATTCTACTGAGAACTTCAAATCTGTTAATAATGTTAGAGTAGAATCTGTTGATGTTCCTACTATTGTGACTGATATTCCTGTTGCTCCTGTATTTGATGCATGCCATAAATTTTGTGGTGTTGATAATTGTATGCTTTGTGCTTTCAATACTATGTCTGCTTATTTTAAGAATTTATATGCTAAAAATGAAAACACGTCACCAAGACAACACACAAACAAGAAGTATGCTAGGGCAAAGACTGCTAGTCCTCCTCGTGTTAGGAAGGAGACTTATGTTCCAAAGCCTAAAACTAAGGTTTATAAGGTTTTTGTTAAGGAAGTAAGTTCAGTCAAGTCTAAATCGAGTATCAGTCCAAGAGGCTCTTTTGTTACACCTGATAGAAATCAGTTCTTTAAGTTTGCTGGACCCAATCAAATGTGGGTCCCAAAGAATGTTTAATCAAGTTGTCTTTTGCAGGGTGCCAGTGGAGTTGTTCGAGTTGTTTGGGTGCTTGACAGTGGAGCGTCAAGGCACATGACTGGCAATAGATCCCTGCTGACTGAAGTGAGAGAGGCAACTGGACCTACAGTAACTTTTGCTGATAATAGCAAGGGTCGTACTGTTGGATATGGCAAGTATAAAGTTGGAAGGATCATCATAGAAGAAATTGCACTAGTTGAAGGACTACAACATAATCTCCTTAGTGTCAGCCAGTTTTGTGACAAGGGTTATTATGTTCACTTTGAAAAGGAAATATGTATAATCAAACATACCAAGGATAAACATCCTTCAGTATGTGGCATCAGGAAAGGTAACATATTTGTAGCTGATCTATCTACTGGACCAGGAAATGAATATCACTGTTTCTATGCAAAAGCATCTTCTGAAGACAGTCAGTTATGGCATAAGAAACTCTCACACCTGAATTTCAAAACTATAAACTCTCTGGTCAAGAGAGATTTGGTGAGAGGTTTACCTTCCCTGGAATTTACATCTGATGATCTCTGTGAAGCTTGTCAGAAAGGGAAAGTGAAGAGAGCATCTCACAAAAGCAAGACCATCAATAGTATCACTGAACCATTGCACCTGTTGCACATGGATTTATTTGGCCCAGTGAATATTACTTCAATTGATGGAGGAAGATATGCTTTGGTCATTGTGGATGACTTCTCAAAGTTTACTTGGGTTTACTTCCTAGCTTCCAAGGATGAAACTCCCCTGACAGTAATTGATCATATCAAGCAAGTTGAATTGGAAAAGGGTGTTCCTGTAAAAGCTGTAAGATCAGATAATGGAACTGAGTTCAAGAATCAAACCTTAATCAACTTTTACTCTGACAAGGGAATCAACAGACAGTACTCAGCACCAAGGACTCCACAACAGAATGGAGTCGTCGAAAGAAAGAATCGTACACTGATTGAAGCTGCTAGAACAATGATTGCTGAAGCAAAGCTTCCTCTGTACTTTTGGGCTGAAGCTGTGAGCACTGCCTGCTACACCCAGAACAGAACCTTGATCAATAAGGATCACATGAAAACTCCCTTTCAACTGTATAACAACAAGAAACCATATGTCAAACATCTTCATGTCTTTGGAGCCAAGTGCTTTGTTCCTAAAGATGGTGAAGAGAACTTAAGTAAGTTTGAGCCAAAGGCATATGAAGCAATCTTTGTTGGTTATACCAAAATTGCTTATAGAGTTTTTGTGATTGACACTCTGTCAGTGAAAGTTAGTGTCAATGTTACTTTTGATGACACTAAACTTCCTAGTCTACAATCTGCTGATCCATCTGAGTCTCTGAAGTTTGACAACTATCCAGATTCTGATTCAGATGATGATATGCCACCTGAGGTTGCAACAGGAAATGACAACAATGATGGTGATGATCCAGGCAATGGTGGAGGAAATGGTGGAAACACTGGAGATTCCACTAGTGCCAGTGGTGGATCATCAAGTCAACCTGGCAACAACTCAAGGGGAGCTGATGGATCAACTAGTCACACATTTCAGCTCAATGATAATACTGCTGAATCATCAAGGACACATCTTCCAAGGGAAAGGATTTGGAGCAGAGATCATCCCTTTGATTTAATTATTGGTGATCCTGATGTTGGTGTCAAGACTAGAAGTGCTACGACAAATGAATGCCTATTCTCAGGGTTTCTATCTCAACTAGAACCAAAGAAAATAGAAGAAGCACTTGCTGATCCTGATTGGGTTCTTGCCATGCAAGAAGAACTCAATCAATTTGAGAGACAAGAAGTCTGGGCCCTGGTTCCAAGACCAAAAGGAAAATCTACCATTGGAGCTAGATGGGTCTTCCGTAACAAGTTAGATGGTGATGGCATTGTTGTGAGGAACAAAGCCAGACTGGTTGAAAAAGATTATTCACAAGAAGAAGGAATTGATTATGATGAAACCTATGCTCCAGTTGCTCGTCTTGAAGCCATCAGAATATTTCTTGCATTTGTTGCACACTCCAACTTCAAGGTTTATCAAATGGATGTGAAAAGTGCATTTCTGAATGGTAAGCTGGAAGAAGAAGTATATCTGGAACAGCCCCCTGGCTTTGAAAATCCAGAGTTTGCTTATTTTGTATACTTCCTATTCAAAGCAGTCTATGGACTCAAGTAGTCACCAAGGACATGGTATGACACTTTCTCTGAGTTTTTAATTGAAAACAATTTTACTAGAGGTGTCATAGACAAAACTCTCTTTTACAAATTGCATGATAAGGATATGATATTTGTGCAAATATATGTTGATGATATTATATTTGGTTGTACTAACGATAACTTGTGCAAGAGATTTGCTAAATTGATGCAGAGTAACTATGAGATGAGTATGATGGGTGAGCTGTCCTACTTCCTTGGTCTTCAAGTAAGCCAAAAGGAAGATGGAATATTCATTTGCCAATCTAAATATGTCAAAGATCTTCTTCGAAAGTACAATCTAGAAGACTCTTCACCGGCAAAAGACACCCATGGCCACTGCCACAAAGCTTGACCAGGATAAATCTGGTAAGAAAGTTGATATCACAAGCTATCAAGGTATGATTGGCTCTTTACTTTATCTCACTGCAAGTAGACCAGATATCATGTTTGCAACATGTTTGTGTGCTAGATTCCAAGCTAATCCTAAAGAATCACATCTTATAGCCGTCAAAAGAATCTTTAGATATCTTAAGGGTACACCTGGATTAGGTATTTGGTACCCTAAGAATACTGGTTTTGACTTAACCGGCTATACAGATTATGATTATGCAGGATGCAGGATTGATAGGAAGAGTACGTCTGGAAGCTGTGAATTTCTAGGACGTCGGTTGGTTTCCTGGTACAGCAAGAAGCAGCACTCCGTGTCTACCTCTACTGTTGAAGCTGAGTATATAGCTGCTGGAAGCTGCTGTGCTCAGATCTTGTGGATCAAGAATCAACTAAATGATTATGGTGTTGTAGTAAACAAAATTCCTATATTTTGTGATAATACAAGTGCCATAGCCATTTCCAACAATCCGGTTCAACATTCAAGAACCAAGCACATTGATATCAGGTATCATTTCATTCGAGAACATGTCATGAATGGTACAGTGGTGTTACATTTTGTACCCACGACTGAGCAAATTGCTGACATCTTCACGAAACCACTGGATGAATCCACTTTCTCTAAGTTGGTTTGTGAGTTAGGGATGTTAAATATGACATAGTTCTCTTGTATATATTTTTCATATGTATTATATGTTTTTGTATATTTTTTTTATTTTCTGTGTAATTATTTCTATTTTATTAGATTTTATATGATATTTTGTATATTATCTGATAATATTCTGAGTAGTTATGCAAGCTTATATATTAATCTATAATTTTCTAAGTGCTCTTATACTCCCCTGTGACATTCTCTAGGCATTTAGATAATTATTTGTATTTATTTTGTATTTTTCAAAATTAATTAAGCATAAATATTTGAGTTTAAGTTAATTCATGTTATTGAATTAAAGTTAAATTCATAAGTATTTATATATTTAATTAAAGTTGGAATTTACAAAATATTCGTGTAATATATATAGTATTGTTTTATTATAGGTTTTTGATTTTAATTGCAAAAAGTTTTATCTTTGAAAAATAATCAAAAATCATATTAATATATCATATTATTTCTTATTTCAGAAAGACATTTCGTTTGTCTTACTGATTTGGTTTGGTTGTTCGGTAAGACAATTCAATTGTCTTACGCGTATGGCTGACTCGGCAAGACAATTATTTTGTCTTTCTCAGTTTATTTTCGCCCAGTTCGGTAAGACAATGAAATTGTCTTACTGACTACACTCAAGTCATTGCTTCGTCTCGGCAAGACAATTCAAAATTGTCTTACCGAGACTCAACATTCATTGTCTTACTGACGCTTCTTTTGTCTGCTATGTGTGTAATCTCGGCAAGACAATTTTCTTTTGTCTGTCTTACTTATACCCTCGACCGCAGTTCAACAAGACAATTACGATTGTCTTGCTGACTGCACTTCATCTTCTCCATCCGCAACTCCGATCATATTCACACACACGAACTCGACCACTCGTTTTTCAAGTTTTAGAGTTAAAAACTTGCTGTTTTCTGTGTATTCAAGCTAGACGCTTGCTGGTTTGGTTTAAATCGCCGGAATTAAGTCGGAACTCTGCCGGATTTTAGTCGGATTTTCAAGCTTTTCGACTGGGCTTTCTTGCTGTGGTTTGCTCTTGATTCATTTACTCTACTCCTGCGACTTGGTTTGATCAGACTTGGTATTAGGGTTTTGGACTGATTTAAGGCCCTGTTTGGTTGTTTTACTCTTCTGATCCTAAGGGACTGTTTGGATGTGTGGTTGTTTGGAGTTAATTGAACTATAAACTAAGGCTTCGTTTGGCTTGTGACATTCAGAGTTTGGATCATTTGTTTTGGAAGTGCCATTTAAATTAATTAAATTTTAATTCGATATTATTCCAATATTTCGAATTACTAATTAATTAATTAAATTTTAATTATTAATTGAACTTTGCGAGACATTTGAGAATTAACATTTTATTTGAAAAATTCTCGCTTAATTCAATTGTTAATTATTAAAAAAAAATGGCTGGAGAATTTGAGATTGCTGAGACAAATTATTGCGCTAATTTGAACTTCGAGGATTGTTCTGATAGATTCAAGAAGTGGATCCGTTTCCTGACTCAACAAAGTCTCGTCAGTACTGCACTAACTGCTGATATTCCCATACAAGTGCAACCACTCTTCGACTTCTACTCTAATGCCGTCAACTCTACAACTCTCGAGAATTATAAGTTGATTGGTGATCTGCCAAATGGACGAAGGATTGTTATAACTGTCGATGATGTGAACCGGATTCTAGGGTTTCCAAGGAACAACTTTCAAGTGGATCCAACCAGTGAACAGATTACTCAATTCTTTCAAGACATCCACTATCAGGGACAAATTTTTCTTCCTAAAATGTCTAAGAGCAAATTGAAGGCTGAATGGGATGTCTTCTTCGATACCTTGGCAAAGGTGTTTGCTCCAACCACAAGGCAGAATTTTCACAACATATCTTCCATGCTACAAATCTGTGGATTCTCTGTGGCTTATAATCGTCGAATTAACTTCGGGAAGATATTACTCAAGGAGATTATCAGAAAAATGGGTTCTGTCACTCAGAGATCCATTCATGACAATGCCAAAGTTGAGTGTCACTTTCCTAGATTCTTAATGATGTTCTTACATGACAAAATGAATGATGCAGATAGAGCCATGTACGTTGATTCTGCAGTGGTGCCTATTCTAAGGACTTGCACCAAGATTCAATCAAGACTTGCTAATCAGAAGAAGCATGAGAATGTGCCTCTTGTTGTGACTCCCTACATGCTGGAACAGTTTAATGTTCCCCTTCAACCTGTCCAAGTTCCTGAGCCTCTACAACAGCAACAATATCATCCTGAACAACAGCAACTGGATCAACCTGAAATTCAAGAAGAACAACCTCAACAACAATCTCCTCCACAAAACTTCCAACCACTTCAACTCCTTCAAGACTATCAATCATCCAGCCAATCCTCACATTACTCTCCCTACAACCCTCCTTACAACTCACCACATCAATCACCTCACCAATCATCATACAACTCTCCTCACCTATCTCCAAACCAATCCCCTCCACATTACAACTTCTTCCCATACCAACAAGCCTCCATCTTTCCTTCTCAGTCTGAACCAACACCTTCACCTACACATACACATAACATTCCTCAACCACAATCCACCTCTCAGCCTCTGCCTGCTGATTCTGCTATCAATCCAGAGCTACAGGACTTCAGGACAGATTTACAGGTAGCTCAGGTACTTTCTAATCTCACTGATACCTTTAATATTGATATTGCAGATTTTGATTGTGATATTGGATTTGATTTCCAGACTCCCAGCAATGAACCTGAAAACACCCAGGTTCATAACCAAGCTGACGTTTCCATTTCAACAACTGATTCTTCATCAAACACTTCAAACAACACTACTTCAACCCCTGTTGTTAGAAAGGTTGCCCGGAAACGGAGTGGGAGTGCAATTTTGAGAGATCCCGCAGCTCTGTCTCATAAGAAGCAAAGGGTGGCAGAACCAGAGACAACTGCAGCTGCATCCATTTCCTCCCAAAAGGATTTGGACACTGAAATGGTAAATATACAGTCTCTAGATTCATTCTCTCCACAGAATGCATTTATTGAAATTGGCCGTCCGACCGCGGTATCCTGTGAAGAGTCAAGCACACAACTAGCACTCACGCTAGTAAACACTGAACCTTTGTCTTTTGATTCTTCACTTAGAGAGAGCACAGGATTTCAAAACATATCATATGAAAAATTTTCTGATCACTCTTTCTTTTTGGATCAGGATCTACTTGGCAACCTGCAAGTACATCAGCCTTCACAGGCATCTGAAGGACAATTTGTTCCTTCACTTCCTACGGTTCCATCTCAGGGAACTATGGTTGTATATACAGGTACTGGTGACGGTGTGATAAACACGAGTGAAATCAGGCAAACACCGAGCGAAACACATGCACGAGATGATAGTGACAAATCTTTGAGTGTTCGTGAGGTGAGTGCACACACCAACACTGATCTACTTCAGGAACAAATGGCTGCTATGAAAGCTGAGATTGAGAGGTTGAATGCTGAAAATGCTAGATTCAGAAGTGGAGAGCTGGTGACTCTACAGGAGAAAATTGCTGATACTTCCTTTACTTCTCTGCAAAAGGAATTGAATGATCATGTCAAGGGTATTCACTCTAGGATGGACAAATTTGACAAGAATCAGGAGCTCTGTATGACTAAGCTTGACAACTTGGAGCACACTTTGGCTCAAGTTGTTCAACACTTGAAGATCAATCAGTCTACATCTCAGTCTACTCCAGAGGATCACTCAACTAAGGGGGAGAAGGACAAGGAAGACAAAGATGATAACAACAATGCTGATGCTGCAAATAGGAGTGATAAGGATGGTGATGCTGATAGGAGTGACAAGGGTGGAGAAAGAGCAAGTGGCAAAGAATCTTCTGAAGCTGATAAAAGCTATAAAAGGTCTAAAGGCAAAGAACCGTTACATCAATCTGAAAATGTCTTCAACACTGACAATTATGATGATTATCCCAAAGACATGGATGATGATGACGTATTCGATGCTACCTATCGTCAGGCTGAAGAAGAAGGTAAATTTGACGAAAGTTATTTGTTTCAGGAAGAACCTGTTGATCTTGAACACAAGGAGAATGTCCGGAAGTTCAAGGCAGAAAATGAAGCCAGGAAGCGTAAGCTTCGTGATTATCAGAAACTTTTGGAGGACAAGTTGATCACAGAGGAACAAATCAAGATTGAAAAGCAGAAAATCTATGATGCTGCGATCAAGCAGAAGAATCTTGAGATTAAAAGAAAAGAAGGAAAAGGCTGGGACATTGCAAGAAGAATATTCAATGGACCTCAAAGGGAAACTTTCGATGATAGGAAGTTCTTATCTCTGATCTATGATCTTCGAGAGGTAAACCCTGATGAGGATGTTTTTATGCATGCCTTTGCCTTAGAGCTAGAATATGTAACTGTTGCTGTTAGGGGTTTGCTAGAAGAGTGGGAGCTGATTGTCTACACACAGAGGAATGGTTCATTCAGACTATCTGTCGAATTTCTCAAATCATTCTCTGTATCTGAGCTCTGGGTACTTCACAACAAAGTCAAGCGTTGCTCCAACTTGAATGAACTTCTTCGTGACAAACTGTTGGATTGTGTTGTTTTCAATAGTCCTCAGGTTGTTATGAACCCATCCTGTGTCAAGTTCGTTCATCAGGAAATCCTCTGCACTGTCTATCTAAACGAAGAGGCTTTGCCAAAGTACCCTGCCAAACGTCTGGCTCTAGCATCCACCTTACTAAGGACCAAGGGCTTCGCTTCTAAAGCCAAGTCTGATGCTGATGATGTAATCTCATCCTACTGCACTCGAAGAAATATTTCTCAATACTTTCGGAGGCTGAAGGGTGTAACAAAATCTCAGCCATCTGACTTTCGTGAAGACCCTGTGGAACTGGAAGTACTTCACCAGCTAGCTCTGGCTCGTGAAAGAAAGAAGCGTGGAGAATCCACTCCAGCTGAAGAGCCTACTCAGAATGAGCCTTCTACTCCAATCATTCATGTGTCAGATATAGAAGAAGGAGAAGTCTCTCGCTCTGAGTGAATAGATTGATTAGGATATTTGTTAGATATGTTCAAGGAACATCCTTTTGTAATCTATTAATGATCATGGTTTAATGTTTAATGCAAAACCATAAACTTTTGCTATTTACATTCCAATGTTTAAATCTTTGTCTTATCTGTTAGTTGAGTTATCCTCTAGGAAATTTGCATGTTATGTTAACAAACAAATAGGGGGAGATTGAAAGGCATATGTTCAGCCTATTTGTATTTAAAGAGGTACAACTCATCTCAGATAAGAAAGATCAGTAAATAGCAAGTCATCGGAATCCGTACGAAGAACGTCAAATGATTTATGGGAATTATATATCAGATAAATTCCAAGATGCTGCTGCACACCACTGAAAGAAGTTCATTAATATGTTCAAGCCTCAGTGCACAAATAATCTTTTGTGGCACGTCCAGGAGTTCAGAAGATATAAAGTTTCTATACTTTATTTTATCAGAAGATTCCATTTAATGAAGAAGTACTTACAAGACGAAGACTTGACGAACAAACCAAATTCTTATTGATTATGTGACGAAGAATATTTGATTTAACTAGATACAGATGAACCAGACAGTACATCTGTGTATCAGTTATTCAAATTAAATATTTGAAGTCAAGCAGAAGTGGAAGTTCGTTCGTTCGACAAATCAAGAAGAAGTTATTAAAGTTTAAAGAAGACCGGGAGCAGTTCTGCTGAAGATTGAATGATTAAATATTTAATAGACTATTATTTCACTTCTCAAATAATTATATTAATTATGTAATTTATTTATTAAATTAATTCACTCTCGAATTAATTTAATTTATGAATTTATATGATTAACTTAATTAAGTGAATAATTTTCTATTTTTTATTTGCTTTTATATTCCTTTTTAATCAACAAAACAAGCTCAGCAAGACAATCCTTGATTGTCTTACTGATACTGCTTCATGGGATGAAAGGAGTGTGCAAGACTATTCTTTTGAATTGTCTTGCCGAATGTATCAGAGGTTTGCAAAACAATTCAATTGAATTATCTTGCCGAATGGATTAATGTTGCAGCAAGACAATTCAAATGAATTGTCTTGCCGAAGTTAACACCTCTTCCAAGACAATTGGTTTGTCTTGCCGAGAGTTTCTCCTCTGCCAAGACAATCCTTTTGTCTTGTCGAATGCTTGAAGGTATGCAAGACAATCCTGAATTGTCTTGCCGATTCTTGTGATTGTCTTTCTGCCAATAGGATTGTCATACCTTCCCTTCTAATTGTCTTTCTGACTTGGTTAAAGCTTGGTAGACAATCTGTAATTGTCTTTCCTTGCCTTATATTGTCTTGCCCAAGCCTAGATTGTCATACCTTCTTTGTATTTGTCTTTCCTAGCTTGTAATTGTCTTGTCTAGTGATTGTCTTTCATGTACAATGCTTTGCCTATAAATATGGCATTCATTCTTCATTTCTAATTGTTCATCACTTTGATATTCAAAGCATTTGTAAACCTTTCAAGTTGTTCGTAACTTGCTTGATCGTTATATCCACAGTTTTCTGTGCTTTGATAACCCGGTTGTTTTAATCACTAAATCTAGAATATACCCTGTCGAATTTATTCTACGAACTTTAGTGGACATTAAAACTGAACCATTTTAATTATATAACGACTTCAAACATTGTTATATTAATTAATTATAATCTGATTAACAAGTTATATTCAATCAGATTCACTTCCGCGAGAATTTGGTATCGATTGTATTCAACCCCCCCCCCTTCTACAATCGTATCTGGACCTAACAGTAGAGGAACCCAAAGAAGAGGAGAAACCTAAAGAGTATTGGTTACTATTTTTTGACGGAGCTTCAAAAACAAAAAATAGTGGGGCAAGGATGGTGCTCCGAAGCCCGGATGGGTTCACGGTCGAGTACGCGATCAAGTTAGACTTTCCAACTACCAACAACGAAGCTGAGTATGAGGCCCTTATAGCTGGATTGGGATTGGCGAGAACCCTGAGGGTTAAAAACCTGAAAGTCTGTGGGGACTCAAGACTTGTGGTGTCACAGGTTAATGGAGAATTTGAGGCACGAGAAGAAACAATGCTGAAATACTTGAGGATTGTTAAAGCTCATATGACACAATTTGAAGAATGTATGGTAGAACATATACCCAGGGAAGAGAATGCAAAGGCTGATGCCTTATCCCAGTTTGCATCCTCGGAGAATGAGGTGTGCTTGGGAAGTGTTTACTATCAGGTTTTGAAAACCCCAAGCATCAATGCCAAGCTGGTATCCCCAATTGACACGGGGGCCACTTGGATCGATGAAATCAAATTATATCTCGAAACTGGACACCTACCACCTGATGCTGGGGAAGCACGAAAACTACAGGTAATTGCTTTAAAGTATGCACTGATTGAGGGGATTCTCTATAAGAAGTCTTTTGTTATACCATATTTGAAGTGTTTAAGGCCAGATGAGGCCCGGGAAGCCCTGAAAGAGGTCCATGAAGGAATTTGTGGCCAGCACCTACGTGGGAGAGCCCTGGCTCACAAAGTTACTCGCCTTGGGTTCTTTTAGCCAAATATGCTGAAGGAGGCGAACGATTATGTTAAGAGATGCGATCAATGTCAGAGATTTGCGCCTGTTGTGCGCCAGCCCCCAGAGATGTTGACATCCATTAACTCCCCGATTCCCTTTGCTATGTGGGGGATGGATATCCTAGGGCGTTTCCACTCGCCAGTGCTCAAAAGAAGTTTTTGATAGTGGCTATTGACTACTTTACCAAGTGGATTGAGGCCAAACCCCTGGCCAAGATAACCACCAAGCAAGTTGCTCAGTTCTTCTGGGAAAACATCATATGCAGGTATGGCATACCCCGCGTCTTGGTTACTGACAATGGAGCCCAGTTCAACAATCCAGAGTTTGTAGGATACTGTAACGACTATAGCATTGAGCTACGATTCACTTCGGTTGCCCATCCTCAAGCCAATGGGCAAGCTAAAGTAGCCAACAAGATAATCCTTGATGGACTAAAGAAAAGAGTCGAGAAAGCGCATGGGTCTTGGGCTGAAGAGATTCTCCCTATACTATGGGCATATCGAACAATCTGCAAGGTCTCCACCGGAGCAACCCCGTTCCAGTTAGCTTACGGAGCTGAAGCCGTGGTGCCACTGAGATAACTCATACCTCCCCCAGGGTCCAGCAGTATGAGCCTGAAGCCAATGAGGAAGGAATGAGACTCGCACTCGACATGATCGATGAGGTCCGAGATGAGGCTAACGCCAGGATCGTTGAGAGCCGAAAACGAGCTTCCTATACTATAATCTCCGAGTCAAGGAGTGATTCTTCAGAAAAGGGGATTTAGTCCTAAGGAAAGCTGAGGCCTCAGGAGTTGGTCCCAAGGGAAAGATGGCCCCAAACTGGGAAGGTCCGTATCAACTGAAGGATGTTATTGGTCGCAGCTCGTACAAGCTTCAGACCCTGGATGGAGTTGAGTTTCCAAGGAGTTGGCATGCCACCAACTTGAAGATTTATTATATTTGATTATCTTTGTAAGTAGATGACCATTGAATAAGGTCTGATAGACCACTGCCAGTTAGTTTATAACTTAGTTGATTTCAGTTGTTTATCTCTTCTACTATAGTTTCAATTAAATTTCTTATGGATTGCTCCATATCTCATGTTTTTAATGTTTTCCTTGAGTTTTTGTTTGCCTACCGTGAACGGATCAACCCGGAACATGAATTCAACCACAAATAAGTTACGATTAACATTGATTGAGTTAAAATTACAAGCTAAGTCTTGATAAGTCCGATACTACGAGTTAAGGCTTAATAAGTCCAATACTACAAGTTAAGGCTAGATAAGTCTAAATAAGTAGACCACGCAGGGTCCTTAATAAATCTTACTCATCGGACAAGGAATCAGCCTCCGAGCTATCTGTAGAGTCGGACTCCCCAACCGGATGCCTTTCAATAACATCCAAAGGTTCGACTTCCTCTTCAACAGGACTAGGAGAGTCAAGAACAATCCTCATGGGACAGAGATAATCCCATTTAGGGTTGAACATGTCCGAATGATCCTCATGAATGCTCTTAACAGCATCGTTCCACCCAATACTGTAATCCTCTGGAAAGGTGATCTCATTGTGCTTCTCCATCAGCTTCTTGAACTCATCAAAGTCCATATAGTCTTCAATGATAGAATCTTTTCCCTTTCGAGCCTCGACTAGCTCGCTTCGAGCTTCCACCAGTTCTGATTGAGTCTTAGCCACGATCTCGTCTTTTTCCATATCCTTGATTCGAAGGGCCTCCATGCCTTCTTCTAAGGATTCTTTAGCCTTCTTGTGGCTCTCAGCTTGTTTCTTCCAAGCTTTAGCCTGATGAAGGGCAGCTTGGAATTGAGCATTGGCCTGAGACAAGTAAACAAACGGGTTAAGGAAGACTCGAAAAACCTGAACAATAGGTGTGTAAAGATACTCACACTAGCAAGGGCCTGAGAGCCAAGGTCATCAATCCCCTCGATCTCCGACTGTAGCACCACATCATGGTAGTCGGCAGGGGTAATAGAGTGAAGGGACCAATCAGAGGCATGAACAGTCGATCCCAGCACCGAATCAGTTCTTCGAAAACCCCAAGCCGGTTTAAAGGCTTGAGACTTGGAAGCCCGAGGCTGACTGGAGGATCCGACCTCCGCTGAATGAGGTTGAAGGAAGGCGGGCAACTCCTGAGGGACCCGAGGGTCCTTAGCCAACCTATGCAGCTTCATCCGCCCCATCTCCTCTTGGAGGGACGCATTCTGCTCATTGATTTGTGTGGCGGCTGCAAAAGGGAAACAAGAAATATGTTAAGTCATGAATAATGGGGTAGACCCGAGAAAAGTCCTAGGTGTAAAATAGGTTTATACCTTCAACACTAACCCTTGAAAGACCAAGCTTTCTAAGATTGAACTCATCAAGGAGATCCCAGCATTTGGATTGGCCATTGTCTTTGACCAATTCAGCATAGGCTGCCTTCTCGACATCCGATAGGTGGATGAAGTCGACACTCCCATCAACGACCTTACAAAACTTGGATCTGAATAGAGTTCCCCAATCTCCCCCTTCCAAGTGTAGCTTGAAGAACTCTTTCTTCCAATGAGGGTTGTTATCCGGAATGGAGGAATTGTTGAAAATGTGAGGCTGGTCAGGCCGATGACTAATAAGAACCCAACCCGTAGAACCCGTCGGGTAGTTCTTGAATTGGAAAATCTTACCAAAAAATGGGACAGACATGGAAAGGCCTTTAGATAGGCACTGAACCATGAAACAATGGATCATACGCCAAGCATTGGGCGTCAATTGGCAAGGATTGAGTCCCACATCAGCTAAGAGCTTAGGGATGAAGTGTTGTAGGGGAAACCTAAGTCCGGCTAGTAGAGCATGCTTGTATATAAACAAGTGCTGAGGATCCCAATGACAGGTCCTATCCCTGGGTTCGAAACGGACCAGGGAATAAGCCTTGGGAAAGTTAAGCAATCTATGATTGACCTTAGCCAACGAAGGCGAACAATCGGCAGCATAGCCATATGAACCTAGCTCGGCTAGGGAGGGGTATTCATCCCGCATAATATTGATTAAATCAAGTAAAGATGAACAAGAAGAGTTTATAATTATAGGAGTACCTCTCTTGGACTTGGAGGAGGTGCCCTTGGCCTTGGAAATCTTGGCCAAGCGTAATGCTTCCCGATCAGCCATTTGAGCTCGAAAGAACCTTGGTGGTGAAAGCTTGAGGCTCAAGAGAATTCTAGAGAGATGTTGTAAACTTGTAGAGTGAGAAGTGAGAAGTGAGAAATGAGGATGCTCACTTATTTATAGGATGGCCAATAGGTCATCTAACAGGTCAACATGCCAAGTGACCTGCTATTACAGGTCAACTAGCCCAAGCCCAAGAAAAAGCCCATAATCTAGAAGGTTTTAGAAGGATCTAGATTTTCCTATAGCCTAAAAATAAATGAAAATACAATATTTATACATGTTTACATGTGTAAAATATGTATAAAACTCAATAAAACCCTGATCAAGGGATTAGCCTAGAAAAGGCCCCTAAAACCTTGAGTAAGGCCTAATCTTATCTCATACCATTAACAATTCATAATCAAGCATGATTACACTTAATGGTTGCATAATCCATGTTTAAACTATGTATAGTCCCAAAACGCTCGAGAGCGCCCGAGAAGCGCCCTAGGAGCGCCCTATGAGCGCCCCAGGAGCGCCAAGAGCGCCCAAGGTGCGCCTGAGGAACTCACCAGCGTCGACCTGGGCACCCAAAACGCTCTAAATCGACCTGGGTGAGGTCGATAATTGACTTGGGCGTTAAAAAACACCCAACGTGCGAGACCGCTCAAGAAGCGCCCTGGGAGCGCCCTATGAGCGCCCCAGGAGCACCAAGAGCGCCCGAGGTGCGCCTGAGGACCTCACCAGCGTCGACTTTGGCACCCAGAATGCCCTAAATCGACCTGGGTGAGGTCGACAACTGACTTGGGCGTTAAAAAACACCCAACGCTTGAGAGCGCCCTATGAGCGCTCCAGGAGCACCAAGAGCGCCCGATGAGCGCCTGGGGACCTCACTAGCGTCGACCTGGGCACCCAAAACGCCCTAAATCGACCTGGGTGAGGTCGACAATTGACTTGGGCGTTAAAAAACACCCAACGTGCGAGAGCGCCCGAGAAGCGCCCTATGAGCGCTCCAGGAGCGCCAAGAGCGCCTGAGGACCTCACCAGCGTCGACGTGGGCACCCAAAACGCCCTAAATCGACCTGGGTGAGGTCAAAAATTGACTTGGGCATTAAAAAACACCCAACGCTTGAGAGCGCCCGATAAGCGCCCTAGGAGCCCAAAGATCGCCCAAGGAGCGCTTGAGAGTCTCACCATGGTCGACCTGGGCACCCAAAACGCTCTAAATCGACCTGGGTGAGGTCGACAATCAACTTGGGTGTCAAAAAACACCCAACGCCCGTGAGCGCCCGAGATACGCCCCAGAGTCGACCTAGACACATTGAGCGCCCTAAATCGACATGGGCGAGTTCGAGCGCCCATGAGCGCCCGAGGTGCGCGGGAGCATCGACCTGGGCGCCCAATGCGTCCTAAATCGACCTGTGCGAGGTCGAGCGCCCATGAGCGCCCGAGGTGCGCGCCAGCGTCGACCTGGGCGCCCAATGCGTCCTAAATCGACCTGGGCGAGGTCAAGCGCCCTAGAGCATCCTGGAAACGCCCGGAAAACGCTCAAAAAGCTCCCAAGAACACTTGATGTACCCCCAAAATGCCTCGGTTCGACTGAGGAAAGTCCAGAATCGGCCTAGGGGGCTGACTTTACTCAGAATAGGCTCGAGAAGTAGTCTAAAATGCTCTAAAACTTTAGAAAAGTTTCTATGAAACTTATCCAAAGTTGGGGGGCAAATGATATGGGTCTGAAATTGGCCCTAAAAATTGTTGGGTTATTTTGAGCCCGGGTCTGATTAGAGGCCTGAGTATAAAGGCCCGAATTCTGGGTTTAACACCCAAAATTCGTAACTAGCAGATTGAGGTTATAAAAAGCCCGTTGGGCATCCACGTTTGAGAAATGTGGGCTGCCCAATCTCAAGGCTCGAGCCCCCAGCCCGGCCAGGGCCCAGAACTCGAATCCTAGTCCTACTAGGAGTCTGACTGATGAGTCCAGGACTCTGAGAGTCCTACAAGAACTCTGAATTTCGTGGATAACTATCTAGAGTCCTAGATAACCTCCAGCAGCTCAAGATAAGGATCAGGGATCAGTCCTATCCTATCTCTGACTCAAATACCTATTTCTACTCGGACGCTAACACCAGGGATCCTATTTCTAATCAGTCTCTAACCCTGAGACATCTATATAAAGGGCTTTACCCCTCCAAAATAGAACTACGTTTTTTGACTCGATTCTTCACCCCGCTGAAGATACGTAGGCACCTCGTGAGGACCCGTCTGAGTTCCGACTCGCGAGATCAGTCAAAAAGCACGAAGCTCACCCCTCGATTTTTGATCCATAACAATATGAAAAAAATCATTTTCAAGTTAAAAATTAGGGTTTCAGTTTCAAACTTACCACATAGATTAAAACTCCTAATTGAAACTCTCAAATTAGAACCCAAAAATTGAAACCTTAAATTAAAATCTGTGAAAAGCTAATGCGGATGAAATTCATAGAGAGACTGAGCATCATACCTCACTGAGCTTTCGACCCTAATTTGTGCACCGAGAGAGAAGCTTTAACCTCGAGCTTCTGTAGAGAGATGGAGCTTCGAAGCTTCTGTAGAGAGACGTACGGAGATATTAAGAGCTGCGGAGAGATTGAGAGCCGCGGAGATGAGAGCATTGCGGAGAGAATCCTTGATGCGGCCAGAGAGATTGAGCACTAGGGTTCTTACAGTCAAGCTAGTCGAGAGAGTCGAGACTTTTTTAAGAATTTAGTTTTATGTTATTTTAGCTGAAAAGTTTTGGGGGCGCGGGGGAATATTTTTTAAGTGCCTGGGAAACAGATTTTGTGAAGCGGGGAAAAAAAGTGTGAGGCGCGCATTTTTTTATAAAAAGGTGGTTAAGACATCGTTTGGTTTTGGGAAATGATGTCTAAACACCACAAAAGACATCGTAAATATAAGAGGCGAAGTAATAAAACCTTTTAACATCAGTCCTATCAGTAAGCGATGTTAAAAGTGTGATGTCTATTCCAGTATTTCGAGTAGTGTTCTCAAAAAGGAAAATGAACTAGCTTGTGTTAGTTTTCTCATGACCAAAAGAGTAGAAGTTACACAAGTGTGGGCAAGATCTCTAAGATTCTGGTTAGACAACATTGAAGAAAAAATCAAAGAAATTTACAGGTTGGAAAAGAGAGAAGTACCTTCATTCATGTTGATGTGCATAGGTCTAGGGGCAAGAGATGAATAAACTAAAATCAAAGCTCTATCCATAAAGAAACATCTTGTAGGATCTTATGTAGCTTTCACTTGAATGAATGGTCAACACGATGTAGTTTTTACTGATGATTTATTGGAATAAAATTACAGACCTGATAAATTGAGAGCACTTCACTATCATATTATGTGTCTAAATCATGAGATGATTGAGTTAAAAGAATAAGTCATTCAAACATTGGTTGTAGGTGAAGAACTATTGCTCATTGAGTTCTTTAGGCAGAATCTAAAATTAAAAAGTATACCACCTGCAAATGAAGATTGAAGCTTTGGTATGTGACTTTTATTGTTTGAATTGTTCTAGTGCTTAATTGTATATTTGTGATTTTTACATCATCAACCAAGATTTATTCTCTATGTATAAAGCATGTATGGGGAGATTATTAGGAATAATAGTAATAATGATAAAATACGATGATGAAAATACTAGAATAATGTCAAGCATAGAAGATGTGTAGATCAACCAGAGTCTATAGTGAACAATATGTAGTGAAGTTTGTATTCAACATATAACAAATAAGATGATCGAAGTCTATCATATAAAGACAAGAGTCTGCTGATCAGAGTCGACCAAACTACCATAGGCTGTATGCTTGAGAGTCTATACAAGCTGCAGAATAGAAAAGTCCTATGTAAATATGGAGAGTCTTGGAGATATAATTGAATTTGCTATTAGGAAGAAAAGATATGTTAGAAGATGGAAAGATTGGTACTAATGGTAACTATCAACCAACAAGAAGGAACGTAGCTCCTATTTACATGACATTCCTATTATTGTTGATAGATAGCTAAGCATATAAACTCTCTAAAATCATTTTAATTTGTATGAGCGAATACAAATGAGACGAGAGACTTTGTATTTTTATAGAGGGAGCTTATATATTGACATTGTAATTGCAAGATTTGCAGGCGCAACTGCTAAGGTATTTGCATGCCTTGGTAGCGAAAGTTTGTACACGTTCAAAATAATGAAAATAATTATTTTCAACTTAAAAGATATTATAAATAAAAATTATAGGAATTGTGTTAAAAAAAATTAACTCTAATTAAATAAGCTAACCTCTTGATGTTAACTATATTTGTCAAAATTTTAAAGAACTGTAAAGTTCTGGATAATCATGTACTGTATTCAATCCATAACCATTTTTTTATAATTTAAATTTATACGCCTTAAAAATGAGTATATGTTCTAATACCTCTCATGATAAGCGAAAGTCGAACCCGGGTATCCCGAGAAAATAGAGGATAAACTAACCACTTGGACTATACAATCGCGCTCTCATCACATGAGCTATCCAATCGCGCTCTAATTCATAACCACTTAAAATAATATTAACATAGTATTTTTAAACCAATCAATATATTTAGTCACATCGAAACACAACACCTTACTAATTGATTAAACTTTACAAAATCAGTATTTTATACTCCTCTATTCTTTAAAAACTGACATTTGTAAAATTTAAAAGTCAAACTGAACTAATTTTAACTAATAAAAAATAATTATACTCGACACAAAAATATTAAAAAAATTATCATTAAATATTATAAATTTACTATCATATACTATTTTCATATTGGTAAAATTATAAATAAATAATATATAATTGGTTGTCAAACTCGAGTTTGTTTGACTTTAAAAATTTGTATACCGTCGATAATTTCAGAAGTATTATTTTAACTAACTATTTTAAACACCCCTAAAAACATAATTACAAAATTGATAACTTTAATTTCATTTCTCACAAATTGACATACCAATTTATTAAATTTCATACCAAGTAAGACAACTATTCTCCGTTGATTTTTTTTTTTTTTGAAACAAAGGTGTTAATTTTAATAATAAAAAGCCATACGGCATCTACACCAATGATCGAGTCGAACAAACAGTAATTTGCAATCGCCTGTTCTCATAAAGAGACAGTTAAACGATATTTTGAAGAAAATGTATATACAAATACAAATACCCGCTTCATGCATCCTCGTTGAATTACTGGTACCCTCTTCATCATGCCCTAACAGAGCTATCGTTTGAGCTATCGACCAAAACGGCGATTCCATACAAACTTTCATCATCAAATCAAGATTAAAACATAAAACGATAAAATTAAAGATATGTACAAATTCCTATGACAAAAAGATAAGTTTTAGATGCATATCTCCACAAGGGTAAACCTAGTAATAAAACCAAACCGCAACACCACTTTGAAACCCAAACAAGGTAAGATTACATGATAATGTACGCATGACATGTTATGTTATTATGATGCCTATACACACATACTCAATATATACACACAAACTATGTGTGTACATATATTAGATTTGACTTCATTTTATGGAAAAAAGAAATGTAAAAGAAGGAATGAAGAAAAATTCAATTCAATCTAATTTAGCTTTGACGTCCGCAAGGAAAACACACACCAGACTCTCTCTCTCCACTTTCTCTCTCTAGAAATAAAGCAGCTAAATATACAGCGAAGAACAACAGGAAAATCTCTGTAGTGTTTATCTTACTCTGTATTAGATATATACTTACATATACTTGCACCCTTTTGGCCCTTTAAGCTTATTAGTCCAATAAAACTTTTGTTTACATATAGTGTTTTTGTATGTATAATAATTAAATTTAGCCAGTGAGAACGTAGAAATATATAAAGCTCTGTTATTTTTATTTAGTTTTGTTGTTTTGTTGATTTGTGTGTGATTCCTGAATCAGAATCTTGGGGGATTGTTAAAGTTGGCTCTTTTATTCTGGTGAGTTCTTGGTTTCTTGATTCTTTTAGCTATAAAGCCCTATTTTTTAGTTGTAGATCGAGTTTGTGTTGGTGTATTTGATTATTAGGGTTTGATCAGTTGTTGTGTGGTGTGTTTCTTGACTTGTTTCTATGTTAACTGATGTGGGTGTTTGTTGAAGTTGTCATTTTTGGTTAGATTTCTGTATTTTTGGGCTAAAGACTGAATTTTTATGGTGGGTTTGTAAAATGTGAAGTTTGTTTATTGGGTTTGTTACTTTGTTGTGATTTCTTTACTTGGGTTTTTGTAAAGGGGGGATTTTTCTTTGTTCGTTGAGTTTATTTGTTGTGAGAAATTGTGAATGTGTTTGGCTTTATGAAATTTGAGTTTAATTGGTTGAGGCTGGAGCTAATAGTTCATATCTATGTCAGATTCTGCAAGAATATATTCGAAGGGGGGTTATATATGGTTACTTTTGTGGTTCTGAGGGGATTGTTGCGGTTTTGTGTGATAATACGCGAAAGCACCAGATAAGACAAGATTTGAGTGTATAGTTGTGTATTGGAAAGATGGTGCCTTCAGGGCCTCCCACTCCTCTTGGTGGTGCCCAGTCTGTTCCGCCTTCGCTCTTGAGGTCAAATTCTGGTCTCATGGGTGGTCAAGGGGGTTCTGTTAATTCCCAGTCTGGATTCCCATCAGTTAATCAGCGTAATCAGTTCAACAGCATGAACATGCTTGGTAATGTGGCAAATGTTTCTTCACTTCTCCACCAGTCTTTCGGAAATGGTGGTCCAAGCTCTGCTCTTTCTGGCCCAGGGACTACGCAGCGAGGACTTATTGATAATGGGTCGGAGTCTGACCCACTATCCAGTGTCGGAAATGGGATGGGTTTTAATCCTACGTCCTCATCATTTTCTGTGTCAAATATAGTCAATCCCAACTCCTCTGGTCAAGTTCAGGGACAGCAGTTCCCCAACAATTCCGGCAACCAGATGTTTGCAGATCAACAAGGCCAGCAACTTGAATCACAGAACTTCCAACACAATCAGGTTTTGCAGCAGTTTTCAGTGCCCAACAATAATCATCAACAACAGATGCACTATCAATCTATTCGAGGTGGGATGGGTGGTATCGGACCTGTTAAGTTGGAGCCACAGATGACAAATGATCAAAATGGACAATCGTCACAACAATTGCAATCTCTTCAAAATCTAGGTCCAGTGAAAATGGAACCTCAGCAAATGCAGACGATGAGAGGCTTGGCTCCTGTAAAGATGGAGGCCCAACACTCTGATCAGTCATTGTATCTACATCAACAGCATCAGCAACAACAGCAGCAGCAGCAGCAGTTCCTTCATATGTCCAGGCAGTCCCCCCAAGCTGCACAGATTAATCTTTTGCATCAACAAAGACTCCTGCAACTGCAACACCAGCAGCAGCAGCAGCAGCAACAACAACAGCAACAAATCCTCAAAACTATTCCTCAACAAAGGTCCCCTTTGCAATCTCAGTTCCAAGCACAAAATTTACCTGCGAGATCTCCTGCAAAACCCGCATATGAACCGGGAATGTGTGCTAGACGGCTGACACATTATATGTATCAACAACAACACAGACCTGAAGTGAGATTTAGATGTCTAATTTAATCCTTTGTTTATGATTTTGGGAGACTGTTACACATTTCATTGACTGTCCTTTTAATTGTAGGACAACAATATTGAGTTCTGGAGAAAATTTGTTGCCGAGTATTTTGCTCCAAATGCCAAGAAAAAATGGTGTGTATCTATGTATGGAAGTGGGCGTCAAACTACTGGAGTTTTCCCCCAGGTATGTCTGAGTGTGGTTACTGGTTAAGTTCTCATATTCTTGATGAATTATGATTACATTTGTAAAGGTGTACATCAAAACTTTCTGTATCCATGGATGTGAGCAAATACTGGTTCATGGTTTATTACATGACATTGCAGTGTAATTGCAGATTTTTGTTAACGATGCATATGCACCTATTTGACACAGCTTAGAAATGATTATTATTTTTAATTGTGCAGGATGTATGGCACTGTGAAATATGTACGCGGAAGCCAGGCCGTGGTTTTGGTGAGTTTTTGTTCTTTGTTGAGGATTTTGGATATTGTGCAGCCTTTTTGTGGTATCTGGTTGATTTTTTTGCCGTTTCAGTTTAATGCAACTTCTATTAAAGTAAAAAAATTGCCTCGTACCGTTGGTTATTTATCGTAGTTCCTCACGGTTTCTATGGATTATTCAATGCATGCACACCCCCCCCCCCCCCCCCCCCCCCCCCCTCTGTATAAACGTGTCGTTTTTCATATATGCTTTATATATTTGTTAAATGTGCCACTTTCCTTTATGTAAACTTGTAAGTATGTGTGCAGAGGCAACTGCCGAGGTTCTCCCCAGGCTTTTTAAAATAAAGTATGAAAGCGGTACTCTAGAAGAACTTCTTTATGTTGATATGCCTCGAGAGTACCATAATTCATCTGGTCAGATTGTCCTTGACTATGCAAAAGCCATCCAAGAAAGTGTGTTTGAGCAACTTCGCGTAGTCCGTGATGGACAATTGCGTATAGTTTTTTCTGCAGACCTAAAGGTTATACAACAATACAGTAATTGTTTAAAGATTAAATACTTATTTTGATAATAAATTAGTCATCTTTTCCATCTTCCTGCCTTTCTGTCCCCAGATATGCTCTTGGGAATTTTGTGCTCGGCGTCATGAAGAGCTTATCCCTAGGAGACTGTTAATACCACAGGTAGTGGGTTGAGATCCTTATGCTTTTGGTTCTTGTATGTAAACATTTATTGAGAAGCCTAAACTTTACTTTGCAGAAGCAAGTGCTGTTTTGATTTCCTCTAGTCTTCTCTGTCTTAATTAAAGTTTGGAGCTACCCAATTTTACATATAAATATAAATTTGGTTTTAACCTTTCTATGTTTTCTGAAGAGGAGAGTTGTCAGAAGAGATTTTTTGTTTTTCATATTATTAAATTATCGAAAAACTTCTCTTATACACAACTCTTACCAACTACTGACCAACTAAGATTTTAGATGGTCATATATAGCTTGAATGTCAGTGGTTAATATTTATTATTTAGCAGTTCAAATATGATAGATTATCTCTGCAGGCCAAGGCCAAATGGGATTTACTTGCATTAAAGTATATTGAGGTATAATTGGGCTTTATTTATGTTAACTTTTGCTGACTGTACGTGCAGGTTAGTCAGCTTGGGGCTGCTGCACAAAAGTATCAGGCAGCTACTCAGAATGCATCACCTAATTTATCTGTCCCAGAATTGCAAAATAACTGTAACATGTACGTCTTGTATCCATTATCTTCTCTACATTTAAGTCTTTATCAACCTTATTATACATTGGAAATTTCCAGTTAGGTATTTTTTTTTTGCCCTAAATCTCTTGGGCCATAAAAGGAGAGACAAGTCACAGTGAACATTTTTTCTATCCATGAATGTATCTTTGCTTACAGGCAGGAAACAGAAACTTACATTGCATGCTCCAAGTTGGAGAGATTAGTGTTATGATGCATGTAGACTAGTTTCACATTAGGCCTTGTTTGCTTCGTCAACTTTGTAGTTACCGAGGAACTAGAATTTTCATGGATTAAAGTTACATTGGACGGTTGTAAGGGATAAAAACTATGTGTTTGTTTCAATACTCTGTAACTAGGAGTTCCTCGGTTATTTTAGGTAAGTTTAATTATTTTATAATTAGATTGACTATGTAACATGTGGTAACCATAGGTATACAAAGTAACTTGGTTCCGGTGGTTTGGAGTAATCACAAGTACCTTGGATTATAAGTTCCTCTGTTCAATTTCAAGATCATGTAACCGAACACATTAACTCGTTTTTATCCAAGTAACTTTTAGTTGCGTTGTTGGCTTATATTGAAATAAATGGGGGCATTTTTGTGTTATGTACCCCTGTTACAAGTTCGAAAACATTTTTCTTCATCACTTCATAAGGTTTGATTGCTGCAAATGACTGCATGCACTTGTTCATTGTGGGTAAACTAAATTTATATCATGCTGTTATAATGAGTGCTGTTGTCACTTATGAGTTATGATACATATGTTAGCAGGTCTTGGTGCAAATCTTTTGTATTTCGTGATGTGTAAAGTGCTAATATCCTTAAATTTCTGTTGTAGGTTTGTTGCATCAGCTCGTCAATTGGCAAAAGCGTTGGAGGTACCTCTAGTAAATGATTTAGGGTATACTAAACGATACGTGCGGTGTCTACAGGTACTGTGCTTCCCCATTTTTGATTACGATACTCCTTACTGACAACACAAGTCATCTGCTTGCTGCTTATATGATTTTTTTTTTTAGGGGGGGGGGGGGGGGGGGGGGGGAATATGATTTTTGGTATATAGAGCAACGTGTTATCACAGCATCGTTGCTATGGATTAAAAATTGCTACATATTGTGTAATTTTTTCTTTTATACTTTCTATAGTGTTGATTCTGTATATCGAGCAACGCATTATTAAAGCATCGTATTTATGCTATGGATTGAAAATTGCTACATACTGTGTCGTTTTTCCTTTTATACTTTCTATATATTTTTTATTTTCTAGTTGATTACACACGCACACGTGGGGAGTCGAACTCCCGACCTCCCGCAAGGGGGTACAAGAGCTCTACCGCCACACCAACACCTTTTTGGCTACTTTCTAGAAGGAAATAAATAGTATGTAATTTATATTGTTGATTCTGCTGTAAATTACATACTATTTATTTCCTTCCTCTATTTTTAATTTTTATGTATAGTTGTGGTATATCGAGCAACGCGTTATTAAAGCATCGTATATGTGCTATGGTTTAAATATTGCTGCATACTGTGTAGTTTTTTCTTTTATACTTTCTATAATGTTGATTTTGCTGTAAAATTACGTATTATTTTTTTTCCTCTGTTCTTGATTTTTATGTGTAGTTAATTAATCACTACTGGTTATATTTTGTTGCTGCTATGCAGATATCGGAAGTGGTTAATAGTATGAAAGATCTCATTGATTACAGCCGAGAAAGTGGGACTGGACCTATGGGTAAGCTCACTGCCAGCACTTAATTTTTATTACGAAGTGTGGTGCTAATATAAAAGCATTTTGTACTTCGCAAAAAATAAATTACTATAAACAGGGGAATAATATTATTTTTTTGAGGTTTTGGGTGCTGCGGATTTGGAGTACTATATTAGAACTATAGAATACCTTGAAGTGCTAAGGCTTTATGCAATCCCGAGACCATTAGAGTTAAGCTTTTCGACAGATAAAGCAATACTTGTGCTCTGATATTTTTGTCAAACAAGCTGAGTGCGGATGATGTGAAGCAAGTGCACATATTAGCAAACGGAAACTAATTCAAGATTCTGTCTTTTATATAAATGCATGTACTTTGTTTTTTAAAAGCTCTAATTGTCAGGATAATTGAGTAAGGGCCGAAGGAGCTAGGCTGATCCTGTTCGCCAGTAGCTTTGTTCATCTCGCATCCATTAACATGATCTTAGGCTAACAATAGTTGCAGTATATACATATAATATAATCTAGCTTTATGCAATTCCAATGTACCACCAATCAAGTGATGGTTGATAGCAAATAAGTAGCACAATAATTCTTTCTGGACATTCCACCGCTTCTGAATAACTTATCAGCTTTATAAAGTATATACATTAGAATTTTTTCTGCTGTTACGGTGGGGGTTCTCATCTGTATGAACCCCAATCACACTCAAGCATGTATTGCATAGTCTGGGCATAAATATCAATTATTCAAATTTCCTAGAGATCACCCTGGGTTTTCTTATAGTGTCTTCGACTAGTGAAACGCTTTGTTCCCAAATTTCGTAACTGCCACACTTTGGACATTCAGCAGTAATTTAACTGTGTGTGTGCTTTGCATGTCTTGATCTGTGTTGAATGCCTAATTTGATTACATTCGTTATTCTTTCCCAGAGAGCTTGGCTAAATTTCCTCGGAGAACAAATACTTCACCAGGAAGTCATGCTCAGACCCAGCAACCTGAGCAACTGCAACAGCAGCAGCAGCAGCAGCAAACAGTTGCACAGAGCTCTAACAATGAGGATTCTGTCCAGGCTACTGCAATGCAATTGGCTTCTAACAATAACGGTATACAGAGTGTAAACAACACTCTTAATTCAGCACCTGCCACTTCATCCACCAGTACCATTGCCGGCCTTCTAAATCAGAACTCAAGGAATTCTAGACAACAAAACCCGGTGAATAGTGCTAATAGTCCGTATGGAGGTGGGACTCAAATTCCTTCCCCTGGTTCCTCAACTACGATCCCACAGGTTCAACCCAACCTTTCTCCTTTCCATTCACCAACGCCATCTTCATCTAACAACCCTCCACGACCTTCTCATAGTGGTTTAACAGCTTCAGCGCAGATGAATTCTGTAAATTCTCCAAATATTTCAATGCAACAGCCTGCCGTTTCTGGTGATCCTGACCCAAATGATTCACAGAGCTCTGTTCAGAAAATAATTCATGACATGATGATGTCTTCGCACCTTGGTGGGAGTGGTATGACAGGCGTGGCTTCATTGGGGAATGACATGAAAAATGTGAATGGATTATTACAGTCTGGCAGTAACGGCAGCCTCAATGGCGGTAACAGCCTTGTGGCAAATGGAACAGCTAACGGTAGTTCAGGTGTTGCCGGATATGGAGGCATGGGTAGTGGACTTGGTGTTCGAGCTGCAATGCTTCATAATTCAACCATGAACGGAAGGGTAGGCATGACAATGAATCGAGATCAAAACATTAATCATCAGCAACAGGATTTGAGCGTGCTTAATGGTCTTGGAGCCGTTAATGGTTTCAACGGTCTACAATTTGATTGGAAATCATCTCCATAAAGTTCTCTGTGGATTGTGTTTGAAATCTGCACACAGCTGCTTATGCAGCGCGGAAAGTTCACCTGGCATTGTGATGACAGAAGTGCGTGATTAGATAGGTAATGCATGGTTTTAGGGCTTCCCCTGGCGGTATGTACTAGTTTTAGAGAAAAGGTAAAACATATAGGCGTGTTTGATCATTAAGATGTTATATCAGTCAAGTTGCTCTTTTTGTCCTCCCATTTTTTACTTGTTCTGGATAAAGTTGATTGTCTGCTTGTCAATGCGACCACCCCCGGGTGGGAAGAACAGGAAGTGTGTAGTTTCCGCTGGTGGAAGTATATTTTACAATCGAACTCCACTTCCTCTGTCCTCTAATCAACAAAATCAGAGGCTGCTTAATCATTTAGCGGGTGTGTTGGAATACTTGATGTCTTGCTGATTGTTAAGGGCATGTTGGCCATAGGCATTTAGCTTCCCGGCAAACTGTCAAAAATTCCAACATTTTAAAAAATTTCGTGAAACTTTCCGAAAAATTTATGATTTTTTTTAATATAAAAATGCCTGACAATTTGTGATAAGTGTACATTTGTGATAGATTAATGTTTTGTTATTTGAATTTATTGTTGCTTTTGTTGTCCAGGCGTTGACACATGACTGGGAAAGCAGGTAGGTAACAACTTGATGGCTTTTCCTTTTAAAATGATTCCGCAAGTAGCACTAAAACACTCCTGCCGAGTGCTAGAAGCCAATGCCAAATATTCTTCTGTTTTAATATTCGATGAGGATTGCCGTTGAAATAAATTGTCATTTGGCCTGCTCATAGGCTGGGTTTAAATACCGCCTGTCATTGAAATTTGACCAAGTTCCTCGGTATATCCTGACGTAATAAGCTGTACTCCCTCCGTCCAATTTATTTGTCTATTTGTATACAAATTTCTTTTTTGGGATGTCTCACAAATTGTGTACATTCCGGTATACAATTCAAAAGTAATAAACTTTTATAATATAATACTCTGTTACGTCAAAATACTTTCTTCCACTATATCCATTCTACAATAATATGAACATTATTACACCCATAACTTTTTTTCACTATCTCAAATCTATTAGAGCAAGTCCAATAAGTTACTTATCTCATTACTTATTAATAATATAAAATAATGAATGCTAGTGAGTCTTAGTGATTTAGGTAATCTACTTTTAGTGTCAACTCCAATAGCAATCCCTATATTTGTTCTCTTAAGATTATTTTAATAATAAATTTAAGATAGAATGGGAAAAGGAGGGAAAACACAAAGAACAAAAAAGAGAGATGATTATTTAATTCATAAATATTATATAGGTAATGGCTAGAGGTTATTTATAAATAATAGGTAATGGCTAAGAGATTTGAGGTTGTGCCAGTGATTTAGGTAACCACTAGGATAGTGTTGCAGTGCATTTTTTTTTGACACATTACCTAAATGTGAGTTTAGGACATACCTATTGGACTTGCTCTTATTAAATTTAAATGGATTCCATGACTATTCCCATTTTTCATTTCACTTTATTAATTTTTTACATTTTTTCTTGATATCTGTGTCCCAACCGAATGTATAAAATTAATTGGAAGGGACTGTATGCGAATGGGCTGAGATGTAAAACATCACACTTCTCCTTTCTAGTTCCAAGAAGATGCAACTTACAAACTTGCTAGTCCCTCCGTTCCTCAATAATAATCGGTTTACAAAAAATATACTTCTGCATATTATTTTTCAAATTTTCTTTTTCTAGAATAAAAATTTGACATCTATATATTTATTCAAAAAAAATTTAAAAAATAACGTGTGGAAATACGTTTTTATTGCACCTCAAAATATGTGCAAAAAATCAAAACAACTATTATTTAGGAACGGAGGGAGTATTATATCAACCCAGCCTATTATCCCCGGTTGTTCTTGTATAAATTGTTTTATTTTAATTAATCATAGTATATTTACTTCAAAACTAGTATAATTAATTAAATATTATAATATTATTTTAATATTCCCAATAGTACTCCGATTAATCTCAAATATATTTTGAAAATTTATTTATTATAAGTTACTTGATATATGTATTGAAAACATCCCATCTTTTCTCTTTTGTATAAAAGTAATAAAAAATAGATCGAGACAAAATGGGAACGTCATGCAAATAAATACGATTTATTATAACATATTTTTAAATCCGATTAATTACAACATATTTATATAAACTAGTATAATAAATTCAATAATTTAAATATTATTATAATATTTTAATATATTCCGATTAGTATCTCGATTCGGAATTCCCAAATATCTTTTGAATATTTATTTATTTAGGTTACTTGATTTTTTTTTGAAAGAAAGAAATTATATAAATCAATTAAGCATCATACAAAATACTCTCCAACACTAACTGGGGGAGGAGGAGATAGAAATCATTGAAGCAATTTACCTCGCAAGGCACCTAGCTAGCAACCGGACAACCTTGTTAGCTTGCCTTTTTACAAACGAGATGGAAATATCCGTGTGGCTACTAATTAAACTCTGAGTCTCCTGTAACATGCTTTCTACTTCAAGATAATTTTCAGTACCTGTGCTGATTGGATTGAACTGTAAGCAGTGAATCACTAATTCACTGAACACGAGAACGTAGTAACACACAGCATGACCCAAGCAATCCATTTATTGGTAAAACCCATTTGCTACAACTGTTGCTTTAGAAATCTCCAATCAACTCTATCATAGGCTTTACTAACATCAAGTGTTAAAGCTACTTCTCCTTCTGCACCTCGTTTCTTCTGTTTCATGTAATGCAGCATTTCGAAAGCTACAAAAACATTATCTGTAATGCTCCTACCCGGGACAAATGCTGATTGATTTTCAGAAATAATACCTAATAAAATACCTCGAAGGCGGTTTGATAGGACCTTAACAACTATCTTATAAAGCACGTTACACAATACTATTGGTCGTAAGTCCTTCATTGAATCTTCGTTGTCTTTCTTTGGGATCAAAACTACGGTGGTATCATTTTAATTTGCTAGGAAAGACACTTCATCCAACCACTTCTTGCAACAATTAAAAATTTCAAATCCCAACAGATGCCAAAAATTCTGATAGAATGCTGGATTGAGTCCATCTGGACCTGCACTTTTATCTGCATTTGTTTAACTGCCACTGAAAATTCTTCAAAAGTAAGATCCTCGACCAGCTTCATGTTCTGTGATTTTGAGACACAGCTTCAAAAGTAGACAGATTATCCTCCTGCAGACTATCCGCATTACCAAAGACGCGTTCACAATCATATGAAGTTCCTTTATGGTATCTAAATATGTGGATACAGATTTATGATCTTCCAACGCGGTTAATGACGGAGGTTGTGGGTAAACAGCTAGGGAACTTCTTTGGAGAGCTTTTTGAGACTTTTGATACTTCATATGAGTCATCATCTGCTCATGATGAGATTGCACCAACTTCTACTACAGTTGTGCCTGCTAGACAGTCAATTAGATAGAGAGCCTTGGCATGCAATCAATGATAATCAATGCCAGCTGATTGTGTAAAACCCTTGGCATGCAATCATGCTTTGTATTTATCCACATCTCCATTGGGCAAAATATTTGACCTTAAAGAACCATTGAACCCTATGCTTTTCTTACTAGGTGGCAAACTTTGCATAGCCTTTATCCACTTGGGATCCTGAACAACTTGGTGATAGTATTGAGGTTCAAAAGCTGAGTTGGAATAGGCTGTAATAATCTGCTCTTCTGGATCAATAGAATGGTGAGTGAGATGCAAAGAAAAAGGATTTATATTATCAGCAAATTTTGTAGCTGCAGAAGTTGAAGCTATTTGAAGAGGAAGTATACATGCAGTTACTATTAGGTTGTACTCCACCTGATTCAAAGTCTAAATGGGTATGTAAGTTGAACAAGTCAATCTATGGTTTGAGACAAGCGTCTAGAAAATGGTTTGTAAAATTGACTGCATTTCTTTTAAAGATTGGCTACAAACAGTCATACATGCATCATTCCTTCTTTACTCTTATCAATGGTGATTCTTTCACAGCTGTGGTCATCAAAATGATATCTTAGTTTCTGGCAATAACATGATAGTCATCAAAGATTTAACGTCTTTATTGCATTCTGAATTTAGCATTAAAGATTTGGGTCCTATAAAGTACTATTTGGGCTCGGAAGCACACATGACTGAGGCTAGATTGTTTCTTAATTAATCAACATAAGTTCATTATGGATTTGTTGGAGTCTGCTGATATGAAGGACTGCAAACCTTTATCCGTACCTATAAATCCTAGTGTCAAACTTTATGATAATGAGTTATCAGGTGCATTATTATCTGATCCTTCTGTCTATAGAGCTCTGGTGGGGAAATTACTGTATTGGACCTCTACTAGACTAGACTTATCTTTTTCAGTTCAATCTCTTAGCCAGTTTTTACATGCACCAAGATCAGCTCATTTTGAAGCAGCTCAGAGGGTGCTCAGATATTTGAAGCGTACTGCTCAACATGGTTTGTTTTTCCCTGCTAATTAAAATGATCTTACTCTTTAAGGATTCAGTGATAGTGATTGGGGAGGATAAGATCCTGTTGACAGAAGATCTGTTGGAGGTTATTGTTTTTTGCTTGGTAATGTGGTTGTTTCATGGAGAGCTAAAAAGCAGTCTTTAACTTCAAAGAGTTCAGCGGAAGCTGAATACATAGCTTTGACAAATGTTTCATGTGAAGCTATGTGGTTAAGGAATTTGTTGACAGATTTGCCGTACAATTTTGTCACTCATGTTTCTCTTTTGTGTGACAACAAAGCTCCAATTGATCTAACAGCAAATCCTGTGTACCATGCTAGGACCAAACATATTGAAATAGATTGTCACTTCATTAGAGAGAAAATTGCAGCTGGAATTATGACTGTTACACAAGTGGCTTCTAAACACAACACTACTAATATTTTGACAAAGGGACTGGGAAAATATTCACATTGGTCATGCTGTTACAAGACGGGAATTGTGTTTTGTGTTAATCTTGCAGTCAAGGATGTCTCAGACAACAAGGATGCTTTAGAGGAGAAAGCTGTTTATCTGATAAATCAACAGCTGCTCATTGTGTACGCTTACATGACTTGCCAGTTTCAAGGGGGGCTAATGAGATATCTAGACTAGTGCTAACTAGTAAGGTAGCTTGTATTAATAATAAGCTGATTTTACCTTTCAGCCAAACATTTCCTTATTCTAGTAACTAACTACCAACCAACTTGTCTATATAAACATTCCAACAGCTGTACATACCACTGCACTGAGTAATAAGAAATAGTATCTTTTTTCTCTCTCTCTCTCTCTCTCTCTCTCTCTCTTGTGCTTCACATATACTGTAGCTTGTTTATCATGGAGATTACATAGTGTACGAGATGTACTTCTCCAAACATGATAGAAACTGCATTCATGGAAAATACGTAAAAAGCACGCCTGTGTTTTTAACGCGAGAGGGGCTATATTACCATGCATCATCTCAATGCTCACAGCAACAACATCGGTTTTCTTTTTTATCTTTTAAGAATGGAACCTGGATGAGACTTTTCAGAATTAAGGTTTGTAAAATGCAATGTCCGAGTAGTCTATTCTACTTAATTAATTAGTTAGTGATGGTTGTTTTAAATTAGTATATTCCCAGTCCCAGCTTTTATCCTGCTCGATCTGATTAGCATTTTTTGTGATGATCATGTTGGCGCATGACAGTTGGCCTGGGAGACCTTGAGTTTCTCAACTCTTCATTCCTTTTTATTCTAATTGTTGAGATATTACAATGCAGGCTCTTTTCTCTTAATTTCCAACCCTTTTCTTGGGGATACATGTCCTATATTTATACTACTTGTCTAATACTTGTGTGTATTTGGACCACATGTCCTTATACTACTTTTCTTAGGGCGTGATACTTGAGACCTGTTGTAATGTTTTGTCTGCCATTTGAAGGACGCTCCCTGAGCTAGTGAAGCAATATAGTGAGGAGGCGTGATACTTGAGACCCGTTGTTGGGCTTTGCCTGCCATTCGAAAGGACGCTAGCTGAGCTAGTGAAGCGATGTAGTGAGGAGGCGTGGTACCTGAGACCCGTTGTAGGGCTTTGCTTGCCATTCGAAGGACGCTCGCTGAGCTGGTGAAGCGATGTAGTGAGGAGGCGTGGTACCTGAGATCCGTTGTAGGGCTTTGCCTGCCATTAAAAAGACGCTCGCTGAGCTAGTGAAGCGATGTAGAGAGGAGGCGTGATACCTGAGACCCGTTGTAGGACTTTGCCTTCCATTTCAAGGACGCTCGCTGACCTAGTGAAGTGATGTAGTGAGTAGGCGTGATACCTGAGAGCCGTTGTAGGGCTTTGCCTGCCATTTCAGGGACGCTCGCTGACCTAGTGAAGTGATGCAGTGAGTAGGCGTGATACCTGAGAGCCGTTGTAGGGCTTTGCCTGCCATTTGAAGGACGCTCGTTGAGCTAGTGAAGTGATGTAGTGAGGAGGCGGGATACCTGGGATCCGAAGAGCTGTTTTTTGTATTTAATAATACTTCAAAAGCGTGATTCTTCAAGGATGTGATGTTTCAAGAGCATGACGCTCCAATATTGGGATGCTCAGAGAGCAATTAAGAATACTTCACAAATGGATTCTTAGAGAGCAATTAAGATGCTTCACGAATTAGACGCTCAATGAGCAATTTAGAATGCTTCATGAATTGGACGCTCATATAGCAATTAAGGATGCTCCAAGAGCTGTATTTAAGGACGCCTCATAAGCGAGACACCTCACAAGTGGGATGCCTCTCAGGGGGGGGGGGGGGGCACACAGGCGGGGCGCAAAGAGCTAATGTCTTTTATTTTTAAGGATGCTCAGAGAGCTGATGGAGCGAAGAGGCAAAATATGGAGTCATTTTGAGGCAATGCCTTTTACTTTCAAGGATGCTCCGAGAGCTGATGGAGCAAAGAGGCGAATTCTTGATTCATGTTTTTTTTTTTTGATTCCCATAGGGATGTATGTTTGTTTTCTTTGGATCCAGCTGGGATTCAAATTTTTGTATGCTCCAAGAGCTGATGGAGCGAAGAGGCGAGATATGGAGTCATTTTGAGGCTATGCCTTTTACTTTCAAGGATGCTCCGAGAGCTGATGGAGCAAAGAGGCGAATTCTTGATTCATGTTTTTTTTTGGATTCCCATAGGGATGTATATTTGTTTTCTTTGGGTCCAGTTGGGATTCAAATTTTTGTATGCTCCAAGAGTTGATGGAGCGAAGAGGCGAGATATGGAGTCATTTTGAGGCTATGCCTTTTACTTTCAAGGATGCTCCGAGAGCTGATGGAGCAAAGAGGCGAATTCTAGATTCATGTTTTTTTTTTGGATTCCCATAGGGATGTATGTTTGTTTTCTTTGGATCCCGTTGGGATTCAAATTTTTGTATGCTCCAAGAGCTGATGGAGCGAAAAGGCGAAATATGGAGTCATTTTGAGGCTATGCCTTTTACTTTCAAGGATGCTCCGAGAGCTGATGGAGCAAAGAGGCGAATTCTAGATTCATGTTTTTTTTTTTGGATTCCCATAGGGATGTATGTTTGTTTTCTTTGGATCCCGTTGGGATTCAAATTTTTGTATGCTCCAAAAGCTGATGGAGCGAAGAAGCGAAATATGGAGTCATTTTGAGGCAATGCCTTTTACTTTCAAGGATGCTCCGAGAGCTGATGGAGCAAAGAGGCGAATTCTAGATTCATGTCTTTTGGACTCCCATATGGATGTATGTTTGTTTTCTTTGGATCCCGTTGGGATTCAAATTTTTGTATGCTCCAAGAGCTGATGGAGCGAAGAGGCGAGATGCCTCATAAGCGAGATGCAGCATAAGCGAAATGCCTCACAAGCGGAACACCTCACAAGCGGGGCGCCTCACAGGCGAGACGCCTCATAGAGGGGCGCTTCAAAAATTGGACGCTAGAAGAGCTGCTGGAGCAAAGAGCCGAATTATGGAGCCTCAGCCCTCCTTTACGGCTCAGCGCTTCCTAGTTCGGCGAAGAACATGATACATGATATTTCGTGAGTTTTGAGAAAGTTCTAGGAGCTGGATTTAAGGACGCTGATGAGCTGGTGAGCCGATGAGCTTGTGAGCTGATGAAATAAGTGAGGCGATAGAGCATGGAGGCAAATCGTTGAACCACTTGAGGGTTGTGCTAGAAAATCTTCTGAAAATTTCAATACTATATCGGTTCAATGGTTCAACGCCTCCTTTTTCAATCAGATCTGTACATCAAGTCTTTGCCCAAACTCGATTGCATGCGGCGTCTCATCGAAGATTGCTTATGCTTTAATTCGTACCGGAAATTTCATTGCTACTACCAATATCATTCTCAAAATCGAGTCTAACTTGCCTTTACTCCTTCCTTTCCGGTTGTAATAGATCGTTATTTTCGGAGCTCGACGGCGACATCCACACACCGGATCTGAGCTTGTTGGATGGTGTTCGTCATCAAACAACCTATGAGGATCAAGTTGTCGTTGTCAACTTATCTCTGGCGACCGTATAGTCCAGATCTCACTGCTAAGTAGCAGTAAATCGTCTTTGCCGGAGAGCTCGAGTAGCGGTAAATCGAGATTCATTATTCAAAATGAATGTGTATAGATGTATGTATAATGTTTTTGGTAGTCGAAAGTTATAGCAACTTTCTCATTTCTCATTTGAGGGGTGCAACCTCCACATATGAAGGAGCCAAGCTTTTTCCCGATTACGTTGCTGCCTTCGGCCATGGATTCCGTGGTCGAAGATTTTTTGATGTGGTTGGATCTGTATGTATATTTTGTGTATGTATGTTTTTTGTGGTTGGATGAAAAGAGCCCCTCCTTCTAGCGCCAAATGATGAGATATTACAATGGAGGCTCTTTTCTCTTAATTTCCAACCCTTTTCTTGGGGATACATGTCCTATATTTATACTACTTGTCTAATACTTGTGTGTATTTGGACCACATGTCCTTGGACCCGTAAATGGGCTTCTAGTCTAATGGGCTGAGGCCCAACACTAATAAAATTATTTATAAGAAAAACTCCCAACCTACAATTCTCATTGTCCAATATCCTACTTAGCTAAGATGAAAAAGTGTTACTGTATTAGTACATCATAATTATTAGAGAGTGACTTGACGACATTGTAGTTCCAGAATCTCTTGGCACATAGTTAGCATTTCTTCGAGAGGCTGAACCTTGATCATGGTCAGTTGATGTGACGAGGGTTGTTATGCATTGAACTGGTTTGCTAACACAATGTGTCAAGCAGCAGTGAATAACGAGACAAATTTTAATGGGAAAAAGATATTTCAGCCTATAGGCTGTCATCAAGTTTTCTGTATGGTACATGAACACGACTCCAAATACAGAATTGTCCTGTGCTGATATATGCATCATGCTAACAGCAGATGTATTTTGGTACATTATTTTATGTTGTGCAGGGGAAGAAGACGTTAGGAGGGGTGCTAAAATATAGGCTTAATGACCTTTTAGTCCTCGAAGTATGGGTGGAAGTTCCGATGCGGCCTCGAAGTTTAAAAACGTACCTTTCGACCCTCAAAGTATCTTTGTCGTACTTTTTAGCCTTTTTTAAAAATACCGGTATAAATTGGGGGGATAAACTTGACAATTCATATTCGGGGTAAATTTGGGCGTACCTTTTAACCATTAAAGTATACATCTCGTTCCTTTTAACCCCTAAAGAATATATTAAAATACATTACATGTTCCTTTTAACCCTTAATGTTTAATGCCCATTTTAACCCTTACGTGTGAAATGTCAACTTTGTTCACCCCGTTATATACCGGTATATGCCATAAGGGCTAAAAGGTACGACAAAGATACTTTGAGGGTCGAAAAGTACGTTTTTAAACTTCGAGACCGCATCGGAACTTCCACCCAAACTTCAAGGGCTAAAAAGTCATTAAGCCTAAAATATATATCTGTAGTATAGATATAGCATCCACCAAAATATACACTTTCTAATGGAATGCTAAACTTAGTTTCAAAATACAAAATGATATACTTTGTACTAAATATAGATACATATATAGATATTGTTATAATTGCCGTATATGCATGCAAGTAGAGAAACGGATAGAAATAACAAGCTTGATAAATTTTGTTTGAAAAATTAACTAAATATAAATTATTTGACATTTATTTTAGTGTATCAGTTTGAATAAATTTCAATTTTAACCTCACAAGTCACTTTTTAATACTAAAATAAAGCAGTAGCAATACATATTTTAGCATGACCAATACCATTTGGCTATACTCTACGTATTTTAGCATGACCAATAGTCCAATATCATTTGGTCACGCTCTAACAGAATATGTGTGTAACATATTATGATGTAAAACTAGATGAAATTCAATGTGTTCACTTTTTGCAGAAATGATTCTCCCGAAAAGTCGTCCTTAATATAATTACATATACAAACGTAAAAATTTGAGTAGTGATCTTGAATTACCAGCCATCTTAAGCAATGTTGAATAAGATGATCTCAATAGCTTATATGTATTTATCAATTGTATCGCAAAGGGTAGACTTGGGTACCGCCCCGATGATGCTATCTTTTTTCTCTCCTTCTTTGAAAAATAACACGGTAGGGATGCTCCGGATTCCATACCTTCCTGCTACGTTCGGAGACTCGTCTGTGTTGAGCTTGAAACAGTTGATTTTTCCAGCGTATTCCTTGGCCAAATCGTCGATAATGGGTGCAATCATACGGCAAGGACCGCACCAGGGTGCCCAGAAATCTACAATCGCAGGTAGTTCACTTCCAAGAACGAGACTGTCCCATGTAGTGTCAGTCACTACTTGAACTGCAGATTACCAGAGTTGTCGTAATTTGTATCAGATTTATTCTTAATTTTCCTAAAAATTTCATGCAGTAGATAAAACACAATAGAGAAAAGCCTTATATAGAATGCTAAATGAAGGAATAATTACTTGAGCAGAATTCTTAAACAACTTTTATGGCATGTTTGGGATTGAAATCCTGAATTTGATCAAATGACCTGTTTGGGAATATTGATTTGGATTTTATTTGAAATTCAGGACATTCAAATATTAGTATAAATCCAAGAATTTGAAATAACAACTCAAATACTATCATTTGAAATGAAAGGCAAATTTCCAAACGGTCTCTTACATGAATTAAAATGCCTAGAAGATATCATGGAATAGTATGATTGTCTGTTTGTAATTAGGCAATACTAGTAAGGAAAGATGTCTAGGTTTAAAAGAGAACCGGAAACCACTTTTGAAACAAATCAGCCAAATACTAAGGCGACAACCAAATATATTGCACTTCAAATTCACACGAGAACTTGAATAAATAGGCGCGTTACAATTCAGTGGGATTTGTTCGCCTTGGCACTTGAGCAGATTGTGTGTTCAAAGAGCAAATAGTACATAAAAACAATGAAAGTGCAAAACATTTGATTCTCCGATTCTCGTTTAGCCAGGCTTTACATTCTTATTTGTATTAGATATTTTCAGTATTGAGGACATACCAATGACATTGCAATTTTCAGTCGAAGACAATTATTTACTTTCTTATACCCTAAAACAATACAGAGGGGAATCCAACTGTAGAATAAGTCTTTGTGCTCGACGAAAAAGAGATAAGAAAGGGATGGACCTGTATCTACAGAAGCTTTACAGACAATGCTAAGGGCAGGGCGTCTCATATTGCGCGAACGAGAGGAAGAAAACGAGACAACAGCAGCAGTCCATTTGTTGGATTTACTTGAACCTGGAAGGTAATTAGTAACCTTCTTATCTTGCGCGGAAAAAGGAAAGGAATGATGATGAGAGTAGTGTAGAACACTAGCTCTTGCACTAGTGCTTGATACCATTGAAGAGCTCACATGGAAACACTTGTCCATAGTAAATAATGAATGCTTTGTTCTTGTTTCTATCTACACAGATTACAATAGATGGAGTTCTAAAAGAGTGATGGAGAAGAAGAATAAGAATGCAGTTGAATTACTATTTTATTTCCTTCACATGTTTTTTTTTATTTGGTGTATCATTTTTTTTTGTGAAGTTGTGAATGGAATAAAGAGGATATGATGACAAGGTATGTAAGGTGCTTGTGGTGCTGATTTCATGTGGATGATATTTTATGCATGCTCATCCTTTTAAGATGAAGCTTGTCCTCACAAAACACTTATATGGGTCCGCAGCACTCATGAGTCTTGGAAAAATCTACTTGTTCTATTTTCACTCTCGCAACTTAATCTCTGCAGTTAATTTTGGTTCTCTGTACAAAAACATTCTGCCGTTTAGGCAAAAGTGATCAAAGTTGTACAAAATGAGGGCAGGACATAAAGGCCACTAGTCCGGATTCGTAATGTTTCAAAAAATCACAATGCATTTTCCACAATCTATGAAAATAAATGCTAAAAAGGACCTTTCATTCAATCGTGTTTTCTTAAATCTGTATTGTCGAAATTGTACTCTTTGGAAATATCCTTGACTTCCAATCGAACTCAAAACCGGCGCTAATAATATGACGCAGTAGATATTTTTGCGCTGGAGTTATGCTTCTGACATTCACTCTTAAAATTTAAAGTCACCGGCATCTGCATTCCATGAACTGCACGAATGCACACACTTGCTCTGCTTTACATCTCCCACAAGTAACTATTATCCTGAGTTCGTTTTGAGACCCTGTATGATTTCTTGACTATACTCTATACTATACACGATCCATTTTGAAAAATTTGATTGTACCTCAGGTATTTTTAGTGTTAAGTGTGATGGGAAAAAGTGACCACAACGGCAACAACTAAGTGCGGAATTAACCTTCGTTGGACAATACTTATCCCTACTTGTATGAACTTTCGATGAAACAAACAAGTAAAGCAACAATAAACAATAAACAAGACACCAAGAATTATACGTGGAAAACCCCCTCAATGAAAGGAGTAAAAACCACGGGACCGTAGTCCACCCAAACAATTCACTATGACAAATTATATGGGTAATACACCAAGTTCTTCTCTAGAGAGAACTAGAGGAATACAATCACCTTCACACTCTTGGAATAACTCGTCAAGATGTATGGAACCAAATAAGACAACAAGAGAACAAAGACCCACGGCTAGGTTTAGCCTCTCCACGGCTCTTTAGCTACTGCCCAGCCCCTCAAATACACCTCCAAATCCGATCTCCACCGTTCAGAATTTAGATATCGATGTTAGGAAGATGCTGTCCGAAATTCAGGACGATCCGACCGTTGGAACTCCGGGAAACGCAAAAACAAGGCAGCCAGCGCTAGGAAATTTCCTGCGAATTTTCACACAATATATCTCTTTTGCCTATTTTCTCTCTTGCTTATTTTCACAAATATCCTCCTATATTTATATATAGGGTTCCCTTTATTTTTATCTCCTTGTGGGCCAAAACAAGGGTAATCCTATTGGGCTTTTAATCTCATAGGTAGAAACTAAAACCCAACAAATCTCCCCCTTTCTAACTATGAGAAAGAGTTCGCCATTCCGGCGATCGAACAACATACCTTTAGCTAATGACTTTGTCAACATATCAGAACCATTATCATCGGTGTGTACCTTTTCCACTTCAAACAACCCTTCTTCAAGAGCGTCTCTAATCCAATGATACCTCATATCGATATGTTTCGTCCTTGCATGAAATGTTGGATGCTTAGCTATATCGATAGCTGCTTGATTATCACAAAGAACAACATAGCGTTGTTGCGGGAAGCCAAGCTCCTGCATCAACCGCTTTAACCACAACAACTCTTTACAAGCTTCGGTTGTTGCTACATACTCTGCCTCCCCCGTAGAAAGTGAAACACCCTTTTGCAACCTAGATTGCCATGAGACTGCTCCCCCTGCAAAAGTCATCAAATATCCAGAAGTGGATTTCAATGTATCCTTATCACCTACCAAGTCAGAATCTGTATATCCAATAAGCACTGGTTTATCATTCCCAAATGTAAGACCCAATTTGGAAGTACCTCTAAGATATCGCATAATCCACTTAACTGCTTCCCAATGCTTCTTACCCGGATTTGTAAGATAACGACTGACAACCCCAACTGCAAAGGCTATATCAGGTCTCGTAGATACCATAGCATACATCAAACTTCCTACTACTGAGGCATATGGAACTCCATCCATCTCTGCAATTTCTTCCTTCGTAGAAGGAGAATCCTTTTCAGTTAACTTAAAGTTGGTAGTAAGAGGAGAACTAACAACTTTAGCTTTATCCATGTTGAACCTGCAAAGCACCTTCTCAATATATTGCTCTTGTGATATATGCAACTTCTTGGCCACTCTATCTCGATGAATACGAATGCCAAGAATCTGTTTCGCTGGCCCCAAGTCCTTCATGGCAAAGGACTTACTCAACTGTTGCTTCAGTTGGGAAATTCTTTCAGTATTTTTGCCAACAATAAGCATGTCATCCACATAAAGCAATAATATGATAAAATCATCATCTGAAAATCTCTGAACAAAAACACAATGGTCAGAAATAGTCTTACGGTAGCCTTGCTTCTTCATAAATGACTCAAACTTTTTATACCATCGCCTTGGTGCTTGCTTCAAACCATATAGACTTTTTAGAAGTCTACAAACATACCCCTCTTTACCTTTGACCTCAAAACCTTCAGGCTGCTCCATATAGATTTCTTTGTCCAAGTCATCATGTAGAAAAGCTGTCTTGACATCCATTTGTTCAACCTCCAAATCAAGACTAGCTGCTAAACCAAGCACCGTACGAATTGATGTCATCTTAACAACAGGAGAAAAAATCTCATCAAAATCAATACCCTTTTTCTGACTGAATCCCTTGACGACCAACCTAGCTTTGTACCGTGGTTGTGAAGTATGCTCATCTTGCTTCACTCTGTAAACCCACCTGTTCTTCAAAGCTCGTTTTCCCTTAGGTAGCTTCACCAACTCAAAAGTATTATTCTCATACAAGGATTTCATCTCATCTTGCATGGCATAAACCCACTCCTTCTTGTGTTCATCTTCCATAGCTTCTGCATAAGATTCAGGTTCACCACTATCATTCAATAGAACATACTCATCAGCAGAATACCTGTTGGAAGGATGACGATCTCTATTAGACCGCCTGAGTGGAACGAATGGTGGAACATTTTGTACCGGTGACTCCTCATGGGCATCATCATCCATGTCACTATTTTCGGGAATATCAGTATTAGTGTCATGTTGGTCATTATCATGAGCATCGTCTCCAACCTGCGAGTCCACATGTCTTGCAGGAACTGGATCCAAATCAACCAGATCATTGTTATGTTGAGGAACTGACTCTGCCTTCCCAACATCTTTCAAACTCTGATCTTCAATAAAGATAACATCTCGGCTTCTCACAATCTTCTTTGAAACTGGATCATAGAGCCTATAGCCGAACTCATCTTGGCTATAACCAAGGAATATGCACTCTTTAGTCTTCACATCTAGTTTAGACCTTTCATCTTTGGGAATATGCACAAAAGCCTTGCATCCAAAGACACGCAAATGATCATAAGAAACATCTTTACCACTCCAAACTCTATCTGGAATATCAAACTTTAAAGGAACACAAGGTGAGAGATTAAATACATTTACCGCAGTATTCAGTGCCTCACCCCAGAAAGACATCGGCAACTCAGCATGTGAAAGTAAACATCTGACCCGCTCCACTAGTGTTCTGTTCATCCTCTCTGCCAAACCATTAAGCTGAGGTGTCTTTGGTGGAGTCTTTTGATGCCGAATACCCTGCTGTCTGCAATACACATCAAAGGGACCTGTATACTCCCCTCCATTATCTGTCCGGATATATTTCAGTTTCTTCCCAGTCTGTCTCTCAACTAAAGCCTGAAAATGCTTAAACACGTCTAATACTTGATCTTTAGTCTTCAAGGTATAAACCCACAACTTCCTTGAATGATCATCGATGAATGTAACAAAATATAATGAACCACCATTGGTTCGGGTTTTCATGGGACCACAAATATCGGAATGCACCAAGTCAAGTATATGCTCTCTACGAGAGGGAGGACGACTCTTAAAAGAAACTCTGTTTTGCTTGCCAGCAACACAGTGAGAACACCTTTTCAAATGTATATCAGTCAGACCAGATAGTACTTTTTTCTTCGACAGCATATTCATTCCTTTTTCAGTCATATGAGCAAGTCTCTTATGCCATAAATCGATCATATCAACATTCTCCACAGCGTTAACAATGCCGGTAGAGACTTTAGGTTGTGTCATATATAATTTCGGACACCTCTTTCCTCTTGCAACAATTAAAGAACCCCGAGTGAGCTTTCATTGACCATTACCAAAGCTGCTAACATACCCTTCATCATCAAGAAGGCCTGTTGAAATTAAATTCATTCGCATATCTGGAACGTGCTTCACATCATGAAGAAATAACTCCATGCCCGTGTCAAACTTCAAACATACCTCACCGACGCCAACAACTTTTGATATGTCACTATTACCCATTTTAACATCTCCATAATCACCAGAAGTATAAGATGTAAAGAAGTCCCTTCGTGACGTTACATGACACGAAGCACCACTATCAATAGCCCAACTCATATCATCTTGTGCAAGGTTAACAATGTCTCCATCACAACAGATCAGGTGCTCATCAGTAGTAGCAATCACCAAAGAATTATCATTACTACTGTCAATTTTCGTCTGATCGTTATCTGAGCTCTTTTTATTTTCTCGCTTCAACTTTCTGCAGAACTTTTTCGTATGTCCTTTCTTACCACAATGATAACACTCAACATTAGAATACTTACCTCTAGAACTACTCCGTTGATTACCTCTATTGGTTGGACCTCTGCTTTGAGCTCTCCCCTTCCTTTCGGTGACTAGGACTTCTGACTGTGAAGAGGAACCCTGTGACTTTCTTCTCATCTCTTCATTCAGAATACTGCTCTTAGCTAGTTCCATACTGATAATACCATCCGGAGCTGAGTTCGAAAAAGACATCCTGAATGTCTCCCAAGAATCTGGTAAAGTACCCAAAAGACACAATCCCTGTATCTCATCTTCAAACTTGATACCCATTCCAGCAAGCTGATTCATAATTCCTTGGAATGCATTCAAGTGATCAGAAATTGTAGTGCCATCTTGATATCGTAGAGACATCAACTGTTTAATCAAATACAACTTATTATTTCCCGTCTTTCGAGCATAGAGTTGCTCGAGCTTGTTCCACAAAGTACGCGCATGTGTCTCTCTACTAATATGGTTCAAAACATTATCATCCACCCATTGCCGTATATACCCACAAACTTGTCGATGCAAAATAGTCCATTCTTGCTCGGTTTTATTTGCAGGCTTCTCCGTAGTAAACACGGGAAGATAATATTCCTTCACATAAAGAAGATCCTCCATATTCCCTTTCCAAACATGATAATTAGAACCATTCAAATTAACCATTCTACTCGTATTCGTTTCCATCGTTCAAACAAGTTCAAAAACAATAACCTCGCTCTGATGCCAATCTGATGGGAAAAAGTGACCACAACGGCAACAACTAAGTGCGGAATTAACCTTCGTTGGACAATACTTATCCCTACTTGTATGAACTTTCGATGAAACAAACAAGTAAAGCAACAATAAACAATAAACAAGATACCAAGAATTATACGTGGAAAACCCCCTCAATGAAAGGAGTAAAAACCACGGGACCGTAGTCCACCCAAACAATTCACTATGACAAATTATATGGGTAATACACCAAGTTCTTCTCTAGAGAGAACTAGAGGAATACAATCACCTTCACACTCTTGGAATAACTCGTCAAGATGTATGGAACCAAATAAGACAACAAGAGAACAAAGACCCACGGCTAGGTTTAGCCTCTCCACGGCTCTTTAGCTACTGCCCAGCCCCTCAAATACACCTCCAAATCCGATCTCCACCGTTCAGAATTTAGATATCGATGTTAGGAAGATGCTGTCCGAAATTCAGGACGATCCGACCGTTGGAACTCCGGGAAACGCAAAAACAAGGCAGCCAGCGCTAGGAAATTTCCTGCGAATTTTCACACAATATATCTCTTTTGCCTATTTTCTCTCTTGCTTATTTTCACAAATATCCTCCTATATTTATATATAGGGTTCCCTTTATTTTTATCTCCTTGTGGGCCAAAACAAGGGTAATCCTATTGGGCTTTTAATCTCATAGGTAGAAACTAAAACCCAACAAATCTCCCCCTTTCTAACTATGAGAAAGAGTTCGCCATTCCGGCGATCGAACAACATACCTTTAGCTAATGACTTTGTCAACATATCAGAACCATTATCATCGGTGTGTACCTTTTCCACTTCAAACAACCCTTCTTCAAGAGCGTCTCTAATCCAATGATACCTCATATCGATATGTTTCGTCCTTGCATGAAATGTTGGATGCTTAGCTATATCGATAGCTGCTTGATTATCACAAAGAACAACATAGCGTTGTTGCGGGAAGCCAAGCTCCTGCATCAACCGCTTTAACCACAAGGCAAAAACAAGGCAGCCAGCGCTAGGAAATTTCCTGCGAATTTTCACACAATATATCTCTTTTGCCTATTTTCTCTCTTGCTTATTTTCACAAATATCCTCCTATATTTATATATAGGGTTCCCTTTATTTTTATCTCCTTGTGGGCCAAAACAAGGGTAATCCTATTGGGCTTTTAAATTTGTCTAATTTACGATAATATTTTAAATATCAATTTCAAAATGTTCCTTATACTTGTTCTTTATTATTATGATTATAATAAATTTGAATTTCAACAATATTTTGAAGAGAGAAAATAAGTGTTGAAAAGACGAAAAAAGATTATTATATTAATAGATATGAAATATAAGATGTTTAGCGTCTTCTCAATTAATAAGGAATGACAAGATTATTTAAGGAATTACTAGTAGAGATGAACCAAACAACATCGAAATCTAATAACTGAATCATATCAATTAGTTCAATTCGATCATAATTTTTTGAAAATTTAGTCTAGTAAATCTGACGCAGAAAAATCAAAATTCTGAGAATATTTTGAGTCCGCTTTGATGAATAAACTGATTTAATCTAGGAAGTTCTGGATGCATTGTGATATACCGTTGGAAAGGTATAAGAGTCTAATTTTCAGCAAATTTTACGGATCTAAAAAATACATTTCCTACAAGAAGTTATCTCATTTTTAGTCAGAGGTGGTCAGACTGCCCAGAATGGTACATTCTGAGTTAAAGTATTTGCATTCAGGTTAGTTTCTTGTGTTCTTAATTATTTCCAAGACTAGTTCATGTATTGGCAAGTCCCTAGAAAATGATATCAGTTATATCTTTTAGTATTCCAAGTCTAGAATGTCAAAAGATTGGTATTTATTTCAAGTACAATGCATCTACCTATGGCAGAAGGGATGTTTCTGGCCAAGTATATAAGGACTATTCCAATTATGTACCTGATATTCTGAAGTTGAAAATACAAATCCAATATTTCTTTGAGTAGAAAGAATATTGATCTCATACTCTTATCCCTTGGTTGGATTCCCTTGGGTGGCGAGTTTACTCTTATCACTAGGGTGGATTCCTTAGAGTGGCGAGTGTTAATCCAATTCTCCATTTACTTGTTGTTTCCGGTATCAATTTGGTATCAGAGCCATGCCTCCACGTCGAAGGAATGTGCGTGATATTGAGTTGGAAGAGTTAAGAAGACAGGTAGAGCAACTACAGGAGCAACTTGCCCAGAGAGAAGGAAGAAGGCATAACGCAAACAACCATAACTCAGAAAATGGCTCATCAACACCAGATGATGAGGATGAAAATCCATTCCATGAAGAATCAGATGAGCACTCAAGTCATGCATCTGCTCCTAGACGACGTCGTAGGGAATTCAACAATTTTCACGGTGCTTACAATGTTAAAATCACAATTCCGGATTTTGAAGGAAGAAACCATCCAGATGAATTCACTGATTGGCTTAATACGGTGGAAAGAGTTTTTATATACAATGATGTGCATGATCAACAAAAAGTTAAGCTAGTGGCTGTGAAGTTGAAGAAATATGCCTCTTTATGGTGGGAACATCTTAAGAAGCAACGAGTCCGTGATGGAAAAGCTAAGATCTGCACTTGGGAAAAGATGAAGAAAGAGCTCCGAAGAAAATTTTTACCAGACACTTATTAGCAAGATGTTTTTCTCAAATTCCATAATTTTAAATAGGGGAAATCTGTCTGTGGAAGATTATATGACAGAATTTGAAAATCTCATGATGCGCTGCGAGGTGGTAGAACCAGAGGAACAAACCATTGCTCGTTATCTTGGTGGACTAAAGGAGGAAATCAGTGATGTCGTCAATCTGCAACCTTTCTGGACTTATCAAGATGTTTGCAAACTTGCTCTTAAGGTGGAGAAACAACAAAAGACAAAAGGACGCAATAATCGGTTCTCGAATCAAGCTTCTGGTACTACCCATTCAAGTGTCACAAGAAAATCTCCTCCTACTGATAAGGGGTCAGCATCCAAAAAGAATGAAAGCACAGCCAATACTAGTCGAGGAAGTAGCACCAAAGCTTCGATAAAGTGTTTTAAATGTCAGGGTTATGGACACATAGCCTCTGAATGTCCAAACCGTAAAGTCATCACCATTGTTGAGGAAGCAATGGAAGAAAAGACTCCATGGAAAGCTGAAAAAAGTGGCCCAGAGGATGAAGACATTACTTATGAAGATCAGGGAGAATCTTTGGTAATTCGAAGAAGTTTGAATAGTATGCAAGCTCAAGACGATTCATGGCTTCGTAGTAACATTTTTCACACGAGATGCACTTCACAAGGAAAGGTGTGTAATGTTATCATAGATGGTGGAAGCTGTGAAAATGTGGTGTCCAATGATATGGTTCAAAAATTAAATTTGAAGACGGAAAAGCATCCATGTCCGTATAAGCTATCATGGTTTCACAAAGGCAATGAGGTAAAAGTTGATAAACAATGTTTGGTACAATTCTCTATTGGTAGTAAGTATAAAGATGAAGTATTATGTGATGTTGTTCCTATGGATGCGTGTCATTTACTTCTTGGTAGACCTTGGCAGTATGATAGAAGGACTCAACATGATGAATTTAAAAATACCTATACTTTTGTTAAAGATGGTGTTAAGGTTATTTTGGGCCCTTCAAAAATGAACATTCCTAAACCTTGTAAAGGGGAAGGAAACTATCTACTATCAAGAGTAGAAATTTGCAGGGCTATTCATGAGTCCGAGGAAACTTATGCCTTGGTTGTCTTAGAAGAAAATGAAGAGGTATATGATATTCCAACACTAGTGCAGCCTCTGCTTCTTGAATTTTCAGATGTAGTTCCTGAAGAAATACCACCTGGGCTGCCTCCGATGAGAGATATACAACATTGCATTGATCTGGTTCCGGGAGCTTCATTGCCTAACAAGGCAGCCTATAGAATGAGTCCACAACAACATGAAGAATTACACAGGCAAGTTAAAGATCTTTTAAATAAAGGAGTCGTTAAAGAAAGTAAGAGTCCTTGTGCAGTCCCTGCCCTCCTGGTGCCCAAGAAAGACGGCTCGTGGCGAATGTGTGTTGATAGTAGAGCAGTCAATAAAATTACTATCAAATATTGTTTTCCTATTCCGCGTTTTGATGATCTGATTGACCAACTTTCTGGTTCTAAAGTGCATAGCAAAATCGATCTACGCAGCGGTTATCACCAAATTCGTATAAGGCCAGGAGATGAATGGAAGACGGCTTTCAAGACAAGAGATGGGTTGTATGAATGGATGGTTATGCCTTTTATAATGTCTAATGCTCCTTCAACACTCATGAGACTCATGAATGACATATTTAAACCATTCATTGCGAAATTTGTGGTAGTTTATTTTGACGACATTCTGATCTATATCCGTGATGAAAAACAACATTTGGAACATCTTCGTGCCATTTTCCAGGTGCTAAGAGAGCAAAAATTATATGCAAATCTAAAGAAGTGCCACTTCTTTGCAAAAAGCCTTGTGTTCCTTGGATTTGTCATATCAGCTGATGGATTGAAAATGGATAATAACAAGGTTGAAGCAATAACTAGTTGGCCTACACCAGCCTCTCTTCATGACATCCGAAGTTTTCATGGCCTAGCATCTTTTTATCGACGATTCATAAAAAATTTCAGCACTATTATGGCACCTATCATTGAATGTATGAAAGGTGGGAGTTTTAATTGGACCGAAGAAGCACAAAAGAGCTTTGAACTTCTAAAGAAAAAGGTATCCGCAGCTCCTATTCTTACACTACCAGATTTTAATAAGGTTTTTGAAGTGGATTGTGATGCCTCGAATATGGGAATTGGTGTTGTTCTTAGCCAGGAAGGACAACCTATTGCCTACTTCAGTGAAAAGTTGAATAATGGTCGTAAAAATTATTCAACTTATGACAAAGAATTCTATGCTATTGTTAGAGCATTGGATCATTGGCAACATTATCTTTTGCATAAAGAGTTCATTCTCTTTTCTGATCATGAGGGCCTGAAGTATATCAACTCCCAGCAGAAGCTAAGTGCTCGACATGCCAAATGGGTTGAATTTCTTCAGTCATTTACCTTTGCTATTAAACACAAATCTGGTGTTCTGAACAAAGTAGCTGATGCTTTAAGTCGAAGAAGATCATTGATATCCACCATGCAAGTAAAGGTGCTGGGGTTTGATATTCTAAAGGAGCTGTACAAAGATGATCCTAGTTTTGGTCAGATTTGGGAACATTCTGCCAATAGGCCAATTCGTGACTTTGTTATTCAAGATGGTTTTCTTTTCAAAAATAATCGTCTTTGCATTCCGACTTGTTCTTTGAGGGAAGCTGTAATCTTTGAAGCTCATGAAGGAGGACTTGCTGGACATTTTGGTAGAGATAAAACTCTTGCCCTTGTGCAAGAAAATTTTTATTGGTCAAGGATGGAACGTGATGTAAAACGCCATGTTGAACGATGTCGAACTTGCCATATTGCAAAAAGCCATTCTCAAAATACTGGATTATACATCCCACTTCCTGTTCCTCTTGCACCTTGGGAAGACGTGAGTTTAGATTTTGTGGTGGGATTACCAAGAACCCAACGAAGCAAAGATGCTATAATGGTAGTAGTTGATCGATTCTCAAAAATGGCTCACTTTGTACCATGTTCTAAAACACTAGATGCTTCTCATGTGGCTGATTTATATTTCAGAGAGATTGTGAAACTCCATGGTGTTCCAAAGACAATAACTTCAGATCGTGACACAAAGTTTGCAGGTCACTTTTGGCGTACATTATGGAAGAAGTTGGGAACTCATCTGCAATTTAGTTCGTCGCATCATCCACAAACTGACGGACAAACTGAAGTTGTTAATAGAAGCCTCGGAAATCTATTGAGAAGTTTAGTTGGTAACAATCCTCGCCAATGGGATCTGACATTAGCTCAAGCTGAGTTTGCATACAATCGATCAACAAGCCAGACAACGGGGAAAAGTCCTTTTGAAGTTGTATATGGTCAGAATCCTTCTAGTCCATTAGACTTGGCTCCCCTACCAGCTACTAATAATTTCAGCGGAGATGCAGCTGATAGAGCTGATCATATCAAGAAACTACATGAGCAGGTCAGATTAAAAATAGTAAAGCAAAATGAGAAATACAAGAAGCAAGCAAACAAGTTTAGAAAGCCAGCTGTCTACAAAGAGGGTGATCTGGTATGGATTCATTTGCGTAAGGAACGTTTTCCTAGAGGAAGATCCGGAAAGTTAAGTCCTAGAGCTGATGGACCATTCAAAGTACTTCAAAGAATTGGTGAAAATGCTTACAAGATCGAACTTCCTGGTAACTATGGTGTGTCTGCTACGTTTAATGTGTCGATCTCTCACGTTACATAGATGAGAACAATAAAGACTCGAGGACGAGTCCTTTTCAACCCGGGGAGAATGACGCAGAAAAATCAGAATTCTGAGAATATTTTGAGTCCGCTTTGATGAATAAACTGATTTAATCTAGGAAGTTCTGGATGCATTGTGATATACCGTTGGAAAGGTATAAGAGTCTAGTTTTCAGCAAATTTTACGGATCTAAAAAATACATTTCCTACAAGAAGTTATCTCATTTTTAGTCAGAGGTGGTCAGACTGCCCAGAATGGTACATTCTGAGTTAAAGTATTTGCATTCAGGTTAGTTTCTTGTGTTCTTAATTATTTCCAAGACTAGTTCATGTATTGGCAAGTCCCTAGAAAATGATATCAGTTATATCTTTTAGTATTCCAAGTCTAGAATGTCAAAAGATTGGTATTTATTTCAAGTACAATGCATCTACCTATGGCAGAAGGGATGTTTCTGGCCAAGTATATAAGGACTATTTCAATTATGTAACTGATATTCTGAAGTTGAAAATACAAATCCAATATTTCTTTGAGTAGAAAGAATATTGATCTCATACTCTTATCCCTTGGTTGGATTCCCTTGGGTGGCGAGTTTACTCTTATCTCTAGGGTGGATTCCTTAGAGTGGCGAGTGTTAATCCAATTCTCCATTTACTTGTTGTTTCCGGTATCAAAATCAGTCTCATTTGGTCCTCTAAAAATTCGATTCATACCGAATAGACTGCATATTATATATTATAATTTTAATATTATATATATATATATATATATTATACTTTATAGCAAACCCTTTATTTAATACAATTTTTTTTGTGACATATGCGCCTCATTGAACAAAATAATCTTAATGATAATAATAATTATTAATAATAGTAACAATGTACAATAATAATAATAATAATAATAATAATAATAATAATAATAATAATAATAATAATAATAATAATAATAATAATAATAATCTTCTAATTGAAGTTACAAAAACATCTTAAGATTGAAGTTCTTTTTCTTATATATGCATGCATTTTATGTGGTTGTTGCTTTCTTGTTAAAGTCGTAAAAATATTACCGCTAGTTGAAATTGAACTTATCAGAAAAAATTGGTTTTATGGGAAAAATAAAACTGAATCGGTATATTTCATTTTTTTTTTCCGTTCAAATCCATATACTAATTTTTGTTCCGGTTTGATCTAAAAATTAAGAGCACCTAAATACTCTTTAAAAGAGAGGAGAGAGATCAGACAATTTTTTCACTTATTTTAGTAAAAAAGTCTATCAAAAATAAACTAATGGCCTCATTTGCTTTCATGAGAATAATTTTCATTATTATATTAGTTAGCAGCTCGGATCAAGGGTGTGGTCACAAAGTCATCGTAAAACGGATACGAATATAGACAATGCGTATCTTGTCCTGTAAAAATATATCTTCTCAATAAGAAATAAAATAAATTAAGAGGAGCATTCAGTTTAGGTATTCTTTTGCACATACAATTGTTCATCAACTCTATTACCGACCGAGTGTCCGGCCCCAAATTAATTCTAATTGGGCGATAGAGTCCTCTTGCACATATAGCATTCATCAATTCTGATTGTTGAAATTTATTCCGAGCTGATCACCGGGGCCGCCAGATTTGATCATAAACTTTTATGGTAAATGATGATAAACATTTATTATTTATTCTCCATCCATTATTTTGTATATATGCATTAACGATACAACTTTTATATTTTAGATTTGTTATGTCTAATATCATCAATTGACATTGTTTTATGTTTAAATATGCATATTAATTTTTTTTATTGAAGTTTGACATCAAAAGAAAAATAAAATAATAATTTATGACAGAATCCGTCATAATGTAGGGCAGGAAAATCGACATCAGTTTTGTGAGGATGACATAAATTTTAATTAGTTTCAATTAAAGTAATAAACTTGGGCTCACATTTGTTGTGTCGTAGTTTAGAGGAGCAAAACAATGACGTTTCAATAGAAAAATATATTTGTTTAACTTATTTTTAATGAAACCAATATAGTTAATAAACTTACTAGGGAATTCATTGTAGCTTAGTGTCACAAACAAATTTTTTTGACTAATTTTAAAATATGTATATATTAAAATAATTAACTAATGACATCATTTGTTTTCAAGAGAATATTTTCCATTGTTTTATTAGTTACCGACAAGAATATGTGATGTGGTCACAGAGTCAACAGGCAATGGATACGAATATACATAATGCGTATCTTTTTAGTAAAAATATGTCCTTTAAGAGAGATATAAAATAAATTAAAAGGAGTTTCGGGTTTATGTTTTCTTTTGCGCATATAATTGTTCATCACCTCTCGTTACCGAGTGTCCGGCCCCAAAATTAATTCTAATTGGGATTGAGGCTTTTTCTTGCAGATACAATTATTTATCAACTCTGATTCATCCCAACTGATCATCATTCGTTAGGGAGCTAGAATTTGTGATTGTGAAGTTTTCTGGTAAGTGAATGATAAATATTAATTATTTATTCTTCATCGGTTACTGTATAGATATGCATTAGCTATACAACTTGTATATTAAGATCCACCCAATAGTTCATAATCTAAGACCTTTCCGAATTCTTGCGCAATTTATGTTTTTTTTTTGCATTAAATTTCTAGCCATTATCGATTTTTGTTGTCATTTGTTTGTTTCAAGTAAAGGGGAAGCTTCTTCTATAAACGGTGAGATCATATATTTATATGATTCCTTTGGCCAAGATGAAAAGGAAGATCACAAAAAAGATAAATGATTTACATAATGAGGAAGAAACTGAGGCAGCTATGAAATTGATTCAGCTCCGTTCTTTGAAAAATGATATTATTATATCATGCTCATCTTCTGTTAAGTCCAATCTGGGCCACAATGATGCTGATCAATCCGTTAAAGAAGCAGTTAGTCCTAAGAAGAAGGCTAAGAAGTTTAGATCTATTATTGATCTCTACAATATCACCAAGCCTATGTAATGGATTGTGTAATAATTACAAGGAGATGAATATGTCATTTACCTAGAAATATTAGTGGTGTCATTTACCTAGAAATATTAGTGGTGCTTATATTATGAATGTATTGTTGAAAATTTGAGCAGTATTTAAAAGTCTTTATAGCTTCTTATAGTTATTAAGCATACGATTTTTTTATTTTTATTTTTACCTAACTAAGCTGATCAAGTTAGTTTTTTGTGTATATTTTTGGAGACTTGTCATGCCCGACCAGGTTTCCTAATAGTTCACTTGGATTTTTTTATTAATACATTTGAGTTTATAAGTAGACATGAGTCTAATGATAATAAACATATATTTGCTAATAGCTAGTATGTGTCCAAAGAATAGAGAGTCAAGTGATGCACTGATATCCTTCGATGAGATTCGTGAATCAATGTATATTTACAGGTTCGGTTACTTGTGTATTGTTCATATGTTGTAAAGAAGCTCTGCATTTCATGTGATTCAGAGGAGGTCAATGTTATCATGATGAAGAATATGTTTGAGGTAGAATCTTGAGTCGATTCTAGTTTAATTAAATACGGAACTTTGATTTGATTCTACCTCAAACATATTCTTAATCATGATAACATCATATAATTATTGAAGAGTCAAGTTGTACAGCTAGAATAATTATACCTGAATATTAATTGGAATACCTGCAGAGAAAGTATTCAGCAATTAAAAAGTTCGGTACTGGTTGAATTGAAAGAATCTGAGCAAGGACCGATATTTGCTATTAAGACTTGAATAAAGGAAATAACACTTGATGTTCTGACACAGATGCTATTTACCGAGATGAACAAATACTATACTACGTAATTGCATACTATGAAAGAGGTATATTGACTTTTAATTGCCCTTGATAAATGTGAATACAGACCGATATTGCAACCAATTATTAATACTACATGGCTGATCACCACCAGTATTATTCATACAGTCTTATCATCGGATTAGTTTTGATAAAACCTGAATACTTCTTAATTTAAAAATACATGAAAAGGTAAAATATATAAGGTACTTTACACTAATAAAACTTGAATACTTCTTAATTTAAAAATACATGAAAAGGTAAAATATATATTTACAGGTACTTTACACAGTTATACCATCATTGGGTGGTGAACAAATGGAGCCCTCTCTAATTCTAAGCCAAATATTTTGATGTCATGATGAGAAAATGAGTTCAATTTAGTATGAGAGAAAAGGTGTGAGTAAAAAGATGAGCAAAACAGATGTGTGTGTAAGCCTTTAAGGGGAATAAAGTTTTAGTATTGGAGAAAAGGTGTGAGTAAAAAGATGAGCAAAACAGATGTGTATGTAAGCTTCTTAGGGGAATAAAGTTTTAGCGGCGGAAGGTGAAATTTTAGGTAGCCACGGAGGTGAGAAAAATCTATCTTATTATCCCTTTTTTTATAGTAATTTCTATAATCTAAATTATAAATTAATGTTATAAGATAAATCTAATTTTTTTGTGTATAAAATAAATAACCTTGATTTCAAAAAATAAATAAATAAATAACCTTAAAAATTTGTAGGGTAGAAATACAATTTTTTATAATTAGTTATATGCACTTGTGATGAGACTAGTAAGAATAATGAGTGTTATTTGAAGCTTTATTATTATAATATCATAAAAAGATATATTAAAATTTTATTAATTTATTTTGTACATCACTAAAATATATAAATCTTAACATTTATCAGTTAGATCATCCATCAAAGAATTTAAGAAAAATATTATGTTAATTTAAGATGAGTATTGTAAGAATCGTTAATATTTTTTGTAGGTTTGACAGCTCATGTACCGCAAACGTGGATGTCCAGTAAGCTTTTACGTAACCTATATTAATTAATTACGAAATTAATTAATAACTCATATTTTAGGTCTTTATTAACTGGCAATATATTTTTGGACCTTTTAATGATCAATAATTAGGATTTATTTCTGACCTTTTTCACCATGTTACTTTTGTATTATTTAATTATGTTATTGTTATCAGCCGCTAAGTTTCAAAACTATTTACTGTTTGTCATCCTAGCTACACATACATACATTGAATAATGACTACATCCATTGATCAACCATTTTATTATTACTAAAATTAAAAGTGCTAAAGTTGTTACAAAATGTCTCTTTCGTTGATGAGCCTTCTAATCGAAGGATAACAACAATAGTATGTTATCCATTGATCACCTACATTTTCTTATAAAAAATTATGCTAAGAAACATCGTATTCCTGACAATCTCTCCTATTTATATCTGATAAAATTCAGATACAAATTGGGACATTGATGATAACAAAACACTTATTAAGAATTTAAATGAATGTGACAACATATCTCATAATTCAAATTTTGTATTAAGCCACTGAATAGTTAGTTAATTGATGAAAAGAACATAGTACAGTACAGTTAAGAAGTTGTTCCTTTGGTCTGAGCAAATAGATCATTCTCTTCTTTACAAGTCTGAGCAGTCCCAGCCTGGATGCATTTATTTGCGTCTACATTGTAATTATTGAATGTGAGAATGCAAATGAGCATTGTGCAATGTTATTATAAAGGAAAAAAACGTAGTGAAGCATAAGGAGTTTTTTGTAAAGAAAAAAACATAGTGAAGCACGAAGGTTGACTTTTTATTTATTTATTACTAATATAACTGGGCATGCTAATTACTATCTACAAAATCTCAAAGAAAAAACTAGCAGGCTCATATTTCATAGTCCTAAAATATATTAAAAAGTTATAAAAGTTATATTGAAGCATCAATATCTTCTTCACTGTCAAACAGAGGTTGTTCAAGGCAGATATGTAATGACCCGGATTTTTAAAAATATTTTTATTAGTATTAAAAGTGATTTTCTTCAAAGAAGGGAATAAGATTTAATATTTTATTGGGAAAATAGATTTTTTTGCCACTCAACTTATAGCGTTTTTAGAAACTTACCACCCAACTTATTTATTTTAGCTTTTAGTCACTAATGTTAGGTTTGGCTTTATTTTTACCAACCAACTTAGGTTCGGATTTGATTACGAGCATTATAATAATTTTTTGTAGCATCATTTATACATAGTGATAGAATGTTATATTTTGATGATGTGTCGTATGTTTATATCTTTATATATAGCAATAATAATATAAAATGAGCCGATGAAAATTAAAATCAGGAAAAATCGTAATTAGATTCCAAAAATTCAATAAATCATGAATATGAAATTAATGACTTCAAACAATTGACCTCCTCTCATAAGATAAAGTGTAATTGAGTGATATGACGCATCATCTTTCGCTATTAAAGTTTCAATCGACTAGCTCAGTCTAAGATCTCTTTTAAATTTATCTTCAAAAATTTTAATAACTTTGTCTTATTATAATTTTCAAGATAAATAAATAGAGAGGAAAACTTAATTTTCGATGATTGTCCTCTATATATAATACATCATTTTATATTATTAATACTCCCTCCGTCCCTCTCATCAGTTTACAGTTTTTTCTACTGCTTAGCATGTATTTAAGACTCTTATAAAACATAGTTCCATAACTTATTTTCGTGTGTAAAAATTCAAACACTGAATTTTAATTCAGAAAAAAAATAAAGTTATATTTGAAACTACATCTTTTAAAGGCCATAAAATGCGTGTAACATTCTTATCATCCAAGGTAAACGACCTTGGAGACATAAAAAGTACTATATATAAAAATATAAACATATATCAAATTATCAAAATATTACAGACTACCACTATATTTTAATAATGCTACACATAATATGTAATGCTAATAATTAAATCCGAACGTAACTTCAGTGACAAAAAAAAAAAGTTGAATCTAACACTAGTGAGTAGAATAAAAAAAATTATAGTTGAGTGGTTAGTTTCTAAAGACGCAATAAGTTTAGTGACAAAAAAAATTATCATAATACTAGTAATCAAATCCGAACCTAAGTTAGTGGCTAAAAAAAAAAAACCAAAGCTAACATTAGTGACTACAAGAAAAAATAAATTAGTTGAGTGGTAAGTTTCTAAAAACGCTATAAGTTGAGTGGCAAAAAAATCTATTTTCCCTATTTTATTCCAGTTTAATGAGTTTTCAAGGTTTTATATTTAAACCCCGGGTTATTGTGTTATTGATAAATAATTGTATTTTCAAAACTGATTTTCATATATTGTTTTGAAAATTCTGTATGAATATTATGTGAATATATGTGTTATGTGATTAAGTGGTATTGGTGAATTTGTTTGTTAATTAGTTATGATTAATTATTAATATTATATGATTAATATATGAATTTTTGTGAATTCTGTGTTATCTGATTTATTGGGTTGACTGCTCATATGTATTCGTGTTTGCGAGATTTAAATTTCTTTATGCTCGGGATAAAATATAGTTTATTTAGATATGTTCATATCGATTTATGGATTGTTATATGATTTTCTGATCGATTTACGGATTAAATTGCGTAAATCTGTATTTATTTATTAATTATTTAATTATTCGTAAAACCGTCCACTTGTAACGGTGTAGCGATTTTTCTTCCCGGAAGTTTCGAGAAAACTCACCTTTAGCCTAATTTGAATATTCCGGACATTTTTCGTGTTTTGACTTTTTCGATCCGGAGTACGGTTTTTCCCGGAGTCGGTCCGGCGGAGTTTTGCGGGTATTTTAATTACTGATAATTATCTGGTTGTCTCGATATACGTGAAAGCCAGATATTTTGATTATTATATTACTTTTTATCGAAATACGTGCAAACAGGACCCGGAGACCAATCATTGATTTTAAAAAGCCCCGTTTTAATAATTATCTTGAAAACCAGTACTGATTGGACCCCGCTTTATTAATACAAAGCCATCAAATATCATATTTTCATGTTATAAACGATCCAAAGGGGTACCAATTATTCGTAAATATAAATAGACCTTTCTACACCTTATTTTCACCGTAAAAATCATTTCACCAGTTTCTCTGCACGAATACCGAGAGAAACCGAACTGTGTTCTTCGTGTTCTTCGTAATCAAACGAGGATTTGGAGGTGTTATTGGAATCCGATGGAGGCGTATGAATAGTCAAAACAAAGCTATCGACGTGTAGAATCTAGTTTAATCATCCGTTTGTGTGCAGATTCAACAGGTGATTTTAGATTATTTTTATAAAATTCGAATTATTATGATTTAAACTATGAATTTTTGTAAACGTGATTGTTTGATTGATTTGATGATTCTATGATGTAGAGAGTGTTTTTCTCGTCGTTTTGGTATATTATATGTTTAATTTCAAGTCCAGAAACATATAGAAAAGGTGGTTTGATTCTTGCGTTTAAACGTTCTTGGTGTTCTTGATTAAGCTTGCCGGATTTTGAAGTTTTTGATCGGGATTTTAATATGATAATTATGGTGACGTTTTGAGGGTATGAGTAGATAGATATGGTGATGAGGAATCTGTACATAGGCTTGGGGTGTGTGTGGAAGCCTGAATTCGAGCTCGGCGGAGGAAATAAAAGTCGCCGGCGGCGACTTCTTTTCTTCTAATTCAGGCCACATATGGCCACGGTCGATGAAACTGATGGATGAACGGAGTTATGTGTGTGGTGTGGTGTGATTCTGGAGAGTTTGGAAGCCAGGAATGACCGGGAACAGTAGTTCCGGCGAAGTCAGGGGGCGGCGGTGAAAAAGTGCCGTTTTGTCCCCAGACTTTTGAAGGTGATGAAGTTATGATACCTAAGTTCTTAAGTTTACAAACTAACCCCTTTAACTTCTAAAAGTTACAGTTTAAACCCTGGACGAAAACTTTCAAAAGTTTACAAAATAAACCTTTCTGATTTAATTTTCTAAAATTGTTTTATTTAATTATTTTAATTCCAAAAATAGTTTTTAATTATTTCTTTATTCAAAAATAAATCTAAATTAGTTTATTAATTAATTTTAATTAGTAATTAATTATTTTAATTGGTCAATTAATTTAAATATTAATTGATTAATTAATTTAATTAATTATTAATTGATATTAATTAATTAATTATTTGGATTTAATTATCCTTTTTGATTTAAAAATTCCGAAAAATAGTTTCGAGCTTTGAAATATTTTTCTAAATTATGTTCAAGGCTCGTTAATTGTTTATGAAGGATATCAAGTCCAATTACGAGTATCTGGACTTGATTATTAATTTATAAAGTGATTCTTTTATCGATTTTAATTCCGAATAATGTTTAAAAATTCTGGAAAATTCCCGAAAAATCATTTTTAACCCAAGACTTGATTTGACGTCAATCGGGATGGGAGACCTTATATGAAATATGTTGTCTGCTATCTGTTTGATGTGTTATGTGCCGATAGAAGAGTTAGAAAACGGTTTTGAGCATAATTTTTGATCCGTAAGTCAGATTTAGACGAAACGAAAAAGGGATTAAAGCTCGTGTAGTCTATTTTAATATGATGTAATAATATGATGGAGTAGAGAATGTGATTATGTGTTGTTAAATATGTAGAATATGGTTATATGTGATCTAATTGTTATAAATCGATGGTCACGTGAAGTACGTGTTTATTTATGATATTATAAATGTGATAAATGATTTGTGTGACATGGTGTTATGTCCTGATGGATAGTGGATAATAATATATGGATTATACGATTTAGAATTGGTTGTTGGTTGGGAATAGGTTGACAGGTGGATAACCTTATAAATAGACGAGACCCTGTCAGGTTATTGATAGGATTTATATGATAATTGATTTGTGATGTGTTATATGGAATATGATTTGATTATATGATAGAGTCAAAGCATGACTATGTGTTAAGTGATATTTGATAGGTTTAAAGGGATATATAAGTGGGTATCGATATACGTGATATGTATATGCGATAAATGGATTAGTGATTATAGTATTATTTTATTCTCGTAAAGGATTTGGACGTGACGAGTACGCTTGAAGACATCAGAAAGTCAGAATGGTTTTGCAAAGCGAATAAAGGATGAATCGAGTAAGCGAGGCAGTGTGGCGAGTAGAGTATAGCCAGAGATGGTCTAAAGACTATGATATGCCTAGATTGTGAAAGTGGAAAGATGAGATTGAGCTGTGAGTTGGGAATCAGATTTAAGGCAAGTATCCTGCACCCTGCTTTTGGATATATTGCAAATATTCTGATTCATTCTTTTGATGTGTTGCAAGTATCCTATACCCTTCTTTTGGATATCTTGAAATTATTCTGATCCATTCTTTTCGTATGTGTTGCAACTATTTGTTCCTCTCTTTTTCATATTTGAAAGTGTAAATATTTTATCCATCCTTTTCTAATCCTCAAAAAAATTCAGATAATTCTAGTTTTACAAATTAATTCGAAGTTCAGATTGTCATTGAAGCATGTGTTGCTCAGTGATGGTTAGAACCTAGAATGACTTGGGATCTTCTTGATTATTCAACCCGCCATTGTCATGCTGGTTTAGCAGGCTAAATTCAGTTGCTTAGCCGATAATGGAGGATACTGAATAGTTAAGGATTTCCTGAACTATGATTTATGGAAGGATGGACTCTGGTTTATAAAAAGTTGATTGTCAAGTTTGATTCGAAGTTATTCGGTTATGAATATTGATTGTGATACTGTTCTATTGATTTACTGACCTGTTGAATTGAATTATAGAATTGGATTATTGTTTTTACACAAAAATATGTGGACCAGATGAATGGTCATGTTAGGCCAATGAGTGCCTTGGATCCAGTGATAGAGTATGGCGGGGCCTGCTCGGGGTTAGGCATGACTGATCAGCAGCCTAACCTTGGTTTTAATTAAAAATGTGGTAGACCAATTCAATAATTCTTATGAATGATTGAATTCCTCAGTTTTCCATTGCTACAAGGTATTGTGAATCATTTTATACAATACCCTGATCTTATGAATTTACATCGAATCTTTTATTAAAGTATCTTGAGCTTGTGAATTCCTTCTATATTGTTCAAAATTTCATTGTTATTATTACTTGCTGAGCATTGTTGCTCACTCTTGCTATTCTCTTTTAACCATTTCAGAAAGGATTAAAGATGAATGGCTAGACTGTGATTGCGAGTAAGGATAAGGCTAGGCAAGGAGTCAGAGGTGTTAAGGATCCAGTGGTTGAGAAGTGTCCAGGAAGATTATAAAGTTGGTGCTAGCTAGAGTTGAGCTATTGAGGTTCAGATGTAAGGTATTGTTTATTGGTAGTGGTTGATTCTAATTTCAATACTGTAACCTGGATGCGATCCTGTTGTTTTTAGGGGGTTAAAATGTTCTCATTCAAATCTTTTATTAAATGTTTTCAAGTTTTAAATTCTTTGATTTCATTATCTTTTCAAAAAAAAAAAACAGGTTTTCAAATGTGTTTTTAAAAGGTTTTGTGTGGTGACGTTAGAATCCAGGCCCCCGGATTCTGGACCGTCACAAGATAGGCTTTTCAGAGTGTGTACACAACTAAAAAAAGCCTGAATGTATAATGTGCTTAGGTTTAAAGTCATATAAATAAATTATTGACTGGCCTTTTAAAATTATGTCCATATCAAATAAAAACACTAATTTATATTTAAAAAAATACATTTTTACTCGCTTTTTTGCACTTTGAGCTTCAGCATTAAGCGTAAAAAAGCATTGAACACAAAGAAGCAGGGTTTCTGTGTTTGCTCTGTACTTCAGAAAAGCAAAACCCAATGCTTCGCACGTGTAATTTTAGTATCTGGCCTCTGAACGATGTCCGAGTGATAACTTGAGAGGTGATGGCCCAAAACTGCAAATGGGGAATGGTGCTGGATTAGCCAACATTGATTTGATTAAACTTAATTTGTAAAGAGAAACCAAGAGATGACAGATGAAGACATGTTAAAAGGATGCATCTGTGAAAACTCTTAGAGATGTTTCACATACATAGTCGTAAAATTAAGTAATCAGCTTGGCTAAGGGAAAAGAAGAAGCAAAAATCTAATCATGTGACCATAAAATTGAATGATACATCAGGCCTCAGTTCCGCGGTTAACTGTCAACTCATACAATGTCTCTCCTACCATGCAGTGAGACCACTTCTGTCAAATTCAACTTGGATATGAGTAAATTTCCCAGGACCCGTTTTCCTTCCTTTCAAAGCCCTAGGTGACTAGTATTTACCTGCAAAACAAGAAATCAGACAATGTTCACGAAAAGGACCAGTCACTTACAAGGACCATAGGCTAGGACGACAGAGACACGAAAAAAAATCTTCCAATTTATGAAGAGAATTTTAGCTCAAGATACATTTACATAATTACAGCATCAAAACGCAAATTCTCAAATTTCATGTCAGCCTCTTCTTAGTTGTACTGTGCTTACCAGAGATATGTTTGTCAGGATGGTAGTATAAATGGTAAAAGTAAGGTGCATAGTACTATTACTAGTGAGTAAAGTGTCTTGTCAGCTTTAGGTAGTAAAAATTAACAGTTTTAATGTTAAATTCAATTTTTAATTTGAATATATAAAGAGGAATGTCCCCCCCCCCTCTCCCCTGTTTATGTATCAATGACTTGGTGGCTCTGATGAAATAAGAGATATCTATGTTGTAATATATCGAACCAGATGAGACCTTATATGAAGCACCTAACTAATATCAAACACATAGCTAAAACATAGGTGGGGCATAATATAATAACAAGCTAACATCATTACTAAGAATTAGCACTTGCTGTGAAAGGCTACTAAAACTAATATTGAAACTAAAGCCACTACACTGCTACATAGTTGGGAAAAATTCAGGGTAGGAAGGCTTAGTTTTGACCAAGAGTGGCTCGACCCCTATGGGTAGGTGTCAATAGCACAGGAGATCTACTAGACGTGACTCTTAACTTTGTCCAGCTCGTTCAATATTAATTATGTCCGAAGTCCAAACAATATGTCAATAATATTCTCACATTCATCACTTCTGCAGTCATATGCCTTTTTTATTGTTCAACGCCGAAACCTATGCATCACAAATTCACAATCGGCTTTACTATACACCATAGTTGGCTTTATAACTACAAAGTAGAGTATTTTGTCACACAGAACTCCGCTGGTATCCCTTCACTTCAACCACCTCATCTTTATAAGGTGCTATTTGCGAAGCACATTCTTAACCTCCCGTCTTTCTATATGATACAACACAAGCACTTAAAATTGTTCTTTTTTCGTACCCAATGCTCCAGACTTTTAAATTGGTCCTTCCGCTCTCTGCTGAAACTGCAACAGAGCTATCCAGTTAAAGAACTACTAATGGCCAAAGATTGTGCTTCCAATTCACGAATGCCTCCTCTCAATCTAACTTCCCATCCGCTTCACTTGACTATTTCAACTCCACAAACACAGCTTTCTCACACATGACACGTACATAGACGAATTGTATTCATAACTAGGCTATAAGTCTATGGTATCCATCGAAAATTCTCATCCAAATTATTGTAAATATGAATAGCACCAAAATGTATTGGTGTCACCAGTTATCTTCTAACACATTGCTTAAAGCTACCGGACATAAGCTTTTAAGTTACACCCATAATGCACTTCTATTGCCAACCGCTTACCAAGTTATTATTTTTTATTTCATCTTTAAAAGTTCTGTTTAGCTAGTCAACTCTATCTGAAAAAATTATTGCATGCTGTAAGAGAACCGTATTTAAGAGGGGTGTATTGGATTGGGATTTTAAAGCATTTTTTTGCATTCATGAAATCCGAGGGTATTCGATTGGGATTGTTTGAAATCCATTAAAATCTTGAGGTATTCAATTGGGATTTTAAATTATGCTACAAAATCTGGTGGTATTCAATTGGGATTTTAAATTATGCTTTAAAATCCGATGGTATTCAATTGGGATTCTTTAAAATCCATTAAAATCTGATGGTATTCAAATGCTGATGAATTTTTTTTCATTTCATAAAATGATGGATTTTGTGGCATTCTTCAGTGTATTTTAAGTTTTTTGAAATCCCACCAAATTCAATGGGATTTTGAAGCATTGTACCTAAATCCTATCAACTCTGCGACATTTCATCAAGAATCCGTACAAAATCAAAATCTCATACAATCCATTAAAATCCATAGACTAAAAACAATGCATTAAAATCCCAATCGAATACACCCCCGTAAGTTTCCAAGAAGCCGCAGAAGAGAATGATCAAGGCTAGCGACAAGTTTAGGTTTTTGTTCAACTGGGAAAATATGGAGGATACTTCTCGAGACATGAATCTGTTGCATGGGAAAAGGAAGAAGGAACTCTAATGTACAAGACCAATGGCTTACAAGTCGATAATACTACTCGACTATTCCATTAAGTGGCCATAATTAATCTACATAATATCTTATTCATCTACAGGTTAATTTAAATTACAGAACACTTTAACCAGTAAAAGTGAGTATATACCTTTGAGTTCTGGTTGAGGGTTTTAACTATATTTGTCACAGTAGAACAGACTGTTGCTTCAGAAGATAATAAATTAGCAACTCTCTCAAGAGACCTCAGCTCTTCATGAAACTCTAACTGCAGAACCAGTGAAGAGAAATGTTCATCCACAACCAATCCAAAATACTTCACAACATTTGCAAGCGTCGGAACCCAATTACAAGCGTTCAACCCCAGCACAGACGAACCTTTAGGACAAGGATACACTTGAGGAAACCTTTCATACTTCCTCAACCACTTTCCTAGATACCGAATCAAACTCATCAACTCCTCACCATTTAACTTGCTAACACAAGACAAAAACACCCCTTCATCAAGATCCTCCCGCGCAATCAAATAATGCAAACACAACTCGTTGGCCGAAAACCCATCATACGCAATCATCAACAAAACCGCAGCCTCCTTGGCTAAATTTCTAACTTTTCCTCCAACCCCTTTAACATCTGCCTTCTCAATAGCCTCTAAAACATCACCCTCCCAAACCTTCCTCAAACTAACCATGCTACCATAAACCTCTCTTGACGGACTCAAAAAATACTTCAAAATCAATACAAAATCACCCAATTGAACATCCTTAACATGTTTTAAAAACGAACAAACCATCTCAGACCTCCCTTTCACAATCAAATTCCTAATTAAATTACCCGAAACCAACGGGGTCACAAACCCGAAAACAATCAAACTTTCCAAAACCTCCCAAATCTCCAAAACAACACAACCCTCCAAAACCAATCCCAACACATCAACACCCAATAAAGACCCAAACTTTCCAATCAATTTCCCAACCCCATCATCCTCACCAACAGAGACACCTATTTTCTCACCACAAGAACCAAAAAAACCATCCAACATCTCTAAAAACTCAATCTCGCCAAACCCACTTAGATTTTTCAATTTTCTTCTTAAGGCTTTCGAGAACTTCTGGCCTAGTTCAATAATCTGCAAATCAAGCTTTGATATTTCCCACCCATCATCACATTTTGAAAGAAGTGATGAAATATTAATCTGGGATTTTAGATTGAGTAAAATTGGGTCTGGATTAAGGAGAATTGGGTAGTTTGAATCAGAAGTGAAGTGGGTTTTGTGGGCTGATGCCCTTGTAATAGTTTCAAGTAAAGACATGGATGAAATTAGGAGTTCAATTTTACTAGGGTTTAACGGGTGACTTGTATTGTAAGTTGAAGAGGGTTTAGACACTGGGCTGCTTTGTTGGGTCGGCCGATGGGTTTACGTCACCCAAGTCCTGGAAGCGGCATACAGTTTTGAATTTTTATTTTTTTTCTGGTAAGCCAAATTTTATTTTATTTATAATAAAAGCAGGACATTACAAGAGAGCCGCTACAAACTCAGCAACAAACCATACTATAGGGCAGCAAAGAGACCACATACAAGACTTAACTACTAGACAGCCAAAGCTAAAAACGAAACTTAACACCCAGAAACCTACATTTAGAGATTAGCAAAGCAGACCCTGAGCATACTAGAGGGAGTTTAGGTTCTACTATAACTACCTATGCAGCAGCATATCCTCAGTCGATATCAGCAAAAGGAGGCTCAGAAGCCAGAAGAGAGCGCCTAGGTCCGAGGCTTCCCAAGAACGAGTTTTCCACGGCACCGTCGCCGATAAATAGCAGGATCATATTCAGCAGTTTCAAAAGCTAACGTGTTAAAAAGAATATTATTATTATGTTTAGCGGATATTCATTAAACGGACAAAAAATAACTTGTCAATTACCGGGTTTCTAATCACTCACACTCAAAAGGAGGGCAATCCAACTTCCATTCAAGCAGCTTCCCCTTGTTGGAAGTTTGTCATTTTGAGCACAAATTTGAGTGAGGCTCGGCTATGTGTTCGTGGCGGGTTATGCTTGGATTATGTTTTCCCCCGAGAGAGCTTTCCAATGCATGTTTATTCACTCAAAATGACTAAGGAATGGATGAGTTGTGATGATCCAAAGTTGCTTCCTTAGTAGTGGAAAATTGGAAAAGAAACTAGAGTCCCACATAGAAAAGAATATAGGCCTTCCATGGCTTTATATAGTAGAACACTCTTGTAGTGTTTAACTTGTGTTGGTGTGTTATGCTCCACCACCTACGTGCGCGCAGGGGGGGTGCAAATTGTGGGATTTTGAGGCAAATCTCGTGGCTTCGCAAGCCTCGGGCTTTTCCGCGTGTGTGACCTGCGGGCACGAATGCAGCAAAATCTGGGCCCGAAGAATTACGGACTAGTTCTGCTGAATTTAATTTTCCACTGGGCTTGGGCTCAATTAAATTGACAGAAATTAATTCCGATTTGATTTCGGATTAATTGTTTGGTTTAAATTAATTCGTTTTGATTACGGATTTAATTTATAACCGCGTAAATTAATTAACGCGTTTTAATTATTTACGAAGCGTAGCACACAAGTCTTGCATGGCCTATATATATTCATTATAGTTTAGGGTTTGCATTCACGAAAACACACAGCCTCTCGCATACAAAACCCTAGCCGCGTCGGTGATAGTTCTCAGTCTTGTTCTGGTTCGTCGAAGGTGCTTATTGCATCGTTCAATCCGTTTTATCCTGGGAGGCGATCGTTCATCACACACGGTGAGGGTGGAATACGCTTTAAGGAGACAGTTACGCACTGGACTCGGATTCCTGTTCATATATCCTTCGTTCTATCCTGCCTCCTTACGTTTACTGTTTTGTCACGCACACACACAAACGCACATATTGAATTGTTGGTTTTGCACAGATTGTATAACAATCTTAAAGCGTATTTAGTTCTGTTTTTACATCTGTGATTGATTGATTTGGTTTGTTTGCGTGTTGGAATACAGACTCAATGGAGAATGTTAATGGAGCAATCCCCACGAACGGTATGGCTGTTGATCCCAACGCACTGGTTAATCCAGATGGGGGTCAGACGCAGCAGTCGCAGGCTAACCCCAATGCACTGGTTAATCCAGATGGGGGTGTGCCGCCTGGTTCTGGACCTACGCCTGCAAGATCTGGTTCTGGACCTACGCCTGCGGGCTCTGGTTCTGGACCTACGCCTACGGGTTACGGTTCTGGGACTACGCCTCCGGGCTATGGTTCTGCGGGACATATGACCTTTGGTCAGTTCAGTGTCCCACTTACACACTGTCCGGCAGGACATGTTCCTCAGCCGGGTATGACTGCTGTGCATACAGCGCCTGGTGCGCCTGTTGCGCCCTTTGCGCCAGCTATGCCTCATGTGCCTACTTCTCACGCTGAAAGGCCAGAAAAGTTCAATGGAACGAACTTCAAACAGTGGCAGCAGAAGATGTTGTTCTACCTGACCACACTGAATTTGTCTCGCTATCTGAGAGAAGAGACACCTATGCTCACTGTTGAGAGTGATACGCAGGCGGTGTTTGCCGTTGATGCATGGAAGCACTCCGACTATATCTGTCGGAACTATGTGCTTAATGGTTTGACTGGCCCGCTGTATGATGTGTACAGTTCGAAGGTAACATCTAAGGACTTATGGGAATCACTTGACCGTAAGTATAAAACCGAAGATGCCGGTGCCAAGAAGTGGATTGTTGGACGCTTTCTTGACTACAAGATGGTGGATTTCAAGACTGTTGACAGTCAGGTGCAAGAGTTGTAGCTGATTATTCATGAGATGCATGCCGAGCGGATGGGTCTCACAGAATCTTTCCAAGTTGCTGATTATTCAAGACTGTTGACAGTCAGGTGCAAGAGTTGTAGCTGATTATTCATGAGATGCATGCCGAGCGGATGATCCAAAGTTGCTTCCTTAGTAGTGGAAAATTGGAAAAGAAACTAGAGTCCCACATAGAAAAGAATATAGGCCTTCCATGGCTTTATATAGTAGAACACTCTTGTAGTGTTTAACTTGTGTTGGTGTGTTATGCTCCACCACCTACGTGCGCGCAGGGGGGGTGCAAATTGTGGGATTTTGAGGCAAATCTCGTGGCTTCGCAAGCCTCGGGCTTTTCCGCGTGTGTGACCTGCGGGCACGAATGCAGCAAAATCTGGGCCCGAAGAATTACGGACTAGTTCTGCTGAATTTAATTTTCCACTGGGCTTGGGCTCAATTAAATTGACAGAAATTAATTCCGATTTGATTTCGGATTAATTGTTTGGTTTAAATTAATTCGTTTTGATTACGGATTTAATTTATAACCGCGTAAATTAATTAACGCGTTTTAATTATTTACGAAGCGTAGCACACAAGTCCTGCATGGCCTATATATATTCATTATAGTTTAGGGTTTGCATTCACGAAAACACACAGCCTCTCGCATACAAAACCCTAGCCGCGTCGGTGATAGTTCTCAGTCTTGTTCTGGTTCGTCGAAGGTGCTTATTGCATCGTTCAATCCGTTTTATCCTGGGAGGCGATCGTTCATCACACACGGTGAGGGTGGAATACGCTTTAAGGAGACAGTTACGCACTGGACTCGGATTCCTGTTCATATATCCTTCGTTCTATCCTGCCTCCTTACGTTTACTGTTTTGTCACGCACACACACAAACGCACATATTGAATTGTTGGTTTTGCACAGATTGTATAACAATCTTAAAGCGTATTTAGTTCTGTTTTTACATCTGTGATTGATTGATTTGGTTTGTTTGCGTGTTGGAATACAGACTCAATGGAGAATGTTAATGGAGCAATCCCCACGAACGGTATGGCTGTTGATCCCAACGCACTGGTTAATCCAGATGGGGGTCAGACGCAGCAGTCGCAGGCTAACCCCAATGCACTGGTTAATCCAGATGGGGGTGTGCCGCCTGGTTCTACACCTACGCCTGCAAGATCTGGTTCTGGACCTACGCCTGCGGGCTCTGGTTCTGGACCTACGCCTACGGGTTACGGTTCTGGGACTACGCCTCCGGGCTATGGTTCTGCGGGACATATGACCTTTGGTCAGTTCAGTGTCCCACTTACACACTGTCCGGCAGGACATGTTCCTCAGCCGGGTATGACTGCTGTGCATACAGCGCCTGGTGCGCCTGTTGCGCCCTTTGCGCCAGCTATGCCTCATGTGCCTACTTCTCACGCTGAAAGGCCAGAAAAGTTCAATGGAACGAACTTCAAACAGTGGCAGCAGAAGATGTTGTTCTACCTGACCACACTGAATTTGTCTCGCTATCTGAGAGAAGAGACACCTATGCTCACTGTTGAGAGTGATACGCAGGCGGTGTTTGCCGTTGATGCATGGAAGCACTCCGACTATATCTGTCGGAACTATGTGCTTAATGGTTTGACTGGCCCGCTGTATGATGTGTACAGTTCGAAGGTAACATCTAAGGACTTATGGGAATCACTTGACCGTAAGTATAAAACCGAAGATGCCGGTGCCAAGAAGTGGATTGTTGGACGCTTTCTTGACTACAAGATGGTGGATTTCAAGACTGTTGACAGTCAGGTGCAAGAGTTGTAGCTGATTATTCATGAGATGCATGCCGAGCGGATGGGTCTCACAGAATCTTTCCAAGTTGCTGCTGTGATAGAAGCTGCCTCCTGGATGGAAAGATTTTCAGAACTACCTTAAGCATAAGCGAAAGGAGATGACTATAAAGATCTGATTGTTAGACTTCGCATTGAAGAACATAACAGGGGATCCGGAAAGAAGCCTATTGCCGGTGAAAAGGCAAATATGGTGGAGCATGCACAAAGCTCCAAGTCCAAGAAGACCAGTTCAGGGAAAGGGGCTAAACTGGCACCTAAAGGAGGAGTTTTGAAGCCTTCGAAGTTCCAAGGAAAGTGATTCAATTGTGATAAAGTTGGTCATAAGTCTGCTGACTGCAGGAAGCCTAAGAAGACAAACAAGAAGAAGGAAGCAAACATGGTTGATGATATCTCCAAGGAGATAGGTGATATAGACCTCTGTGCTACGGTCTCTGAGGTGAACCTGGTTGGATCTAATTCGCGAGAATGGTGGATTGATACAGGAGCATCTAGGCTTATTTGCTACGACAAGGCGACTTTCTCTAGCCTTGTAGCTTCTGATGCTGGTGAGAAGCTCTACATGAGAAACTCTGCGACTTCTACCATTGAAGGGGAAGGCACGGTGATTCTGAAGATGACCTCTGGGAAGAATCTGACTTTGAAAAATGTACTTTATGTGCCTGATATTCGCAAGAACCTTGTGTCCGGTTCTTTGTTGAGTAAACATGGCTTTCGCATTGTAATAGAGTCAGATAAAGTTGTTTTGTCTAAGAGTGGTATGTTTGTAGGCAAGGGCTATGCTAGTGATGGGCTGTTTAAGCTCAATGTAATGTCCGTTAAGGAAAATAATAAAATGAAGAATTCTTCTGCTTACTTGCTTGAGTCTCCTAATTTATGGCATGCTAGATTAGGACATGTGAATTATGACACTTTACGAAGATTAAGTGCAAAAGAATACATACCAAAACTAACTATTAATTCAAAACATAAGTGTGAAACTTGTGTTGAGGCAAAATTAACGAGATCATCTTTTAAACGTGTGGAAAGAAACACCAAGGTGCTGGACCTAATACATAGCGATATATGTGATTTGAAATTCGCTCCAACAAGAGGAGGAAACAAGTATTTTATTACATTCATAGATGATTGTACAAAATACTGTTATATATATTTGCTGAAAAGCAAAGATGAAGCTATAGATAAATTTAAAATCTATAAGGAAGAAGTCGAGAGACAACAAAATGAGAAAATCAAAAGGATTCGTAGCGATCGTGGAGGTGAATATGTTGAACCTTTTGGGGAATTATGTTCACAACATGGTATAATCCATGAGGTCACTGCACCATACTCCCCTCAGTCAAATGGAGTGGCTGAGAGGAAGAATCGCACTCTCAAGGAGATGATGAATGCGATGTTTCTAAGCTCTAGACTTCCGCAATCAATGTGGGGGGGAGCCATCTTAAGCGCAAATAATATTTTAAATATTACGATGCGCAAGAATAAGGATGTGAGTCCTTATGAAATGTGGGAGAAAAAGAAACCGAGTTACAAACACCTGAAAGTGTGGGGGTGCCTTGCTAAGGTACTGATCCCTACACCTAAGAAGGTGAAGATTGGTCCGAAAACCGTGGATTGTATCTTCATCGGATATCCTCCGCGTAGTACAGCATATCGGTTTCTTGTGTATGATTCTAAGATTCCTGAGATTCAAAAGAATACGATCATGGAATCAAGAAATGCCTCATTCTTTGAGACTACGTTTCCTTGTAATCCAAGAAACGAGCACCCTACGACATCTAAACGAACTCATGAATCTATAGATGATGAAAATGAGAATGATGAAAGTGAAGATGAAAATGTGGGGGTTGTGAGGAGAAGCAAAAGACAACGAACAGAGAAATCTTTTGGGTCAGACTTCATGACCTATTTGCTCGAAGAAGGTGATCCGAAAACCTATAAGGAAGCGGTCACCTCACCTGATGGACCTATGTGGAAAGAAGCCATCAAAAGCGAGATTGATTCTATCCTACAGAATCACACTTGGGAGTTAGTGGACCTGCCACCTGGTTGTAAAGCACTAGGCAGCAAATGGGTTTTCAAAAAGAAATTGAAACCTGATGGAACCATTGATAAGTATAAGGCCAGACTTGTAATCAAAGGATACAAGCAACAGAAAGGCCTTGATTATTTTGATACGTATTCTCCTGTGATGAGAATCACGTCTATAAGGATGATGTTTGCAATCGCTGTGATGCGAAACTTAACAGTGCATCAGATGGATGTGAAAACAGCTTTTTCTAAATGGGGATATAGATGAGGAAATCTATATGGAACAACCTGAAGGGTTTGCTGTCCCCGGGCAAGAAAGGAAAGTCTGTAAATTAGTGAAATCACTATACGGCTTGATGCAAGAGCCTATGAAATGGCATGAGAAATTTGATGAGGTCGTGTTAGCACACAACTTCAAGATCAACGAATGTGATAGCTGTGCCTATTACAAGGATGACGAGAGCGGTTATGTCATGATGACATTGTATGTGGATGATCTACTTATTGCCGGAAGCAATGATAAAGTGATCAAATCCACAAAGGACATGTTAAAATCAAGATTTGACATGAAAGACATGGGACTGGCAAATGTAATTCTGGGAATCCAAATTTCTAGAACATCAGATGGTCTCGCACTAAGTCAACCTCATTACGTTGACAAGATCCTTGAGAGGTTTCTTAAGGATGACACTGAAAAAGCTAGGACACCTGTGGATATGACTTTACATCTATCCAAGAATAAAGGTGAAGGGGTCTCTCAGTTGGAGTACTCTAGGATAATTGGAAGTCTGATGTACTTAATGAGTTGTACAAGACCAGACATTGCGTACTCAATTAGCAAGTTGAGTAGGTTCACGAGTAATCCTGGAGATGATCACTGGAAAGCGATCATAAGGGTACTAAGGTACCTAAGGGGAACTCGAGACTATGGATTGCACTATGGCAGATACCCAGCAGTATTAGAAGGATATACTGACGCAAACTGGATATCTAGCAAGAAGGCACTAAAGTCTACGAGTGGCTACGTGTTTACACTGGGTGGAGCAGCAGTATCATGGAAATCCTCCAAGCAAACGGTTATAACTCACTCCACTATGGAAGCTGAGTTCGTGGGTTTAGATAAATGCGGTGAAGAGGCTGAATATCTACGCCAATTTCTAGAGGATATTCCAAGATGGCCTAGGCCTGTGACTGCAATAGGGATACACTGTGATAGTCAATCCGCTATTGGCAGAGCACAGAGCACAATGTATAATGGGAAGTCCCGTCATATACGACGATGACATAGTTCCATTAGACAATTAATCTCAACCGGGATTATCACTATTGACTATATACCGTCAAAGGATAATATTGCGGATCCGCTTACCAAAGGGTTACCAAGAGAAGTGGTTGAGAAATCATCGAGAGGAATGGGTCTTAAGCCTATAGCTTAACAGCATCATGGTGGACACCCAACCATTGCTGACTAGAGATCCCAAGAACTTGGTTCAATGGGACAACTAAATCATGATGACCAAATTACTGTGGGGGTAAACCCTGGCCTGTTCCTATGATGATGAAACAGTGAGACCCGTAAGGTACGAGGTTAAGCCTTGAGCTTTTAATGATCTTTGGTGAATACATGGAGTGGTACACGCATGGAATTCAGTTGAGTAAACGCGGGTTACTCTATAAGATAAAGATCACCTATGTAGGAGAGAAGTGGGGCCGCTTCAAAAGAGAATTGCAAGGAACAATTCTTTAGAAACTCCCGCAGAACCAGGACGATGTTCCATGGCCAAAATGGACATACTCATGAGAACTGAACAAGTCAGAAAGGATATAGTGATAAGTATATCATCGTTTACACAAACGGTCGAACAGTTCAAGGACAAGCACGTCCACTGTCTACCAGTAAAGTCGATGTGCTTAATCGATAGAAGGTTCAAGGAGCATTCTCTACCTATCGTATGCTATATCTGATCGCAGAAACTATCACCAAAAGTCAAACCCCGTGTCTGTCTGTCTGGTGTGTGCTACTGAAAATCATCAATCTCACTCATGTGGGGGATTGTTGGAAGTTTGTCATTTGAGCACAAATTTGAGTGAGGCTCGGCTACGTGTTCGTGGCGGGTTATGCTTGGATTATGTTCTCCCCCAAAAGAGCTTTCCAATGCATGTTTATTCACTCAAAATGACTAAGGAATGGATGAGTTGTGATGATCGAAAGTTGCTTCCTTAGTAGTGGAAAATTGGAAAAGAAACTAGAGTCCCACATAGAAAAGAATATAGGCCTTCCATGGCTTTATATAGTAGAACACTCTTGTAGTGTTTAACTTGTGTTAGTGTGTTATGCTCCACCACCTACGTGCGCGCAGGGGGGTGCAAATTGTGGGATTTCGAGGCAAATCTCGTGGCTTCTCAAGCCTCGGGCTTTTCCGCGTGTGCGACCTGCGGGCACGAATGCAGCAAAATCTGGGCCCGAAGAATTACGGACTAGTTTTGCTGAATTTAATTTTCCACTGGGCTTGGGCTCAATTAAATTGACAGAAATTAATTCCGATTTGATTTCGGATTAATTGTTTGGTTTAAATTAATTCATTTTGATTACGGATTTAATTTATAACCGCGTAAATTAATTAACGCGTTTTAATTATTTACGAAGCGTAGCGCACAAGTCTTGCATTGCCTATATATATTCATTATAGTTTAGGGTTTGCATTCACGAAAACACACAGCCTCTCGCATACAAAACCCTAGCCGCGTCGGTGATAGTTCTCAGTCTTGTTCTGGTTCATCGAAGGTGCTTATTGCATCGTTCAATCCGTTTTATCCTGGGAGGCGATCGTTCATCACACACGGTGAGGGCGGAATACGCTTTAAGGAGACAGTTACGCACTGGACTCGGATTCCTGTTCATATATCCTTCGTTCTATCCTGCCTCCTTACGTTTACTGTTTTGTCACGCACACACACAAACACACGTATTGAATTGTTGGTTTTGCACAGATTGTATAACACCCCTTTCCTAAGAGCAAGTCCAATGATGAGCTATATCTTGTGCTATATCTATATTATAGCTCAAAATGACAAAAAATTCAACTCCAATGGTGTGCTAAACTTGGTGCTAAAATAGCATATTGCTATAGTTGGTGCTATATTTAGCACAAACTATAGCAATAGCTATAATTGCCACCTCATCAAAAAGTAAAAAAGTGGAGGGTTTTGAATAAAAAATAGATTTATATATCAACCTATTCAAGTACATGAATGCACATATATTCATTCATCATCCAGTTTTCTTTACAGTATATTAATGATTTTTTACACAAAATTGAAAACATGCAATGTTTATTACAAAAATTTAAAACGATGCAGCTTTACCACAAAATTAAAAACATACATTTAATTTTATCAGAACACCAACCATCCACGTTTATGCCTCACACCCACTTTTGCTATTGCATTCAACGTCCAACAAATTATTTTGTAGGCTATTTGATAAGCACCTCTATAAATATGTATATGCAAGACTGATCAGCTAGAATCAAAACACCAACAATGTCCTCTCAGTCTTCTGCAAGAAGAAAATCATTCACGCCGGAACAAGATGAAGCAATATGCAAATCATATTTGAGCATAACTGAAGATCCAATTATTGGTAGCTCGCAGCCAAGGAGTCAATTCTGGAGCAGAGTTCTACAAGAATATAAAGCGAAAACAAATGACTAGAGTCGGTCCGAAATAAGCATCCGATCTCGTTGGCAAATTATCCAAAAATGTTGTAACAAGTTTCGTGGGTGTTTAAAAAGTGTTGAAAGTTTAAATCTAAGTGGAATCATACGCCAAAATGAGGTAATTAATTTGATATACATTATACTCTTTAACTTTATCTCTGACAGGAATACATTATCTCTGACAGGAATAATTAAAATTATTGGTGAAAATAATACGACATAATGATTATGTAAAATTTGCTGAAATTGTATGATATTAGTAGGGGTGAGCAAAAAACCTATCTCAAAATGAAACCGAAACCGGGAAAAACCGGTTAAAATCGGACCGTCAAAAACCGAAACCAAAACCGGAACCGAAAAAATTAAACCGAACCATTTTGATTGGTTCGGTTGCGGTTATATCTCTAAACTGAACCGAAAAAAGACGAACTGGATATCGATTATTAACATAAATAATTAAATATAATTTTTTATAATCTATATAATAAAGTATAAACATTTGTAATTTTTTAAAGAAAATATATATAAAAATTAATAATAAGGTGCAGAACAGATTTAGCAGCTGGGCTTATATAAAAAGTTGGGCTTGTAATCTTGTATACACAGTTATACACTACAAGGCTTCAAGCACAAGTGCACAACTACAATTACAATCACTACGTCAGATTAAGTATGAAAATTAATGTAAAATTTGATTAGTAGTATATGCGTTTATTTTCTAATAGCAGAGACCTGAATACTATATAACGAGCAATTTCCCCTTCAGAAGTTTGCTATTAATATTGTGAGAGATGGATAGTTGTGATCTCTTCGTTATTTTATGCACTTCTGAACTAGTAACTGAAATACTAATAGACTTGATATGGCAGGATTCAGTAGCTTTGCAAGTAACAGATTCCCTAGTATGTTTATTACCAGGTTACTCATTTTTAAAAATAAGTGGTGTAGTGCTTTTGTAATACTAAAACTTAATCGCATTGATCCTTGTGACTAATGCAGTGGATGTGTATGACTTTGTTTATAAAATTTAATAAGAAGGGTGAGAAAGGTTTTTGATGATATTGTGGCATTTATCAGTCTGCACTTGCATACTTGCAGTGTTCTGATTGTAGTTTGTGATCATATTATTTTTCAATTTTGTAATTGTCGGTTTTGTAATCGAAACCGAACCGATTATAACCGAATCGGGTTTTTAAAACCGAAACCGAATCCGAATCCGAATCCGAACCGGAGATTGCGGTTTTCGATTTTAAAAATCGAGGATATATAGTTGCGGTTCCGGTTTTATCCCGAAACCGAGCCGAACCGGCCCATGCTCTCCCTTAGGTATTAGTTAATTGTTAGCTATATTTCAAAAACAATATTTTATTATTATTTATGGTACTTTAACATATTAGTGTATTATAATTTTAGTACTTTAACATTTTAATTTGGCGAGAGCTGTCATTGAGCTTTATTTTATCTATATTTTAAATATAAATAACCACTTTCTAATCTTAAATATAGAGGACCATATTACAGTTATTTAAAAATTTAGCTAACAGATCTTACTGTTGGAGTGGGTAGTTTTCTATCTTATTATCGAAAATTTCCGCCACGTCAGCAAATATAGCTAACAGCATCTCCAACGCTAAAAGCGTGAACTGTTAGCTAAAACAAGCTTAGCTATAATTTTATTGAACCAGCAGTGATTTTTGCTCCAACGGTTTTAGCTATGATTATTAGCTATATTTAAAATGTTATTCTTTTATTAATTTTGATAATATAATTAAATATAAATTTTAATAAATTTGCTCTGTATGAGTTAGTGAAAATAAAATGTTGTATTTAATAAAAATATATCTAATAATAATATTATACCATTTTTATATTTATGCCAATATTTTAAAGTAAACTGTATGATATAAAATAATTATTTTAACAAAAAAATATCTTATTTAATCATATTTTTCATAAATATGGTTAAAAATAAATTAATATCTTAACGGGTTATTATCAAATAAGGCACTCACTTTACACGAATATATTAACCGAAACACTTTCGAATTTTCGGTATCATTTAAAACACCAATTTCACAAATTTCATCAGTCCGCAAGGGCGTATCTTCTGGTTGGCTGGGGTTGGTCCCAGCCTGGGGAGAAATTTTAGAGCCCACTTAGTTAGTAGTATTAATATAATTTCAGTCCGGTTGAATAAAAAAATTAAGCCCTATTATTTTTTAAGTCTAACCCACCACAATCTAATGTAGCCCAATTTCTAGAGCCCAGCCTAGGGATGGGCATGTGGGCACTTTGGGATCCGGGAGTGCTATCCCCGCCCTCGATCCCCGAATTCAATACTCATCCCCGACCCCGACCCGAACCCCGAACGAGGATATTTTTCCTCTCCGATCCCCGCCCCGAACGGCGAACGCGAATCCCCGCGAGGATTCTGGGAATTTTATTTTTTGATAAAAAATTAATAACCTTATAATATATAATATACTTTTTAATAAATAAACATACTACTACCTCCCAATATACTAATAAAATGATATTATCTCATATTTTGAAGATCAAATCATATTAAAATTGATATATAATATAAATAAACGACAATTTTAAAATTATAAAATATATTATATTACAATATACTTATAATCGATTAATAAAAAAAGATTATTTTTAAATTTTAATAATATTATAAAAGTTATCTATTTTTAATATTTTATTTAGAATAATATTATATATATATATATATATATATATATATATATATATATATATATATATATATAAACACACACACACACAATCAGGGTCGGGAATCAGGGCGGTAAGACACGAATCCCCGACCCCGCCCCGATCTCCGAATATTTTGTAAAACCTTCTCCGATCCCCGCCCCGTCCCCGAAAAATTCCCCGAATCCCCGACCCGAACGGGGCAGGAAGCGGGGCGGGATCGAGCGGTACGGGGTGAATGCCCATCACTTACTCAGCCATACTAATAAACAAAGCATTAAACCAAAAAATTAGCCATGCGCCCCTAATCAAAACACCTGTTGGTCTGCTACGTACGTAAAGAAAATTTCACGAGACAAAAATCAAGCTTCTTGACTATTCACACTCTCCCTTATCTCAATTTTCAATTTTAGTTATATTTCAACGACGCTCCTCAGTCCTCACTCTTCTTTTCGATTACTGTAGTTATAACATCATGTCAGTAATTATTCTATTAATTTAAATATTTTGTAAAATTATGATGATTGATTATTGATTGAATTTGTGATTTTCAATTATATGTTGATCTGTATTGATCAATTAGTTAATTGTTATGAATTAGACATTATACAGCTTGCAAGAGATTAATTTTTAACGGTTGACTAATCAATTATCTTTTGTAGAAAAAGTGATTTTACAAACATAATTTTTGTTGTATGGATTTTTATTAAATATTAAATTTGAAGAATAAATCACATTAATAAAAATAATTAAATACATATATCAATAATTAGTTAGCTACAATGGGTTACTCTTAATTTTGTTCTTGTCACTGGCCACTGTCCAGGATCTAGGGGAGTAGTATATTTTGTCAATTTAAATTTTTTAGTTATTTGCTTTACTTATAATCTTATTTTAACTCAATGCAGGAGTCAAGATCGAAGGAGGAAGATATTTTCTTATTTTGGGACTCCTAGTACTCCTACAACTCCAACTCCAACTCCCACGGCTACTCCTAACGTGACTCCTGCTCCTAGTGTGACTCCTACGGCTACTCCTAACGTGACTCCTCCTCCTAGTGTGACTCCTACAACTACTCCTAATGTGACTCCTACTCCCAGCACCTTGTGTCACTCCTATTGATCTTGCATCCCTTGAACGTAATCCTGGGTTACGTCGTCCGATTTGGAAGTATCCGCCTAATGTACAAGATGACATTAGACTTGAATACATTAGATTGGGACCATGTCAACCTCAATTAAGGAAAGAGCAATATCCACCTACTCAATTTGGAAGTCAACGTCATCGATTTCAAGCATCTTGGTTTAACACATTCCCTTGGCTAGAGTATTCGATTTCGAAAGATGCAGCGTTTTGTTTTCCATGTTTCTTGTTTCAAAACGATGCATCTAGTCAAGTGGCATTTACGGTTGATGGATTTAGGTGTTGGAAAAGAGTGAATGATAATAACAAATGTTCTTTCTTGGTACACGTTGGAATTCCTAATTCAGCACATGGCAAGGCAATCAAATCTTTGAAGGGTTGCAGAATGTTACAAGGCATATTGATAAGGTCATAAATTCTCAATCTTTGGAAGAGGTAAAGAAAAATAGACTGAGATTGAGATTACTATAAAGTCTGTTTTATGGTTAACTTTGCGGGCATGTGCATTACGGGGTCATGATGAATCATCTACTTCTCGCAACATAGGTAATCTTATTGAGATGATTAAACTTATGGGAAGAATGAATGTTGATATTTCAAATGTTGTTTTGTAAAATGCACCAAAGAATGCTACGTACATTGCTCCAACAATACAAAAAGATATTTTGCATATCCTTGCTTCTAAAGTAAGAAAAAAAATTTGTTATGAGATAGGAGGATCTAAGTTTTGCATTTTAGTTGATGAAGCAATAGATGCATCACGTAAAGAACAAACGACTACTGTGCTTAGGTTTGTTGATGTTCATGGTGTCATACGTGAACGATTTTTTGATATTGTTAATGTGTCGGACACAACATCAGCAACTCTAAAGAAAGAAATATCTGATGTTCTTGCACGGAATAACTTGAGCATTTATGAAATGAGAGGTCAGGGTTATGATGGTGCTAGTAATATGCGTGGTGCATTTAATGGATCACAGGCATTGTTTCTTAAAGATTGCCCATATGCTTATTATGTACATTGTTTTGCTCACCGTTTATAGCTAGCATTGGTTGGAGCTGTTGAGAAACAGGATTCTATATGGGATTTTTTTTCTATGTTGTCTAATGTTGTGAACGTTGTTACTAGTTCTTATAAATGTCTGTCAGAGTTACAGATAGCACAAAGCATTGGGGTTGATCATTCTGTGGCTAGTGGGGAACGTGAGACTGAGAGGGGACTTAATCAGATTGGAAATTTACAATGTGCAGTATCTACCAGGTGGAGCTCTCACTTTAACTCTATTTGTAGTTTAATTGTTAAGTATAGTTCAATACTCACTGTGTTGGAAAGCATTATTACTTGTAGTACACCTTCGAACTCTATACGTGGAGAAGATAGAGGCTTTTTAAATGCACTTAAATCATTCAAGTTTTTATGTGTACTCTACTTGATCCATAAGATCATGGGCATCAAAGATTTACTTTGTCCAGCCTTACAAACTAAATCAATTGATATCTTGAATGTCGTGGATTTAGTTGCAACAACAAAAGAATTGCTACAATCTTTGAGAGCTGATGGTTTTGATGTTCTTTTGGAATATGTTATATCAGTTTGCGAAAAATTCGAAATTGATGTACCGGATATGAATTCTCGTTATATGGATAGTGTTGTGCCATAAAATCTCCCTGGGCTTATTTTATAGCCCATCATATTATTTGGGCTTCACTTGGGCTTATTGGAATCATTTGGTTGAGGATAATGGGCTTCACCATAGCTGGGTGAATCATTGAAGGTGTACAAGGAGGTATATGGACTTGCATTGGAAGCATAATGAAGGCTGCCATCAGAATGGGGTTGCACCTGAAGGCGCTTTAGGGGTTACCGCTGCTAGGGGTTACCGCTAAGTGCACCCTAGCTTGCAGTTACGGGGCTGTAGTTAGGGGATGCCGCTGGCAGGGCTTCCGCCGCCTGGGCAGAATGGCAGGCAGACTCCAAGCAGGACTCTTCTTCCTTGTTTCAAGGGGGACGAATTGGAGGCATATTGGGAGTGTATCAGCTATTATTTATCTACGAATTAAGAGATAAATACGTGCATTATGGAGATAATTACAATCGGGGAAGATAATTCAAGAATATTCGGATAATTATGCAAGATGAAGGCTTCAAGTGACCTACTTGGAGTGGGATACCTCTGGATAACTACTGAAAGAAGGCTGTTTTATCTCAAACTAGAGGGGATAAGAGCTTATCTCTTCAGAGTCCTAAATCGAGAACTACATGGGCTTGATCCCTATAAATATAGGGTATGTAGGCACCTTGCAAAGGGACTTGGATCATTTTCACGAGTTCTACACTCTAAAGAGAGGCACGTGTAACCTTTGTGACATATATTTCCGGGCAATCGCAGGACGGAATTCCATAATTTCGGCCTCGTTGTTTGGTTCTTTGCAAGCTCAGCCCTTAAACACATTTGTTTCTCATTTGTTTTTCTTAGTTTATGTTAACGGTAGCCCCTAAGAGCTAGCCGTGATTTTCGTAGTCTAACAGATATCCCTATAATTGTGCTACACGGTTCTGGGGGTGTTGTACCAATTCCTCTCACAACACTTTTTGGCGCTAGAAGGAGGGGATTACTGATCTTAGAGAGGAGAGATGTCAGAAATTCCCGAAAACATTGAAAACCCCAAGACGCCGGAAGGCGCTACGCAGGATGAAAGTGATGTTCCAAGCGGGGAACTAACCCGCGAGGAGATGAAGGCAAAAATGAAGAGAATGAGTAGGAGGATTGCCTCCTTGAAAAGAAAGTCAGCAAGGTCGAAAAAGGCTAGCAAGGTGACTCCCACCAAGCTAGATTTCGATGTAGAAGGCGGCAGGAAAGAAGGCGGTAATCCTGAGAAAGAAGCTAACCCCGAAATGGATGATAGAGAACACTCGCAGGCTGCTAGTGTGTTCGACCGCCTTGGGAGGAAACTGACCGAGCAAGACTTGCGGCACAGGCTTGGCAACAAGGCCCCTAACGGGGATGGACCTGAAGGCTCGCAACATAGGGCTCCTTCCAATCAGAGACATGAGAAGCCCGTGTCTAAAGCTCGGTCAAAGGATAAAAACCAAAGGCCGTCAAAGGTTATCTCCATTCATGACGATGAGGAAAGCTCAGGGTCGCACAATGATAATGAAGTAAGCAAAAAGAAAGATCAGCCCCTGGATGATGACTATGAGGTTGCACTTGATGATGGGGATGATAAATGCAAGATGGAAGAACTGCTGGAAGCCCTAAAGAAGGTGAAAGCCGATAAGAAGTCGAAAGCCGAGCTTACCGTAAAGTCACCCTTTACTAAGAAGGTTAGGGAGTCACCCCTACCTCGTATCTACAGGGGGGTTGGCGACCTGCGATTTAACGGAACCACGGATCCCGTGGAGTATCTTAGCCGGTTTGACACTGAGATGGAGGTCTACCAAATTCCAGACCTCACAAAATGTCGCTTGTTGGCTGCAACCCTCAGGGATGACGCTCATCACTGGTTCAAGAGGCTTCCCGCTGATTCCATCAGCTCTTGGAGGAAAATGTGCGAACTGTTTGTGGGACAATTCAGGGCTTCCGTCACTTACGCCCCACCTGCCAACACTCTGGCTAATATTAAGCAAAAGGAACATGAGACATTGAGAGAGTATTTCAAGCGCTTCAACGCAGAGGTACTCCGGGTTAGGCCGACTTCAAAGGAAACCCTGAAGAACTTCTTGATAGCGGGGGTAAGGCCTGGAACAGACTTTTGGAAGGAGCTGCAAGGGCGGGAGCCTGAAACCCTAGCTGACTTCTTTGCTAGGGCTGAACCCCATAAGGTGATCGAGGAATCCCTAGCTAAGTTGAAGAAGGAGTCAAAGTCCGAAAGCCGTAGCAGCTGGAAAAACAAGAGGGATAGGTCTTACAGCCCAGATAGGAGGAACACCTACAAGAGGAATCCCTACGTAAGGCCTGCTGGTGAAAAATCCTCGAGCCGAGATGGCAAGACCTCGCCCATTACCGTGAACACGACCAGCACGCAGGGCTTCGACAAGTCAAGGTTGACAACGAGGAAGACAAGAGAAGCGAGGTACCACGAATACACACCACTGACAGCTTCTATAGATCACATTTTTGAGGTCGGAGACAAGGCGAGACTCTTCCGGAAGCCATTTCGAAGTGGACCCCCTGGAAAGAAAGATCAGGAAAAATATTATGCTTTCCACGATTTGAACGGACATGACACGGCGGAATGTGTTCATCTTAAAGACCACATAGAGGATCTTATCAGAACAGGATACCTGACGGAGTTTATAGCCCAAGAGGCTAAGAAATATAAGGAAAAGAAAGCTGAAAGGGCAAATGACCTAGAAGCCAACCGTAACACCCGGGCTGGTAGTGTACGAATGATCATCGGAGGACCCTTCGTGGGAGGCCAGGGACATAGTGCTATGAAGAGATATGTACGGGAAGCCCGAGGGCCGCCCTTAACCAATGTGTGCCATCTGTCTGAAAGGCCTCCCAAAATGTTCAAAGGGGAGACCATGGACATTACCTTCACTGAGGGGGATGCGCGCGCGGTACACCATCCTCATAGCGACGCCCTGGTGGTAACAGCCGTGATCGGAAATGTCAATGTACACAGGCTTCTTGTCGATAACGGAAGCTCTGTCAATATCTTGGCCTACAGTGCGTACCAAAGAATGAAAATGGCGGATAAAGATATGATGGCTTGCTATAATGAGTTGTATGGTTTCACGGGGAATGCTGTCCAGATTGTTGGAAGGGTAAGACTCCCGATCACCCTTGGAGTGGAACCCCGGGCTGCCACTCAGGTTGCGGAGTTCATGATAGTCAATGAAGACATCTCCTATAACGGGATCCTGGGCAGACCCATCTTAAGGGATATGCGAATCGTGACCTCAATCTACCACTTATCAATGAAGTTCCCAACCCCCAATGGGGTAGGATGTGTACGGGGATGTCAAGCTGACTCCAGGGAATGCTACAGCAAGGCTTTGAGGGCCGCAGTAAAAGCCTGTAAAGAAGCCCAACAAATGGATGAAGACATCCCGGAAAGCTGTTACAGGCAAGTGGATATAGAAGAGAAACCCGAAACCAAGGCTCAGGGAAGGGTTTTAATAAAGTTTGTGAAAGCAACCTGCAACATGGTAATTATCGTGCAACATCCGGGGGAAGACCCTTATCTAGAAGCCTCGCATGCCGTGCGTGAAGGGCTTGCATCCACGGATGCACTCCCAGTGAAAAACATTGATACAGCTGAAACCCTGGTCGAAGGGATTGTGGAAGATGTTACTGACAGTGACTTTGAAGGGGATGGTCAAAAGCAGCCCCAAAATAAAAATCAAGAAAATGAGTGCGAGGCACCTTGTGACTTCAATAGTGCTATGGTAACCTATCAACTCGGAAACCGAACACGGCTTCCCGTCCATGAAATCCTGGGTACGCAACCCCAAGAGGGTGGCAACAAAGAGGTTACCGTTGAGATCGACCTCGACCCAAGGATGCCGGAAACCCAGGTGAAGACTGGAGCAGCTGGGGATACCCTGTCCATCTTGGTGGATGAGTCCGACCCCACTAAAGAACTAAAAATTGGGGAGCAATTGGGGCCGGACCTAAGGGAAACCCTGACCGCATTCTTAAAGAATAATCTGGACGTCTTCGCTTGGAACCATTCGGATATGATCGGGATTCACCCAGAAGTCATGTGCCACCACCTCAATATTGACCCAGACAAGAAGGGAGTCAGACAGAAGAGAAGACCAATTAGTGGGGAAAGGGCTGCCGCTCTTCAAGAAGAGGTAGACCGACTACTGAAGGCAGGCCTAGTGAAAGAAGCTTTTTACCCCACATGGCTAGCAAACCCAGTGTTGGTGAAGAAACCTAACGGAAAGTGGAGAACTTGCATAGACTTTACTGATCTGAACAAGGCTTGCCCTAAGGACAGCTTCCCGCTTCCTCGAATTGACCAATTGGTGGATTCCACTGCGGGGCATGCACTGTTAAGCTTCATGGACGCCTACTCGGGCTACAGTCAAATCCCCATGTTCGAGCCAGATCAGGAACACACCTCCTTCATCACTGACAGGGGGCTTTATTGCTATATAGGCATGCCGTTTGGTTTACTAAATGCTGGGGCTACATATCAAAGGCTGGTCAATAAGATGTTTAAAGATCAGATTGGAAGAACGATGGAAGTGTACGTGGATGACATGTTAGTAAAATCAAAGGAAGCTTACGATCATGTTACACACTTATCAGAAATGTTCGACATACTGAGGGATTACAGGATGAAGTTGAATCCCCAAAACTGCGTATTCGGGGTTGAATCCGGCAAGTTCTTGGGCTTCATTGTCAATCACAGGGGAATCGAAGCTAACCCCGCAAAGATCAAGGCCTTAATTGAAATGAGGTCGCCTAGGAACGTAAAAGAGGTACAATGCCTTACAGGCCGGGTTGCCGCCCTAAACCGGTTCATCTCAAAATCCTCAGATAAATGTAGAGAATTTTTTGCAGCCATAAAAAAGGGGCAAAAATTTGAATGGACGACAGAATGTGAGGCTGCTTTCCTGAAGCTGAAGGAGCAACTTGGAAGCCCGCCACTGTTGGCCAAACCAACGGAGGGTGAAGCCTTGGTCCTTTACCTAGGGGTTTCCGAGTTCTCAATTAGCGCTGTCCTGATCAAGGAGGAAGAGCAAGCCCAACAGCCAGTATACTATGTGAGCAAGAGATTACTTGATGCTGAAACCCGCTACTCAAACATGGAGAAGTTAGCCTACGCACTAATTTTGGCTTCCCGCAAATTAAGGCCTTACTTTCAGGCTCACAAGGTTGAAGTACGAACATCCTTCCCTCTCAGACAGGTCTTGCACAAGGCGGAAGCCTCTGGAAGAATCATGAAATGGGCAGTCGAGCTAGGCCAGTTTGACATAGAATACAGGCCAAGAACCGCTATAAAGGGGCAAGCGCTAGCTGACTTCATCTTGGAATTTCCACCCACTTTTGAAGTCGAAGGGATGGAATGCATACCTGAACCCCAGTCTCCAATAGCCATACCTGAGAATTGTTCCCCTTGGTGGAACCTGTACGTCGATGGGGCTGTAAATGGAAATGGGGCCGGGGCTGGCATTGTCTTAGTCAGTCCGGAAGGCCATAAGCTGCAAAGCCCCATTCATTTCGACTTTAAAGCCACTAACAACGACGCGGAGTATGAAGCCCTAATAGCTGGCCTGAAGCTGGCCTTGGAGATGAGAGTGGAAAATATGAATGTTTATAGTGATTCTATGTTGGTAGTCTGGCACATCCGAGGAGGCTTCCAAGCTAGGGGTCCCCGCACCGATCTTTATATGCGGTATGCCCAGGAACTAATTGGGAAATTCAGGGAAATCAAGCTAGAGCAAATACCAAGATCTGAGAATGCAGATGCCGATGCCTTAGCCAAATTAGGCTCTCAGAGGGATGCACACATGCTCGGGGTGATCCCCCTCGAAATCCAGTATCAGCCTAGCATCCCCAAGATTGAAGTCATGGATGTTGAAGCTGATGAGACTAACCTCTGGACAACCCCAATCCATGAATACATAGCCAACGGAACCCTACCTACAGACAAGGATGAGGCCAGGAAATTGAGGTACAAGGCAGCCCAGTATGTAATTTATGATGGAATCCTTTACAAAAGGGGATTCAATCGGCCCCTCCTCAGGTGTGTTGCTGGGGTAAGATGTGAATACATTATGCGCGAGGTGCATGAAGGAATCTGTGGGAATCACTCAGGGGTGCCTCCCTCGCTCACAAAATCCTCCGTCAAGGCTACTACTGGCCTACCCTCCACAAGGATGCTCATGCCTTCGCCAAGGCCTGTGACAGTTGCCAAAGGTTCTCCAATACAAACAAGAGCCCCGCGGTACCCCTGAAGACCCTGACAAGCCCCTGGCCGTTTGCTGTTTGGGGTATAGATCTGATTGGTGAATTACCAAAAGGGAAAGGAGGGGTGAAATATGCAGTCTTGGCTGTAGATTACTTTACTAAATGGGCTGAAGCTGAACCCCTAGCTTCCATCACTGCAAGGAAGTTGGTAGACTTCGTTTATCGCGCGATCGTCTGTCGATACGGGGTTCCCTACAAGCTCATATCAGACAATGGGAAACAGTTTGACAGCAATGAAATGATGAATTTCTGTGAAAACCTTGGCATAAAGAAAGGCTTCTCCGCGGTGTGCCACCCTCAGAGCAACGGTCAAACGGAGGCCGTAAACAAAATTATTAAGCACACCCTGAAAGCCAAACTAGAAGAGAAAAAGGGATGCTGGCCGGAGGAACTTCCCATGGTGTTGTGGTCTTACAATACCACTCCAAGGTCTACCACCGGCGAAACCCCGTTCACCCTAACATACGGGTGTGAAGCCATGGTTCCCGTAGAAGTTGGAGCAGGATCTTTTCGAAGGGATAACTACGACCCTGAGAATAATGAAGTCAACCACAGGCTCTACTTAGATCTTATTGAAGAAGTACGAGATACGGCTCAGTTGAAACTTGCTGCATATCAACAGAGGACCCGTAAATATTTTGATAAGAAAGTAAGGGCTCGACCCCTCAAAACGGGAGACCTGGTTCTCAGAAAAATGATGCCTAACATGAGGGTTCCCGCCCATGGAGCCTTCGGTGCAAAATGGGAAGGCCCATATATCATCAAAACGGTGCTTTGGGAAGGTACCTATCACCTCACAAACATGGATGGAAGACTCATACCATGGGCATGGAACGCCCAACACTTAAAGAGGTATTACCAGTAGCTTCACCCAGGTATTATTTCTGTAGGCTTCGGCTTAAGGGTCAAGAAATAAAGGCGATTTATTAGTTGTAATCGCTATGCTTTTAGGAGAATTATCAGGCTACTATTTGCTTTATTTGCTAGGACGCTCGGGGGGTAGTGACGTTACACCCCCCAATATTATGCTATGTCAATTTTTACCATGTGATTCAATAAAATTTCGCAGCTTTCCGTTACGAAAATGTTGTATATGCTTGCTTGCTTACCATGATGTATGCTTTAAAAATTATTTAGGGCTTCAATTGCATCTAGTTCTCCACCATAATTAAAATTATGCTAAAAAACTCGGGGGGTAGTAGGCGTATCATTAACATTATTCATTTGGCTTAAAATTCAAATAAATTTGGGAATCGAAAACACTAAAAATCGTGAACACAACTTGATAACTTGGCTGCACCGGTGGGAAGGAAAGCTTTTCAAGCTTTCAAGGTTTCAAGCCTATCAAGGCTTTCAAGGCTAAAGCTTTTCAAGCTTTCAAGGTTTCAAGCCTATCAAGGCTTTCAAGGCTAAAGCTTTTCAAGCTTTCAAGGTTTCAAGCCTATCAAGGCTTTCAAGGCTAAAGCTTTTCAAGCTTTCAAGGTTTCAAGCCTATCAAGGCTTTCAAGGCTAAAGCTTTTCAAGCTTTCAACGTTTCAAGCCTATCAAGGCTTTCAAGGCTAAAGCTTTTCAAGCTTTCAAGGTTTCAAGCCTATCGAGGCTTTCAAGGCTAAAGCTTTTCAAGCTTTCAAGGTTTCAAGCCTATCAAGGCTTTCAAGGCTAAAGCTTTTCAAGCTTTCAAGGTTTCAAGCCTATCAAGGCTTTCAAGGCTAAAGCTTTTCAAGCTTTCATGGTTTTGGGCTTACGGTAGCCCTTCAAGGTTTAAAGCCCGTCGAGGCTCCCAAGGCCGAAGGCTTATCGAGGCTTTCGAGTTTAAAGCCTATCCAGGCTCACAAGGCTAACTTGGTGGAATTACTAGAAAGCTCACTTCGTCAAATTATCTCAGAACTTATACTTGGAGACTACTCTAAAGGCTTACGCCTAGGGGTCATCTTAAGGCTTACGTCCGATGGTGTCCCTAGATTCTCACACATGTGGGATCAGATTCAACTGTGCTTAAATGGATTATTACAAGGAAAGACTAAGTGCTTTTACATACGCTATTGGGGAGTTAACACAAACGTATACATCAACATTCATCCACAAAGAAGGAAACGACCTTGAAGAACAAGGTCCCAAGGGTCATAACCCCCCAGAAAGCAAACAATGCGTACGCTTTCGACCAAAGGGCTATCCCCTATATTCGTTCTTTCTACCTGCATGAAGAGTTAGGCGACCAACACAAAAATATCCAAGGAAATACAAGAAAGGCATACAAGGCAAGAAATGAAGAAGTGAAAGCATTTACATAAAAGATAAACTACAAGGAAAATTCCTCCCCACATCAACAGGGGGAGGCCCTTGTAGCATTAAAAATGTCTTGCGGAGCATTCGGAGGTGCCCGCACCCTCATCCAAAAAAAATATTCAATTCGTGACGACAAGCGCCACGCACAAATTCACAATTCGAAGTTAAAATTTGATTAAAAAGGGGGAGGGGAGATCAAGGAGCAACGGGAGAGGAGGAATCCTTTTCATCGCCAGCAGGAGGATCCTTGGAAGCCTGGGTTACTGCAGGAGCTGCAGCCGGAACCCCCTCCGGGGGCGTCACCTCAAGACCTACAGGAATTAACTCTGCAGGTTTCGGCTCGTCTTCGGCTACAGTTCTCCTTTCGGCACCGTCCTCGGAGAGACCCTGGGAGGTCGCCAAGACCTTATTCAGACCAGCTTCGTCCTCGGCCTTTGCTTCTTCTAAGGCCACCGCAGCATCGGGTCCCAGCTTGGCCCAATCATTGTCGAGGAAGAAGCGATAGGCGGACTTAACGCAATCTTTGACCCCTGCGGCAACCCCTGCCTCGAAGACGGCGGCCTCCCGTTCCTTCCTCGTCGCCCTCGCGGCGACTGCAGCCTCCTGCAACTCCTTCACCTGGCCCTCCAACCTCTTCACCATCTTCCTAAGGCCGTCTGTCTCCTCCTCCAAGGAACGCCTCACGGCGTCCTCCTTCCTCCTCTCCTCACGGGCTTTGGCTTCAGCCTCCTTCAGCTCCTGGTTGGCCTTCCGCACAAGATCTCTGTCTTTGACAGCGGAAGCCAGGTCCGCCTTAGCCTGCTTCAAATCCGCCCTCATCTTCTCATTGACCCGGGCTGTGTCAGCAACATGCTCCCCCATCTTCAGATCGAGGAACAAGCTCTTAGCGTTGGCCACCACCTTGTCACGGGTGGCCTCGGCTATTGAAAGCCTGTCCCACTCCCGAACGGTAGCCTCGGGAATCTGGTCAGAGAGCATTCGCTGAAAGAGCTGAGTCTTTTGAGAAGAGGAGGAAGCGGGAGAGCTGCGGGCCGGGGTTAACCTGGGCTTCTTGCTTGTACGGCCTTCAGCTGAAGACCCCGCCTCAGCAGCCTTGGAGGGGTCCCTCTTGCGACCCCCGGAGGAGGTCTTCTTCTGCTCCAGAGAAGGAGAAGGGAGCTGGGAAAGTGGCTTGACAGGAAGGGGAGCCTGAGAATCGGAGGCTTCCCCGAACAGATCCTCGTACTTAGTGGAACGCTTGATAAACCTGGGGATGTTGGCAGCCATATCTGTGGAAAGAAACAAGGAGAAGCAATTAGATAATATCCAAACATATACAGAAATACGGGAGGATGCAAGCATGGCAGACGACATGAAAACTATAAAGCATGCAGGAATGAAATTTATAAAGCGAATATCACATAAGGAAAATAAGTTCAAGGGTGCAAGCTAAGAGGAAACCTGGGCTTCCCGTCGCCTCCACATCTGCACCCCCCTCATCAACGGGGGATGCATCTACCACCGTAGTGGAGAAACCGAGCCTCTTCAGATTCTCTGGAGTAAGCAGGCTGGAGCCATCACCTAGCTCGGTGGATAGCCCCAATACGTGCTTGGCCCTCTCAAGGGACTCTCCCGCCAAAGGGGTCTGCACTGGCATGTCTACAACAAACACAAGCATAAGGAAACTAAACAGGAACCCTAAAGGGCTAAACTAGACAATGAACAAAGGGAAAACTGGCTTACTGGGGGAGAGATTGAAGTCCTTCCTGTAGACTGGACAGTCATAGCAGTAAAGGAAGAGCTTCTGCCAGTCCGACATCGACTGGCGGTTGCCCTTGATGCCCTTCTTGTGATGGGTATTCCAGGCAGTGAGGTAGAAGAACCCTGGGGTCCTGCCGGTAAGTTTCAGCTGGAAGAACCAGCCCAACTCCAAGGCAGACATCCTCACCCCATGGTGGATGTCATAGAGGATGTAGAGGCAGACCGCCATTCGGTAGGAGTTGGGGGTGAGCTGCATGGGGGAGACCTCATAGAAGTCCAAGACCTCCAGGATGAAAGGATGGAGGGGGAGAGACAAACCCAGCCTGAAGAACTGGGCGGAAAGCACGGCTTTGGGGTAGCCAGTGCCCGGCTTGAGGGTGTCAAAGCGGTGACACCTTTCTCCTGGCTTCGGGATCCCCAAGGTACAGCCAGGGTTGCAGGACTCCAATAGGGACTGCAGCCGAGCAGGAGTCATGATGGAGTCCATATGCTCGCAGGCCAGGACTACAGCTGGAGGCTCGATCACCTCCACGGAAGCTTCAGCCTCCCGCTCAGCCTCCTCGGGGCTCCCCTCGAGGGCTTCAGCAGCAGGGTCCAGCGGGAGGCCCGAGGTCCCATCCGCCTTACTGGACTCAGAGGTGGTCCAGTTGAGCTCCTTCACCACCAAGTTGCGCCTGGAGCGGGTTCTGGAGCTAACCCCTAAACTGGGCCGGGCAGGCTGGAGGTCCTGGCTAAAGGAGGATCTCGTGTCGACCGCGACAACGGGAGCCTTGCTGGTGGCAGACTGAGAAGAGTGTGAGGACATGGATCCTTGAGACATCTACAAGAGGAAAGGACGGGTTAACGGAAGGACACAGCAAGATGTGAAGGAGTTGAAAGAAAGGAAAAAAGGAGGAGGAAAAAGGGTCTGCTGAAGGCTGGGCTACAAAGGTGGAGCCCTGCGAGTGCGAACAAGGAATGGGAAGGCTTCAGTTGGAGCCCTAAAAGTATACGGGAACTACATCCCTCATAGGAAGCGGCACAGGCCACGGAGGACGGTTCATCTTCTTCGGGAAGCCCAACAAGGGACCCGGAACGAGAAACCTAATCCTAACCCTAATCTCAACCGCAACAATCAACGCCCAATCACAACCCTAAGATACCAGCTAAGCAAGTGTAGCAAGCAAATCACGCAAACAATACATTCACAGCAGATAAAGGGCACAAAAAGGGGGTTCGATTGTGAAAGAGGGGTTCCCCCTGGAGGCAATTGGGAACCAAGGGTTTACAATCTAGGGCTACGATCATGGCCTCAAAGTAATGCGACAACATCAAGGGCGATAACCCAGTTGGGAAACAATCAGGGCCTAATTGGAGTCAATTAAAACCAGTGGTGTGTGTATATTCAAAGGATGAGTGTACATGTTTAACTATACTGGCATGCAGAGCAAATTAGCAGTTTAATCAAGCATAATAACATCAAGCAAGGCGAGTGTGAGTGTGTGCACGCATACCGAGGTGAACAGTCAAGAGAAAAAGAGACAAACAGGCATGGATCATATAAATGTTTAGGTGCAGACATGGTGCAAATGTAAAAGAAAAATAAAAACGAAGGCTCGAGGAGAGCATACCTTTGGTCGGAAGTTGGAAACGGAGACGGAGAAGTGAACGCCGGTGAGAAAGAGTAAGGCGCGCCTGGAAGTGCTTCGGTCGGAAGAGAAAGGGTGGAGTGAAGTGTTTGAGAGATAAAAGAAAAGTGAAACAAGGCTGTGTGTAAGTGTATATATAGCTGTGGGAAGTGGGGGACAGCTGCGCCAGGTGGCGTGCCGTGGTTGGCTTGGCGTGGAGAAGGCTTTGATGACGCAGGGCTTCCCGAGGCCTAGGTGGGTGGCTGAAGAGGTAGAGGCAGGCTAGGACTCTACGGCTGCACCACCTAATTAGGGATTTTCTGTTGCAATTCAAACCAATTTGAATTTAAATTAAACCCCGAAATCTTTGGGATTAGCCTTATCACAAACTGACATGGCACACGCGGGAAACTAGAAAGGTGGAATAAAATTGCGGAAGCTCGGACATATTCGTGGAAAATAATTTTTATTATTATTCTGGGAATAAATATTCAAGGTTTTCGGTGGTTGTACTGAATTAATATGATTGGTTTTTTAATTATGTGTGGGAATTATGTCTGAATTATTTCTTGTTTCTTACACCGGGCTACGCCCACGTAAGCTTAGGAATAATTTACGATTAATCACTGACATAATTTAAGGGCTTGCAGCTGGTTGATTGAGGGTTACCGGTCTTAGGTTCCTCTCGTATTTAATACTTCAAGGAACCGGGGGGTAGTTGTTGTGCCATAAAATCTCCCTGGGCTTATTTTATAGCCCATCATATTATTTGGGCTTCACTTGGGCTTATTGGAATCATTTGGTTGAGGATAATGGGCTTCACCATAGCTGGGTGAATCATTGAAGGTGTACAAGGAGGTATATGGACTTGCATTGGAAGCATAATGAAGGCTGCCATCAGAATGGGGTTGCACCTGAAGGCGCTTTAGGGGTTACCGCTGCTAGGGGTTACCGCTAAGTGCACCCTAGCTTGCAGTTACGGGGCTGTAGTTAGGGGATGCCGCTGGCAGGGCTTCCGCCGCCTGGGCAGAATGGCAGGCAGACTCCAAGCAGGACTCTTCTTCCTTGTTTCAAGGGGGACGAATTGGAGGCATATTGGGAGTGTATCAGCTATTATTTATCTACGAATTAAGAGATAAATACGTGCATTATGGAGATAATTACAATCGGGGAAGATAATTCAAGAATATTCGGATAATTATGCAAGATGAAGGCTTCAAGTGACCTACTTGGAGTGGGATACCTCTGGATAACTACTGAAAGAAAGCTGTTTTATCTCAAACTAGAGGGGATAAGAGCTTATCTCTTCAGAGTCCTAAATCGAGAACTACATGGGCTTGATCCCTATAAATATAGGGTATGTAGGCACCTTGCAAAGGGACTTGGATCATTTTCACGAGTTCTACACTCTAAAGAGAGGCACGTGTAACCTTTGTGACATATATTTCTGGGCAATCGCAGGACGGAATTCCATAATTTCGGCCTCGTTGTTTGGTTCTTTGCAAGCTCAGCCCTTAAACACATTTGTTTCTCATTTGTTTTTCTTAGTTTATGTTAACGGTAGCCCCTAAGAGCTAGCCGTGATTTTCGTAGTCTAACAGATATCCCTATAATTGTGCTACACGGTTCTGGGGGTGTTGTACAAATTCCTCTCACAACAGATAGTATCCGTTCAGTGAGACAAAGAGATTACATATCAGTTGAGCATCATTATCTTTATGATATATAATTTTCAGCTATTGATTATCAGTTGGAAGAGTTGAACTACAGGTTTAATGATAATGCAGTGGAGCTTTTGAGTTTGAGTCATCATTGGAACCGGAGAATAATTTTAGTTTGTTTGACATTGAGATGATTTGTACCCTTGCTACTAACCTTTTATCCTACTGATTTTAGTCAACAAGAGATGTACTATCTGAAACTTCAACTTGATCATTACAAGATTGATGCGATTAGGCATGCTAGATTTCAGAATCTGTCTACTATCTCTGAGTTAAGTATACGACTAAATGATACAGGAAAGGCAGAACACTACAGTTTGATTTATCGGTTGATTTGTCTTGTCTTGACTTTGCCGGTTTTTACAGCTACTACAGAACAAGCTTTTTCAGCTATGAAAATAGTTAAGACCGTTCTTTGAAACAAAATGAATGTAGAGTATCTGCGAAATTCTATGCTTACCAACATTGAGAGAGAGTACGTTGAAGGCATTGTTATAGATAAAGTGATAGACGAATTTAATACTCAAAAAAATCGGCGAGTACAACTCAAATGATGTAAGTTAACTTCTTTTACTTTCATTTATAAACTAGTTTTGTTTTTACATGATTTATGCATATGTTGATTTTCTGCTAGTCTACTAGTCTATTCTTTTTTATTGAGTCTTTTAACTCAGCCCGGGCAGGAATTAAATCCTGGATCTGCCCCTGTCAGTCCGTTAAGTTTATAAAAAATATGTCGTCAAAACAGATGATTGTCATTAATATCGTGTATGTGTACGCTGACCTGGGCGTGACATGGCAGCTGCATAACAGCTCCGTCAAACTCCACCTTCATGACAACTGACCGCCACCATCAATCAATTCAAACACCATCAGCACGCAAGCACATATAGACACCCTTGCTGCTGTAGTGTTTACATTGCCATGTCGTTGTGTAAACAACCACCACTGATTCGATATGCAGCCTCGTCGCGGCCCTTACCATCGTGGCCATCACCAATGCCTGAACTTACCTTCGTTCACCTCCAATTCAACCAATTCAAACAACAATCAAACATGTGCATATATATATATACATGTAAAGTAAGCTGAGATTTGGTGGAAGAGATGATCTGGATGATGTTGCTGCTGAGTCAGCTGATGAATGACGTGGATGCTGGCACTGTTACCTCATTTTTAATAAGTTAACGGACTGATCCCATTTGTGAAATCGCTGTTTTAAATGATATCAAAAATTCGGGAGTGTCCTAGTTGATATATCCCAGTTGATATAATCGTGTGAAGTGAGTGCCATATTTGATAATTAACCCATATTTTAACACTTAATAATATTATATAACATTATAAATTTATTAATTAAAAATGGAAACAATATATCCATATATATTTGAATGATGAACATATAATTTGTATATTATAATATTATGTATTTAAAAATTATTTAAAATACGTTAACTTAGATATTAATTATTAGAATTTTATAAATTTAATTAACAATAAACTAACATTTTTACACTTAATAATATCTTTTTTATACATAACCAAGTTTCAAAGAATTGTTGCGAAAATACTATCAGTTTTTAAAACAAATTGCAAAAATACTATATTCCTGAAAATATTTTCAAAAATACGGTGGTTGCATATGCAACTATATCTGCAACTGCTAGCAACCATATGCAACCAGAAATGCAACTTGAAAAAAAAATTTGAAAATTATATTTATTTGCATAATAAGTTGCAACTGGTTGCAAAGGCAGAAAAACGAATACCCCTGCGGGGTCAAACATTGCAACCTAAAAAGCAACCTACTTGATTGATTGTGTGAATAAACTGTTGGGTGGTTCGAGGCTACGGGATCGTCGGTGGAATAAGGAAGGTGTTGTTGAACAGGAGACTTGAGGGAAGAAGACGCAACAGTGAAACAGAGACGCGACCGGAGTTGTGGCCTGTGATGCCGAGTGTTGACCGGTGTTTGGGCGATGCGGCGACGATCGGCTTGTGGCAACGCTTGACAAGACGATAGATGTCCTGGGAGAACTCTCTCAGTGGATCGACGACTGAATCTATGGCGTCCATGTCTCAGAAAATTATTTACGATCAAGGAGACACTCATAAATTATATTTGTATCACTTGTCCTGTTTCTTTTTATTTTAGAATTTATGCGTAATAATGGTGAGTTAGCGGGTCAGCTCAGCCAGTAGGGGAGAGGGAGAGAGTGAGATGAGAGAGGAGGAGAGATAAATAAAAAAGAAATGAAAAGATAAATTAGAGAAGGTAGTATTATATTTGGAAATAAGATTCAAAACGATACTATATTTGAAAGATTTTAAAGAATGTAGTATATTTGCAAATAAGATCCAAAAAGTAGTATACATGGTGTTGTGCCATAAAATCTCCCTGGGCTTATTTTATAGCCCATCATATTATTTGGGCTTTACTTGGGCTTACTGGAGTTATCTGGTTAAGGATAATGGCCTTCCCCATAGCTGGGTGAACCGCACAAGACATGCAAAAGAGTATACGGACTTGCACTGGAAGCATAATGGGGGCTACCATCAGAATGGGGTTGCACCTGAAGTTGCTTTAGGGGTTACCTCTGCTAGGGGTTACCACTGAGTGCATCCGGGCTTGCAGCTGCAGGGCTGCAGTTAGGGGATGCCGCTGGCGGGGATGCCGCTGGCAGGGCTTCTGCCGCCTGGGCAGAACGGCAGGCAGACTCCAAGCAGGACTCTTCTTCCTTGTTTCTAGGAGGACGAATTGGAAGTAAATTGGGAGTATATCAGCTATGATTTATCTACAAATTAAGGGATAAATACGTGCATTATGGAGATAATTACAATCGGTGGAGATAATTTATGAATAATTCGGATAATCGTGCAAGATGAAGGCTTCAAGTGACCTACTTGGAGTGGGATACCGCTAGATAACTACTGAAAGAAGGCTGTTCTATCCTAAACTAGAGGGGATAAGAGCTTATCTCTTCAGAGTCCTAAATCGAGAACTATATGGGCTTGATCCCTATAAATAGGGTATGTAGGCACCTTGCAAAGGGACGAACGAATTCGGATTCATAAACTCACGATTTCTACACTCTAAAGAGAGGCACGTGTAACCTTCGTGACGTACATTTCCGGGCAATTGCAGGATGGAATTCCACGATTGTTTGGTTCTTTGCAAGCTCATCCCTTAAATACATTTATTTTTCTTTAGTTTATGTCAACGGTAGCCCCTAAGAGCTAGCCGTGATTTTCGTAGTTGTGACAGATATCCCTACAATTGTGTTATACGGTTCTGGGGGTGTTGTATCAATTCCTCTCACAACACTTTTTGGCGCTAGAAGGAGGGGATTACTGATCTTAGAGAGGAGAGATGTCAGAAATTCCCGAAAACCCGGAAAATCCCAAAACGCCGGAAGGCGCTACGCAAGATGAAAGTGATGTGCCAAGCGGGGAATTAACCCGCGAGGAGATGAAGGCAAAAATGAAGAGAACGAGTAGGAGGATTGCCTCCTTGAAAAGAAAGTCAGCAAGGTCTAAAAAGACTAGCAAGGTGACTCCCACCAAGCTAGATTTTGATGGAGAAGGCGGCAGGAAGGAGGGTGGCAACCCTGAGAAAGAAACTAACCCCGAGACGAATGATGGGGAACACTCACAGGCTGCTAGTGTGTTCAACCGCCTTGGGAGGAAACTGACCGAGCAAGACTTGCGGCACAGGCTTGGCAACAAGGCCCCTAACGGGGATGGACCTGAAGGCTCGCAACACAGGGCTCCTCCCAGTCAGAGACAGGAGAAGCCCATGTCTGAAGCTCGGTCAAAGGATAAAAACCAAAGGCCGTCAAAAGTTATCTCCATTCATAATGATGAGGAAAGCTCAGGGTCGCACAATGATGAGGAAATAAGCAAGAAGAAAGATCAACCCCTGGATGGTGACTATGAGGTTGCACTTGGTGACGAGGATGATAAGTGCAAGATGGAAGAACTTCTGGAAGCCCTGAAGAAGGTAAGGACCGATAAGAAGTCGAAAGCCAAGCTTACCGTCAAGTCACCCTTCACCAAAAGGGTTAGGGAGTCACCCCTACCGCGTATCTACAGGGGGGTTGGCGACCTACGATTTAACGGAACCACGGATCCCGTGGAGTATCTTAGCCGGTTTGACACTGAGATGGAGGTCTACCAGATTCCAGACCTCACGAAATGTCGCTTGTTGGCTGCAACCCTCAGGGATGACGCACACCACTGGTTCAAGAGGCTTCCTGCTGATTCTATCAGCTCTTGGAGAAAAATGTGTGAGCTGTTTGTGGGACAATTCAGGGCTTCCGTTACTTATGCCCCACCTGCCAACACTCTAGCTAATATTAAGCAAAAGGAACACGAGACATTAAGGGAGTATTTCAAACGCTTTAACTCAGAGGTACCCCGAGTTAGGCCAACAACAAGGGAAACCTGCAGAATTTCTTGATAGCGGGGGTAAGGCCTGGAACAGACTTCTGGAAAGAGTTGCAAGGATGGGAGCCCGAAACCCTAGCTGACTTCTTTGATAGGTCTGAACCCCATAAGGTGATTGAGGAATCCCTAGCTAAGTTGAAGAAGGAGACGAAGTCTGAAAGCCGTAGCAGCTGGAAAAACAAAAGAGATAGGTCTTACAGCCCAGATAGGAGGAATACCTATAAGAAGAACCCCTACGTAAGGCCTGCTGGTGAAAAATCCTCGAGCCGAGATGGCAAGACCTCACCAATTACCGTGAACACGACCAGCATGCAGGGCTTCGACAAGTCAAGGTTGACGATGAGGAAGACAAGAGAAGCAAGGTACCACGAATACACGCCACTGACAGCTTCCATAGATCACATTTTTGAGGTCGGAGACAAGGCGAGACTCTTCCGGAAGCCCTTTCGAAGTGGACCCCCTGGAAAGAAAGACCAGGGGAAATATTGCGCTTTCCATGACTTAAATGGGCATGACACGGCGGATTGTTTGCATCTCAAGGACCACATAGAGGACCTAATCAGGACCGGGTACTTGACGGAGTTTGTAGCCCAAGAGGCTAAAAGGTACAAGGAAAAGAAAGCTGAAAGGACGAATAACCAGGAAGCTAACCGTAACACCCGGGCTGGCAGTGTACGAATGTTCATCGGAGGACCCTTCGTGGGAGGCCTGGGACGCAGTGCTCTGAAAAGATATGTACGGGAAGCCCGAGGGCCACCCTTAACCAATGTGTGCCATCTGTTTGAAAGGCCTCCCAAAATGTTCAAAGGGGAGACCATGGACATTACCTTTACTGAGGGGGATGCACACGTGGTACACCATTCTCATAGCGATGCCCTGGTGGTAACAGCCGTGATCGGAAATGTCAATGTGCACAGGCTTCTTGTCGATAACGGAAGCTCTGTCAATATCCTGGCCTACAGTGCGTACCAAAGAATGAAAATGGCGGATAAAGACATGATGGCCTGCTACAATGAATTGTATGGTTTCACTGGGAATGCCGTCCAGATTGTTGGAAGGGTAAGGCTCCCGATCACTCTTGGAGTAGAACCACGGGCTACCACTCAAGTTGCAGAGTTCATGATAGTGAATGAAGACATCTCCTATAACGGGATCCTGGGCAGACCCATCTTAAGGGACATGCGGATCGTGACCTCAATCTACCACTTATCAATGAAGTTCCCAACCCCCAATGGGGTAGGATGCGTACGAGGATGTCAAGCTGACTCCCGGGAATGCTATAGCAAGGATTTGAGATCCGCAATAAAAGCCTGTAAAGAAGCCCAGCAAATGGATGAAGACATCCCGGAGAGCTGTTACAAGCAAGTGGATATAGAAGAGGAACCCGAAACTAAGGCTCAAGGAAGAGTTTTGATAAAGTTTGTGAAAGAAACCTGCAACATGGTGATTATCGTGCAACATCCGGGGGAGGATCCTTATCTAGAAGCCACACATGCCGTGCATGGAAGGCTTACACTCACGGATACACTCCCAGGGAAAAATATTGATACAGCGGAAACCCTGGTTGAAGGAATTGTGGAAGATGTTACTGACAGTGACTCCGAAGGGGCTGGTCGAAAGCAGCCCCAAAATAAAAAGCAAGAAAATGAGTGCGAGGCACCCTGTGACTTCAACAGTGCTATGGTAACCTATCAACTCGGAAACCGGACACGGCTTCCCGTTCATGAAATCCTGGGTACGCAACCCCAAGAGGGTGGCAACAAAGAGGTTACTGTTGAGATCGACCTCGACCCAAGGATGCAGGAAACCCAGGTGAAGACTGGAGCAGTTGGGGATACCCTGTCCATCTTGGTGGATGAGTCTGACCCCTCTAAAGAGCTAAAAATTGGGGAGCAATTAGGGCCGGACCTAAGGGAAACCCTGGCCGCATTCCTAAAGAATAATCTGGACGTCTTTGCTTGGAACCATTCGGATATGATCGGGATTCACCCAGAAGTCATGTTGCCACCACCTCAATATTGACCCAGACAGGAAGGGAATCAGACAGAAGAGAAGACCGATTAGTGGGGAAAGGGCTGCCGCTCTCCAAGAAGAGGTAGACTGACTGTTGAAGGCAGGCCTAGTGAAAGAAGCTTTCTACCCCACATGGCTAGCAAACCCAGTGTTGGTGAAGAAACCTAACGGAAAGTGGAGAACATGCGTAGACTTTACTGATCTAAACAAGGCTTGCCCTAAGGACGGCTTCCCGCTTCCTCGAATTGACCAATTGGTGGATTCCACTACAGGGCACGCACTGTTAAGCTTCATGGACGCCTACTCGGGCTACAATCAAATCCCCATGTTCGAGCCAGATCAGGAACACACCTCCTTCATCACTGATAGAGGGCTTTATTGCTATATCGGCATGCCGTTTGGTTTGCTAAATGCTGGGGCTACATATCAAAGGCTGGTCAACAAGATGTTTAAGGACCAGATTGGGATTACAATGGAGGTTTATGTGGATGACATGCTAGTCAAATCGAAGGAAACTTATGATCATGTGACACACTTATCAGAGATGTTCGACATACTAAGGGATTAAAGGATGAAGTTGAATCCCCAAAAGTGCGTATTTGGGGTTGAATCTGGCAAGTTCCTGGGCTTCATTGTCAATCACAGGGGAATCGAAGCTAACCCTGCGAAGATCAAGGCCTTAATTGAAATGAGGTCGCCTAGGAATGTAAAAGAGGTACAATGCCTTACAGGCCGGGTTGCCGCCCTGAACCGGTTTATCTCAAAATCCTCAGATAAATGTAGAGAATTCTTTGCAGCCATAAGAAAGGGGCAAAAATTTGAATGGACGACAGAATGCGTGGCTGCCTTCCTGAAGCTGAAGGAGCAACTTGGATGCTCGCCACTGTTGGCAAAACCAACGGAGGGTGAAGCCTTAGTCCTTTACCTAGGGGTTTCTGAGTTCTCAGTTAGCGCTGTCCTGATCAAGGAGGAAGAGCAAGCCCAGCAGCCGGTATATTATGTGAGCAAAAGACTACTTGATGCTGAAACCCGTTACTCGAATATGGAGAAGTTAGCCTACGCACTAATTTTGGCTTCCCGTAAACTAAGGCCCTACTTCCAGGCTCACAAGATTGAAGTGCGAACTGAAGGAATTTACGGAAGAGCGGAAGCATGATATAACAATTATCAATCCGTAAATCATGAATCGCGCATATAGAAAGACACATAAATTACACATACGATTTATGAAATAGTTTTAGAATCGAATTCTAACCTTTAAAAGCGATCCAAGGAAGACAAAGAGAGGTCCTAGCAGTTGCTTCTCAATGCGTGAAGCACTCTACCGGTATCCACCAAGATTAATCCTTCGATGAAGCTTTTATAAAGATGGAGCCCTTCTACTTTTGAGAGAGAGAGAGATGAAGAAGGTGAGGGAGGCTACTAGGTTTTCACAAAACCCCAGTTATCTAAAGCCTTCTCATCTCTTTCTTTATCGCCCTCCTAGGTTTTACACAATTATTATATCAATATATATTAATATATATAAATCCCACACTTTATCTTATAAAATGTTTAAATAATAATTAAAACTATTTTAATTATTATTATTTTCTAAACTCCTTAGAAAATAACCTTCTCTCTCAAAAAACCCCTTCATCAATAAATTAATCTTTTTATGGTGTGACCCTGTAGGTTCAATATTATGCCGGTAGTAGAAATAAATAATAATAAACCTTTTATTAATTATTTATATGAATTCTAAAATTCACTAAATATAATTAACTGATTAATTATATTTATTCTACATCGTGAGTGATGCTTCTCAACATATCGCGACTATCCGGATAATATGAATTCTCTGCTTAGAATAACAAGAACCTGTCAGTGACTATTTACCGTACAATTAATTCCTTCTACCCTTACAATATCCCGATTAAATACAAGGCATGGATCTCGTGTCAAGCCTATCAAATTTAATCATATGATTTCTTGTTCTTAATGCGAAGTTCATATTAATGCAAATTAGAAACTCCTTTCTAATTTCATACACTCTGGCCAGAGATTCCAGAACTTGCATAGAAAGAATAACATAGGATATTCTCTTCCTATACTGGAAGGGGTAGATCCTCTATTGACGTTAACTATCTCTATACATAAATCCCTATGCCCAGAATAGTCCTAATGGTTGTCCTTGAGACTAAGGACTAAACCAAAGCACAGTTCTTTATATATAAGATAACTTTAACGATCTCAAGTCTTAGGACACTTGTACAACTATCACTCAGTGAATAACTATTGACACGTGAGTAATCTCCATTAGTTATTCAACTTATCGAGTCATGTTCAGTGAACTTATTCCCCAATAAGCACCTACATACTGGCTATAGTGTCACCACACAAATGCCTATGAGAACAGACATCCTCCTCAAGGGAGCAAGCACAGTATGTACCAATCTTTGCGGATTTACTAACTTCCGATTAGTTATCCTATGATCAGGAACTGTTTAAGTCCAGAGTTATCATCTTCTAGATCTCACTATTATAATCTCATTATAATTCTAGAAGCTTTACTCCAAACTATGGAACATCTTATTTAAAACACTTTAAATAGATAAATCCCATAATAAAATCAAAACTAGTCTTTTATTAATATTAATGAAATCAAATACGAATACAAGAAAGTATTTCCTAACTCATCATACATGATTGGATTTAGGACAAACACTTTCAATCTCCCACTTGAACTAAAGCCAATCTCCCTGATATCTAATACCCATCTTCTCTTTATGACGATCAAAGTGAATATGAGATAATGACTTTGTGAGTGGGTCTGCTACGTTGTTATGTGTGTCAACTCTCTCAATCTTGACATCTCCTCTTTCAATGATTTCCCTAATCAAATGAAAGCGTCGCAAAACATGTTTGGAATTTTTATGAGACCTAGGTTCCTTGGCTTGTGCTATTGCTGCATTGTTATCACAATACAACACAATAGGCTCCTCAACGCTAGGAACAACTCCCAATTCAGAAACAAATTTCCTCATCCAAACGGCTTCTTTTGCAGCCTCACTTGCAGCTATATATTCTGCTTCCGCTGTGGAGTCAGCTGTAGTAGACTGTTTGGAACTCTTCCAACTAATCGCACCACCATTTAGAGTAAACACGTACCCTGACATGGATTTACTATCATCACTTTCTGATTGAAAACTAGAGTCGGTATAACCCTCTATTTTCAACTCAGATTCACCACCAAAAACAAGAAAAATATCCTTAGTCCTTCGCAAGTACTTAAGGATGTTCTTCACTGCTTTCCAGTGGTCTTCACCTGGATCGGACTGATATCTGCTCGTCACACTAATTGAATAAGCAACATCAGGCCTAGTACACAACATCGCGTACATGATAGATCCTATTGCTGAAGCATAAGGAATCTTACTCATACGCTCTCTTTCCTCAGGTGTCTTAGGAGACATCTTTCCAGAAAGAGATACTCCATGGCTCATCGGTATGAGACCTCTTTTGGAGTTTTCCATGCTAAACCTTTTAAGCACCTTTTTGATGTATGTACCCTGGGTAAGACCTATCATTCTTCTAGATCTATCCCTATAGATCTTCATACCGAGAATGTAGGACGCTTCTCCCAAGTCCTTCATAGTGAAGTTCTTTGATAGCCACACTTTGACTGATTGCAGCATCGGTATATCATTTCCTATAAGAAGTATGTCATCCACATACAATACAAGAAATGTTACCGCGCTCCCACTAACCTTCTTGTAGACACATGGTTCATCTATGTTTTTGATAAAATCAAACTCTTTGATTGTCTCATCAAAACGGATGTTCCATCTACGAGAAGCTTGCCTCAAACCATATATGGTTCGTAGTAGCTTACACACTAGGTGTTCATTTCCTTTGGAAAGAAAACCCTCTGGTTGTGTCATATACACTTCCTCTTCAAGTTTCCCATTGAGGAAGGCCGTTTTCACGTCCATTTGCCAGATCTCATAGTCGTAGTAAGCAGCGATTGCAAGCAAAATCCGAATTGATTTTAACAGGGCTACAGGCGAAAAGGTTTCATCAAAGTCAATTCCTTGCCTTTGTCTGAATCCTTTTGCCACGAGCCTGGCCTTATAGGTCTCCACCTGGCCATCTGCTCCAATCTTTCTTTTGTATACCCATTTGCACTCAATAGGCTTCACGCCCTCAGGCGCTTCGACCAAAGTCCATACTTGGTTGGTATACATAGATTCCATTTCGGATTCCATGGCACTTTGCCATTTCTCTGAGTCAACACTACTCATAGCCTCATTGTAGGTTATAGGGTCGTCATCATCAATGAAAGACAACTCATTGTCATTCTCAATGACAAGGCCATAATACCTCTCAGGTTGGCGAGTCACTCTCCCTGACCTACGAAGGGGCTGTTCCACAGAAGGCTGTTCAGTCTGAACAGGTGTTTCCTCTTGAACCGTAGTAGTTTGTGCTTCTTGAACTTCACCAAGTTCAATTTTGCTCCCACTGTTCCCTTCAAGGATAAACTGCTTTTCCAAGAAGGTAGCATGTCTGGAGACAAACACCCTATGATCGGTGTAAAAGTAATACCCTAAAGTCTCTTTGGGATATCCCACAAAGCTACATTTTATGGATCGAGATTCCAGCTTATCAGGGTCAACTTTCTTGACATGAGCTGGAAATCCCCAAATCTTAATGTGCTTAAGACTTGGTTTCCTTTGTTTCCATATCTCATATGGAGTTTGAGGAACAGATTTGGAAGGCACCTTATTCAGTAAATATGCTGAGGTTTCCAATGCATAACCCCATAGGAATACTGGAAGATCCGCATAGCTCATCATGGACCGAACCATGTCTAACAAAGTTCGATTTCTCCTTTCAGATACCCCATTTAACTGTGGAGTATATGGAGGAGTCCACTGAGAGACTATACCATTTTCTTTGAGATAATCTAGAAACTCTCCATTCAAGTATTCACCACCTCGATCTGATCGAAGAGTTTTAATACTACGTTTGGCTTGTTTCTCTACTTCATTCTTATATTCTTTGAACTTTTCAAAGGCTTCAGATTTGTGTTTCATCAAATACACATATCCGAATCTAGATCGGTCATCTATGAAAGTAATGAAGTATGAAAATCCACCCATGGCTTGCGTAGACATTGGTCCACATACATCTGTGTGTACCAATCCTAGCAAATCCGCAGCCCTTTCTCCATGTCCACTAAATGGAGATCTGGTCATTTTGCCCAATAGACAAGACTCGCATGTAGGATATGATTCAAAATCAAAGGGTTCGAGTATCCCTTCCTTTTGCAATGTCCGTAGTCTATTTTCACTAATATGACCAAGTCTGCAGTGCCACAAAAAGGTGAGATTTTCATCATCCCTTTTTCTTTTATTAGTACGTTCAATTTGTAGTAAATTATGCTCTACATCACATATATACAGACCATTATTTAAACTACCACTTCCATAAAGAATGTTATCTCTTTGAATTAGACATTTATTATTCTGAATAACAAACGAAAATCCATCCAAGTCTAACATGGGAATAGAAATAATATTCCTTATAATCGAGGGAACAAAGTAGCAATTATTCAAAACAATAGTCTTGCCCGTAGGCATATATAAATGAAATGATCCTACAGCTTCAGCAGCAACTCTTGCTCCATTACCCATTCGTAGAATCACCTCCTCTTCCCCAAGAGTCCTACTTCTCCTTAGTCCCTGCAACGAATTGCAAATGTGAGAACCACAGGCGGTATCTAATACCCAAGTAGAAATTTGACTTATTGACATATTCACTTCAATCATGAACATACCTGAAGCAGAAGCGGTAGTCTCACTACCCTTCTTCTTCTTCAATTCTGCAAGGTAAACCTTGCAATTCCTTTTCCAGTGCCCCGACTTGTTACAGTGAAAGCAAACAGCTGTGCTTTTGGGGTCAACCTTGGCCTTCGCTGGATTAGTCTTATTCTCACCACCTTTCTTCTTTTTCTTGGGAGGGGCCCTCTTCCTTTTCTTGGAAGTAGAACCCTCACCAATAAGAAGAACAGAACTCTTCTTGGAAGGGAAACTCGACTCAGCAGTTTTCAACATGTTATGGAGTTCAGGCAAGCTAACATCATTCTTCTTCATGTGAAAGTTCACAACAAACTGCGAGAACGAATCTGGAAGCGATTGCAAGACCAAGTCTTGGCTTAGCTCCCCATCCATGACAAAACCAAGTTGTCCTAAACGTTCAATCAAATTGATCATCTTGAGCACATGGTCATTCACAGATGTCCCCTCTGCCATTTTACAACGGAACAGCTCTTTCGATATCTCATATCGAGCTATCCTCCCCTCAACATGATACAACTCTTGTAGATGAATCAGTATAGTGTAAGCATCCATGTACTCATGTTGCTTCTGAAGCTCAGAGTTCATGGAGGCCAACATAATACACTGGGCAACATTTGCCTCATCCATCCACGAGCGATGAGCTTGATGCTCATCATAAGGTGCATCATCAACAGGGGCCTTAGGCAGTGGTGAGTTAATCACATGGTCCAACTTCTCAGACTTGAGAACAATTCTCAAGTTACGAAGCCAATCAGCAAAATTGGGACCAGTCAACTTGTTAGCATCAAGAATGCTACAGAGTGATAGTGCAGAAGACATAATGTATATAGTAAATCTGTAAATGATGAACACATAACAACACTTAGCAAATATTCAATTTCATTTAAAAACACTATATGAATTGGGTCTTTATTCATAAGTGGCTCCCACTAGTTTATCCAATTTATACAACCCCCTAATTGAAAATTTAAGCATTCATAATGCTAGTGGGAATAGGGATCCTACATTCCATCACACAACCTCGGCTGTAGCACGAAACGTCATGCGACGTTCAATAGGCAGACAACTCTTGTCAATTACATCTTATGTTATTCCCTAATAAAACTTTAGCCTCTTGAATAATTGAGTCACGGCTGTAGCACGACAAACTCAATATTCTAAGTCAAGTCTAACCCAACATCTCGTACAATTAAATCAGTTTCCAACGGCCCACGGCTGCAGCACGTAACGACCAGTAGATTCTAATTCAATGTACACATCTCTATGTAATAGACAAGTATTTCTTATTTCGAAATCAAAGCCCTCGGTTGTAGCACGAAACGACAATGATTTAAAAACAAGAACTACTTTCTACCATGTTGGAAGGCTATGACCGACACAAGCCCGTTGTGTCATTGGCCAACTATTACTTGATATTATTTAATTTTAGAGGGATTATATTATATTACAATCATAATCATATTATAAAGAGATTCTTCCTTTTAAATTAAATATTTCAAATCAATAATCGATAATTGGATGATTCCCAGATCGGGGGGAGCATTGTCAAGAGGCGTCACTTAATACCCCTTTCTTACAGATCGAAATCCGCTTTTGACAGAACCATCCTTTCTCTCAATATTGAAAATTCATATTTAATTACGTGTTTCATAAACACAAGAATCTCATGATTGTAATCATAATAGTTTTATTAAGGCAAGAAACGATTCCTATTCTAGATTTTCTAGAGCACGCCTTATATTGATTTAAGTTCACCTAAATCTATCATCGCATGGTAAACATAGGCATATATCTCATATATAAAATTAAATAAACAAGTAAGCATGCAAATAAAATCATGTTACATATTGATATAATGATGTATGGATTTATTATAGCATGTAACACAATTATAAGCAAGATTGCAAATAATGGGATGCATCAAATATCATCAAACAAGGCATTCAACACACTCCAAGGGCTGTAAATATATTTTTTTTTAAACAATTTAAAAAATCTGTTTCTTTATTCCATCAGATGCGTCTCGAAAAAACGAATCCAACAGTACCTTACACGTCTCAATCGGAGTTCGGACGCACCCGGAAAAGCCAAAAAACGAAATCAAGCGCGCGCGTCAACTGATGACGTGGCGCTGACGTCAGTGCTGACGTGGCAGGCTGTGCTGACGTGGCGCCACGTCATCAGATGACGTGGCGCTGACCTGGCAGTTGACCAACCAGCGCTGACGTGGCGCTGACGTCATCAGATGACGTGGCGCTGACGTCAACTGCTGACTCGTTTGCACAGTCAACACTCCCAGCCAATCAGAATGCGACACGTGGCAAATCCATGTCATAAATCAGAAAAGTAATTTTCAGGCAGAATTAAAATTTAAAAATTCAAGAAAAATACTTTCTGACCTCAGAAAATTTCGAAAAAAATATGGAAATTTTCAGAAAAATACAAGGAACCCAGATCTGAAAAGAAACAAGCCTTTAAAAAGATTTACGATTTAATTCATAATTAAATCAATAAAGCCCTCGAATCATAAAATCAATTTAAAAATCCATACGTATGAATAAAAATCTGAAATTTTTATCATGAATCTATATGCATACAACCTCGCTCTGATACCATTGAAGGAATTTACGGAAGAGCGGAAGCATGATATAACAATTATCAATCCGTAAATCATGAATCGCGCATATAGAAAGACACATAAATTACACATACGATTTATGAAATAGTTTTAGAATCGAATTCTAACCTTTAAAAGCGATCCAAGGAAGACAAAGAGAGGTCCTAGCAGTTGCTTCTCAATGCGTGAAGCACTCTACCGGTATCCACCAAGATTAATCCTTCGATGAAGCTTTTATAAAGATGGAGCCCTTCTACTTTTGAGAGAGAGAGAGATGAAGAAGGTGAGGGAGGCTACTAGGTTTTCACAAAACCCCAGTTATCTAAAGCCTTCTCATCTCTTTCTTTATCGCCCTCCTAGGTTTTACACAATTATTATATCAATATATATTAATATATATAAATCCCACACTTTATCTTATAAAATGTTTAAATAATAATTAAAACTATTTTAATTATTATTATTTTCTAAACTCCTTAGAAAATAACCTTCTCTCTCAAAAAATCCCTTCATCAATAAATTAATCTTTTTATGGTGTGACCCTGTAGGTTCAATATTATGCCGGTAGTAGAAATAAATAATAATAAACCTTTTATTAATTATTTATATGAATTCTAAAATTCACTAAATATAATTAACTGATTAATTATATTTGTTCTACATCGTGAGTGATGCTTCTCAACATATCGCGACTATCCGGATAATATGAATTCTCTGCTTAGAATAACAAGAACCTGTCAGTGACTATTTACCGTACAATTAATTCCTTCTACCCTTACAATATCCCGATTAAATACAAGGCATGGATCTCGTGTCAAGCCTATCAAATTTAATCATATGATTTCTTGTTCTTAATGCGAAGTTCATATTAATGCAAATTAGAAACTCTTTTCTAATTTCATACACTCTGGCCAGAGATTCCAGAACTTGCATAGAAAGAATAACATAGGATATTCTCTTCCTATACTGGAAGGGGTAGATCCTCTATTGACGTTAACTATCTCTATACATAAATCCCTATGCCCAGAATAGTCCTAATGGTTGTCCTTGAGACTAAGGACTAAACCAAAGCACAGTTCTTTATATATAAGATAACTTTAACGATCTCAAGTCTTAGGACACTTGTACAACTATCACTCAGTGAATAACTATTGACACGTGAGTAATCTCCATTAGTTATTCAACTTATCGAGTCATGTTCAGTGAACTTATTCCCCAATAAGCACCTACATACTGGCTATAGTGTCACCACACAAATGCCTATGAGAACAGACATCCTCCTCAAGGGAGCAAGCACAGTATGTACCAATCTTTGCGGATTTACTAACTTCCGATTAGTTATCCTATGATCAGGAACTGTTTAAGTCCAGAGTTATCATCTTCTAGATCTCACTATTATAATCTCATTATAATTCTAGAAGCTTTACTCCAAACTATGGAACATCTTATTTAAAACACTTTAAATAGATAAATCCCATAATAAAATCAAAACTAGTCTTTTATTAATATTAATGAAATCAAATACGAATACAAGAAAGTATTTCCTAACTCATCATACATGATTGGATTTAGGACAAACACTTTCACGAACATCCTTCCCTCTCAGACAAGTTTTACACAAGCCGGAAGCCTCTGGCAGAATTATGAAATGGGCGGTTGAGCTAGGCCAATTTGATATAGAGTACAAGCCAAGAACCGCCATTAAGGGGCAAGCACTGGCTGACTTCATCCTAGAGTTTCCACCCACTGTTGAAGTCGAAGGGATGGAATGTGTACCTGAACCTCAGTCTCCAATAGCCATACCCGAGAATTGTTCCCCTTGGTGGAACCTGTACGTCGATGGGGCTGTCAATGGAAATGGGGCCGGGGCTGGCTTCGTCCTAGTCAGTCCGGAAGGCCATAAGCTGCAAAGCTCCATTCACTTCAACTTTAAAGCCACCAACAATGAGACGGAGTATTTTATAGCCCATCATATTATTTGGGCTTTACTTGGGTTTACTGGAGTTATCTGGTTAAGGATAATGGGCTTCACCATAGCTGGGTGAACCGCACAAGACATGCAAAAGAGTATACGGACTTGCACTGGAAGCATAATGGGGGCTGCCATCAGAATGGGGTTGCACCTGAAGTTGCTTTAGGGGTTACCTCTGCTATGGGTTACCACTGAGTGCATCCTGGCTTGCAGCTGCAGGGCTGCAGTTAGGGGATGCCGCTGGCAAGGCTTTTGCCACCTGGGCAGAACGGCAGGCAGACTCCAAGTAGGACTCTTCTTCCTTGTTTCTAGGAGGACGAATTGGAAGTAAATTGGGAGTATATCAGCTATGATTTATCTACAAATTAAGGGATAAATACGTGCATTATGGAGATAATTACAATCGGTGGAGATAATTTATGAATAATTCAGATAATCGTGCAAGATGAAGGCTTCAAGTGACCTACTTGAAGTGGGATACCGCTAGATAACTACTGAAAGAAGGCTATTCTATCCTAAACTAGAGGGGATAAGAGCTTATCTCTTCAGAGTCCTAAATCGAGAACTACATGGGCTTGATCCCTATAAATAGGGTATGTAGGCACCTTGCAAAGGGACGAACGAATTCGGATTCATAAACTCACGAGTTCTACACTCTAAAGAGAGGCACGTGTAACCTTCGTGACGTACATTTCCGGGCAATTGCAGGACGGAATTCCATGATTCCGGCCTCGTTGTTTGGTTCTTTGCAAGCTCAGCCATTAAATACATTTATTTTTCTTTAGTTTATGTCAACGGTAGCCCCTAAGAGCTAGCCGTGATTTTCGTAGTTGTGACAGATATCCCTACAATTGTGTTATACGGTTCTGGGGGTGTTGTATCAATTCCTCTCACAACACATGGTAAATTCCCTAAATAATATTTTAAATTATAAATTAAAAATATAAATAATACTTCTATACATATAATAATGATGAACATATATAAATAATTTGTATATTATAATGTTATGTATTTAAGATATACCCTAAATATTTTAAGTTAAATATTGAAAAAATGATTCAAGCTTATATATTGTAAATAAAAAATAATATGATTTTGACTAATATTAGGGTTACACGTGCAACATTAGAAGCGGGAGATGACATGGACTTTTTAGATGATGGCAAGATGATCTACAAATCTAGTTTACGTGATTGTCGGTATCTGAATTTATACCTAACAGACCCTCCATTGGAGTGGTCCATAATTTATATATTAAGTATAATCATGGACACACAGGCTTTTTACCTAACTGGGATTCAACGTTGTAGATGCTCTAAGAGTGAGTTGCTCTAATAATCGGTTGACAGGGATCAATACCCATATACCCATATGTTTATGTTAGTTCCATCTTTTTTATTAAAAAATATCTTTTTTTACAATTTTATTAATAATTTAATCTATTTTAATTTTTAATCAGTTAACATACCTAATTTCAATAATTAATCATCCTTAAATTTTTAATATAAAAGAATTTAATTTATTAGATTCACGTATATATAATAAATTTATAATAGTTTGAATGTTTTGTTGAAATAAAATTTAATATAATATTCTAGTTCATGATATCAAAACTTGAACTTTATTTTTTTTATTTAAATTTATGTTAATATAAAAGGCTTAATTTTTATAATTGTTGATATTATTTTTATCTCTTTCATGCAAATTTCTTCTGTTACATTTTATCCTATGGTTCTTAAAAATTCACATATTTTTATTGTTTGTGTATGCAATTTAATATTATTTAAAATTGATAAACACGCATTCACCACTGTGTATATAATTCATATCTAACATTATATATAAGATAAAATTGTAATACAGTTACTCATATACCAAATTACACATACATGTAATTGTTGTAACTGGAAACGTGAAGATGTTCTATTTTTTGACAAGTCGTTTTTTGACAATTTGGAGTCGAACTCATATCCTCTTACTTATAGATTCTGCCAAATCCATCATACATATTAGTAATAATTTCAACTCCATTTATATTAGAATTATGGATATTTATCGTACGAATAGGATTATCAAGATAATATTTAAGTTTAAAAAACAAAAAGACCGAGATCTTGATACAAATGAATTTCATAACACATTTTAGCAAACATCTTTTCCTTTCTTTTTTTGGATATTATAAAAAACATAGTCGTCATCCATTCTTTGACATTGATAAATTGGGCAAAGAGTAAGATTAAAAATGAAAAATCATTTGCTGGTATTATAGCAAATGAGGATATATTTAACATCCCTTTATCCATGCGCTACAATTTAAGACTAGGGCAGGCAAAGTTTCATTGTATTTAAGTTTCCTAAAATAAAATGAACCTACGAAATTAATGGTTAGTAGCATAGCCAAATTTATGTAGGCCAATAAAAAATATATCCTGACTTTCAATTTGAAGTTGGAAATATTCTTAGGAAGAAATTTCATAAAAAATTATAATCTTTAATGAAAATAAGGCAGATTGTTTTGTGTTTTTTCTTTTCAGAATTTGGTAACTATTTTCTAAAAAACAAGAATAACTTTTACACAATAAAATATGCACATTATCGAAGTCCGTTGAATCATCAAATTAATGTAGGTTAAGATGTATGCTACGAACATAGGGATACCTAAAAATATAGAGATTACGTTTAGTTTCTGTTGTTGCCACTCTCCGTACTATATTCAGGGTGAAGCTGAGGACACCATAACATTAGGCATGGAAGAGGTGATCCATGAACTCTATGTGTGTGCTACATGAATACGAACATCTTGAGGTTCACTTTCATCATATCTACCTAAGACTAATTCTCGCAATCGATGTATACACTCAAGAATCAGGATTATGCACATGCTCTCAAGAAATAAGGATATTAAAGCTCGCAAAAATCTTGCAACTTTATAACACGGTCTATTAGGAAGTGTTATGTAACAAATGGCTAAATGCTATGAGTAGTAAAATAGAAATTGTATACTAATTATAGGTCTATATTTTAATGTGTAGATTAGAGATTAAAGATCTGTGTCTTTAAATTCATTACTTAAATCAGGATTTTTCAGTCATGCTTCTTTTTATCAATTTTATTTTCATATACTAAGTACTTACTCAAATTTTCCCTCCTTCTCATATAACTTGCTCCAACATGAATGAGAAAATGATGATCATCTTATTGGGGAACAAGGCATATCAGCTCCAAGTCCTGTTATAAAGGAGACAACGTTGTTGTCATTACTCAATACATACCCGCCACATCTAAGATGGAAATTAATATATATATATTAACTAAGTATTTACGAGGTTGTATAGCTGAGGAAAGTAAAAAGTGCTTCATATTCATGGTAGGTGTTCTAAAACTGGCATCATTTTATATCTTTACACACATTGTATCGCGAATTGTACCCTGCAAAGAACTGTAATACTCTTTAAATAACTCCCATATTTTTCATTCTTACGGGTTGTCATTATCTTTCATCATTATCTTTATATGTGCTTTCACTTGCATTCTGTTTTGGTCATACATCTGGATTACTGAACGCCACATACAATCCATTTTGAAACAAAACACGTTAATTCTTGTAAGGGAGAAATTTAGGCACTGACGTATTCTTTTAGAATCCCAAAGTAATGATAAAAATAATATAATTAAATATTTTAGAAAAAAATGTAAATATAATCAAAATTTACGTGGTTCTTCCTCTTCCAAGATATTTTTATCTACAAATATTTGGAAGCATATTACATATCAACCAAAGATGTGGAGTAAAAAAATAATAAAAAAGTATAATTAAATGATTGTGTAATATAAATCTAGCGATTACTCCTAATCTCCTCCAACTTTGTCATTGTTACATTAATGTTATTTTAATTTCATGTATTTTGTTATTCGACATGATTCCATAATGCGAGAATAAAGTTGAGTCTTCGGAGATGAAACATGTTAGGAATCAATAATTTTTGATGATAACATAAACACTTTGTAACATGTTTTATTTAGAATCTTTATCAAATTTCAGTTGTAATTGTTATACTTCTTGTCTTTGGGAATTATCAACGGATGGGTAGAATAGGATGTCTAGTTGTAAATATCCAATGTCATGTAATTTTATCTAAGTGAAGGATATTCAACTGATGAGATGTAACTATTCAACTGATGAAGACTGGGTCATGTTTCAACTGATGAAAACCAAGCATTCAACTGAAGACAAAGTATTCAACTGATGATGCTAAGGAATTCAACTGATGAGACTGGAACAACATTCAACTGATGAAGTCTGTAATTCGTTCAACTGATGAAGGAGCTTTCAACTGATGAAGTCAAGAGCAGTTGAAAGTAACCAGAACTTTCAACTGATGAAGTAAAGAGCAGTTGAAAGTGACTAGAGCTTAAGTCTGACAAATCACATGGATCGAATTACACTAAAATAGACATGGAAGCCTGATTAGGAAAATAAAGAAGAAGCAGAAACATTCTTATCTCATGCAATGCAATCTGGATCAAATCAAGATGATGGTCAAAGATGAAGACATCTCAGAAAGCATGCATAAGACAAAGATGTGCAGCATTGTTTTAGATTAGAGTGCAATTTGTATTCTAGTTAAAAAGCTTTGTAAAACTTGGAGTATATAACCAAGTTAGTAGCATCAGTTGAACTTGTTCGAAAAACTTGAGAGAAAATCTGAGAGTTAGAAACTGTTCAAGTGATGAACCTGCAGCTGTGCGAATTGTAATCAATCCACAGATTCTTCAATATAAAATCTCACGGGTGGATCATTCAATCCACCCGTATTTTTAATACTTGGTGTTTTTCTGTTCTGTTATTTAAAGTGTTTGTTCTTGAATCTTTTATTTTTGTAAAAGATTGTATTCAACCCCCCCTTCTACAATCTTTCTTATAGTTGGTGTAAAATAACAATTGGTACTAGAGCGAGGTTCCCAACAAACAGGGAAAAAGATCAACACTGCTAGAGAAAGATGGGAAAGGAGGATAATGGAGTGAAGATTCCTGTTCTTTACATAGATAACTACTTTCACTGGAAAGTGAGGATGCACCTGCATTTATTGTCTATTGATGAAAGTTATGTGAACTGCATTGAGAAAGGACCTCATGTCCCAATGAAGGTCTGCACCAGTATTGGAGCTGATGGTGAAGATATGGTAGGTAAAATGATTCCAAAACCTATTCATGAATACTCTCAAGAAGATACTGAAGAAGTGCACAAGGACAAGAAAACCATGAACCTTTTGTTTAATGGTTTGGATCAAGAAATGATTGATAGTGTTATTAGCTGCACAAGTGCCAAAGAAGTTTGGGGCACCATCAGGACCATCTGTGAAGGGAATGAGCAAGTAAGAGAAAACAAAATGCAGTTGCTGATTCAACAATATGAGTCATTCCATTTCAAGGCTGGTGAAGGTTTGAGTGACACATTTAACAGATTTCAAAAATTGTTAAATGGTCTGAAACTTTTTGGAAGAATATATCAGGTTAAAGATTCAAACTTGAAGTTCCTGAGAGCACTTCCCAAAGAATGGAAACCCATGACAGTCTCTCTCAGAAACACTCAAGAATTCAAAGACTACACTCTTGAGAGACTGTATGGAACTTTGAAGACCTATGAGCTTGAAATGGAACAAGATGAAGAAATAGAGAAAAGCCAAAAGAAAGGGTATTCATCTGTGGCTTTAGTTGCATCTCTTGATGAAACAGTCAAGGACAAGGGGAAATCTCAAGTTGAAGAAACTGAGAAGTTGGTCAAAGAAGAGAGCTCAGAATCAAGTAAAGGTAAAGGAAAAGATGTAGCTGATTCTGGTGAAGAAAGTGATGGGATTGATGGGCACTTAGCCTTCCTGTCAATAAGATTCTCCAAACTGAAATTCAAGAAGAATTTCAACCCTGCAAAATCATTTAAAGGCAATTCCAAACCTGATAGAAGCATGGTGGATAGATCCAAATTCAAGTGCTTCAACTGTGGAAATGCAGATCACTTTGCAAATGAATGCAGAAAGCCAAAAGCTGAGAAGAGGTCCAGTGAACACATGGATTACAAAAAGAAATATTATGAACTTCTCAAGCAAAAAGAAAGAGCATTCATTACAAAGGATGATTGGGCAGCTGGAAATGATTCTGATGATGAGGAGGAATTTGTCAATCTTGCTCTAATGGCCAACTCCACAGATCAAGAAGAAAACACTAGAAGCAGCAGTCAGGTATTCACTACAAACTTAGTAGAGTTAACTAAAGATGAATGCAATGCTACTATCAATGAAATGTCTACTGAATTATATCATTTGCATGTCTCTTTGAAGTCTCTTACTAAGGAAAATTGTAGAATTAAGGAAGCTAACACCTTTCTTAGTGATAGAAACAGTGCTCTAGAAACTCAGTTCATTGAGTTTGAGAAACTGAAGATTGAATGCCAAACAGCCAAGGATGATCTTTTGGCTGTATTAAAAAGAGAAGAGATCATAAGAAAACAGCTTGATAAGGAACAAGAAATTATTGCTAAATGGAAATCTGGGAGAGATGTCTCCACTAATATCATCAACATGCAAGGTAGAGAAACCTTTGTGGAGAATGAATGGAAAAGGAATAAGAAAGCTCTTGAGATTTCTGAGATCAGTTCAAGTGATGAGAATACCGATGATGATCATCAGTTGAAAAGTAAAGCTTCAACTGATGAAAGTCATCAGTTGAACAAAAACTCATCAGTTGACAAGAAAGTTCTCAAGAAACTCAACAAGAAATATGGTCCTGTTAAGAAGAACTTTGTTAAAGGTGAGAATAATTCTTCTGAGACTAGTGAGAGTGTAAACAACACTCATAATTCCAGTAATAAGACCAAGAAGAAATTGGATGCTAGTGAGCTTAAATCAGAAGAGACTAAGAAGAAGAAAGGGAATAGAAATGGTAAAATTGGAGTCAATAAGCACACTAATTACACACTCAATGCCAGTGCTCCTAGGAAAAATTGCAGTAAATGTGGTAGTGTAAATCACTTATCTGCTAATTGTAAAACTGTGATTGCTCCTATTTTATCATTGCCTATTCCTATGCCATATGTTCCTCACATGAACTTATCTGCTATGAACATGATGCCTGGTTTATTGCCTCACAATTCATATTCTCAGCCTGGCATGCCATATATGTTCAATCCATATTTCAATGCTTTTAACATGCCTCAATTCCATTCAAACCTGCATGGTATAAACAATGTATGCATGCCTCAAATGCCTGTGTTTAAAAACAATGTTGAAATCCCAACTTCTCAACCAAAACCAAAGATTGAATCTCTTCAATCCAACGAAAAAGTTGAGAATGAAGGAAAAGTTGTTAAGACTAACAAATCTGGACCCAAAGCAATTTGGGTACCAAAATCAACTTGATCTGTTTTTGAAATGTGTGCAGGGAAACCATAAGAAGAATTTGTGGTACTTAGATAGTGGATGCTCCAGGCACATGACTGGTGATTCTTCCCTGCTTACAAAGTTTGTAGAGAAAGCTGGCCCTAGCATTACCTTTGGAGATGACAGCAAAGGATATACTATGGGATATGGCTTGATAGCAAAAGAGAATGTCATCATAGATGAGGTTGCATTGGTGTCTGGTCTTAAGCACAATTTGCTTAGCATCAGTCAACTTTGTGACAAAGGATACAAAATCAATTTCACTCCTGCAGCCTGTGTTGTCACCAAAGGAGATGACAGCAATGTGGTACTAATTGGACAAAGAAAAGGAAATGTGTATGTAGCTGACTTCAATTCTGTCAAGACTGAATCAATCACTTGTTTTCTCAGCAAAGCAAGCTCATATGACAGTTGGCTATGGCATAAAAGATTGTCTCATTTAAATTTCAAGACATTAAATGAGTTAGTCAAGAAGGATTTGGTAAGAGGAATACCAAAGCTGGAATTCTCCAAAGATGGTCTGTGTGGAGCTTGTCAGCAAGGAAAGCAAAAGAGAAGCTCTTTCAGAAGCAAATCTCTTTCATCAATTGTGAAACCTCTTCAGCTCTTGCATATGGATTTGTTTGGACCAGTCAATATAATGTCCATTTCAAAGAAGAAATATTGTTTAGTAATTGTTGATGATTTTTCAAAATTTACTTGGACTTTCTTCCTGCATTCTAAGGATGAAGCTGGGAAAATCGTCATCAATCATATCAAGGCATTAGACAACAATCCAGATGTCAAAGTTGAAAGAATAAGAAGTGATAATGGGATAGAATTCAAGAATTCTGTGATGAAAGAATTTTGTGAAGATAAGGGAATTATTCATGAGTTCTCTGCACCAAGAACTCCACAACAAAATGGAGTGGTAGAAAGGAAAAACAGGACTCTCATTGAGGCTGCAAGAACCATGATTAATGAAGCTCAACTTCCAACCTATTTTTGGGCTGAAGCTGTGAACACTGCTTGCTTTACTCAAAACATTTCTCTAATTACCAAACCTCACAATCTAACTCCCTTTCAACTCTTCAAGGGAAAGAAGCCAACAATTAGCTTTCTTCATGTATTTGGATGCAAGTGTTATGTTCTAAGAAATCAAGGTGAAAATCTTGGAAAATTTGAAGCCAAAGCAGATGAAGCTATCTTTGTTGGATATTCTAATGGAAAATCATTTAGAGTATTCAATCTGAAAACCAACGTTGTTATGGAATCAATTCATGTAGTTTTTGATGATAAAAAGATTCAAGGATTGACAGATGAAGGATTTCATGACAATTTCAGATTTGAGAATGAAGGTGAAGGTGATCTATATGACAGTGACGATGATTGTGATGATTCTGTTCAGAATGCTGGAATTAATCCTGGAATTAATATTCCAACTGGTGAGACCTTGGTACAAGAGACAACTATCATTGAAAACTCAACTGAAGCATTAGTTGAAACTACTTTGGAGGCTTCAGTTGGAACCCCACAAGGATCATCAGTTGAAAGAATGTCTCAAAATTTCAATCAATCCAGAAATAATGAGATGTCAAATTTACGGGGAGCTTTTCAACATGGAAATCTGAACTATAACAATGAAGCTACATCATCAAGACAATCACTTCCACCTCAAAGAAAATGGACAAGGGATCATCTTTTTGAATTAATTATTGGAGATGCAAATGCATCTGTACAAACAAGAAGAGCTACTCAAGATGAATGTTTATACAGTGCATTTCTCTCACAGGATGAGCCTAAAGTAATAGAAGATGCTCTCAAAGATGCTGATTGGGTTCTTGCTATGCAAGAAGAATTAAATCAATTTGAGAGAAACAAAGTATGGAAGCTAGTACCCAAACCTAAAAATAGAACAATTGTAGGCACAAGGTGGGTATTCAGAAACAAGATGGATGAGAATGGAGTTGTCACCAGAAACAAAGCAAGGCTTGTGGCTAAAGGATACTCTCAATCTGAGGGAATTGATTTTGATGAGACATTTGCACCAGTTGCAAGATTGGAAGCCATAAGAATCTTCTTGGCCTATGCTGCTCATGCAAACTCCAAGGTCTACCAAATGGATGTCAAAAGTGTTTTTCTAAATGGTGAACTGGAAGAGGAGGTGTATGTGAGTCAGCCTCCCGGTTTTGAAGATCTAGAATTTCCAGAGTATGTTTACTTTTTATTGAAAACACTTTATGGATTAAAGCAAGAACCAAGGGCATGGTATGACACTCTATCTCAATTCTTGTTAGATAATCATTTTTCTAGAGGAACTGTGGATAAAACACTATTTTACAGAAATGTAAATGGTGCCTTTATCTTAGTTCAAATTTATGTAGATGATATATTTTTTGGTTCTACAGATGAGAAACTTTGCAGAAAGTCTGCTAATCTAATGAAAAGTCAGTATGAAATGAGCATGATGGGAGAGCTCACCTACTTTCTTGGTTTACAAGTTAAACAAGTAAAGGAAGGTATATTCATAAATCAAACTAAGTACATCTATGATTTACTTAAAAAGTTTGATTTAATGGATTGCAAAGAAGCTAAGACTCCCATGCCAACTGCCACTAAATTGGAGTTAAGTCCTAATGAGAAATCTGTAGATATCTCTAATTATAGAGGCATGGTTTGTTCTCTTTTGTATCTCACAGCTAGTAGACCAGACATTATGTTCTCTACATGCCTCTGTGCTAGATTTCAAGCTGATCCTAAAGAATCACATCTTATTGCTATAAAAAGAATATTCAGATATCTTAAGGGAACACCAAATCTTGGTATTTGGTACCCTAAAGACTTTGGATTTGATCTAATTGGATATTCAGATACTGATTTTGCAGGATGCAAAATTGATAGAAAAAGTACAACAGGCACATGTCAATTTCTTGGAGATAGGCTGATTTCTTGGTTTAGCAAAAAGCAACATTCTGTTTCAACCTCTACAGTTGAGGCTGAATACATTGCAGCTGGAAGTTGTTGTGCACAAATATTGTGGATGAGAAATCAATTACTTGATTATGGTTTAAATCTCTCAAAAATTCCAATATTTTGTGACAACACCAGTGCTATTGCTATAACTGAAAATCCAGTACAACACTCAAGAACCAAACATATTGACATCAAATATCACTTCATAAGAGAACATGTGATGGCTGGTACAGTTGAAATGCATTTTATTCCAAGTGAAGAACAAATTGCAGATATTTTCACAAAGCCTCTTGATGAATCCACATTCACAAGGTTGGTAAGTAAATTAGGTATGTCAAATTCCTAATTTATAGTGAATTTTTCTGTAATTTGGCAGCCAGAATTTGGCTAATTTTGATTTCTCAAAATTAAGTTAGTTATAATTCTGGATAAAATGTGTAATATTTCAACTGATGAAATAGTGAAATTGTTTCAACTGATGTTTGAAACAATACTCTATTGTCTTGTTTTTCATTCAACTGATGACACTAGTTGAAAACACTTTCAACTGATCATCATCAGTTGAATAAGAAGTTTAAAGAGGCGCTTATTTCATCCGTTGAAACTATTATCAGATCTGAGCCGTTGAAATTTCTTTTATATCTCATCTGCTTTATACACACGATGATGTGTGTAATTTTTGTAGAGTTAAATAAGAGTTATTTCTTCTCAACGGTAATTTCTCAGCCAATCACAACAATTTTCTGAGAAAGTATTTAAGTGTTTTAGTTTATTTTCATTTCTTTTCACTACACTCTTTCGAATTCACAAACCCCCTTCTCTCTCTGTGCAAAGAAAACTTTCATCTTCTTCAAGCTTTTTCTGTAACTGCAATGGCGCCAATGAAGAAATACTCTTCTCCCACTAACTTTATCTATGAGAAGAACAACTTTGCCTCCTTTGTGGACACTAAGGCAGTAGAGGAGAAAGAGTATCACAAGATGATGGAGTTCATCAAAGCAAGTCAACTATCTCATGCCATGCTTTCAACTCCAACTATCTACCATGAGGTCGTAGAAGAGATATGGACCTCTGCTGAATTCAATAGTGAGGATGATACTATTTCTTTCTCTCTTAAAAATAATGTGCATATTATTAACTGTGATGTCATGAATGCATGCTTTAAGATTCCTGATAACACTGTTAATTCTTTGCCTTCTGATGTTCAATTGGTTAACATGCTTCTTGCCATGAATTATGTTTTGCCTACTGATGCCTTAGGTAAAATAGAGAGGAGAGGTCTTAGGAAAGAGTGGAGTTACTTATGTGATGCCTTTGTTAAATCATTTTTTAGCAAAATTAGTAACTTCAATGCTATTACTTCTCAGATTTTGCAAATGCTCTATATGTTCTTGACCAATGAGTACTTTAACTTTGGTACTTTGATGATCCATGAAATTGGGGAGAAGCTAGGTGATAGGACTGATAGGCCTAAGAACATATACTATGTTAGATTTTTAATGATGTTGGCTATCCATGTTGATGACAAGTTAGTCATCACTAACCAAGAAGCCAAGCTTCCAAGTTTTGTGCAGGAAAAGATGGTATTCAAAGACCTCTTGAGGATGAATTTGTACCCCTCTTTAGAGGTGGTCTACCTGCCAATAATGGAAGCTGGTAAAGAAAAAGAGGTATATGGTTTTTCCTCTACTCCTTCTCAACCCTCATCTTCTTTGCTTTCTGCCATCAGGGCTGTTGAGGAGGCCCATCAACAGTCCACACAAGTGGCACAACCTTCAAAATCCAAATCCTCTAAACCAACCTCAGGTGTCTCCCAAAAGACATCTGTTGTAAAATCCAAGAAACACAAACCTGAGGGGAATGTGATTGGTGTTAGTGAGGGGGAGGGACAGGGTGAACATAAAAGAAACCCTGAGGATAAGGCTGGAGAGATGAGTGATAACCAGCCTAGCCACTCTGCAGTCTCCCAAAAGACTGTACAGCTTAATAAGGATTCTAGCACATCCCTAGCAGCATCCTCCCAAAAGGATGTTGCTATTGAAAATAGTCCCCATCCAGGGACACAGCAAAAGAGGGGGAGGGACACTACTTCATCACCTCTAAAAGCCTATGGGAGGAAGAAACTCAAAGGTGACAAGTCCAAGCACTCTGCACACACACATGCATCTATTCTAGATTTTATGCCTGCAAATTCTCAAAGTCAGCTTGATGTGACTCCAAAAAAATGTGGAGTCACAGCCCCTCTCTTCTTCTCAACCTATCTTACACATACATGATCTCACTATGTCTACAATTCAAACACAATCCCCCACCTCTTCTGTGGATGTGGAATTAATTCACACCACACTTGTAAATTCTCCATCTTTGGACTTCATGGAGAAGCCCCTCTCTGAGATTGATCATCATCATTTTGATGATTTGTTGGATCTTTCTCATCAAATTTCTTCTACTGTGACAATGTGTTCTGTGGATTTACATTCAAAATCAATCACCACAGACTCAACTGTCACAGCATCCTTACCTTTTTCTTCTACATCTTCAACTGATCTCCTTCATCAGTTGAATAGTGTTTGTCCTTCAACTAATGTGCTTAATAGCCTTCATCAGTTAAAAGTCTCAACTACTCATGTTTCAACTGATGTCCCTCATCAGTTGACAACTGATGCTACTTCAACTAATCTACCTTCCTCTACAGTAGTTGATCACATGGTAGCACAAACACTCTTAGGACTGAGTGATGTGAGCTCTGGAGTGGAGAGGCAGCCTTGGGTGCTGGCAAAAGGAGAGGGAGTGGAGAGTCTGGCTATTCCTTCAAGCCAGGAAAAAGGAGAGGAAATGAGTGGCCCTTTAGAAAGGGTAAGTGAGGGAGAGGTAAGGTGTGTGGTGAGCCAAGGGGAGCCCTTGATGCAAGAACAGAGAGAAAATGAGAGAAATGCAGGTGTCAATGAAGGGTTTAGTGAACAAGAATATTAAGCAGAATACAGATCCATATTGGATAGTGTTTCACTAGACCCTGAGACTTTTACTCATGGAATGTCTAATGTTCAGGCCTTTGCAAGACTGGACAATCAAGCAGTTGAGAGGAGTTTAAATCTAATCCACACTACATCATCCATGCTCAGAGCAAAGGAGGCACTTTCAGCTCTGCCTGCCAATGCTGGTGATGATTTCCATTATGATGATAGTGATGAAGACCTCAATGAAGCTCTTGAGGATTCTCTTGGTGAAGAGGCTACCGTCTCTCTTACTTCTTGTCTCTCTATTCAGTCTGCCAATGCAACTGCAGTCAGTCTAGAGTTGCAAAGGCAAGTCACCTCACTTCTCCATCCACAAGCTGGGAGCTCTTCCTCTTCTCCATCCATTACTGCTAGTCTGCTACTTTTGCCAGTCAAGCCCTTGAAAATCTCAGACTGCACAAGTATCAGTCTCTCCATTTCCAGAAAGAAGCTGAACATCTCAACTCTCTCATCACTTCTGTTAAAACAGACTTATCCAACCAGATTGATGAGAAGTTCTCTACACATGTCAAATCTACAATGTCTACAACTGAAAAGAAACAAGCTCAATTGGAAAAGCAAGTGGAGGCTCTGGAGGACAATGTCCAAATTTTGAATTCTAGAATGGAAGAGATGCTCCAACACCAAAGAGTGCAAACTGGACTTCTCCAACATCTTCTTCTGGCATCTGGCATTCCCCTTCCCAGTCCTTCCACTGTACTTGATGCTAACAAAAAGGGGGAGAAAGAAAAAGAACCCTTGCCTACTCCTGCAGAGTTGGTGAGCAGAATTTTTCCTCCTTTCCATACTGCTAAAGAACAAAAGAGGCTTGAAAGACTTGCAGCTCTGGACTCTATTGAAAAGAGATTGGCTCTGTTGGATAAGAAAGCTTCTGCAAATTCACAATCCACATCTGCAGTTCCAACCTCTTTTCCCACAACAACTACAATTCTCAGGGTAATCACACCTGAAATTGTCATGCCTTCAAAGAAAGAAAAGGGTGAGCCATCATTTGTGAATGAATTTAAAGCCACTCTATTTCCAAATAGTTGTTGTTACTCTAGGCTTGGAAAAGACTCAAGTTCAATCTACTTTCCACCAGCCAGGCCTGACAAGAATGAGTATAAACTTTTGGGCCAAGAAATCAAGAGCTGCAAAGATTCTACAGATGTTGCTTTAAAATCACATTTTGCCATCATCTACAGAGAAGGCCAAAAGCTGTTCATTGGAACTGGCCATCGTCACTACTCATTTGCAAAAGCTGAAGAGGTGGCCAGAGATTGTGAAAGGAAAGAGTATGAGTCTCAACTCTCTTTGAATCAAGAAATAGAGGTTGATGAAAGATATGCTATTGAGCTTGAAGAGGAGTTGGAAGCTGAACTGCAAAGTGAAAATAGAATGGCTCTTGAGAATCCTCCAAGGAAAAAGAGAGTCAAGTCTGGATCAAAGATGCCTGAGGCTGCTAAGAGAAGAGAAGAAGTGCCTGAAAAGTCTGTACCTATCTCAAAACCTTCTTCTCCAATCAAAGACACCACAGTGATGCATCCAGATGTCAACTTCCATGATGAGCCAATTATAACAAAGGAGGAACCAATTGATCTTGACAATATTCCGATCCCAGCCTTCCTGGTTCAAGAAACTCCAAAACAAAAGAAGAAAATGAAGACTGTGGCTAAGAGAATGGCTAACCCTCCAAAACCCCCAAAAGAACCTGAAAATCCAGATGACTATCTTGTCATTGCTAACATTGAAGAAATTTATGAGTTGGAGCTGGAGTTGGGTGATCTTCAAGAAGTTAGAGGAATAGAAGCAACTTCCAAGCTTCCTGAAAGATTGGTATTCTCATACAAAAGCAAAGGTGATGTCACCTGGCCTCTTCACAGGGTTCTGAGTTCTGAAGGATTCAGTTCTCTAACCAAGATTTATGCTTCCATGAAGAGGACAAGAGGATTTACACCACCTGCCAAGCAGATGGTATTGAAGAGAATCCTTGAAATCAGGAAGGAATGGTCCTCAGATGTTAGTCTACAAAGAAGGCTGAAAATCCCCTACACTGGAAAGAAAATTCACCATGAACCAACTCCAATCATGGAGTTCAGGGACAGTCAAGGTGTTAGGAGATTTTTCAGACCTAATGATCAACTCAAGGTTGCTAGCTTGAATACTCTGAAGACTCTCCAATCCAAGCTTAACAGACAGGACAGTGATGAAGAATGGTTCTACAGGATTTTTCAGAAACAGATTGATATACTTGAAGAAAAGCTTAAGTCCAGAAGAAGAAGATCTTCTAGGAACAAGTAATCTGCTCAGTCTAGAGGAGCATAATCATCTGTAAATTTTTCTTACTCTTGTATTCTAATTCTGCATTTTACTTTATTTGTGTTTTGTTATCATCAAGTGTAGAATTTATGTCTGCATCTTCTCTAGTCATAAATTGGGGGAGATTGTTAGGAATCAATAATTTTTGATGATAACATAAACACTTTGTAACATGTTTTATTTAAAATCTTTATCAAATTTCAGTTGTAATTGTTATACTTCTTGTCTTTGGGAATTATCAACGGATGGGTAGAATAGGATGGCTAATTGTAAATATCCAATGCCATGTAATTTTATCTAAGTGAAGGATATTCAACTGATGAGATGTAACTATTCAACTGATGAAGACTGGGTCATGTTTCAACTGATGAAAATCAAGCATTCAACTGAAGACAAAGTATTCAACTGATGATGCTAAGGAATTCAACTGATGAGACTGGAACAACATTCAACTGATGAAGTCTGTAATTCGTTCAACTGATGAAGGAGCTTTCAACTAATGAAGTCAAGAGCAGTTGAAAGTAACCAGAACTTTCAACTGATGAAGTAAAGAGCAGTTGAAAGTGACTAGAGCTTAAGTCTGACAAATCACATGGATCGAATTACACTAAAATAGACATGGAAGCCTGATTAGGAAAATAAAGAAGAAGCAGAAACATTCTTATCTCATGCAATGCAATCTGGATCAAATCAAGATGATGGTCAAAGATGAAGACATCTCAGAAAGCATGCATAAGACAAAGATGTGCAGCATTGTTTTAGATTAGAGTGCAATTTGTATTCTAGTTAAAAAGCTTTGTAAAACTTGGAGTATATAACCAAGTTAGTAGCATCAGTTGAACTTGTTCGAAAAACTTGAGAGAAAATCTGAGAGTTAGAAACTGTTCAAGTGATGAACCTGCAGCTGTGCGAATTGTAATCAATCCACAGATTCTTCAATATAAAATCTCACGGGTGGATCATTCAATCCACCCATATTTTTAATACTTGGTGTTTTTCTGTTCTGTTATTTAAAGTGTTTGTTCTTGAATCTTTTATTTTTGTAAAAGATTGTATTCAACCCCCCCTTCTACAATCTTTCTTATAGTTGGTGTAAAATAACAAAACACATGTTAAAGGAAACTTAACATCGCGACTTGCAGACATGGAACATCATTACACTATATATCAAATTAAAAGAAAATCAATAATTTCCTCCTTCCATCGAGCATCCACATAAAATTAATATAGAGACTGGAACAAATACCAAATTAGAGAATGAACAAACAAAAAACGAAGAAAGCACTTTCACACAACATTTAATAAAAGAAAGATTACTCGAGAAAATGAATTTAATATCTGCTAGTGGACTCCTATGTGAAAAAAATATAATTAACAATTTTTGTGAGATGCTAATAATTTCAAATTTTGAAATATGAGATAAAAAAGAAATGATGAGTACACTTCTTTTAATATGTTGTAAATTAATATATAACTGCAGAATCCATCATAAAGTATTGTAGCACTAGAAGAAAGGGCCAAGCTATTAGTTTGAGAATGGAGCAGCTGTCTAAGACACATTATCTGATCCAAAAAAAATTATATAAAAACACTAAAATAGAAGGGTAATTTTAAAAATTTCGCTAAAAAGACTTAGAAGTATATTGATCGATTAATATCGCTAATCCTCTTTGGATATTACTATATTTCTTTAATTAATAAAGGTCAGAATGTAATTCATATAAGAGTCAGTATTATTTTAATTTTGTTAATATAAAAATGTGTTCTTTTTTATTTAGAAAAGTGCATTTTATGTATCTATATTTTGAATTTTACTACGTTTACAATAATAGATTTCAAAAAAATTATGATTACGATGCTACTCTTCAAAATTTCTTTCGGTCTGTGTATTTTAGTCAAATAATGCTAATGACATTCGGTTAAGATATAAATAGACAATAATAATTATCAAAAATATAGTATTGCAAGTATTGTAAAGTTCAACATATATATATACAAAAATGTATATTAAATTCGGACTATTTATATTTAACTTATAACTTGACACTATGAATTATACTCGACGGAAGTACACAACTAATAACAAACTAATAAGAATCTCAAACGATATAGATTTTTGCAATACTACATCCGTTCCTTTATGTTAGTCGCTTTGATATTTTGCACGTATTTTGAGGTGCAAAAAAACATAATTCTACATATTATTTTTTAAATTTTATTTTTCAGAATAAACATATAGATGTTAAACTTTTATTCAGAAAAAGAAAATTTGAAACAATACGCAGAAACTTCAAATTACGTGCACAAATCAAAGCTACTAATACAGTAGAAACTCTTTAAATTAATACTCAGTAAATTAATAAATTCTCTAAAATAATAAATTTGTCTGGTCCCGACTTGGGCCAATGTAAAAAATTGAAAAACTCGATAAAATATTAAGATAATAATTTTTCGAGAGATCCCTTTATAATTTTCGGTCTCAAAAAAATTATAAATTAATAATTCATAAAACTTGATTAAGAATACTGTACATCGAACACATTTAATCCTCTTGTTTATATTTACTGTACAGTACCTCAAAAGTCATTATTGATTTCTAATACATATGAACAGAGTAGTTACTAATTTGTGTTGAGTTCCAAATTTCGCTGCAATGTAATCTGAGAGGTATAGACTAATTTGCATTTTTGTTTGATATGTATAGTATAATCAATTAAAAACTCTTTGAATTAATAATTATTAATTATTAATTTATTCATAAATTAATAACTCTCTAAATTAATAAATTTCTCCGGTCCCGACATTACTAATTTATAGAGTTTTCACTGAGCAGTAAGTACCGTGAGGCCCACCGTACCAGTACCCAGAAGGCACTTTTTATAGTGGGCTCCGTTTCATTTATAACCAGTTTGTTCAACCACTTTTCAAAACTAACCAGTTTTTTTTCGAGCTTTCAAAACTAACCAGTCTAATTCATATGAAAAATGGCGACCCAAACTGATTCAAAAAAACCAGTGAGGGGCGCCCTTTCAAAGGGCGACCCATGCTAGCCATATGGGGCGCCATTCCAAAGGGCGACCCCTACGGGGTTTTTTCCCTCTCCCACGGGTCGCCCGTGGCAAGGGCAACCCTAGGAGTGGGTTTTTTAATATTTTTTTTATGAATATATATTTAATTTAACGGTTATATAATATAAAATATATAATGTAAATAATATATATATATATATATATATATATTAAAGATTGAAATATATATATATATATATATATATATATATATATAAATATATTATATATATGTGTGTGTGTGTATATGTATATTATTTAATGTATTTTTCTAAAGAGTGTGAAAAAAATTTAAAACGTATGGTCAAATCATCTGTTTGCAATTATGATTTTTTGAAAAGTGTGCATCATCTGTTTGCAATTATGAGCTCGTTTAAAGTCATGCAATTATGAGTTTTTGAACAGTGTGCATCAGCTTTTTCCGTATGGTCACATCCCTCACATTTAACACATAGTGCAGCATGCAATAATATCAATGGATTTATGCAGTAGCTTGTCCAGAGAATCATTCATTCAGCAGCAAAAAGATTTACTTTATTGCTCATTGATAGATTGACTGCATACCAATAAGTGGACACAAAAATTGCATGCACTATTGAAGCACAGTGGTTAACTTTGAAATTCGTCCTTAAAAGCTGAAGCATTTGTGGTTGCCTATCCACAAAACCATCATCACTTGAAAAAACCTCATTGGCAAGCTATCAGAACACCAAAACCACCAAAAGCAAAACCATTCCAAAAAACCCAAAACAAAGATGGACGGATACGTAAACGTTAATTTCTTCTGGGGAGGTGAAATCATAAAACAAGATAACGATGTTCTCTACACCTTAGATCCGAAAGAAATGATGTATGTGAAATTGAGCAGCTCACTTGAAGAACTACGAGATATGGTGTTCGGGTTGATGCATATAAGTAGGCATCATTGGGATGTCAAGCTTAGTGTGAAATATCCTCGAATCGGGGTTAGTAACCTCGTTTCGGGGTTCTTTGTGAAGTCTGTTAAATCGGACGACGATGTTCGTAGGATGTTAAGTATCCCCGAGAGATTTCACTTGGGTGGAGACGAATCATTGTTTATCAAGGCTGAGAGTATTGCTCAACCCAGCCAACACTATGGAGGCGAGTATGGGGGGAACTATGGACAAACCGGACAAACAGCTGCAGGTGGCCAAATTTCAAATTATGTTGAAAACTACGGTGGGAGTTTTGGAGGCGATTATGGGGGAAACTATGGACAAAGCCAGGGCATGCAAGGTTGGTCTAGCGGCTACAACTACGGGACGATTGGAGAGTTTGGTGGTGGCTCGAGTAATACGGGTCGTTTTGTTGTTGAAGAGGTTGTGGACGAGGACGATTTGAGTGGTAGACAGCCATCACCGGCTCGTCAAACCCCGAAAAGAGGTGCAGCTATAGCTCTTGCACTGGAGAACGAGGAGGATGATGAAGAGTATGGCTCGGAAAGAGCCATAAGCAGCAGTGACGATTCGGAGTGGAATCTATCACAGGAGGATGTTGCGGAAAGTGAAGATTTCTCGGAGGTTGATTCCGATGAAGAAAGAGAGGGAAACATGCACTTGCAAACACATGCATTGTCTATTCATGAACCTAGAGCTGCATGGTTTGGATCCCAGGATTACGAGCCTGTGATTGTGTCCAACAAGGACGCAGTTATGTCACCCAGGTTTGATCCCGCCACCGATGAGTTGACCGAAGGAGCTCTATTTGCTACCAAGGAAGTGCTCATAGCTGCTGTGAAACATGCACACATAAGTACATATCGAAATTTCATCGTGGAGAAAAGCACCACGCAAGTCTACAAAGTTAAATGTGTGGTTTCAAACTGCAAGTGGAAGCTAAGGGCCGCGAAGAAGAAGTCCCACGGCCTTTTTCAAATAACTAAATGTCCAGAGATTCACACATGCCTACTGGATAGACCCACGCAGGACCACCGCAAAATTTCAGCAAAAATGATTGGCTATGTGGTTGCTCCCTACGTAAGTCTAACCTTGGATATCATTATATGTCTAAATATTATCGTTTATTATTCATCGTTAATGTTAATATATTTTGTTTCAACAGATTTCCCAGACCCCTCAATTGAAGGTAAGCAACATCATCACAATGGTCAATGATGAGTACCACCATTTGGTTAGTTACTTGAAAGTATGGAGGGGGAAGATGGCCGCCATGGAAAGCGTTTATGGAAGCTGGAAGACAACCTACAACGAGCTCCCTCGGTTCCTTAATGTCATGGCCAGTATAAATGTCGGAAGTATAGTTGTGGTTGAGGTTGTTCCACATCATAAAGAGAGGGGTACATCGACATTTGTTCGTGCATTTTGGTGCCTAAAAGCAATGATTGATGGTTGGCAGTATGCACGGCCAGTTATTTCCATTGATGGTACATTTCTTAAGGGAAAGTATAATGGGAAATTGCTGGTAGCGGTGGGAGTCGACTCTAATAACCACCAATATCCCATATGCTTCGCCCTTGTTGATGAGGAAACAACTGAAAATTGGTCTTGGTTTCTACGTCTTTTACGTAGACATGTATGCCGAGATAGATTGGGGGTTTGTATTATATCTGACCGTGCGACGGGGATCCTTGCTGCAATGAATGACGAAGAGAGTGGTTTTACCCCGCCGATGGGCTATCACAGATTCTGCCTCCATCATGTTAGGAGCAACTTCTCCAAGGCATTCCCGGGAAAGGAGCTTAAAATGTACATGTGGCTAGCCGGCAATACGCCACAGATTAGTAAATATGATGCCTACATGAAGAAGATTGGAGAGCTTTCTCCTCAAGGCTTGAGGTGGTTGCAAGGGATAAGTCCAGCCCTCTGGACTATTTGTCATGACACAGGCCACGCTCGTTTCGGCCAAGCTACCACAAACATCACGGAGAGCTTTAATGGTAACGTGCGCGTGGCTCGGCACCTACCTGTGACCGCAATGATTGAATTCATGTTTTATAAAACTGTTAGGACGGTCAACAAGGAGGGGAACGCAGTGCTTGAGGGCATTGGGGAGGGTCATGAACTTTGTCTAAGGACGAGAAATAAGTTGGAGAAGATTGCAGCCAAAGCTAACACACACCGGGTCAAGACATTTAATAGAGGAACCGGTTTGTTCTCCGTAAAGACGCAAAGGTACATGGTAAAAGGGTGCAATAAGGGCGGGAACACACAGGTGGTTGACATAACTCAGCGTACATGCACTTGCGGGAAATGGGCTTGCCACCGCCTGCCGTGTTCACATTTGATTGCTGCTTGCAACCACAATCACTTAAACTGGAAACAGTGGATTGGCCCCTTCCACTACAACTCTACTTTGTTGAAATTGTGGGAGCCAATGATATATCCATTACCAGCAACTGGGTATTGGGATATTGATTTGCCAGTGCAATGGAGAATGTTTGGAACTGTGGTACCGAACGAGGCCTTGCGAAAGAGAAGGCGTAAACGAGGAGAAATGGGTCAATCCGTCAGAATACGCACGGAGATGGACAGTTCCCGTACAAGTCACAAATGTGGTCGCTGCAAGCAAGAAGGACACACTAGACGTAGTAGAAGGTGTCCATTGTACAATGTTGACCCTACTGTGTAATTTAATTGCCATTTTCTTTTCAGTCCTTGTTTTTTATTGTTAATCTGTATTTTCCTTTTTAGTCCTTGATTTTTATTGTTAATCTGTATTTTTCTTTCCAGTCCTTGTTTTTTATTGTTAATCCAATTTCGTTAATTAATTTAATGTAATAGTGTTGAAGCAATAAATAAACTTAAAGGAAAAAGAAGCATTCGGGACAAGATATTACATGTCGTTTTCGGAATATATAATAAAGTAAAGGTGTCAGGGACGAAGCTACATAGGGGCCAGAAGGGGCCATGGCCCCCCCTAGGGTTTCCGTAATATTATAATTTGTATTATATAACTTTGAAAAAAATTGTATTTTATCTCTATATTTATATAAATATAAAAATTTGGCCCCCCCTAAAAAAATATTTGTTCGGTCTTAAGAGATAATTAACATTGTAAGATGAAGTGTTAATTTTTAGATTTCTCTAATTTATGTATTAGATCAAATTTATAAATAAAAATAAACAAAAATATGTGTGTGTATATATATATATATATATATATATATATATATATAAATATACTATTTAAGAAAAAGATCGTGAAATGTGATAAAGGTAAACGTCAATATAATTCTTTTACAAAAATAAGAATTTTTGGTGGAGGTCTTTCTTATCCGAGAAACTTATACCTCACTTCTTCATTTTCGTAGAATAGTACTCGCGCATTATCAGTTTTTACTTGTTTAAACTATAGTTTCTCATCTTCTAAATAAGTATAATATTTTTTTTTGTAAGGTTAATAAGCATAATATTTAGTTTTTGTGATATTGTAAAAATTTTACTTTTGTTTAAATACAATATCATTTTTTTTGAAATACAATTTCATTTAATGTGTCTTACTTGCTAATTAAAGATTATCGTATAATTTAGAATTATTATGATGAGTTTCCTGATATTTTATACTCTTATATATCTAAAGAGAAATAGCTAAATATTTTAATTGACACAACTATATACTTGATTTCCTGGTTTAAAAGAACGCACGGTTCTACTATAATTTTTTTACTAGTATTTTTGTATTTATTTTATATTAAATATTTTACCGTGTTGACGAAAAATTTCACTGTGTCAAAGAAAACTTTTTGGCCCCCCTTATAAATGTTTGCTGGCTTCGTCCCTGAAAGGTGTTGCGAAAAGAAAGGCTCTATAGATTAGACTACACACTGGCAAACCATAGCAAGCATGTAAAGAAAAGATTCTGCTCAGTTAAAGGACTTGTCAATTCCAAAATTATTATCATATCCGAAAATATATTTACCTGAACAATACTCCATTGGCCTATAAATAGGTCTTCATTATGTGGTTGATACACATACATTCAACCAAACAAACACATAAAACACATAATTTTGTTACAATTTCGATGATATCATTGTCTTCAAGCTCTCTCGTTGCATCAAGCAACCACCTCTGTAATTGTGGTTTGAGGGCTGAAATACGAACTTGTTGGAATGATGAGATGATGGCTCAGAGATTTTACTGCTGCGGTTCTCAAAATGTAAGTAAAGTTTTGGAATATACAGCATATGTTTACATTCTTTGTGCTTAAAACTGTAAAATATTTCACTGCAGGCAAATAGCTGTTATTATTTCAAATGGCTTGATGATGAGCCTTTGGAGGACGATGCTATAATTACTCGATTGAATGATGAGCGTCTACATCTGCAGGACACTCTTCACGCTTATGAGACAAGGGTGCAAGAACTTGAGAATGCAATTATCCTGGAGAGAAGCAGGAAAATGCATAAGGCATTGACTTCCGTAGTAGGATTAGTTTGTTTAATGATCGCATTGTTTGTGGCTTTTCTCGTGATTTAAATGTTGTGTTGTTAAATTTGTCGCAATTTGGTTTAAAGCACTTGTAATGACATGTTTTCAAGTTAGTGTCACGGATTTAATTGTTGTACATTTATCTATCGTGCTTCAGTGCATGATCTAGTTTTTATTGTTAATCTGTATTTTTCTTTTCAGTCCTTATTTTTTATTGTTGTTTATCCATTTTCGTTAATTAATTTAATGTAATGGTGTTAAAGCAATAAATAAACTTAAAGGAAACAGAAGCATTACATAAACTTAAACGAAACAGAAGCATTACATAAACTGGTTGGAAATTACATATGATTAAAATGAGAACATGACATAAGTTCTCAATCCTTGGTGATGTCCACAATATAGTCGGAACCATATTCTTCATAATCATCTTCATCGTCCTCAGCGTCAACATCTCCCCAAATTGCCCAATAATCAGCTTCATCACGTGCATATAGTTTAGCCTGCAATGCATCGCATTCTTGCTTAATTCCAGCCATGTATCGATTGTAGCGAGCATCAGAAACTACTTTATCCAACGGACGAAGTCTGTCTTCTAAAAGTTTATCAACTTCAGGATAACGTCTCCCCTCGTCCTCAACCTCCTGCTCTGTCGGCACCCAATCTTTGCCGTTTCGGGCTCTCCTAGTAGAAAACTTGTGTTGCAAATAGTACGCATGATCCCGCTTGATCTTCAACGTCTGTGGTGGTTTGCTTTTAGGAGCTACTGCAGGTCGTTAGTTGTTTTGGTTGCTGCGCATCCCTCCCAACAATAGCTCTGGTTGTTGTCTTCTCTGTTGTTGCTGTTCCAGGCGTTTTTCGTAGCTAGGGGACATTGGCCTTTTACCTTTTTCCATCTTGGTGCAGTTGAAGTGATGCTTTTTCGTAGTTCAAATGTGGAAACTGAGTTCAATGTCTGTGTAGAAGACAGACTGGAGGACCTATTTATAAGACAGCTCGCCAAGGAATTATTGTTAGGCAAAAATTCAAATCCGATTGTATTCTGAAGTATCTTTTCATTAAATGCATGCTTTGATTTCTTTAAATGCATGCGTATTTTGATGGAAGACATGGTTCACATGTGTACAGTAATAAGCCTGACATTTTTAAAAGTTTGAAATAACAACTCTCTGCTGCAGTGTTGTTTCTTTGCAGTTTTCTTTTGCAGTGTTGTCTCTATTTTGTTTAAAGTGTTGAGAAGACAACTCATATTTACAGTTTTGAAATGACAAGAGAAATTCAATACAGGCCTTTACTGCTAAAATGACTACATCATGCACTAAAGCACGATATATAAATGTACAACAATTAAATCCGTGACATTAACTTGAAAATATGTCATTACAAGTGCTTGAAACCAAATTGCGACAAATTTAACAACACAACATTTAAAGCACGAGAAAACCAACTTAGACTGAAAAGTAGAAAACAATCACGATGCTACTACAGAGCACTTATTCGTCCTCGGACGACATTGTACTATCAGAATAATAATCCGGACTAGTGACCAATGCAAGGTATTGTTGTACCTTAAACCAGTCCCCTGCTTCCCGAAACATCCTAGCATCATCGTATAGACTCTGACGATGCAGACGCAGCTGCATGCGATTCTCCACTTCTCTCGCTCTGAATAGGGCGGCCTCCATCTCCTGCGGCGTCTCTCAAGGCATAGTACGAGCCTTTTGTTTAGGAATTGAAATCCCAGCTAGTGCACAACGTTCCCTGCACACTTCAAGCGTACGCACACGCCACGTCCACTCATCCAACATGGTGGTAATCGACTCAGGGGAGTAGCTAAACTCATCCTCACACCACCATTTCCTACCCATGGCAACAAACAGATCACCTGGTGTGTAACTCATGATTTATGATGAACTATTTCTTGTGCGAGTTCTATGGTTGTGAGTGCATTGTCAATATTGTATGTGAACCTATTTATAGGCACAACATAACATTGCAACAAAATAATGCTCATATTCACATGATCAACAGTTGTATCTCATAATGCTGATATTCACATGATCAACAGTTGTATCTCATAATGCTGATATTCACATGATCAACAGTAGTATCTGATAATGCAGAGGGTCACATGATGTACAGTAGGTCATAAAGTAAAGGTTCTGCAAAAGGAAAGACTGCATTACAAGTAAAGTGCCTCACTGTAAAGATTAGACTCTACAAAGTTTCTCACTTTATAGATTAGACCCACGTTTTCATACTGCTAAACCATAGCATGCATTGAAAGAAAAGATTCAGCTCATTTAAAGGACTTGTCAATTCCAAAATTGACACTGAAATTCGAAAATATATTCAGCTAAACAATAATCCATTCGCCTATAAATAGGTCTTCATTATGGTTGATACACATACAAGCAACTAAACAAACACAAAATTCACTCATCACTTAAGCTGAAAATGGATAAGGGCAAGGCACCAATGGATAAGGGCAAGACACCAATGACCCCCGGCTACGAAAAACGTCTCAAACAGCAACAAGATAGGAGACAGCCGGAGCTTGTGTTGGGAGGGATGCGCAACAACCGAAGCAACCAACAACCTAAACCAACTCCTAAAAGCAAGGCACCACCGGTCGTGCAACAAAAGCAAACTCGGCCACCGTTGGGACGGATGCGCACTGACTTTGACATCAACAAAATGAGAGAGGAGATGAGAGAAGAGAGACGTCTTGAGGCTGAACATCATCAGAACGTGAAGAAGTGGAACATTCTCTTCCGTAAAATCTGCAGGTATGTTTATAAGAGAATTAGAAGGGGCAAAGATTGGGTGATGACGGAGGCGGAAGATGATATCCATAACAGAAAATTCCCTGAAGTTCACAAACTCTATTTTCAACGCCATCGTGAGATGGGTATCCCATTTGGTGATTCTCGCTGGAGGTATTATGCGGATAAAATCGATGAAGAGTGCGCCGCACTGCAGGCTAAACTCGAGGGACGTCAGGAAGCCAGATTTTGGGCCGAGTGGGGAGATGTGGACAATGTAACTTATCAGTGCCGTCGAGTACAAATGCCTACCCCGTGGGCCGATGATGATGTTGAAGATGAAGAGGAAGGCGGTGTTGCTGATGATGGTGGAGACGATGATGCTCACGCTGAGGACGATGAAGATGATGATGAAGGATATGGTTTCGACTATATTGTGGACATCACTCAGGATTGAGAACTTATGTCATGTTCTCATTTTAATCATATGTAATTTCCTTTCGGTTTATGTAATGCTTCTGTTTCGTTTAAGTTTATGTAATGCTTCTGTTTCCTTTAAGTTTATTTATTGATTTAACACCAGTACATTAAATTAATTAACGAAAATGTATAACGAATTCTCATTTTAACGAAAATTAATTTAACAAAAATGGATTGCAACTGCTAGCGGTAGGAATATATATAATTAATTACCTTTTAAGTACAATCTATATGAGCTTAAATATTTAAATATTACAATCTATAATATTATATTATATCATTACATAATATAATAATATAAAATATAATATCACAAATAATGTATAAGAATTATCCGATTAATGAATTTTTTTTTAAAAAAAATAGGTCAGGGTCGCTCGTGTAAAACAATATCATTATATGATTTTTTTTTATATTATATCATTATATAAAATTTTATAAAATATTATAATATAAATAATATATAAGAATTTTGGGTTTTTCGAATTTTTTTTTTTAAATAAGTCAGGGTCGCCCTTTGGAAGGGCGACCCATATGGCAATAAAATGAAGAAGGGCGGCCCGTGCTGTGGAAATCAAATGGTTTGGGTCGCCATTTTTCATATGAATTAGACTGGTTAGTTTTGAAAACTCGAAAAAAAACTGATTAGTTTTGAAAAGTGGTTGAACAAATTAGTTAAAAATGAAACGGAGCCTTTTATAGTGTACAAACAGGCTTTGAGGCCCATAAACACTGAGAATACTGGATGCGTACGGGGGTATGAACACTGTGGGTGGCACCTGTACATGTAACACCTATTATTATGCTAATCACTCGCCCCAAATTAATAACCGGCGAGGCAAGCCCAAGTTTTGTGCATACGTAGACACAGATTCTATGTTCTCTCACAAACAAAAGATGAGTTCAAACAACATTAAGTGTCAGAGTTCCCATGAAGATACTACACCAGGACCAGGAGACGGGGCCAACACCAACCCATATCTTGATATTTATGGCCCAGAGGTTGTTTTCTCTTATTTCTGGGAACCCCCTTTTGTTTTCTTGTTGGCTCTGTTGATTCTTGGATGCACTGTGTGTATGTGTGTGTTTTTTATTTATACTGTGTATCTCTGTCTGATTTTTTATACCTTTTTGCTGAATTATGAATAAATGGCTTGCTGGTTTAGTAATGAGTTGTTTTTAGCTTCTTGGATTGATGATTATGAGAATTAGAGGATACTCAAAAGGATTACTGTTAAACTGGGACAAGGGAAACATATTAATTTATCGAGGGTAAAGATACACTGTTTCTATTATATTGGGACCGGAAAACATTATACTTTGGCGAAGTTATTAATTTATACTTTATTAAGGTCCAGCCGTGGAATAGGAAAGCTCAGGTTTTTTTCTTTGTTTTTTTTTTTTGGGGGAGGGGGGGGGGGGGGGGGGGATTAGAATTGGAGAAGAGGGAAATTGATTTGAGGAAAGTATGGTGTCGAAGGGGCAGGGGGGGGGGGGGGGGAAGAAAGAAATAAAATGCTTGACTAGATTACCATAAGTTTAATGATGTAGGGTGAACTCGGACACTGGGGGTGGGGAAAAAAAAGATAACAACCTTGTTCTAGCCACAAAGGCATGATGATAGGAGAGACCCTTGAGGGTGAATTCAAGATACTACAATATGGAAATATGACCCAAAATTTCAAATTTGATGGGACTTGGTGCTTGTATGATCACGGGGATCCAACTACTTTTTAAGTGTCACACATGTATGAATGTGGGATATTTGAAACACATTTGAAATATGTGTGTTGCATTAGAATTTTGAATTAACAACCTTATATCTGGAGTTATGGTGTTCTGGGACTCACTTTTCCTGACTCTGCTATTTTTCTCCGACACCTGAAAAGAAGAACGTGACTTGCCTTCCAAATTATTTCTGCTACATTCTGAAATATTGTGTTTTATTTGGATGATGATTATGCGCCAGCCAAGAAGTTAAACACCAACCTTATTTAGGTTGTTCGTCATTAATGATGCTACTTCAGGTTATGTATTTGCAAGTAAAATTCTTGTGCAATGCCCTTACTAAGAAAATTAGGGATTTTAAGTTTGCATGCATTATTTATTTCTAGGACAGCATAATGCTTATTGGGAAGCAACCTGTTTCTTAAACACTAAAAAACATGATAATTCTATTGGTTTTAGATCTACCTGTGAATTCTGCCTACACAACATAATTGAAGTGCATAGTTTCTTTCATGTAGTCTTTCATGCTTGTTACACATTAGATAAATGCTTCACTTGTTGATACGATGCAGGCAAAAGCAGATGTCGTCTTTAAGCTTCCAGAGCCAGACTCTACTTTGAACTTTCACGTACTCCGAGGCATTTATGAGAATCATTAAATTGATGTTGCATTTCATTCAGTTAACTAAAGTTGCAACTTCTGTTGTTTTTTGTTTTTTTTTAATTTTTCTTAGGACGTGCAAGGACTTGTCACCTGGGTGCTAGCTGAAGGGTTCATGCCTTCCTGGATTTTCATTAAAGTAAATATTTGATGCACGGATTATCTTATACATCTTCTTCAATTACTGAACCACACCTGAATGTTCCTTTTCATCGTTTAGGGAGCACATTTTCGAATTTACATTTTGCATTTTTATTGAAATGGCACATACTTTTCCGATGTTTGCAGTACTGAGTTGTAAGTCTTTAATTATGCAGAACAAACCCCTGATTCCTAAAGTTGTTATGCTTTATGTACCTGGCCTTGACGCAGGTCTTTACTTGTCACAATCAAAGGTACTTCACAGTTTCAAAGAATACTGTGGTGTTCCAAGGGCAGTGTCAGCTCTAAGGTTAGTGACTTTTATGTTCTCTAATATATAGAAGTAAAGAATATTGCATTTACATGTCGCATCTCTGAGAACTCTATGCTTTTGGTTTGTTGTTTGATGATAGCTGTGTAGCAGATGGAATGCAAACTATAGATGCTCTTCTTACTTGCAAGGTGAAAAGAAAAAGGGATACTGCTGTGCCAGTTAACAAACCTGTTCAGAGTTTTAATCAGGGTATATATTTGTGGCAGTTTCATATAAGTTTCCCGTCCTCTTACAAACTCACCTGTTAATGGAATAATATTCTAGTGGTTATGTTAGAACTAATTAAGATGAATTTATCATACTCGAATAGTACTTTAACTGTAATATTGACCTTTATTGGTCTAAATTATAAGTTTTCTGTGGAAACTTATTATCCTTAAGTATCACTCTTAAGTTTATGTTGTACCCTATACATCGACATTAGACAATAATTTTAGCAAAATTTGGAATATTATATCTAATTTAAGCGTGCCAGTGGTTTTAACTCTATGTAGCCTGAACAATCTGTAAATATATGATAGATAGGTTTAACGACAAGAATCTGATAAATATACAGCATAGACTAATTTGACAGTGCTGTGTATTTCTGTTGAGCATGAATAACATCTGAATGGTAGAGTGGAGGCCTTTATAGAGTAAAAGGACCTGTACTGATTTGTATTGTAGCGTCTTTTTTGTCCATTTGAACGCAATATTATGAAAGTGTTCGAATTTATGTCAACATATTAAGTTGTAGAGTTGTAGCTGTAGTGCTTTCTGGGGTAAAAGAAGTAAATCTCATCTTTGATTCAGGAACCTGCAATTCTGGTTTAGAAAATCTATCCTCTGGTGCTCTCCCGAAAGATATACCATTTCCCTTGTCCTATTACACACTCACAGAAAAGGAACTAGAAGATAATGGTTACTGCAATAGTCAACCAGGTGACTATTTATAAAACACCATTTCCTTTTTATCTTCTTTTATTTCTTTCACCTTCAAGTTGGTTGGTAGTTCTTGATAAAGCTATTGACATACATCATCGGTGCAGATTTTGTTTCGACTCTACCCTCTCCTTCAGGAGTTCCGACACATGAAGTATTGGCACTTGATTGTGAAATGGTAAGGCTGCATACTAAAATATTCACATGGATTTTGGACAGAGTCCACTGCTCTTCAATTTTCTGACATTGTCCGGAAGTGCTCTATCAATAATAGTTCTCTGCATTTTTTATTTCAAATGTTGAACTACACGGTTAAATTTTTTATTTTTTTTGTCAGTGTATCACTAAAGAGGGGTTTGAGCTCACGAGAGTTACAATGGTGGATATTAAAGGACAGGTAAATTTATAAACTTTTGTACTAATTCCAGATATTAGATGTGTGACATCCCTAAAATCCGGGGGTCTGGATTTGGTGTCACTAGAAGAAAATCATTTAAAAACCTATATTTGCGGAAGAAGGTCAAACAGATATTTGAAAATCTGAATATTTTAAAAGAGATTTAAATCAAAATCACTTTGACCCCCTGAAAACGGGATCGCTAATAGGTTACAGCATCGAAATCAGAAATCAAGATCTTAACATCTTATTACAACTTAACTACATTATTAGTTAAACCTCGATAAGAAAGTAACTGATAACCAAATAAATAAATCTATTATACAACTGAACTGAAATAATTCAATTCTATCCAGAACTATTCTCGTGGACATCTCCCTGGATGCACTACCTGAACATCAAGCTGGAACTTAAACCCCTGGCAATCTCACCTAGCATTACTCTTATGCGCAGCTTATACAGGCGATCATCTCAATTCCTATCTGAAAGGGTTAGAAATAATAGCAAGAGTGAGCAATAATGCTCAGCAAGTATATACAAAACAAGAGGTACAAGATATAAATATTAATTCTAATCGAAAGGCTTTGAATTAAAAGTAATTACTCATGTAAACAATTTCTATAAATCAAAGTTTCCACGAGCGCATAAATTTATACGTGTGCGGGCCATATGATATGCAACACTTTAAAGTGCATCAATATGCTAAAATAGAAAGGCCATTTTTCTTTCATCAGAATAATATTTTTCTAAAAGTAATTAACAATTCACTGCATTTGCATAATTAATTGACAATACGGGTGATCAGCCACGTATAGTCCTCCGTCTCGGGCACTGGATCTAAGTCCCACCGACGACGGATCGTCCCGGGCACTGGATTTAAGTCCCACCGGCAACGACACTAGGGTACCCCATAGGCATCTAATTGGCCTTTCTGATTGGCTATTCACTAGCCCCGGCTATTCACTAGCCCCGGCTATTCACTAGCCCCGGCTATTCACTAGCCCCTTCACAATTGACTTTCCAAGGTTTGAGTATAGTTTAAATTCACAATGTAAATCAATGTGACCAAGTAGCTATCTCAGCTACCAAGAACATAATATATTTCTAGCAATGTTGTCAACCGTAGATATAACAATAGAAAAGTCTAACTTATCTTTAATCACACGAGGAAGATAAAAATGCTTGCCCTTTCAATATATTCCAGATACTAACATCTAACTCTAGTAAAAATTTCATAAGCAAAGCTCGAGTTTAAAGTAGCAAAACAGGGCCTAGAATAGGACACACCTGCCCAGAATTTTCTGCTCAACTCTCACTAAAACATACATATCCTTTAGCTCGTTTAACGAAACTTTGATATTCTTTTTCATACTTGATCTATACTTCAAGAAGCATATAATCACAAGGAGATTAGGCATAGCATTCGAACTTAACAGTTTCAAAACAAATATGCAAAACAGGGCATAACCGATGTGGAAGCTTGACAACAATTGACTTAATTCTAATACCACAACTCTAATTACTCAAAACCCATATTCACAAATCAAACATCAATAACCAGCAATCATAAACTCAAAATCATAGCAACTAATTCCTATACTTCATTTATATATCGAATTAACATCCACATCAAGTAAATTTCTCAACCAGCAATATGATCATATACACATATATAACTAATTTATCAAAGAAAGGTGTATACCCATTGATCACAACACAAGTACACATATATATATAATCTAATTCTAATAAAGAAAATTAATAATACCCACTGATCAGAATAAGAGATGCAAGGGGTGAAGTGCTCGCCGGAATCACACCCATCGCCAATACACCACCACTTGCTGCCAACCACAACTCCCCCACAAGTCGCAGCGACTCCACCGATCGCGGCATCGCCGCCCTGCACCAGCCCCCAAGCCGCCCCGCCTTACCAACTACACACCAACACCCTCTCTCTAGCAGCGACTCCTCCTTCCTCTTCGATCGAGTCGCAGCCGCTGCCATCGGCCTCCCAGCAACCTCGCTTCGAACATCATCCAAAACAACACAAGACCCGCATATACTAGCAATTAAACCAACTGAATTGAACAAGTAGATGGAGAGATCAGTGTTAACACTCACGATTTGAGGCCACCGTTGACCCCCAATCACCAACCCTAATTCTCTCGATATTTCTTTCGAACCCACCCCTCTGTTTTGATAATCTGTAGCGTGTATATATGTTTTGTGATGTTAATCTATTATCTGAGTGTATACTCAAATCATACGTATAAGCCACGCCTCATCTACGTCTCAATTTCTATCTACAATCTATTTACACATATATACTTAAAATTCAAACCCCCAATTAATAAAATAAAGACTAATTTTTACGACAATCAAATTTGGGGTTCAAAAATAATTTCACACACCGAATTAAAAGTATCCAAAAATTTCTAAATTTCTGAATAGAATAAATCCGTGAATAGTTTTGTTTTTAAATACTTTTAAACATTTAAATTTAAATTGTCCAATAATTTTCAAAGTGCAAATAATTAAAAATAATTATCTGCAAGATTTGTAAATGTTTTTAAAGCCGTTAAAATGTAAAAATACCAAAATTAAAATATTCTGGTAATTCTAATTGGACAAGATTTTGTGATATAAAAATAAACACGGGTTTTAATATTTTTAAATCAAAGAACAACTTTGATTTATAAAAGGTCTAATAAACCCAATTTCTAAGCTACTCACTCAGGACAGATAATAAACAATTAAAATTGCTCATTTAACATGTACCACAATTAAATCAAATAAGCACATAATTGCAGCAACTCACAAGATTGTTTTTTTTTTTTTTTGAAAATCCAACAGTTTGGAATAAAATTTAAAATTCTATTCCTGCTCTTTTAGAAACTGAATAGCAAATAAATAAATAATTACATAAAATTACGAGTCGTTACAAGATGCATGTGCTTATAATTACATTTGCATTTATTTCTCTGTGAGAAACAAAATTATTTTGCTGGTGTCGTGTATATATTATAATGTTGAGCATTAGCAATATAATAATAGGTAAAAGTAGATAAGTGATATAACAGTAGATACTTCGGTGCCATTGCATTCTTGCATGAAACTCTGCAATTAGAAAATAAATTTGTTTTTTTGGGGGAGGGGGCATATATGAACAACTTCTACTTGAGACGCCAACCTTCCTTGTGCTCTACCTTTGTGCAAAAAGCATTAACCCGACTGTATAACTTGAACCATTTGGCGGAAAATTGAAAGTGGGACACCTAATTGTGTGTAGTCTTATGCCTTCGTTGTAATTACCCATATACTAATTACTTAAACTCAATTCGTTTCCTTCACATATCTGAACAATATACTTCTTTATACTTAGATTCATAATATCAATTTTATTAGTATTAATTAATTTAAAAATATTTTAGGTTTACGTATTTAATTGGTTGCTATACATCTGCTGATTCTATATTATCAACAGGTCGTACTAGATAAGTTGGTAAAACCACCAAACCCGATTACTAATTACAACACCAGGTATGTATTCTGGAACTTAAATCATATGCTTGTGTAAGAATTTGGATATTTCTGCTGGATTGTTACCTATATCAAATGCGTTCATTTTGCCTGATATGTGGCACGTTTACATCTGTTACTACTAGTTTCAAACTTTCATCTATATATAATAAACATGATGCATATGCAAGCTGCTGTCTTATCTCTTAGTTTAGTTGTGACAAAATTGGTGGTGCTGACATCTTTTGTCTCTATTCTATTGAATTTCTTCACCTATGTCCCGTGTAATGTTCCTCACAATATTATTAGATAAAATTGCAAAGAAAGTCCTGAAACAAAATTAGATGTTTAATGCAAGGATGAAGGAGATAGGAGGACAACAGGGAGGAAAAATGAAGTGTTGGAAGAAGATTATAAAATTTTTGAAAGACACGTCTAAGAGAAGAGAATGAGGAAACAGTGTGAGACAGAATTACTGAACTTAGGAATATTTGTGGAGCGAGATTACGGAAGGATTTTATGCTTAAAATGCTAATAGAACTATTAAATCATTACATTCCTGTCCCATTTCATAAGTTCTCAACCGAATACAAGCTTTACATTGTTTCTTACAGAGTCTTACTAAATGCTTGTGATTGCTCATTATCACAAGCTCTTAAATACCAAGGGCTGAGCACTGAAATATTGATTGAAGATGTGAGGTAGCTGCATTATAGGTGCAATATACATGCAAGGAAATGAGTTTGCTTGGTTAGTGGATAAGGCCTTTCATTCTTTAGTTGCTGTTTTGGTTGCCTGCTAAAACTTAATGTTAGTGGTTAACAATTCAAAGTCACCTAATCTCCCTAGTTCTTTTTTTAATTAAAATCTAACCTAAAAACTATAACACCCCAAACCAATGCCCACGCACTAATGTCTACCGGACCATTCAACAAACATACACACACCAATTCAAAATTTAATTTACTAGCTATATTGGTACACACTAGTTCAGAACTTAACTTCCGTGCTGATAAATCATGGGCTGTACTTTACACCTAGAAAATTAGTTATAAACTTTTGAAATCCTATTTATACATATAGTTTCTTTTTAAATGAATGGATGGTATTTAGAAGAGATTTTTCAATTACAATTGATTTTGTATAAAACTTGCATTTGCAACATCATTTGTGGAACTTATTACACATACAACCCTCCTGTAGTGGTGAAACTAATTATCAAAAGATATTTGGAATTAGATCTAAATTGCATCTTTGCGAAAGAATTTATTTTAATAAAAATCTAAGTCGTATCTTCAGTTTTTGGTTTATTGCGTATAACCCCCATCATGCATACACATCTACCATAAAATAGAGGTATAAAGCAACCGAATATTTTTTGAAATAAAGCCAAGGTTATCACGTCGATAAGTTGAGTCGAGTTGATAGAGGTCCAGCTTGTTGACTAATCGACTAGTCGTTGACTAGTCGAAAAGTTAATAATAATTAATTGAATAATACATATATATATATATATATACACACACGTATGTATATATATATATATATATATATATATATATATATATATATATATTGGAGGAAGATCCTAAGAAAACTCAGCTTATCAAGAAAACTGAGAAAACCACTTAATCACCGTTGATTTTATAATCATAATATAAATTATGATTTATCAAAAAATCAATCAAATCTAAATCATAAGGGATATTGTAGTAATCTTCTACAGATATTTAATGCATTCAATTAGTACATATATTTAATGCATTCAATCAGTACATTTAATAAGATATGTAATTAATTGATTTCCTTTTTTATAATATCCTTATCTCAATCAATCAATCAGTATAAAATTTGAATTTTAAATATTAAATTTCAAAAAGATTCACCTTGATAAATAATAAAGATTTGATGACATTATTTCAATATTTATTTTTATTTATGATTTTTTGATGTATGAGGTTTGCTAAAGTGTTCTCTTAGATATTAATATAATTTTTGTATTAGGATTCTTTATATTAATTGGTTTGAGATTCTTCAAAATGATATTTATTAAAAATATTAGAAGATACAAAAGAATATCATACTGTAAGTAATTTATACAAGAAAAATCTCAAATTTTAAAAGAATCTTACATGGCACAAATATTTATTATAAATCATAAAAAAATATCTTAGAGAATCTTTTTGTATTTATTATTTCAGATATAATTTTAAAGAATCTTTAGATAAATATTTTTGTCGTAGGTAGGAAATCACATATGTAACTTGCACTAGTTAATCACATATGTAAACCCATCTTGCATGTACATCTTCTATAAAGTAAAGATACAGGGGAAAAGAAACCAAATCTTATATTTACATTATCTTTAGCAGCTCCAAAGTTGAATCTTCTCCTATTCTGGTTCACCCCCTAGATATACTCTGAGGTATACCAGAATTTGCCCGTTGATACACAAAAAGCACTTCCTGATAGTGTGCATACTCTTTATATAGTTATTTTTCATTAGGAAGAATGATGATATAGTAACCCAGACAGACAAAGATCACAACTATGTTTTTTGCTATTTTTTTATTATGCCGGTTATAGGTTGGCACTGAAGCAAAACAAAACAACCTAGAAGAAAAAGCAAGATATGGCGTGCACATGCCCATATTTGCTCTTAGTGAACAGTACGGATGGTCCCATGATAGAGCTGATGAAAGAAGATAAAAAGATGGGTACTAAATTACTAATAAATCTGAATCAAATCTCTAAATCTTTGCTATAATTGTACTAATAAATTTATGGTGGTTATCAGTTTGTGGTTTGCATGGTTTACATGTATAAACCTTATCTTACATGTACATTTGCCATAAAGTAGAGATAAAGAAAAAAGGAAACAGAATTTCCATGTCCGTTTTATCTTTAACAGCTCCAAAACTAAATCTTTTCCTATATGTCTCTTGTTGTCCACGGCAATATGATCATTGATATGCAAAAAGCGCCTCCATATATTGTTCATACTCCTGATATCATTTTTTTATGTAAAGAATGGTGATATATTAACCAAACACAGAAAGATCACATCATTATTCTTTGCTATTAATGTCGATCATGGAGGCAATGAAACAAAACAGAACATTCGAGAATAAAAGTGAAATATGGGGTGCACATGCCCATATCTGCTGTTAGTGCACACAGGCGATCCCGTGACAGGCTAAAGAAGCTAGGATACTAATACGTCTCAAATAAATCTTCCAATTTTGCAATAAATGTACTAATAATTGTATTGGTGGTTTTTAATTATTGGTTTGCTCCGTTTACATCATTACATGCATATATGAACACCATCTTGCATATATGAACACATATTGCATGAAGTAGAGATAAGGAAAAAAGGAAACCAAAATTCTTATCACTATCTTTAGGAACTCCAAAATTAAATCTTTTCTATATCCAGTTCATACTTTTGAAAATACTTTGAGGTATAATGCAATTTGCTTTTTAATATGCAAAAACGCCTTAATATTGTTCACACTCTTTATATATTCATTTTTTTTTTGAAAAGAATGATGATATATTAATTCAAAATATAAAGATCACATCCATGTCTTTCACTATTATGCTGGTTATGAATGGCACTAAATTAAAACTGAACATAACAAAAGGCAAAATATTGGGGTGCACATGCTCATATTTTCGTTAGTGCATGGATGACTAGTAGAGCTGATTAAGGAAGCCGGGTTGGATTATAAGTTATTTAAAACCCTTAAATATTGCAAAATTGAATTAGTTATCAACATATGTAAATACAAAGAAAAATTAGTTTTAGTACTGCACATTATCCATGTATGAATAAGTATGTTGATGGCATGTGGGCATGATTTTTTTTTTTTTTCCAGATATTTCAATTCTAAACAAAGTGGATTATATGCAAGATCTCACGTGAAACCCAGTTTCATGAAAAAGGCACTGTTCAATGGCTGAAATTTTACTTAATTGTGCAGGTACAGTGGTATTACACCCGATATGTTGGATCCAGTGACTACTACCCTTAAAGATATTCAGGTTTAGTTTAGGCGTATCTTTGTTCCTTGTAGTACAACATAGACTTCTACCTCACATGATGTGTACGCCTTTGGTGTGTACTATTTGCAGGAAATTTTTCTACAACTAGTTCACAGAGAAACAATATTGGTTGGACATTCGTTGGAGAATGATTTGCTAGCACTAAAGATATCTCACCATCTGGTGATTGATACAGCAGTGTTGTACAAGCATTCACGTGGCAGTACTTACAAATTGTCACTTCGTGTGCTCACTCGAAATTACCTTGATAGAGAAATACAAGAATCAACAAATGGACATGATAGTATTGAAGATGCAAAAGCTACTCTGGAACTAGCATTACTGAAAGTAAGACATGGTAAGTGTTTAGATTCTTTTTATATAAATGTCAGATATTAGAATTATTATTATTATGGCACTAAAGTATTGCCTTCAAGAAATTATTTACTTTTCAGATTAAAATAGGTTTTTAACCCCCCCCCCCCCACCCCAATTAGAGATTAGACTAGGATGAGCTGCTTAGAATATGACAAGTCTGGTACCTCAAATTTTCTCCCTTGTGTCCCATATGCAATCAAAAATGGACTAGAATCTGAATTTATCTTCTTATTTTGATATGCCTATCTTTTTTTCCTCGTAAATGATAAAAATTATATGGTACTCTTCCCTAAAATTACCTTTGCATCTGTTTAAAGTACTTTATCTTTGAAGGAAGTCACGCTCGCAATTGTGTATCTTGTGTATACTGTTTTTGATGTTTTAGTTCATGAATAATATAACATGAAATATAATTCTTTGAATCTTTCTATAAACTTTGAGTTTTGTTTGTTGTCATACTATAATCTACATTTATAGTTGTTTAATCATTAATATGTTTTAATAAATTAATAAATTTTTTGTTTAATTATCTCTCTGACCAATCTAATGGAATTTCATAAATAACATCAATTAAACAAATTGTTTATGAGCATAGTTGTGAAAAGCGCGCTTAAGCAATTGCTTAAGCCCAAAAACGGAGCAAACTCCGGTTTTTGGGCTTCAATATAAGCAAAGTGAAGCGAATTTCAATATGCGAGGCTTAAGCTCAAAAAAGCCCAAAGCAAAAAGGCCCAAAAAAGCGGTAAAAAACAGGCTTTTGCAAAGAAGCATAACATAATAAAATTTTACTAATATAGGCTGCTACAAACTATATATTGGCTAATGTGTTTCGCCCACTTTAACTTTTATTATAACAGAAACAATGACTTTTTGTAGCCTTGTGAAATATAATACTCCGTCCGTCCCACAAAGTTCTTTACGTTAGTTTTTGGCACGCATTTTAAGGCTCTTATAAAGTATACTTACATTATATATATATATTTTTTTTAAAATCTGAAAAAAAGTTTGACGTTTAGACTTTTATTCAAAAAAGGAAAAAAAAATAAAAATACGTTATAGAACTATACTTTACAAGAGCCTCAAAATGCGTGCAAACAGTGTACGTAAACAATGTGGCGGGACGGAGGGAGTAGAGCTTTAGGCGCCGATAGTAGATTCGTTAACTCTTTTTTTCTTATCATAAGATTTTCACGTCAATGAATTGTACCGAGATACAATACCGAAAGGTAGAGCTTCTTTCATACATGACAATCTTTCATCTACCTGAGAACATGCCGAAATGTATAAAATCTTGATGTCTGTAAAAAACACTCGAAAGAAAAGTAAAATCCGCGGACCTAGGAAGGAAAGAAGAACTTTCATTCAAAAAAGTTTACCGACTAACCACAGGTGATGCAGATATGGCCCTGAAAATTTAGTCAATAAAACTTTAATGACTGAAAAAAAAACCAGGTAAAAGACACAAGATCCGCATAAAGGAATAAAATAAAGAGGGAGAGAAAAAAGGAACAAGGAAAGAAGGAATCAAGCACAAATGCTTATGTCAGGCACCGAACAAAGTCATCTAAAATGACACCGTTGTTAATTAATGACAAAACAAAATTGTCACATACGATCAAAAAGTCATCAACAATGGCACTCCCTCGAATGGTGGACAATAATTAAAACAGATGATACAAGAAGACTTTAACACAATTGCAATATAAAGCCTTATATATCTAGCTACAAATGAATCACAAAAATCAATTTACGGAATATATAACCAATAACAAAAGACATATATTACACATAACCAAGATAATATTAAAAGCACTAAGAAAAAAGATTTTGAACTCGTACCATTATCGTGGCACCGGATATGGCTAAAACTGAATTGCAGTCACCTAATTCGTCATTTACTCATCCCAATTGCTTTATCACCGAATCAAAATCTTGAAAATCCAGCAGATCTAAGATTCAAGAACAGTTTCGGTGAGGAGTGTTATTGAAAAAATAAGAACAAACCAAAAAAATTTAATTGATTTGGGGCTTTCCACCGGTGAAAGCCGATAGAAGCTCCGCCGGCGGCTAAAAGAAGAGAGCGGCAACGAGGTTTTTTAGGAGGCCAGGGTTTTCTGAGCTTCGTTAACTATTGACCCTATTTGTTGAACGAAATTGATGATTGTTGAATGGTTGGTTGGAAAGTTTGATGAATATGCAAATGAAGAAAATGAGCATCTATTGATGAAAATGATAATTTGACATGGAAAGACATAGGCAGTGCGGCTTGGGGACCCGAGAAGCACGTTACTCAGAGAGTTCAATCTTAGAGTTCTAAATACTTTGTTTCTTATTCTTATTCAAGAATGAGTAGCAAATCCAAGATCATCATCTGTAGCAAATCCAAGATCATCATCTACTGGTATCTACTAGATGAAGATGAGGATGATTTTTAAGAGGACATGGAGGAGAGTGATTTTGTGGAACCATCCAAATTCAGGCTATGATGATGATTCTGAGATATCTTGTGATGAGGATGATGCTTAAAACTTTGAACTTAACTTAATTACTCTAGTATCAATATATATATATATATATATATATATATATATATATATATATATATATATATATATATATATATATATATAAAGGAGGATGCGGGCGTCTCTAGAATTGTTCGATTCAGTCTTCTGATTTTTCTTAAATTTTGGATAGAAAATATAGTTATAGTTCAAAAAATCAGGTTTAAGAATTCTAAAGGCAATATAATTCTTTTCTTATCGGATTCTAAACGTAATACTCTAGAATATAGAAAAAGGACTCTAAAAGTAATACAAATTTTTTTTCTTTTCCCTGGGACAGTTTCCCTATCGAGACGGCTTCACATAACTAATACCATTTTGTTTAAAATAAAAGAGGATGCGGGCGTCTCTAGAATTGTTCGATTCAGTCTTCTGATTTTTCTTAAATTTTGGATAGAAAATATAGTTGTAATTCAAAAAATCAGGTTTAAGAATTCTAAAGGCAATATAATTCTTTTCTTATCGGATTCTAAACGTAATACTCTAGAATATAGAAAAAGGACTCTAAAAGTAATACAATTTTTTTTTCTTTTTTCTGGGACAGTTTCCCTATCGAGACGGCTTCACATAACTAATACCATTTTGTTTAAAACAATAATTACTTCCACATTGATTAATGCGGGCATTTATATGTGAAACCATACAAGATTTCAAGAAATCTCAAAAATCTTAGGTAAGTGAATAACCCGCACCTAGAATATAAATTAATGGTCACAAAATAACATTATTAAATTTATGATGATATTTTAAATATATGTAAATGTAAATACATTTTGGACAATATGTTTGTGAAAATTTTGTCATTTGTTTATTCAAAAAATTTATATGAATCCCAAAATTAATAATTAATTCAATAGTCGAAGGATGCAAGGCGGTGATGTGTTGTCTCTGGAATTTTTCGATTTAGTTTTATAATTTTCTTAAATTTCGGATAGAAAATATAATTATAATTCAAATAATCAGGTTCAAGAATCTTAAAGTTAATACAATTGTTTTCTCATTGGACTATAAAGGTAATACAACTCATTTCCTATTTGAAAATCCTAAAACAAATAGGATTATATTTATTCAAACTAACAATCATAGATAAAATAATGTAAATATTGTAAATATTGTAAACTAACAAATAAGATGATAATGTAAATGATTCCTAATTAGTATTGTGTTTGACAGGCACGGGAGGCGGCCTAAACTAAATATTATTTAAATAATAATAATTTTTCTTTTAGTATTATGTTTCACGGGAAAGTGACTAAAATAATTATTTGTCTATGCCACAATTTTTTTTTATTAAAACGGGACCACGGTTCAAAATAATTTTTACCCAATTATAGGGCTTGTTTGGTTCATGGAAGCAGAAGGTGCTTTTGGTTTCTGCTTCTTTTAACCCGTTTGTGTAAAGAAGTAGAAGCACTTTTAAGAAGCTGAAAATGCTAGCTTCTCTCTTACACCTTCTGCTTTTTTTCCAAACACTTATTAACTTATCTACTTCTCACTTTTACTCCACTTCTTTACTATAAGCAAGAAGTCACTTCTTTTAAGCTAACCCAAACGGCCCCATAATCTTTAATTAGAATAATTATTATATTTATTTAAACTAATAATCATAGATAAAATACAATTTAAATTTAAGATTTGTAAGGTGATACGTATAATTTTTATTTTCGATTTAGTCTTATAATTTTCTTAAATTTTGACTATATAATAAAGGATTGTAAAGATAGTAATCATTAAAAAACAATAATAGCAAAAAAAATTAGAACCATAAAAGAATAATAATTTTTAACTAATAAATAGGAATCATAAAATAAAAATAATTAACAAAATAAAATAGGATATATAAAATAGGAATCATATATAAAATAGGAATCATATATTGATTTTATGATAATGTAAATGATTCTTGATTAGTATTGTGTTTGACGGGCACGAGAGGCGGCCCGAAATAATTTTTATCTAAATAATAATAAATTTTCTATTAGTTTTATGTTTTGAGGGGAAAGTGGCTAAAATAATATTTTATCAATGTTATAATATATTTTTTTGTTAAAACGGGACCACAGTTCAAAATAATTTTTATCCGATTATAATCTTTAATTTTATCATAACTAGAATAATTTTTATTAGTATTGTGTTTGATAGTAAGACGACTCAAACTAATATATAAATTATAATGTTTTCTAAATTATAATGTTTTGTTATTAGTATTGTGTTTGACAAGAGAGCGGATCAAACTAATTTTGATCTAAATTATAATATTTATGGATTAATATTGTCTTTGACGGAAGGCGAGTTCAAACTAATTTTATTATTAGTATTGTGTTTGACAGGATGACCACTTAAACAAATTTTTATACTAATTATAATATTTTTTTATTAGTGATATGTTTACTCAAAATAATATTTATGCTATTAAAATGTTAATTCGTATCAAAATTTATAACGCCGCCGCGAAGCGCGGCTTTATTCACTAGTTTATGTTTCTAATATCGACTTTAAACTATTTGAGCTATTACTGGTTAGATGTTAAGATATCTTGCGATGAGGATGATGCTTAACTTGTCAGATTACTGGTTATATATGTTATTCGCTTCTCTGCAAAAAAGCGAGCGCTTCGCTTTGCGCTAGCCCCAGGAGACCTTTTCGGCTTTGGTGCGCTTTCTGCTTTTGGCAACTATATTTATGAGTGTTGAATAATAAATGATATTCATAAGGCCTCCCTCTAATGTCTTAAGGTTTTAGATGAGTTGGTTACTTAACATGGTAAGAGCTTGGTTTGAGGGGACAAGATTTAATTTGATTGTTTGTTTGTTTGTTTGTCTGGTTTGATGCATGTTTTTGCATTTCTCTCTCTCAAATCTCAATTTAGTCATATATATAGGACTTCAGAATGTAATTCCATTTTACTTTTGTAAAAGAGATGTGAGAGCAAACAAGCTACCTTTTTGTAGTGTTCCTTGGCTCCTTGTATGATGCTTTTATCTGGAGATAATAAGCTTATTAGAAATTATAACGAGATCGAAATTCTGTTTTGAAGAGGCACTGACCTTGGACTCATCATCCAATCCAATATTAGAGGAAGTCCTTGTCAATTTAATATGTGACTTGTAGAGAGATAAAAGTTTACAAAACTAATGTATCTAAATTCTCTCCCCCATATAAGACTAAAGGAAGAAATAACTCAATATAATTGCTAATAAAGCAATTTAGTATACTAACCAGTAACTAGAAATATAGGTAAAAGACCCATTTATATTATTTCTAATTGACTTTTATCAAATCAAAATGTTAACGATTGACATAGATAGGTAGATCGGTGCGAAGATAAGTGTATATTTAAGGATGTCTGGATGTGTTAGTTTGATTTGTATTGCTTGCTGGTGATGCTAGTAGGCAGTATAATATGTTTGTGGTCTTTAACATGTTCCACAGTCAAACTTTAAAAGAGGATCACTTCCCCAGAAGGAACCAAATGAAACTTTACTTTATATCCCTTTCGAAGTGTACAATTTTGTCTGCACCAATGAGCAATGCTTCGTTACAATTCCATATTCATTAATATATGTTTAATTTAGTATTTTTCATTATTCACGGGCAATGAGTATTGCTGTTTTAGGTGGATCTATATTTTTAGTACCCTTTAATTCCAGTGCATATCCTAACACTATGCTTCTATTTGGAAATTATGTAACATCATTATCTAATTTCTGTTGCTGGCTCCGCTGCTGGTAATTAGGACCTGAATTTGGTGCACCTCCTTCATTCACGCGAAAGAAACTGCTTACAGTTTTAGGTGAATGTGGCAAAACCTCATCTGTTATCGACAACATATTTGTGGTGAAGCGATATGCATCTGATTCCTCCAATGCCATTCCAGTGTCATCTGACGATGAGGCTCTAATAAAAGCCAATAAAGAGGTACTCATCTGGATTTTGTTTTATGCAAAATCTTGAGAAATAGTAGGTGGGATTTGGGAATATGTATAGTTCGTATTGTAACTTGATTTTTTCCTTGCAGATCAATAATGAAAAGGTGCATTTTGTATGGGTACAATTCTCCGAGTTAAATGCCTTTTTAAAGAAGCAAGCAGAGGATGATGCTAAATTAAAGGAAACCCTTGCAGAGATGATAGCATTGATTACTTGTAAAAAGTTAACCAGAAGAAAAAAAAGCATCAAGTGCCAGATTACCTCTGAATTGAAGGACACTCTTCATGGATTAAATACTCGTGTCAAAGCTTTGTACACCAGTTTACCTACAAATACCATGATCATTATTTGCACTGGTCATGGGGACACTGCAGTTGTACAAAGGTACACATCACTAAACCTCGCTATTCTTTTAAATTCATCCAACCATTTATTTTTTTTATCTTCATTATTAAGTTACCTCAAGTGGTCTGACATCCTCCTGTGTTGTAAGATAACGCATTACAAGTATTAATAAGCACATTGATTAGTCATGTAAGTATTATATGTCAACTTGAGTTTAAACTGACAAACTGATCAAGTGGTACTAAAGAAACTGACAATGTAGAGTCTAGACTCTAGAGGCAATGATCAAGTTTTACTATCCTTGATCGTGGTAATAAATGCTAAAAGGCTACTTATCGCTGGATTAGGAAATTCAAAATTTCAATACCAAAGAACTACAAATACAAGATATAATTGTTGACTTTAAATAGGTACGTTTGTATATCTGAAGATTGAATGTCGCTTATATAAGTATATTATCTTGGTAAATTTTGTTGTTTACAATATTTTTTAGGAATTCATTATTTTCTAGTATTTACAACCATAATATGAATGACTCGAACAAAATCATTTGGGGACAGGCATATCTTGTTTATTTCACATCTAATTCTCACATGACATAGAAATGCATTTAAGTAGTTAAGTATCTTGGGTGTAGAGTAGATTGTCATCATATCACCTTTCTAAACTTGATAGCTTGAAATACATGTACTTTGTGTGTTTCGTTTTACAAATTACATTGATTCTCCGTCCACTTCTATTCCCTTTACAATATGAATTTTCATTTCTTTTATCATATGAAGATTGAGGAGAATGCTGACACAACAAGTGGAAACTGCTCTACAGCGTGAGCACATAATTAAAGTTTTGGAAGAGCTGCAAGCCCAAGCTGAAGTAGGGTTGTGTTTTGTGGGCGTAAAGCACTAAATACAAGTACAGCTATCTGACAGCTTGTCGATTTAAACACCAAACCATAATTAAAAGGAGCAGAATTTTTGACATTTGAGACAACGAACCTTTTTGTTATGATCTACTGCTTTAGTTTCTTGTGCTCCCTACATCTTAGATCCGAGGATTACTGGAGGAGCAGCCGGAATCTACATCACTGTTGCTATTGTTGAGCTAAGAGATTTTTCAGGCCCTTTTCATTGCTATGAAGGATATATTGGTACTGGAGGGCAACAAATGTACAGTTTCTACAGATACTAATCCAATATTCAGTTGTATTTCTTTTTTAATATTTGTTCTAAAGAAATTCTTCGCTTCCTTTTCGAGGAATATGTCTCGGTGACTGGCCATAAGTTCCAAACAATATGTAGCATTTGTCTAATTTTAGAATATACTTGAATGTCAAAAACTAACACATAATGAGAATTCTGATTGACATTTAAGGACAAATTCAATGGTGGTCTAAAGTTCCAAATTTAGACCTTTTTCTTATTTATTTATAACTTTTCTATCTAATAATAATTAATTTAAGATCATTTAGATTCTTATTATATATATTATTCATTATTTATCTTATAATAGTTGATACAGAAATTAGGGGTGCCAAATTATTATAAAAATGGTCGCATTTGACATGGATAAAAATAAAAACTAAGAATTATTTTAGAGAAATTCAACATTCCTCCAACAATAACTAATATATGCAATATTAGCACAATTTATAAACAGTCATTCTCAAATAGAAAGAGTAAACATGCGGCCTGATATCTTTACGAAGGCAAACAAGATTCAAATCAACAAGACACTGAGTTACAAGAGCTTGAGATGAGCCCATTACTTCCACGCAGAAGCAACAATCAATATTTTGTCTTGCCACCCGAAATGGAGTGCATTTATCTCCTCCTTAACCTTGAATCTATCACTGTACCTCTTTATAAGTTCTCGAATTGAGACATTCACATCTGGACCAATAGGACAAGCTTCGAAACCAGCCATCATCATCCTTGCTCTCCATTTTCCTGCAACTTCATAGCGCTCGATTCTTTCCTCCCCTTCACATGCAACGACATTAACTATGTCACGTGCCAAACATTGTTTTTCGACATTCATCCTGTCCTGACTATCTCTTGGAAGAGTTGCATCTAAAGAATCAAAGATGGCATAATAGAAATTGTAGGCTTCAGCAAACCTTGGTAAGAACGGAGCGGTATTGGTGTTTACATCTTGCTCAACAACAGTTACAAGTTTCGGGTTCATGCTCTTGACCATCCTCAGAAGTTTATCTCGTTGGTTTACAGTTGAAACGCTCTCATCGGGCATGTGGTGCAGCTGGAAAGCAAAGTTCACGACAAGAGCTTCATCAGGATGATGGTCGAGGATTGCAGGAGTTACCTCCTCTGTATTTGCTACCACAGCTTGGAACTCAAATGGCACTTCAAGTGCTTGAGCAAGTTGCTCCAGCCTTTGCCCAATGAGTTTAAGGCTTCCAGTTGCACGTTGCAAAGATTCAGGGTCGTCAACTCCGGTTAATCTTAAAAGAGGCAGCTTTCCATGATAATTAGCGAGAGTTTGCAAGAGAGTGATGTATTGACTTCCTTGGTTTATATCAAAATCTACTATGTGTACCTTTCTTTCATTTTCAAGAGCCTCTATGATTGCTCCATTTGCTGCCATGAATCCGAACCTAAAACAAGGGCATACCTCAAAGAGTACTTGCATGGCCGAAAGACGATCTAATGATGGGGCTTCTTTGCATTTAAGAGCTTTGTAAAGACCTTTTCCAGAGGTCGCCATTCGAGCTGCAAGAGCCTCCACCATGTACGCTGCAATTCTTTCAGAAGGTTCACCCTGAATTGAGACTCTCTGTCGTAGCTCATCTATCATGGTGGATGCATTCTCTACATTTCCATTTGAAATTGTGACTGCACAGTAAAAAAGCAATTGCTTAGGATTATCATCTGGAAGCAGGGATACTTCTTTGCTGCTGCTGATGCTACTGATGTTAGAATCTATGGATGAAGATTCCTTCGGTGAGTCATGGATTAGTGCATTAGGAACTGCGTCTGCCCATCCACTCTCGATTTCCATGCTCTCATTAGGACCTAATATTGAATCATCTTCGTCATTTTCATCAAGAAGTTCTCTCTCCAGTTCCTGAAGCTTTAATCTCATACGACTATCGTCGAAATCCATTGCTTCTGTAAATTGACCTTCCAAGTCGTCTGACTGATATTTGGACAGAGAGGAATGAGAATTTATATTGGCCGCATCAGGGGAGTCAGATATTTGTTGGGCTGCCACTAGCTGAACAACTTCACTGGACGGTGAGTCAAGGATGTAACTTGGATCATAACTCTCGGTGCTGTCAGATCCAGTCCCATACAGGATCTTAGGCTTGTTAGAACTGTCCATTGATGCGGACAATCCAGATTTCTTTTTGCTTCCAGTTAGTGAGTAATGCTTGCGGTTTCCGTATGATGACGAGGAAGAACCAACTAAAGACATGTTTGACAAACTGCTACAGATCTGCAAGTTAGACACAAACTCATTAACTAGGTCATCGCCCTGAAAAAAAAAAGAGGTGATCACGAAGAAGAAAGACGGTACATCACCTAAGTCGGAGTCAATATCAGTGATAAAAAATGTTGTGCATTTCACAGCAGTTATTTTCTTTTCAACAAAATAGATGCAAATGGAAAGTAAAATTTTGCACTACATTGTCTGCCCATGTCCCTTTTTTATAATATCCATATCTTTCTCTGTACATTGCTGCTTAATGCCAACACACAACTCCTTACCAAAAAATTAATATAACAGTTGAGTTCACAAAGAAGTTAAAAGCTACCTTTTATTAGAGAAAATTCAAGTATACATAATCACAAGAATAATAGAATTACACAACATGAAGTGGGAAAAAACCTTATTCGCACGTACTCTCAGCTGAAGAAAATATTTCTTCTCTCAGGTACTGGTGATCTGTCATGATATCGAAGAGGCAGCATCAATTAAAGAGCAAAAGTTCTAAAATCAATATTCATATGTGTAAATCCAAGTTCTAGTTCTAGACAACAGTAGATTAATTCAGTTGCAGGAAAAATACAAGTCATCTGACACAACAGAACCTTAAACACAAAAGGTCAGATATCGGTGCTTTCAATCAGAAACAGATTTCATTTCAAGGTCTACGGGTATCCGGATTTGATAATCAATGTGTGTATCAGTCTCAAGAGCTAAGACCAGTCATTTAAGAAAAATAACTTAACAATGAAATACACTCTGCCCTTCATACTAATCAATTAATTATGCGTTTGCTAAAGCCGCGCAAGGAAGTTGAAACAAAACGCAACCCAAAGAGATCAATAACCTATCAGACATGCATGGCCAACAACAAAAGAATTCAAAATTCAAGGCACAAGGTTTCCATCAGAAAATTAAACATGAATAATCAACAACAAAAGATTCCAAGTTTCGAGAAATTGGGTTTCCATCATATAACAATTAGAAACACCTTGCAAGAAAGCTCACCCTATAAAGAAATTCATGTCTCAAATTAAAACAAATAAATTCCCAAGTCAATCAACTACAGATGCTTAAAACAATTAATATCCATCTTAATAAAAGCACCATATCAATTCCTATCCTAACATAAGCAGCTAAGCAACAATCAAAACAAATCCACAAATTTTTAATCATAAACTCAACCATGTAGCTAAAGATCTTCATAAAAGAATCACCAAACAAAAAACATCATAAGCATAAGTGAAGAATACCTTCAGAATCAGATTAGCTGATAGCTCCCAGAAGCTATATGATTTATCTTAAAACTCAAAACCTGCAGATATATGAGAAGATTAACACAAAGAGAATTGGGTTTAAATCAAGAACACAAGCTAAGGTTTTGACTATTTTGCACCTAAAGTCAATTAAAAACTAAAAAGATACAATCTTTCTAGATTCTTGACACTAAAGAATTGGTTTGTGAGGTTAGGATGGTAAAAGAGTACAAGTTAAGAAAACAACAAGTCCAAGAAGAAAACACCATGTAAAGCAGAAAAATATGTATTTTTAGTCTTAATCAGATAAATTTGCAAGATATTCAGCTACCCATTACTAGAATATATTATTATATTATATATTATTACAATATTGTATTAAGACCAAACATCCATGTCAGATTTATATTATTCCTTATATTTAATGTCCAGATTATTGAAGATAAGAACATGGAAATGATCGGTGAATTTGTAACTTCTGTATATTTTTATATTTTTGGATTAATTATATGCCGTAACTATACAACAAGGAACAAACTTTTAAGTTCTAAAGATTAGTTTAATTTTTGTGAACTGCCTAACCTTGTTTTTTGCTCCAAGTTTAATAGTATAACCTAACTGAAGTAGTGAAGTAGTTATCCCGGGTGTCTAGGGCTGTAATTCGAGCCGAGTCGAGCGAGTTTCGAGCCGAGCCTAATTCGAGCCAACTTTAATCGAGCCGAGCCGAGCCGGCTCGATTAACTAATCGAGCCTAAATCTTTGCCCGAACTCGACTCGGTTAATTTCACGAGTCGAGTCGAGCCGGCTCGTTTAGCTAAACGAGCCGGTTTTAACGAGCCGAGAGAGCCAGCTCGTATAATTTTACACTTAATCGAGCCCAAACCTCTACCCGAACTCGGCTCGTTTAATTTCACGAGTCGAGTCGAGCCGGCTCGTTTAATTAAACGAGCGGAAACCTTTACCCGAACTCGGCTCGTTTAACGAGTCGAGCCGAGCCGAGCCCACTTAAACGAGTTCGAGCCGGGCGAGCTCGTGAGCCGCCCGACTCGAATTACAGCCCTACGGGTGTCAACAAAGGCATTATGAAGGGGGTCTCCACTTTCAAGTTTCTAAATGTATTACTCTCTCCGTGTGTACATATATTTATATCTCTGTGTATACTAATCTACCTTTTTCAATTTTAAATATATTAAATTTTGCTTATATACATATATATATATATATATATATATATATATATATATATAGATAAAGTGTGAATGTTTGTATATTTTGGGGTGATGGTGCCTTTTTTGTTTAACAAAAATTATTTTAAAATTTCATACCGTATATAGTGAAGATTTGTGTATAGAAATTATTAAATACATTTTGAGATTTAATTAATGTGTAATACTTTATTATTAGTGTAGTTTAGTTTTAAATATAATAAAATTCAAGGGCGAAAAATCAAAAATTAAATTTTACAATACTACTTATATTTTGGAAAGATGGCCCTGATTAACCCAAATATCAGACTTAATGCCCCGAATAACCATTTCTGTAAAAATGGCCCTCGGTACCAAGTACAGACGCAAATGCAGTAGCGTTCTTTTATAAACCAAAACGCTACACGCATAAGCGTTTCCATATTTCAAATAAAGAAAAACGCTAACTGAATTAACGTTTAACATTTAGGGTTTAAGTTTGGGTTGCAGAATGATTAATTCGTACTGTTTATTAAATTGGCCGACGGTTAGGGTTTAGGATTGAGGGTGTAGGGCCGGTAGGCCCTACTCCCTCGAGCCTAAACCCTAATTAAGCGAGGCTGAAGGGCCGAAGGCCCTGAAGCCGAGACGCCGGCGGAATAAATAAATTTACAATCGTTAACATTTAGGGTTTAGGTTTGGGTTGCAGAATGATTAATTCGTTCTGTATATTAAATTGGCCGACGGTTAGGGTTTAGGATTGAGGGTGTAGGGCCGGTAGGCCCTACTCCCTCGAGCCTAAACCCTAATTAAGCGAGGCTGAAGGACCGAAGGCCCTGAAGCCGAGACGCCGGCGGAATAAATAAATTTACAACCGTTAACATTTAGGGTTTAGTTTTGGGTTGCAGAATGATTAGTTCGTACTGTATAATAAATTGGCCGACGGTTAGGGTTTAGGATTGAGAGGCCCTACTCCCTCGAGCCTAAACCCTAATTAATGCAAGGCGGTAGGGCCGAAGACCCTAAGGCCGAGAAACCAGTTTTAAAAAGTAAATTAAAAATCATTAACATTTAGGGTTTATGTTCGGGTTTTAGAATGATTAATTTATACTTAAAAACTAAAAGTATTTTTGTATAGCATTTTTGATATTATAAATTAAACACAAAATAAAATAGATCAATAAAATTAAAAAAAATTAGAAATAAAAATAGGAAAATTAAAAGAAGGTAAACTGGCCTAAACGTTAGTTGAAGTAACGTTTTGTGCCTGTTAACTCATTAAGCCCCCAACCCCCTCCTTGGCCACGCAAGCTTTACTCAAAACGCTAATGTAAATAGCGTTTTGTGTTTTAAATAAAAAATTTAAAACTTAAACGGTACTTGCAGCAGCGTTTGTCAGGTTTAAAAAAGTATAAAACGCTACACGATGTAACGTTTTTGTTTTTTTAACAAAAACGCTACACGAGACGCGTCTCTATTGGTTAGTGAGGGCCATTTTTAAGGTATTTTGTTATTTAGGGCATTTTCACCCTAAATTTGGTTATTTGGGGCCCAAACCCTATATTTTGGGATGCGGGTTTGGATAAACCCGAACTCGATCCGAAACCCGTGGATTTGAATTGGGATTTGATATTGAAACCCGATTGGATTTGGAAATTTAAAAATAATTTGGATTTGGATATCTTAGATATCCGTATCAATCCGACCCGTTGTCATTCCTAATTCGCAGCGAATAAAATAATTCGAGTATGAATTGAAACTGAGTTCGTACATAATTGAGTCTTTCACAACTAATTTATACATAGTATATATAATTTTAGTTTAACAATAGTCTTTTCCCAAGAAAAAAACATAATCTCACACGCATATATTACTCACGAGCGATTCTCACGTATTTTTATTCAACAAAAATCACATACAAATAATTTTAAAAAATAGTAAAATTGTAAAAGAAAATAAAGAAATATAATATATTTAGTAAATTTCCTATAATTTTTGGTTTTACAAATCACATACAAATTAATACTAATTTATACTAGAATGATAATCGATACAAGAAAATGATCATATAACACTTCTTAGTTGTAACATTTATTAATTCATTTTTTAAAAAAATCATTTTTTAATTCAATATAAATAATAATTCATCGTACAACGGATACAAGATAAACCAAATCTTTTTCCAACAAATAAACATATAAGATAGATGAGAAAACATGATTTAAAATTGATAAAAAGAAAATAATACTATCATCATAAACATAGCCTCACATTATCAAAATATTTAGGGCTTTATTTATAAATACCCAAGTTTAAAGGAATTTCTGCAAAAATACTGTCACTTTTTAAAACAAATTGCAAAAATATTGTGTTCCAAAAAATATTTACACAAATATGGTGGTTGCATATACAATCATATCTGCAACTGCCAGCAAATATATACGCAACCAAAAATGCAATTTTGAAATTTTTTTTGAAAATTACATTTAGTTGTATAATAAGTTACAACTGGTTGCAAATGAAAAAAATGAAAACCCCTCCGGGTCTATACTAATATCAACATTGAAACCTAAAAAGTAAATAAAATAACAAACTAGAAATCAACTCAAAAGCAACCAACCAAAAGCAAATCTAAAAATCAAATTTAAAGAATCTCTACTACAACATGAAATGGCTCAACATCAACATTCTCTTCTCGTCATTCTTGTTGTCGCCATGCTTCATCCTGTCCGCCGGCTAGCGATACAATCGCGGCCGCTCTTCGCCGGTGATGAAGCTCCGATCCCCATTATCGACGAACTCCTTCGTTTTATTCAAGTCAGCAACATTTGTCTCTTATGATGTTATCTCAGTTTTTCTTGTTTTGATTGTGTAAATTTATATTTGTTTTTAAAAAGATAAAGAGAGTAAGAGGAGGAGAGATTGAAAATCAGAGAAAAGAAAAGGGGGCAGGAGAGAACACGAGACAGAACGAAGAAGAGAGCAATGAGCGAGAGAAACGAGAGCAATGAGATGGAAATAGAGTAGAGAGAGAGAAAAAGGGATACATAGAGAGGAAGGGAAAAGAGAGAGTAAACGGAGTTTAATTTATTTTTTTCCTACCAAGAGCGTAAATATGCAATTAGTTTAATGAAGTAGTAATTTTTTTAATAAAAAACTTAACAAATGATATATGGGATAATTTCCCACATATTTATAAAGAATAAAATTACATATTATTTCTATTATTTATACACAATATTAAAAAACATTGTAAAACCTAATCTATAACATAAATGGAATTAATTTAATCAAATTTCAATATAACATCATAAAAAATTTGTTCCAATCGAGTTTGACGAGTTTGACCCTCAACTGATCCTCAACGAGTTGAACTCAAATCAAGTAGACTTGTACCTGGATTTTTTTACCTAGTGGAGTTCATAAAATAACTTGTTGTTAGTGGTCCTAATTTTTAAGAAATTTTTATTTTAGGATAAGAAAAGTAATAAACTAGAAATTGGTATAATTATCACTAGGAATGTTTTCAATTTTTTTTTCTTATTATTCATTATTAAGAGTTTATTGCTGGTTCATAATAAAAGGTTTATTCAATTTAAATTTAGCTAAATAGAATTTATATTTAATTAGTACAATCATATTATGAAATTAAAATGACAGAAATACTACTCTCAAATATAATAGAATATAATAAAAAACATATATAAGTAAAGATTAAAAAGATGCCTATATTATATATTAAGTCCAACAATAAAGGTAAGATAGTAACAATATTATTAATTTAACTATTTTACCTTTTTTCAAAGGCTAAGATATTTTTTTTATTTATCAGTATAAATATTTTTAGGAATTAATTGGATATTTAAGAATTTTTTGGATATATTAAAATAATATAATAATATCAAGAATTATAATCAAACACTTGTGGATAATTATATTTGTCAAACCTATACTAAGAAATCTCTAAAAAGAATCACGCATCATCTATTGTCATATTGAAAGAACGTATTCTATTTATAACATTATAAAATATTATTAACTACTATTGTTGAATTATAACCAATATCATTGAAATAAAAAATCTTACAAATTCAGTAAAATTTTTATAATGTTCCATCGGTCCAACTTACCCAATAATTATAACCAACACCGATTGGAATGCTCTTAGAATATAAATACCGAATTCTTTTAGAATATTAGAACTTTATCCATATCAAAACTTTTTTTTTACATGGAATATATTCATTGCATTTAGCAATATTATTGCAATAATGTACTTACTCTAAAAAAAGAATATCTCTGAATTAAGATATATGGAAATGAAATTTTGACGTGAAAATAGTGAAAACATTATCATCATATCATAAAATAATTTATTATTAAAAAATAAAATAATTTTAATAATTATTTTAGACTTTTTAAAAACTATCTCTCAAGTAAATTATTGTCACCTGAATGCTTGTCTATGTATGGAAATCATATTGTTTAGCAGAAGTGGCTTCTGGGTTACTGATTTTCTTGATTCGTTTGTATAAATAAATAGATACACTTTTAAAAAGTTGAGAATGTTCTAGTTTTCTTTTTCTCTCTTCTCTCTAGCCGCCTCCTCTTTTCATCTCCGACGGGGCTTCCATCGGTTTCCGGTGGAAAGCCCCAAATCTTTTCGTGTGATTGCTAGTTTTTGATTGTTATTGCTTTTTCATTAAGTTTCTTAATAAATCTCCATCTTCGGGGGAAGTTTTCTTAGATCTATATCACCGAAACTTTCGATTTTCGTTCTTGTTCGTTTCCAGAGGCCTTTTTGGATTTGTGAGTGGATCTCCTACGGGTCGTGGTGCAGATCTAATTGTTTTTTGTTTTGATTATAGTTTGATTTCTCTCCCTGGTGAGAGTGTGTGATTTGTCTCTCCTTCTTTTGTGAGAGTGGTTTGGATTCATAGATAAAGCCTTTCGGGAATTGCATTTGTGGTCGATAGCTCAAACGGAGTTTTTGGAAAAGATGGTGAACACAGAGCAAGGATCTATACATGTACCATCGTCAATTTCAACATCGCTTATTTGTCTCATCTTGGGTATGAAGACAGGCATGTTAATTTTTTCTATGTTTGTTCGATCATTCTTGTAGATGTCGTATGGCCATTATTTATTGAATTATCTCCTTTTTTTCAAAAAAAAAAAAAAATTGAGAATGTTAAGAGTTTCTACTTTTTGTTCAAACACTTTATTAACTTATTTTGTCACTTCTAATCCACTTATTTACTTTAACAAAAGAATCGCTTTTATAATTATTGTACAAACGGCCCACTGTCTTACGAAACTTATCATTACCGTACCAACAAAGCAACCTCATCCTCATTTAGTCAATTTTCATCATCTCAGATGCTACACAAACGCGGCTTTGAATTTCCACCTCCACCTATTATGATTTGTTAGTTTGTGACCACGTAAGGGCAAGAGTGTAATTTAATATTTCACTGTTCTGCTACCTCAGTGGTACTCACTCAGTGGTAGGATCAAGTTCTACACTACACCAGGATAACCTCTGGAAAATTTGGGTTTTTCCATTTGTCGAAAACTTTTTCTATCGACATTAATCCAAATTTTAAGGGAAGAGTTCAACTCAGTCATTAAAAAATTCATTCGCGCCAATCAAAACTGTTTGAGTAAGTCCGATGTGAAGAACACCATGAACTAAGATATTATATTCTTATTATAGAACACACTGTTTTATTTATTTATTATGCACTAAGTCCGGGGTTTTCACGGAAACAACCTCTCTCCTTTAAAGGCAGTAGCATGGCTGCGTACCTCCTCAGACTCTGTAAGCGGGATATAGTGAGTATGTTTGGTGTGGTTTGGTATTAATCTAAATTTTTATCGTATAAATTAGAAAAACAAATTGTATCATAATATATTATTAGTTATATATATTATGTGTTGAAACACGTGTCAAAATTATAGAACCAGTTTAAAAATATTATCTAAGTTATAATTCACTTTTGGTTAGGGTTTTAAAAATCACTAATTTAACCGATTAATCTCCAACATTGTGATCGGTTGATTCAATCTATAAAATTTGATTGAATTTTATAAATTTTTCTTAATCGAAGCATATATGATAATTTATTGAAATTAAGATACCATATTATTTTAATCATGAACAATTAAAGAACTTGTGATAAAGTAAATATATATTTGATAATAAATAACTAATATAATAATAACTAAATCTTAAATAATATTTCAATATTAAACTACATCCAATTTTTACTCTGGATAATCCCTCTGATTAATCCCCGTTTTTTAATTAATCCAAGATAGGTAATTCAACCAATTAGATCCGATTCCCGTAACACTGTTTTTGATGAATAAATAACTCATGGTTACGATATCTGTGATAATTTTTTCATACTCCATGTTGCAATAATAACATATTTCAAAATTCCAATATATGAGTATTTCAATTAAATGATTATTAAATATTTGAAATTCTGCAAATCTGAATCAAACTAATAACTTAAAATAATTGATAAATAATAAGAAATGAATAAATAAGATCAATCATAATATTATTCATGTATATTTAATATATAATATTTCATATATATATATATATATATATATATATATGAGTAAGGTTTGAGGGAGAACCATTTTATCAAGAGAACCGGAGGATCCCCATCTAGACCGTTAATCCACGCCAGATTATTAATTAATGATATTATATTCAAGTAATGGTAAATCTGTAATAATTTCAAAGTTATGTATCATTGCTGAGGGGTATATTGATGTTAAAATGGTAACAACTATCAAGTTATTAATGACAATCAATAAAAATTTAATGCAAATCAAATCAATATCTTCCTATTTAAAAAAAGCTTACCTCACTCTCAAAATAAATAACATATATATTTTATTAGAATATTACAAAGAATCTGAATATTATGAAGAAACAATAATTAACTTTAATTAAAATCTCTACTTTAAACAAAATCTATAATTAATAATTTAAACTAAAATACATAAATTTACAAGTATATGCATCAATCCTGAATGTTTATAAATATAATTAAAGGAACAGAATCCAACATTAAATTAATATATACTACAAGTTAAAGAATACTGAGATTCTGTTATATGTTCGACTGTATATTTTGTCAAATATTCAAAATGTCTTATGTATTACAAAATCATTATATAGAATACTCTAAAGAATTTTTAGATTCTATTAGGTGATTTGTTAAATCTAATAAGTAATATAATATTTAAATATTATAAATTAAGTTATTATTGAAAAATTAATATTCAATTATAGTCGGAGTTGTAGATTCTACTATGTGTTTTTTGCCAAATATACACAAAATATGTAAATAAGAGCTTGAGAATTTTTTTTTATTATATTAGATCTTAATAATATTTTTTATTAAGTGAGTGTTTAATAAATTTAAGCATGTTTTGATTAAATTAAGAATTCTACTAACTAATTTTACTACGTGTTCCTATTATGTAATAGTTCTTAATCTACTAACTAATTTCAGCGTATATTTTGTTAAGTATTATTACACGATTCTGCTACGTATTCGTGTTGTATGTTAGGTGTTCGTCTAATCAGAGAACATCAAATAAGTATTTCTTTTAAATTTTTTTAAAATAAATACTTTAAATAAAAAAAATTTACTTTTTAATTATATTTTTAGATTTTAGTATGTGCTTGTCATTAGATTCTACCAAAACAAATAAATCAAGTCAAAATTGGGAAAAAAAATAGAATTAATTACTTAATTGAGAAATCATCAATGTATTTTTATGAACATATTTTTTAAATAAAATATAATTTTGTAATAATAAAAATTCCAAGAATCATTCCAATTTATCATATTCTCGTAAGTATTTTAATATGATTTATTATATTATTCAACATTCAAGTAAGTGTTCTTTGTAATGATATGCTATTATAATTCAACTTCAATTCCATATATCAAATTAACTACCATAATTAAGATTTATAAATTTGTTTAAATTAGTGTTTTCGTGTAGAATATAAAATATGACAAATAAAATTTAGTTCACTATTTTATTAATGTCCAGGTTCAAATACATGTGATGTACAATTATTAAAACTTAATTAAGTATTTTTTTTTGGATTCATATAAGTGTTTTAGTATCTGATCAAATTTGATCAACTAAATTCATTTATAAACACGAAACTAGGTACATAAGTTATGATTCTTCAAAGTATTTTACACGTTGATCCAGTATAAAAATTAAATAAAACATTTTTTTAATAAAATCTTTTAAAATTTGAAATTTGAAATTCAAATTTAATATACACTAAATGCTTGATTGATTGATTAAGATATGGAAAATATTTCTTCAAAAAACAAAAAAAGATATGGAAAATATAGATTAGGAAATTAATTAATTACATATATTATTAATTATGTTAATCAAATCATGTCTATATATTGTCAAAAATGGAAAGTTGCTCAAAAGAATCTTTATTTTCAATGTCCAAGTATGCCCTTATACTGAATTGTTAATATATTAATATTAAATCTCCTAATTATAGTATCCATTAGATTAAAATGGCTGATCTACGGTAGATATGTTAGTTCTCTCGGTTCTCTCGATAAAAAAGTTCTCTTAGGATGTGAAGAACTTTTAAGAGAACTTTTTTATCGAGAGAACCGAGAGAACTAACATATCTACCGTAGATCAGCCATTTTAATCTAACTTGGACATTGAAAATAAAGATTCTTTTGAGCAACTTTCCATTTTTGACAATATATAGACATGATTTGATTAACATAATTAATAATATATGTAATTAATTAATTTCCTATATTCCCTACTTACATTCGAACACCTTCGAACACCTAAGTAAGAGCTTTAGTATATTATTCTTGTGAATTAAATATTTTTAATAATAATATTAAAATTATAATAAGGGTTCAATTAACAATATAGGAATTACTATAATTTTTCAAATTATGTGATTAAGTGTATTTTAATAAGTACATTAAGATTCTACTAAAACTTTTATTAGGCGTTTCGTTATTCGGTTATATATATTATATACTTTTGTTACGTGATCTTTTCAAATAAAATTTAATTTAATTTAAAATCATTTAGTGATACATTAATGAAGATTCTACTTATTGATGTATTAAACTTTCTATATTGATAATCAAAATTTATGATATTTTTTGTATTGTGTATTAGATTCTTGTAAATTAAGATTCTAGTAAATTTTTATTGATATACTACTAAGTGTCACATTGATAGTATTAAGATTCTATTAAGTGTTTCAGTAATAATTCTAATATTCTAATATAAAATATATTTCTTAGATTTTAATTTCTAAATATATTTCTGAAATGTAAATGATAATGAAGATTCTACTATTCTAAAATGATTTAGTGGTATGATAATGAAGATTCTACGAATTGATGCATTAAAATTTCTATATAATGAAAGATTTTTAATATAATTTATGTGTATTACAGATTTTTTACTAATTTTTATTAATATAATTTTTTTAATTATATGATTAAATTTTTAATAAATACTTTAAGATTCTACTGAAATTTTTATTAAGTGTTTCGTTAGTCGATCATATATATTATACGCATGTCTTGTATATATTTTTAAATAATGTGAAATTTAATTTAAAATAATTTAAAAATCTTAAAGATCTACTCTAGAATACAACTATTCTCATATGTTTCAAAAAAAAAACTATTCTCATATAAAGAAAAATCATATGTGTATTAATTTACGTTTTTATGGATAGATTGAGGTGCGAGATATACCAAAAATAAAATATATGTTAAATATACAAGATTTGGATTCCAGATTCTATAATAATCTATGAATTGTATTATTTGATTGAGAGATAAAAGGATGCAAGATTCCATATTTAAAAAATTTGGAAATAATAACAATTTTCTTGTGTTCCAAAATGCCCTCGATCAGTAGACTTTTCAAGATATTCTGATTGAATTAATAAAAGGCAATGTATAAATATCATCCAAAAAATCAACGGCTCTAAGAAGATCCCTCGGTTCTCTTGATATCGAGGTTCTCCCTCGAACCTTACTCTATATATATATATAGGAGTAAGATCCTAAGAGAACTCATACTATCAAGAGAACCGAGAGAACTCCAACATCTGCCGTTGATTAAGAATCTTAATATAATTGTATTCTGAAATAATATCTTTACAAAATCAATCAAATCTAATGGGGTTGGGGGTATTTCTGTACTATCAAAAATAAAAGAAATTAATGATTATTTATTATCTTTTTTAATGAGATTTCTTGCTGTCTTTGATTGTTTTAAAATTCTGCAGTTGTGTATTACAGTAAGCAAACTAAATCAATGTAAAATCACCACTCCTTCATCTTATTTTTCACATCAGACTTTATACACGATGTAGAGTGAAGATGTGGACAACGCTTTTGATGATCACGTCAAGGTAATTTGCATCAAGTTTTTTATGATTTTGTTGTATCCTTCATACCAAGAACATATGTATTCTGAACTACTATTCTATCTTTTCTTTTTTGGTTGTGTTTAATATAGTACTGGCGGACAACGATGAAGCTCCGGACGATCAATTAAAAATAATAGCTGATTTTATTTCACGGTGTTATCCTTCGAAGAAACGATTTCTAAATCAGAGTTTCAACGATTTGGATTCTGTGTATGAGTTCTATAAAGAATATTGAAGAGTTTGTGGTTTCGATATCAGAAAATCAGATGGAAAAAACGACCGATCAGGGAAGAAAGTGGTGGGTGGTGGTGTGGATGATAAGTATAGTCTGTGGAAGAGTGTTGTTCATGTTTTTTGCTGGTTTGCTAATCACAATCTCCTATAGTCTTTTCTTGCTTGCCGGCGAGGTCCTCTGCTTGAGGAAGAAAATAAAAAGAATCTTGGATTAGAACACATATATTCTGGTTGTTTTCACCAATGTTCTAATACAAAGGATTAGAACACCATATCTCAGTTTAAAATTTTATGTTATTCTGGAGATTCTAGATCAAGATATATACAAATGTAACTGGTTTTCAGTTAAAGGTGTCTTTTGTTAAATTTAAAGGAGAAAAGAAAGTGGTGGTGATATGAATGATAAGCATAGTTGCTTGGAAGAGTCTTGTTCATGCTCTTTATGGCTCGTTTGCTAACCAACATCTCCTCTGGCCTTCTTTTTCTTGCCGGTGAGGAATGAAAAGAATTTTGGACAAAACACCGATGTTCTACTTGAGACCACTGTGTCAAGATGGATTTCAAGAACATATGACTGAATTGATTTATAAATTTTGGTGACATCTAAACTGAGAAATGATTATTTCAAATCGCAAAGGATATGATAGGAGTGAAATAAATTAGTTGAGCAAGACGGAGTAAATAATTGTCACATGTGTAGCTCGGTGTTGTAAAATCTATCTGAAACATCTAACAGAACTTTCAATTGAATCTTAATATAATTATTTAATATAAATTCTCTGTGTAGCGAAAAATTATTAAAAAATATTAAGATTCTATTAATATTAACATCAACTTTCTACGAATTTAATATTAATAATATATTTATCTTATATTAATTTCTATAATATGATTCCTTATTGTATCAATATTTTATAATAAAAAATTATCAAGTGTTTCGTTAGTCGATCATCTGTATAAACCAAAATTATTTTATTTTTTTTAGATATATAAACCAAAATATAAGTGAATTTTAAAAAAATAAAATTCTTTGTAATAAAATAATTAATTTATATTAATGAAACACAATTAAACACTTTGAAGCATAAAAGACACATTAAGATTCTATTAAAAGTTCTATTGAGATTCATGTATTAAACTTTGTATTGAATGACGACCAAGATTTTTAATATATTTTTATAATGTATTAGAGATTTTTAATAATTTATTAAAATTGTTATAAGGATTTTACTAACAATATAAAATTTATTATAAGTTTTTTAATGTGTTTATGTTTATTTAACAAATAAATTAAGATTCTATTTAAAAATTAATTGATATACTACTAAATTATATTAAGTATATTTAAAAATTAATTGATATACTAATAATATAAGATCTCTACCATTATAATATTAGATATATTTATTCCATTTTAATTTCTATTAAGATTCTATTGAGTTTTTCACAAATAGTATTAGTATTCTATTATTTTAATATTAAATATATTTCTTTTATATTAATTTTTATTTATATGATTCCCTACTTACATTAAGATTTTATTAAAAAAAATTATAAAGTTCTTCATAAGTCGTTTTTTTTTTTTTGAAAAGCAGAATTCATTGATTCTTCATAAGTCGTTCATATATATAAGGGTTCTGTTTAAATAAACTATAATTGAATTTCATAAAACTTATAAACTTATGTTCTGTTTAAATAAAATATAATTGAATTTCATAAAATTGATTTAGTAAAACCTTAGTTAAGATTCTCCTAAATGATGTATTGAATTTGAGATACAATGATAATAAAAAAAATATTTAATTTATAATAATAAAAGACTTAAGGAAATTTTAATAAAATATGTTTATTAGAGAAGAATTAATTAATATTAGTAAAACACATTTAAACACATGGATCGTATTTTATTTATATATTTTATTTATCTGATGAAACACATTCGAACACCTAAGTAAGAGCTTTAGTATATTATTCTTGTGAATTAAATATTTTTAATAATAATATTAAAATTATAATAAGGGTTCAATTAACAATATAGGAATTACTATAATTTTTCAAATTATGTGATTAAGTGTATTTTAATAAGTACATTAAGATTCTACTAAAACTTTTATTAGGCGTTTCGTTATTCGGTTATATATATTATATACTTTTGTTACGTGATCTTTTCAAATAAAATTTAATTTAATTTAAAATCATTTAGTGATACATTAATGAAGATTCTACTTATTGATGTATTAAACTTTCTATATTGATAATCAAAATTTATGATATTTTTTGTATTGTGTATTAGATTCTTGTAAATTAAGATTCTAGTAAATTTTTATTGATACACTACTAAGTGTCACATTGATAGTATTAAGATTCTATTAAGTGTTTCAGTAATAATTCTAATATTCTAATATAAAATATATTTCTTAGATTTTAATTTCTAAATATATTTCTGAAATGTAAATGATAATGAAGATTCTACTATTCTAAAATGATTTAGTGGTATGATAATGAAGATTCTACGAATTGATGCATTAAAATTTCTATATAATGAAAGATTTTTAATATAATTTATGTGTATTACAGATTTTTTACTAATTTTTATTAATATAATTTTTTTAATTATATGATTAAATTTTTAATAAATACTTTAAGATTCTACTGAAATTTTTATTAAGTGTTTCGTTAGTCGATCATATATATTATACGCATGTCTTGTATATATTTTTAAATAATGTGAAATTTAATTTAAAATAATTTAAAAATCTTAAAGATCTACTCTAGAATACAACTATTCTCATATGTTTCAAAAAAAAAACTATTCTCATATAAAGAAAAATCATATGTGTATTAATTTACGTTTTTATGGATAGATTGAGGTGCGAGATATACCAAAAATAAAATATATGTTAAATATACAAGATTTGGATTCCATATTCTATAATAATCTATGAATTGTATTATTTGATTGAGAGATAAAAGGATGCAAGATTCCATATTTAAAAAATTTGGAAATAATAACAATTTTCTTGTGTTCCAAAATGCCCTCGATCAGTAGACTTTTCAAGATATTCTGATTGAATTAATAAAAGGCAATGTATAAATATCATCCAAAAAATCAACGGCTCTAAGAAGATCCCTCGGTTCTCTTGATATCGAGGTTCTCCCTCGAACCTTACTCATATATATATATATATATATAGTAGTAAGATCCTAAGAAAGCCCAGCTTATCAATAAAATCGAGAAACCCATCTAATCACCGTTGATTTTATAATCAAGATCTAATCAGTAATTTTTGAAAAAAGCAATTAAATCTAGTTAGTAAGGGTCAGTTTAGGCATACAGATTTACATAAATTCAATCAAAGATATATTCCATATTTAGAGAGATTTTTATTTTTGTTAAATATTTCTATCTTCAATCAGACATAGAAATAATATGAACAGTGCGTTCCACATTCTATATATTAAATTCAGTTACAAGCTTAACATCTTCTTCAGCCATGGCAGACGAAGATATTGATCTCAATCAAGGTTAGTATTCTCGACCTTTTATTTAGTAGAATAGCAAAAGGAATAGGAGAATTTTAAAAGAATTTTGAGAATAGTAAAATTTTGTATTGTGCTTAATAATTATGGTGCTGAAAAGAATCTGCTTAATATCTTAGAGAATCTCATATATATATAGCGTAAAATAATTTATTAGAAACAAAGATTCTGGCCAAATAAATAATGCTAATTAGAACTTAAATTTTATACAATACTAGTTAATAATGAATAAAAATTATTTATCCATATTTAAATTATAATATAAATATATTTAAATTTATACTAAAGTACTTAGGAGAATCTTGATATAAAAAATATTTAATATAACTTAGGAGAATCTTGGTAATACAAATATTTTATTAAATTTATACTAAAGTACTTAGGAGAATCTTGGTAAAACAAATATTTTATTATTTAGGAGAATCTTGGTAAAACAAATATTTACTATCACTTAGGAGAATCTTGGTAAAACAAATATATTATTATATTTATATTAAAGTATTTAGGAGAATCTTGGTAAAACAAATATTTTATTATTTAAATTTATACTAAAGTACTTAGGAGAATCTTGGTAAAACAAATATTTTAAAAGAATCTTGCATGACACAAATATTTACGATTAAAAATAATAAAATATCTTCGAGAATCTCGTACATATATTCCAAAAAAATCTTGTACGGTCTAGTTAATGATTAGATTTTTAAGATTCGATTAAGTGTTTTAATATTAAAGTACTAAATTAAATATTATGCATTTATGATACTAAATGCTTTCTATTTAATGTTTTGATCAATTATTTACAACTGAATAAAAAAAAAATAAGATTTTGACATTTTAACATCATTAGAAAAATGGTTAATAGAATCTTAATATTTTAACATCATTAGTAAAATGTTTAATAAAATCTTAATACTAAAGTACTTAGGAGAATCTTGATATAACAAATATTTAATATCACTTAGGAGAATCTTGGTAAAACAAATATTTACTATCACTTAGGAAAATCTTGGTAAAACAAATATTTTATTATTTAAATTTATACTAAAGTACTTAAGAGAATCCTGGTAAAACAAATCTTTTAAAACAAATATTTTAAAAGAATCTTGCATGACACAAATATTTACTATTAAAAATAATAAAATATCTTAGAGAATCTCGTACATATATTCTAAAAAAAATCTTGTACGGTCCTGTTAATGATTAGATTTTTAAGATTCGATTAAGTGTTTTAATATCAAAGTACTAAATTAAATATTAAGCATTTATGATACTAAATGCTTTCTATTTAATGTTTTAATCAATTATTTACTATTGAATAATAAAAATAAGATTTTGACATTTTAACATCATTAGAAAAATGGTTAATACAATCTTAATATTTTAACATCATTAGTAAAATGGTTAATAGAATCTTAATACTAAAGTACTTAGGAGAATCTTGATATAACAAATATTTAATATCACTTAGGAGAATCTTGGTAAAACGAATATTTTATTAAATTTATACTAAAGTACTTAGGAGAATCTTGGTAAAACAAATATTTTATTATTTAGGAGAATCTTGGTAAAACAAATATTTACTATCACTTAGGAAAATCTTGGTAAAACAAATATTTTATTATATTTATATTAAAGTATTTAGGAGAATCTCTGTAAAACAAATATTTTATTATTTAAATTTATATTAAAGTACTTAAGAGAATCTTGGTAAAACAAATCTTCTAAAACAAAATATTTTAAAAGAATATTGCATGACACAAATATTTACTATTAAAAATAATAAAATATCTTAGAGAATCTCGTACATATATTCGAAAAAAATCTTGTACGGTCCTGTTAATGATTAGATTTTTAAGTTTCGATTAAGTGTTTTAATGTCAAAGTACTAAATTAAATATTTTAGCATTTATTTTTATTTATGATTTTTGGACGGAGGAGGTTTCTTAAAGTGTTCCTTGAGATATTATTATAATTTTGTATTGGGATTCTTTTATATTGATTTATACAAGAAAAATCTCAAATTTTAAAAGAATTTTGCATGGCACAAATTTTGTTATTAAAAATAATAAAATATCTTAGAGAATCTCGTATATATATTCTAAAAGAATATTGTATGGTGTTATTAATTATAAGATACTTTAAAAAATATTAAAATTGAATATATCATTTACTTAAAAGTAAGATTCGATTAAGTGTTTTAATATCGAATCACTAAATTTAATATTAAGCATTTATGATACTAAATGCTTTCTGTTTAATGTTTTAATTTATTTTTTACTACTTAATAAACAAGATGTATTATAATTTTTTGATATTCCAAATTAGTGAAAGATTAATTTATTTTTTCGACAAGACATATAGTTAGTTATGAATACAACTCTTAAAGTCTTATTAACACTTTTTAAAATAATATAATTTAATAGAAGGCCAATATAATGTAATATTGATATTTCACTAAGGGTCACAATAATAATTTTAAGATTCTGCTAAGTGTTTCACCTATAACTTAATATAAATTTAGTATTTTTTTAGTTTTATGATTAAATTCATTTTTTTTAATATTTTTATTATCAATTTTATTTGTTAAATAAATTTAGATTCCGCTAAAAGTTTTATTATCTAGTTTTCTCTGAATAAAAGATTCTGCTCAAAGTTTTCTCTGAATAAACATAACTAGAACACCCAGAAACTAAAACAACTTTCACAAGAACCTAGTATTCTAAGCAAACATAACTAGAATACAAACTAGAACACCCAAAAATTAACTCAAGATCAACTTCCACCTTAGTAAAGAACCTAGTATTCTAAGCAGATCATGTAGAATCCTCGAAACTTTCCATCTCCAGGAGATTCTGATCAACATCCATCAAGTAAAGGAACAGATCCAGTGAAGCATTGTCCTGACGGGCTTATAATCCATTGATCAAACTTCTCATCTACACATTGTAGTAGATAACCATACCAGTTATATTTAAAGCACTGATTCAAATTCCCGGAATACGACAGAATCTTCAAACACACATAAGGTGTTCTGGACCCCTCTATTAGAATATTAGTGAGGACAATAAGAAAGTTCAATTTAAATCTCAAGTCAACCAATTTCGATGATTAAATAACATCACATAAACTATTTGCAGTAATCTTATGAGGACCCTTGTACTCCTTGAACTGTGATCTCCAAACATTTGTATATTCACTGTTGTAAGATCCTCAAACATTAACTCCCCCCTTCGGCAAGCCAAGTATAATCTGGACATCATTTTCCGAAAAGTTTATAATATTCTCACCAATTGAAATTCTTGAATCGATTGATTTGTAAGACTTCACAATCAAAAAAGTCAAAGGTTGAGGGTATTCATTGATGTTGAAAACTAGAACCTTTTCAAAACCAGTCTCCACAACCCATTGCCTTTGTACATCCAAAAGATTGTCCACGACTCTCTTCAAGAACATAGGTTTTGCTCGAACCAACAAACGGCCGGTATTCTCATCGAGATTCTTCTCAGCCATCATATCACTGAAAAAGAAATATGTGGTTGCGGAGATTATACAAAAGTCATAACAGATATATTGGATGAAAAAGTTTTAAGCTCAATGAGAATGATAAGGGTTACAAACCTTCGATTGGTGACTCGCTGTTCTTACACGACCCAGTAGCTTTTTCTTTTCTTACAATTGCATATAATCTGCAGGACACTATGTATATGTAATAATTTGAGAGTGTTTTATGATTTATGATTGGATTCTTGCAAATGCCAAAAATAGAAAATCTTTAATTGATTAAAAACAGATTCGTTACCATTTTGCCCCTGTGTATTTTGGATTAGGATATATATTTGATTGATTTTAATTTGGGAAACAATTATATATACCAAAAAAAATGAACGGTATCTAAGTGGGTTCCTCGGTTTTCTTGATAACTTGGTTTTCTCTGGAACCTCACTCTATATATATATATATATATATATATATATATATATATATATATATATATATATATATATATAATTTTTATATTAGTCTAAAAGGGTCATGTTCGAGGAATAATTAGGGAGAGAACTTTTAGAAACATTACCTTATTTCTAGTATTAGTTAGGGTTCCGCAGCTTATTTATGTATTATATTTTGAAAGATGCAAGAAAACATGTATTTAACTAGCAAAAAAAAGAAAAAGAAAACATGTATTTAGATTTAAATCATGAAAATGTATGGAAAATATAGAGTTATATGCACTAATTACTGGTTTTATGATTCTATTTTAAACATTGTTTCTCTTTTGAAGCGCGACCCTGATCTAAAATTATATATTACAAATTCTAAAAGTCCAAAAAAAAATTGGTCACAAAAATAAATCCAAAAACAAAAAAAATTTCAATTATTGTTGAGACCTATTTTTTTGGTTAATTTAAAACTCACTAATTTTATTAAGTCCCTCAACGCGTGCTCTACTCCATCCGATATCCATCTTCTCTTATTTTATGTCAACCACTCTCTCTCTCTTTTTTTTTCTGGATATTTCTAAAAAAATAATGTTTCATTTATAATATTCATCAATTACACTAATTTAACATCTATTATTTTTCTTTTCCTAATTAAAACTAATCCAAATATTCATTTTTTGATAAACTAGTTAAACGAGATCATACAAAATGAGATGGAAGAGTCTTCCTCTTGTTTCAAATAAATAATCTTTTCGATTTTTTATACATAATTTGAGGTGCAAAAAAATTCATTCAATATATTATCTTTTTAATTTTTTTAAAATAAAAATATAAATGTTAAATTTTTGTTCAGAAAAAAATCTGAAAAATAATGTATGTATGTATGTATATATATATATATATATATATATATATATATTATATCTCAAGACTCAAATTGTGTATAAAAAGCAGAGCGGTTTTTATTTAAGAAAGATCGAGTTTATTGTTATTTCTTTGATAATTGTTTAAAGTGAGAATTATACGTAAATCGTCATGCATTAGGTCATGACATTGACATTAATAAGAAAACTTGCAAGTTTGGATTTTGCGGCTCACTGCTAATTCAGCTTCACTAACCTAATGATTTTAAAACTTCAAAAATGAAAACCTAAAGATCTATAGAGAGAAACTAAAACGCTGATCAGTTGTTAATAAAAGCCCAAATCTCGGCCCCAAATCCACAACATCCCACTGAAAGCAAAGGTGCTGAAGATTTAGTCCTTGAAGATTGTGGGCTAACAACAAAAGTACAAAACAAAGAAGGCAGCTACTTCGAGACCCTGGTGTGTTTGACAAACTTAACTTATTGTTTATTTAGAAAAAAAATTACTTCAATTTATTTAAGTAGCTTTTGATAATTTAAGAGAAGTATTTAAAAGTCTCGAAAAAAATACTAGGAAACCTAGCTTTTTTTTGAGCTTGGAGCTTATTATAACAGAATAAGTCACGAGTATCCAAACACTTTTAACAACTTATAAGTTCAAATCAACTTTTCACTTATAATCCACTTCTTTACTTTAAACAATAAGTCACTTCTTTTAAATTCAGCCAAACGACCCCCCCATAGTAATCTCAAGTTTTGTGTCCTTCGTATATATTATATATACAGAAATTTTGGCCTGTTACTTTTACTAAAATAAAATTTTATTTTGACGAAAAGTCATATTTATATGGAATATAATTCTTTCAATATTACATATTTAATTTGTGTTTATAATTTTTATTTACAAAAATAAGTCGCTTATTTTCACACACACATATATTTTTTATATATAGACAAAAATTTAAATATAAACTAGCTTACCGTACAAACTACAAATTTTAATATATACTCTTGGACGAATATAATCGTATGATCAAGAAGTCATCACACACAGTTAATATACACCTTCCGGGGTCCTAAGGCCAGACCAGATTTTCAAGTTCATGTTTTTTATACAGCCCTAAATGCAGTTCGACGGTGCATGCCGTCAAAAGCTTGCTGTGTGGTGGTTAGAGCCGGCCAAATGGACGGGTCGTGCCGGTTCGGGCCGGTTCAGGCGGGTTCCGAACCGTCACCGGTGAAACCGTAACCGGCCCGTCAAACTGGCGGTCCGTGCCGTGCCCGGGCCGGGCTGGGAAAAGGAAAGTCGTAACCGTGGTATACGGTTTACACGGGTTTTACGGTTCGGCGGTTCGGGCCGAATAATAACGGACTGCGGTTCGGCGGTTCGATTATACGGTTCAGATCACGGGTTTGCGCAGTCTGTACACTTATAATATAGAAAACGGTGACTTTGTGTTAGTAACAAACAAGTACAACAGTTGTGACAGTGAGTCAACTGTCAAGTCATCAACAGAGTACTTGTTTTATTTTTTGTTTCTTTTTGTTTTTTTTGCCGGTTTATTTTTGTTTTTTTTTAATTTAGTTTAAGTATTATTATGTAACTAATTAAGAAATCGTAAATTAATGGATTAAGTATTATTATGTAACTAATTAATAAATTATAAATTAATGGGTATTATTATCTAACTAATTAATAAATTATAAACTTATAAATAATTTTGTAGTAAAATGGTAAAAAGAGGGCGGTACCTCTTATAAATTTTATAAATTGAAAAAAAGTTTTACAAATAATGTGAGAGGACTCCTCTCTAAAAAATTCAACAGAACAAACCGCTTGTACAACTAAATAAATAAGTACATAACGAAAGAAAATTTTCATTTATTCTTCTTGTTCATTTGAAGAATTGCCCTCTTCGGTCGTAGTATCCATCAACATCCAAGGATCTTCTTCACCGTCCGAGTCATCATCTTTTAGTCCTTGTTGTCTTTTAGCAGCTTGGTCCCAATCCTTTTTACAAACGCAAATCTTTACCGCATCTGGCGCGAGACTTGTTCTCTTCTCGTCTAAAACTCTTCTACCTGCACTAGAAGCCCACTCCGATGCAATTGTAGAGGCAGGGACTACTAATACGTCCCTTGCAATTTTAGCTAAAACTGGAAATTGTATCTCATGATTTCTCCACCATGTTAATATTTCAAAATCCTCGTCTAATTCATAGTTATAAGAAAAAAATTCTCTGAGCATAGTAGTAGAAGCAGGAGCTACAGGAGCAGAAGTAGTGGAAATTCTAACCTTTTGTTTTTTAGTTATTATTCCTAACATTTTACTATTAAATCTTCTAGAAGTACTTGTCTTTTGTGGTATAGCAGTTTCAGTTCTTGGAACATACAAATCTATAAGACGATGCAATAAATTGAGATAATTAGTAACATATAAAACATGATCATATGAAATTCCTAACACATTATAATAATGTTCTAACATGTTTTCTAAACCTTCTTGTCTAACACCGGGATCAAGTAGGCATGCAATACCATAAATATATGGAAATTCTGTAAAATATATAATTCATTTCAATTTCATATCATAAATAATGTCACTAAAATGCTCATCTTCTTCATATTCACGTAAAGTTGTAACAATACTAACACACTCAATTATAACTTGATGCACATTCGGTTCATAGACATAAGAAAAAACATTAGTAGCATGTGTATAGCAGTCAAGAATATCACGTACAGTTGTAGCAAATCGCCAATCCATTTCGATAATTACACCACCCTCGTATTGGTTGTTAGGGTCCGAATTATATAATTCGGTGATGACGGTCTTATATTTAATCGCTTTACTTATTAACTTATGCGTTGAATTCCACCGTGTAGGTGTGTCGATACCCCATTTTTCAGGCCTTAAACCATTATCCTTACACAATTTCTTATATCTAGATCGGAATTTACCCCAATACGTAAGTACTTAACTATTTTTCTAATTGGTTCTAACAATTTAGTTAATTGTGAGATACCTTTTTGAGCAGACAAATTTATTATGTGAGCACAACATCTAACATGTAAGAATTGACCATCTAAAACTAAAGGAATATCCGACCTAATATAATCTATGCATTTGTTATTACTAGAGGCATTATCTAAAGAAATTGTGAATACCTTGTTAAACAAATTGAATTCATTAATTGTGTCTAATATCCTTTGTTTAATATTATATCCAGAGTGTGACTCGTCCATTACATCGAAAGTAATAATTCTTTTTTGTATGTGATACTCAGAATCTATCCAATGAACGGTAATACATATATAAGGTTCACCTTGACTAGAAGTCCAACAATCACTAGTTAGCGAGACCATACCATCAAAATTACGAAAGAACTCAATTAATTTTCCTCTAGCAAGATAATATTGTTTTTGGGTGTATCGTTTAAGGGTATTCCTAGGAATTCTTCTAAAGGCCGGATTTATTGAATTTCTCATCATGTGTTCTAAGTTAGGGCTTTCACCATGTGAAAAAGGCAACTCATCTAGTGTAACGTAAGTAGCAAAATCATTAATCATTCTTTCTCTATTATAAGAAAACGGCATACCTCCACCGGGGTTTGAAGACATGAAACTACCGATTTGCGTTTGTTGTAAAGACGAGTCCCCACGTGCTTGTCCACTTTCGTGACTTTCTTTACTAATACCGTGCTTTTCCACAAGATGCCGATTAAGTTTACCCGTACCGCCTCCTTTAAGCATTGTAAAGGGTTCTTAACGATTCCTTTTTCTATACAAATTAAACAATGAATCTTAATTCGTGTAGGATTATCCGTCGGTTCCCTCGAAAAATAATTCCACACGTGAGACTTCAAATTCTTTTTGCGAGCACCACTACCACTGGCACCACTGCTACCACCTGAATTTGGAAAACAAATTAGATTAAAAAACAACTTAAATTCGAAAACCACCCCTTGGCATAGTAATTAAATTTTAATTCAAAAACAAATTAAAACAAAATCCTTTTAAATCTAAAATCTAAATTAAAACAAAATCATTTTATGTCTAAAATCAAAAACGAAAAAAAATTAAACCTAAAATCGAATTAACACAAAATCATTTTATATCTAAAATAAAAAACGAAAAAGAAATTAAACTAAAATCGAATTAACACAAAATCATTTTAAATCAAAACAAAAATCAAATTAAAACAAAATCATTTTCAAACAAACCTTCACCGGAGATGTCTGCCAGAACTGGTACTCGTGGCGGCAGCATTGTGGGACTGGGATTAGATTCTTGCGAAGATATTATACCCCTTCCTTCCTCCATGACTAACGGTGGCCGGAATCGAAGGTCGACTGAGTGCCGGAAAAAAACTGAGTGTCGAAAAAAAACTGAGTGTCGGAGCAGTTGAGAGAGCAGAGTTGAGAGAGAGTGCAGAGTAGAGAGAGAGAGAGAGACTGAGAGAGTGAGAATTGAGAGTGAGACGGGTGGTCAACAATGGAGGGGGTCGGGGGTTTATATAGCGGGTGGGAGACGGGAGAGCCGTTGGGAGTTGCCGTTGAGCTGCAGGAGTGCAGGTTGCCGTTGAGCTGCAGCCTGCAGGTTGCCGTTGAGACTCTCAGAAAAAGCAGACGCCAGACGGTACAGGCTACGGCTGTAGGCTACAGACACTGGCGAGTGGACCGTTGGAAGCAGCGAAACGCGGGCCGGTTCCGCGGTTCAAGCGGTTCCGCGGTCCGGTTCCGCCGTTCCGCACTGCTAAATCATTTTTTTTATTACAAAACTAAAAATATCTTATTTAATAGTATATAATATAATATTTAATTATTATATCTAAATCAGTTTTAATATAACAAAAGTTAAAAATTTCTTATTTAATAGTATATAATATAACATAAAATTATTATATCTAAATCAGTTTAATATAACTTATAAGTTAGTAAGTGGTGATGATTTATAAGTTTTTAAAATATAAGTTAGTAGAGTGTTTAATAATTTAAATTATAAAATGACATTTTTAAATAAAATTTAATTTATGTAAATATAAATTGAATATATAAAATTTAAATCAGGCTAATTTATTTAAATATAAATTTGATACATCATATATATTGATTACGGTGTAGACTTCCACGGTTAAACCGCGGTTTTGCGGTTCGTGGTTCAAACCGCAGTTAAACGGTTCCAGCCTGGGCGGTTCAAGCGGGTTAAAGCGGTTTCGGGCCGGTTTCGGTTCGGTTCCTCGATTCTAAACCCATGTTCGGCCCGTACTCAATTTCGGTTCATGCGGTTTTCGAACCGGCCCGTGTTTATACGGTTTCGGGGGTTAAAACACGGTTCGGGGCGTGCCGGTTCGAACGGTTCGGCCCGTTTGGCCGGCTCTAGTGGTGGTCGGAATTTATGCAGGAGGTGGTTGTGGAAGTTTGTATATCGAGAGTAAGGAGGTTGACAGGTTGAAGTGGCAGGCAAATGGATTTGTTAATTTTCAATGACTCATCTTAAAAATGATTTTAAATTTAAGTAATATTAATTATTATGTAACTAAATATTTTTCAAATTTTTATTTTTAAATGACTTGACAAATAAATGACTAATTTTAATGGGATAATTTCTGCACATGGGATCCATTTTATTATTAATATAAATGAAACCAGTTAAATATTGATAACTAAAATTTATGAACAATTTTTGAATATCAAATATTCTTTTAAAAATTGATATGATTAACATTAAATATTATATCTTTTTTTTATGGAAATATGAATTTATTAACTTACTAAATCATCCACAATACAATTCATCACTTCGATAAGAATGGAATACCTATCAAACCTACGATCTGGGAATAAATAAGCCACCCTAGCTAATTGTGGGGCAACCCTATTTGCTAACCGCTTAATAAAATGCAACATAATGTTGTTTCTTCGACAAAACACACTACGACAACTATCCACAATTTGGCCAAAAGGGGACCTCATTGGCACTTTACTTCTGATAGCCTGCAAAATTACCCAGGCAATCAAACTCAGTCTCTACCCTCTGCCAGTCCACTCGATCACACCAACTTAGAGCCTCCTTTACGGCTATAGCTTATGTCCATTCAGCAGATTTTAGTCCCTTATACACTCGAGTTTGCACGTCTAACATGTCTCCATTACAGTCTCGTGCCACCATCCCGATAGCAACCTCCTCTCGATCTTCAAAAACAGCTGCATCAACTGTCACATTCATTGAGTTCCTCTGTTGCTTTACCTAAATACAAGCTCCGTCTCCTTCATACAAGGCTAGAGAAGAGCACTTGTCGAACAATTTTGAGATGCTTTCCATTGATAAAGGTTCTGCTTTTCCAATGCTACTACTCTATTAACCGAAGTTGGTTTCTTGTTCCAGACTATACCATTTCTCGCTTTTCAAATCGACCAACATTCAGAAATTATTTCAGTTTTTCCATCCTGATCAGCTGCACTGAGAGTATTGTTTAGCCACTCAGCAGAAGAACTCTGAGTATCTCTGTCGATTACTATAGATAACACTCGCCATCAACTCGACGCAAACTGACATGTAACCAGGCTATGCAATATTGATTCATCATCCGCTGCACATACTGGACAAGTTTGTTAGACCTGAACATTCTTCTCTCGCAACTGCAACATCGTGGGGAGACATCCACTCAAAGCTCTCCAAACTAGATTAAGAGTTTTTGGAGGAGACTTAATTTTCCAAAGCAAGCGCCATAATTTCTCACTATTTCCCATATGCCAGTGACCTTTCATAGATTGCAGAAGATTATAGGCACTTTTGACAGAATAATTACCTGAACTTTCTTTGATCCAAAAAACCACATCTCTATTTATAGAATCTTCCACAAGTGTATTAAATATGCATTCCTGATCCCTCTCATTGAACATGTCTCTTATAACGTCCCCATCCCACACCTTTCTATCCAAACAGAACAGAAAGCAAACTTTATGACCCTTCAGATCTTGGTGATTTGTTTCCACAAAACGGTTTACTTCATCGTTCAGCCATGGTTGACCTATAATGTTAATACTTTCTCCCAAGGCTATTCTCTATCTGATACCCGCCATAATTAAATGCCTGGTTTCCCAAATATTACGCCAAATGAAACTCGGATTATGACCAATTTTAGCATCAAAGAAACTAGCTTCAGGAAAGTAACAAGCTCTATACATCTGTATCACCAAGTTATCCGGCATTGTAATCAATCTCCAGGCTTGTTTTCCCAGCATTTCTACATTAAAGTCCCGAAAACATCTGAAACCCATACCCCCTGCATCTTTATGTTTACAAAGGCGCTCCCAGCTCATCCAGTGGATTTTCTTCGTATCCATCCTCGCGTCACCCCACCAAAACTTTGCCAGACTTCTTCTATATCCTTGTTTATCTCCTAAGGTAGGATAAAAACACTCATTGCATACGTTGGTAGTGCTTGGACCACTGTTTTTATTAGCACTTCTTTGCCATGTTTCGAAAATGATTTATCTCAACAGCTTCTGATTCTTGCATTCACTTTCTCCTTTAAGAACCCCAAGATCACATACTTGTTTCTACCCAAAATGTTTGGTAAACCCAAGTATTTGCTCCGCCTCCTTCATGGATAAAGTACACACATTTTTCCTATTATAGGGAATAACATTTGTACTGAAAAATATTGAAGATTTGCTCGAATTTACCTTTTGCCCCGAAGCATTCTCATAGATATTCAGCAGTTCTAACACTTTTAGTCCTTCATATGTATTAGCTTTGCAGAACACATAGCTATCATTAGCAAATAGCATATGTGATATAACTGGGGCTTTACGATAAATTTTAATATTATGAATCCATTTTTGTGTCTCATATTTTTTTAATCAAAGAAGACAAACCCCTCAGCGCAGAGAATGAACAAATAAGGCGATAATGGATCCCCTTGACGGATCCCTCTGCTTGAAAAAATAGGCCCCAATTCTTTATCACCATGAACAATAGAATATGAGACTGAAGACACACACTGCAACACCAAATGTACCCACCAACTACTGAACCCCAAATTTAACAAAATTTCCTTTAAAAATTCCCACTCAATACAATCATAAGCCTTACTCATATTGAGTTTTAGGGCCATAAATCCATCCTTCCCTACCTTCTTTTTCTTCAAATAATGCATAATCTCTTAACAAATCATGATATTGTCTGCAATCAACCGCCCTGGAATAAATGCACTTTGAGTCTCCGACACAACATTACTTAATAAATCTTTCATTCGATTCACCAAGAATTTTGTAATCACCTTCATAAACACATTACAAAGTGAAATAGGGCGAAGATTTTTCTTTTTCGGAATGAGGACAATATTCGTACTCTTTATTCCGGGTTAATATCTCCATCTCGAAATAATCTGTCAACCAGCTTAAACACATCATTCCCTATAATTGTCCAGTATTTTTGATAAAACGCTGGAGTCATCCCATTTGGCCCGGGTGATTTATCAGGGTGCATACTAAAGACCGCATTTTTCACTTCCTCCGTCATTACTGGCTGTTGCAATTCATCATTTTCCGATTCAGATATCGATGAATTTACACAGCTTATTACCTCTTCTCTGTCTGTATGATTTGATTAATAGCTTCTCAAAGTGAGAAACTATAATCTCAGCCAAACCACTATCCCATTCAAACCAGGAACCATGTTCATCTTTTAATCGACTGATTTTATTATTTCACCTGCGAGCAGTAGCAGAGGCATGAAAGTGCCTTGTATTCTTGTCCCCGACTTCAGCCAAAAATGTTTTGAACGTTGCCTCCAAAAAATTTCCCGTTGATCGAGAATTGAGAACAATTGTTGTTTTATTTCCTTAAACCTTGTCATGGATTGGGCATCACTCTTACATCAAAGATGCTTGAGCTGCACTTTGCATTCTTTTATACGTTTACTAAAACTCCCTGTAACCTCTCTACCCCAAACATCCAATCTCTCTCCACATTGCTTTATCTTCCCTAATATATCACCTTCAATATTACTTTCCCACACATTTTCACTACCTTGTGACACATTGGCTCTGCAAACCAGGCGTTCTCAATACAAAATGCCGTCTCCATGGCCCCTCACCTTGTTTCTTCAGGTCTAAGAATAACAACGAATGATCCGTCGAGGAACCCTCCATATATGTTATAGAGTTTGGCAAATGGAAATAATGTTAACCAACTACTATTAGTTAGAGTTCTGTTGAGTCGAGTTTCCATCCATTCATCAGTCCCTCTCCCTCTTTCCCATGTATACTGATGCCCGATAAGCTCCATATCAATCAACATAGTATCCTGAAGAGTGTCATTAAACCCATCTACAAGCCACTGAGGGTAATTAGCACCCCTTTTCTTATCTGTATGCGCCACAATGTTATTCAAATCACCAATTACAGCCCATGGCAGATTTGAATCTCGTGCTAGGTTTTTTAGAAGATCCCAAGTCTTTTTTCGTTTGGACCTGTTAGGTTCATCATAAAAACTCGTTAGCCTCCTGGGACTCATGTTGCTTACATGCGTTTCCACATCAATATGATTCGATGAGAAACTAATTAGATTTGCTTGATCAGCCTCTCGGAAAAATAGAGTTAGACCCCCACTTCTACCTCGCGGTTCCACTGTTAGCAAAACCCTCAAACCAATCTTATTTCGCAACCATTCCATCTTTTCTCTTGAACTGATTGTCTCACAAAGAAAAACGAACGTAGGCCTTTCTTGACAGATCAAGTCTGATAGGAACTGAACCTTCCAGGGCAGCCCAAGACCCTGGCAGTTCCAGCTGAATGTACTCATTATCCTTGGCGGGTCTGCCATACAGCACCCGCTGTTCGCAAGTTTTTTTGGTTCTCTTCGGTCATTACTTGTGCGTCCATAATAACTGTATCTTCCTAGTCTGATCCATTTTTTGGCCGACTAGAATTGGGCTGGTCTATTCTGCGCCTTTTTGGGTCTGTAACGAGTAATTCAGAGTTTTCATACATTTTATCTTTCACGCCTGTTTGAATATCTTGATTTTCTATTATTTGAATTGGCATTGACTTATTTATACGCATTGACTTCCCTTGATTTTCTCCCGCTTTGGTTACGCCAACAAACAGCCTCTCCTCCCCCATCCGCTCCTAATTTCTTCCATTTCTTCCATTTCATCTTCAATCCTTATCATCGCAAAATCTTCTTCCATTTCTTGAATGCCTTACTATGAGTTGCCATACTAGTAGTGAAAGAATAATACACGAACATAATGAAACAGAACGAAACAAAACGTTTAATAGAGTGACACTCTCACCAAGTCATAAGATAATACATGGTATGAGGTTCCAACCACTACAATTTCAACATTAAATATTATATCTTAGTTGAATATCTATTCTCATTTGAGCATCCTGCATACCTGGAACATGTTACATATAATTGAATCGATAAATTTAGGTTTAATGACCTATTAGCCCTCGAAGTTTGGGTGGAAGTTCTGATGCGGCCTTGATGTTTAAAGTCGTTAGATTCGACCCTCCAAGTTTCTATGTTGTACCATTTAGCCCTTTTTTTTAAATACCAGTATAAATCGGGGGGTAAACTTGACAATTCATATTTAGGGTAAAGTTTGGGCGTATCTTTTAACCCCTGAAGTATACATCTCGTTCCTTTTAACCCTTAAAGAATACATTAAAATACATTAGATGTTCCTTTTAGCCCTCAATGTTTAATAACCCTTTTAACCCTCACGTGTGAAATGTCAACTTTAACCACCCCGTTATATACCGGTATACGCCATAAGGGCTAAAAGGTACATTCGAAAAACTTGGAGGGTCGAATCGAACGACTTTAAACATCGAGACCGCATCGGAACTTCCACCCAAACTTCGAGAGCTAAAAGGTCATTAAGCCATAAATTTATATTCAACATACTCAATAATCAGATCAATATAACCGGATGGGATTATATTTTGACGAATCATATCACATCATATTGTTTTAAATAGGTCATGAGATTCGATCCATTTACTCAAGGTCTCAAGCTTACACCCATATTATCACATTTATTTAAATTTTTAATATTTCTTAAATTTATACTCCCTCTGTCCCATTTAATTATATACGTTTTTTTTCACTACTTGACACGCACTTCAATACTCTTATAAAATATAGTTCTATAAGTTATTTTTAATTTTTTTTTTCTGAATAAAAATATAACATTTAAACTTTTATTCAGAAAAGAAAAATCTTAAAAATAAGTTATAAAACTATACTATGCAGGAGTATTAATGTCCGTGCTGCGTCCCCTCCGTCGATGTATACCAATGTACTCCCTCCGTCCCGATCAATAGTATACATTGGGGGACGGGGGCGCGGCACGGACTTTAATGCTTCAATATAATATAGTTCTATAAATTATTTTTAAGATTTTCTTTTTATGTATAAAAGTATAACATTTATACTTTTATACAAAAAAAGAAAATCTTAAAAATAAGTTGTAGAACTATGTTTTATAAGCGCCTTAAAAAGCGTGTCGAGCAGTGAAAAAGAAACGTATACAATTGACTGGGACAGAGGGGGTATACAACCAAGGGGATGGAGAGAGTATAGTCTAATCACGTGGCAGGCACGGGTTAATTATGTGATGTAAATGTATACAAAGAAAAAAAAAATAGATGAGTTAGATATATAGATCAATCATTGCATATACATACACACCGTCGATACATGCCTACATATATAATCTTCACGACACACACACAATACGGTTGCGCCAAAAGCGGTTAAATCGAAATGAACGTCGGAAATATCGCCTCCAGCCCGGCCGACCAATCGCCGGAAAAAGGCAAACCCATCGGAGTATCCTCCACTCCGGCGAACAAATCGCCGGGAAGTGACGCGATCAAACTACCGCCTTCGCTTGCCGCGAAGAATGACGTTCCGATAAAATCGCCGTTGCCGCGGTTGCAGACGCAGTCGGAGGCGACGGCGTCGGCGGGAGAAGATGCTCCGGCGCTTCCGCCGCATATAAGGAATGCTATGTTCCCGACTGCTGATCCTGGATCCGTTGTTAGCGGGGGAGGCATAAGGTATAATAATCATTTCGCATTTTTCGAGAAATTTATCTTCTTGTATAATTCAATATTGTAATGGATGTGTTGAAATAATTGTTTGTTACTTTGTTTCGAGAATTCGAGTTAGTTGTGTTTGTCAATTATGATTCTGATCGACTAATTGAAATTATTTTTGTTGTTATTACTAATTTATTTATTTGAACAAATGTTAAGTATTATTATCCCTGGCTTGTAACTGTAATCATGTTAGTTATCCTGATTAGAGCTGAATTAGTTATTCTTATTTTTGTATTTCTTTGGTTGGATTACGTGAGGCCTAGTATGAAAAACGAGGGATTTGGATTGGATGATTTGAATGGGAGATGCGAGGGAAGGTAGCAGCGGGAATGTTAGGATAAGCAGAAGGCACTATTGATGTAATGGATTGTTATTATTGCATATTTGTATTGCTAGAGGCATGAGATCTATTTTATTTTGGTATTTTGCCACCTATATTGTCGTATTGACACGGAATGATGTAAAGTGTTTTGCAGATGACGAGATTACTTGTGGGATGAGACACAAGAATATATCTAGGATTATATTCGAAAAGATTTTAAAATGGAAGTTCTTTCCGATTTGTTAGGCATTGAGTGCTGACAGACAGATTGGCATGGCTTAGGCCTTAGGACACCATAGCTGATAGCAGATTTTAATTAGGTGACATTCTTAAATTGTGAGCAATGCTACGCATAACGTGCTGACAAATCTGCATTTATTTGTACTGTGGCTGTACTTCGGCCCCTGGTTATCATATAATTATTCAAGAACTGATGTGTAATATCCCTGGTTAAGAAAAGAGACAATAACTGGTACTATAGGACCACAAATAATTGTTATATTTCTGGAAATTTTAGATATCATAATTCAGTCTGTAATGTTAGTGTATTAGTTACAATCAATCTATATTTAAGGAGGACCAACATATATACTTGTATAATAAGAACTCATTAAGAAAGATAGCTTCTTAGCTACAATCAACTAATATTTGACTAGGAACATGTTTACTTACACTAATAATTTGTACATTAATGTTATAATTAGGATATATATTTTTCTTATCTGATTAGGGTATGAGTCTAATTTTAGGAGATAAGCTATGACTCGGAAAAGTTTCTTTTTATTTATTCTACTTGTATTTATTATCCTACACCGTCTCAGTAGGGGGGTTTTGTATTTGCAAGCCACTAATAATATTACACACGTCCTGGAGTTAAGGATACACTCTCCCCTTTAGAATCTGCTCATATGTCATTAATCAGTGTGTGTGTGTGTGTGTGTCTACACTGTATACACACATATTATATAGCCTTTCTCAGCTGCTTCTGGAGTACTTTCATCTGCATCTGTGTTTCGTGCAGTACTGTAAGTGTTGCAAGTGCAATGTGTATATAGTCAAGACTCAGAACTACTAGAATTTATGGAAAAATTGATTTTTGGCAGTTTTCTCACTGGAAACCGAAACGCAAAGTTCAGCTATGGTTATTCTAGTTTCAAGGGTAAAAGATCTTCAATGGAGGATTTCTATGAAGCAAGTATATCTGAAGTTGATGGTCAGATGGTTGCCTGCTTTGGCGTCTTTGATGGTAAGTCTTTGATTCCTAAATATTATCTGTATGTAATCTTGTTGCTGTTTAGGTGAATGCTCATTTTTTTCGTATTATGTTTTTTTGATTATTTTTTTGACTATATACAATTCAGGTCATGGTGGCTCCAGAACTGCAGAATACCTGAAGAACAATCTTTTCAAAAATCTAAGTAGCCATCCAGATTTTATTAAAGACACCAAGTCAGCTATTGGTATAAAGAAAAAAATATAAATTCTTTACTTTTGTGCTTATAGCATCCCATATACTCTTTATATAACAGGTTTAACGATCTGGATTGCAGTTGATTCATTTCGCCGGACAGATGCGGATTACCTCAATGAAGAAAAAACCCAACAAAAAGATGCAGGATCAACTGCGGCAGCTGCTGTATTGGTGGGGGATCGGTTGCTTGTAGCTAATGTGGGAGATTCTAGAGTTGTTGCATCTAGAGCCGGCTCAGGTTTGTCATGTTTAATATGTGTATATATGTATATATGTGTATATATATGTTATGTGTCCTCATGATATAGGGATATTTACATTCTACAAATTGCATTGTAGAAGTGAAACAGTCACATTAATATGCCACTTGTACTACCGTAAACCAGTCATCAGTTTTGGTGATGAAATATATTCTTAATATTTTTTAAAACCTTATTAAATTATTTTCCATTTTCGCCATCTGGTGGGACAGAGGGAGCATGTTTATTATAAATATATAACTCTCAACTCTTTGATTGAGAATAAGCTAATTCTTTTGGCATCTTTATTATACTTTTACTTTTTTATCTTAATATATCGTGTTATAATCTAACTAGATGCAATGGCAAGGCTGCAAACTGAGTTTCTCTTTTTGCAGCCTTTAGTATTGCATTTAAACAGCTAGACATATAGCTTCACAGAGTAAAAATCATGTCATGCAAAATTTTGACCTTCCTGGCTGAACTTGATAAAGTTGATTTAAGTTTATTCCGATGACTTTGGGCGAGTGATTTCGTATGCAAATGTGGGTGTGTCTTTCTTACATCCAGCTCGACTGAGTTATAAATGTATATCAATTATGTACCGAATAATAACATAAAATGTTTTTGTTTATGACCGAACATAACAACCATTCATTTATAAACTGTATGGCTCGGAAATCTCAATGGGCTCAGCCTAAGGCTTTACTCAATATGACATCTTATATGCACTAGCTCAAGCATGTCGAATTTTATTTCACTCATCAGTCTGAAGCAACATTGTACCAGAATGTGCGTTTTGGACTGTGAATAGGCAACTAGAAAATTAGTTCATCACCAAGCTGCAAATTATTGTGAACTTTTTAAGTGGACATGAGTTCACAAATATATGCAGAGAGCTTAATCCATCAAAATACACCTCCTCGACCAGTTTGTTTTGGGATCCTCATTTAATCATTTTAAGGAATTGGCTAGTCATCCAGTAACTATCTATGCATCATACTACTAGAATATCTGGACGTAGAGAATCCAGAAACCTAGAATATTGACACATATTTTTTTAAGTAAGTTGATTTTCAAATTTGAAGTAATTTGCTTGTACCACAAATGAAAGTGTCCATCACTTATTCATTCCACTAATCTATTTAGAGTATATTATTACTTTATGCAGGTCAAAGATGAGCTGTAAGTAGGCATATCACTTATCAACTTAGCTTAGCGAGACTAAATTCTCTTTCTTTGTTTGGACCAGGAAGAGAATTTATCTATTATTTCTGTCATCTGTAATACTCTATGACGTGCAATGTTGTAGTCCCAGCATACCTAAACAATTTTATTTAATGGGCTTTCTACTGTCTTTTTAATTGTTGTGATTCTTTTGTACTTTTGCAGCTATACCTCTATCCGTTGATCACAAGCCCGATAGATCTGATGAACGTGAGAGGATTGAACAGGCTGGGGGTTTCATCATTTGGGCAGGTAAATATCTATCTCGATCTCATTAGTGGTAAATTTCCAGTAATCTCCATGGTCTGGCGCTTTTTTGCAATTCAAAGCCTCGTAATGCATTCCACATCTATATTCCTGTTACAAATTTCATGAGGCATGAGGGTTTGCTTCTCTTAGCCAAACATTGTCCTACGCTAATGCAGATAGTATAAAAATTGATTAATCTTGTATATGCAAAGAGATGCAGCATGGGTGGATGCTTTAGGGGAAAAAAGGTGGCTATTTTGTAGATGAAATTGATTAGAAACATTGTTTGTTTTGACAAAATGTGAAACCAATTGGATTATTTGGCATGTCATTTACTTACAGTATTAACTTTCAAGTTGTGATTCTTGTGAAATGCATCTTGTTACTTATTAAATTTTCAGATACCTTGACATTTTATATACCAGGATGCAAGAAAAATGTGGTTATTTAACTCTGCACAACCCCATTTCGTGGACAAATTTGATTACTATTTACTAGTGTACTTTTCTGTATTAAAGTACCCAGATAAACTTACAATGAAGTAGCATTTAACAAGAAAATTTAATAGCGACTCACAAACTGCAAAAGTGCGCACAATTATATCATCATGTGTAATATGTAAGAGGTCATGAAAAAGGAGTGTGTTAGATTAATATGAAAAGGTTTCTAAATGTGCCTAAATTCATATAAAAAGGCTGCAAGATGTTGAGCTTCTACCCAGCATTCTCCAAGTTAAAAAGTTATGTAAGCGTGTCTTTAATTGTATAGAGTATCTTAGAGCAAATGTTTCGACAGAATTAAATCAGTGTTCTGTCGTGATATATGTATATTGTAGCTTAAGAATTAAGATCCTACAAATTACTCTGGTGATGTAAATGTGATTGTATATGCTGAAATTATAAGAAAAGTAAAACTTTGCTTATTACTTATGTAAATGCACTTAAAATCCTTCATGGAAGTCATTTTAGGTAAGACCTAAGTTATCATTATACTCTTTAAAATTATTATTTGCATGAAGAAATCTTACACACATACCAGCCCACATTTTTCTCACTTCTGAGAGACATATATTTCAGCTGTTAGTTGTCTTTATGTTGCATTATGGGTAAGTTGTATTTAGCATGTTCAGGACTTATCTTAAAATAGCTTTATTTATGTTTAGATTGTTGCTTGTGTTGTGACCTGTATAAAGAACTCTATTAAATTTTGACTCAGGAACTTGGAGGGTTGGCGGTGTTCTTGCTGTTTCCCGTGCATTTGGAGATAAACTACTAAAGCCATATGTGGTGGCTGATCCAGAAATTCAGGTAAGCAGTTAAACTTCGCATTGGTATGTAGAAATGTGTGGCATTACTTTTACATGCATGTAAGATGAGTTACTTTATAAAGGAGCACTTCAAGACACAGCTTAAGATTAGGTTATAATATAAGCTATGACTTTTTAGGAGTTCTCGTAGAAGTTGAGAACTGTATTTTCCTTACCTGGAGTCTTGTAGAAGTTCCTATTGCAGCCTATGTATACCGTATTAAAGATCTCTTTAACGTACTTTTTTTTTCAGTTTTCTGCCTCATAACTCAAGACTAATTTAGCTCCTAATATGATGTTTACTTTTTCCTCTACTGTTTGTTGCTTAGGAAGAAGAAATTGAGGGTTTTGATTTTTTAATCATTGCAAGTGATGGACTTTGGAATGTCTTTTCGAATAAGGTAAGAAAACCTTTGTATTGCGAGTTTGAGGTTGACTTTAATTTTAGGGATAAATATCAAATAGGTGACTCGTTTCGTCCAAATGTATCAAATGAGTTACTGATTTCCAAATTGACTCAAATTAGACACTTATTAGAAAATTTTGTATCAAAAATATCACTCTATCGTTAGTCGAAATTTTAAAAGTATTATATATTAAGTTTCGCACATTTTTTATGAATGGTATTACATCTATATGAAAGATTCCGAGTTCTAGTATTTTAGATAATATTTTTAGATTTTTAAAAATTTATCTTCTATTTATTTTTATTTAAATCAAATAAAACAATCAAATTAAAAATAAATAGTTGATAAAATTTTAAAAATCTAAAAATATTAGCGAAAATAGTAGGAGTCGGAATCTTTCATTTCGATGTAATACCATTCATAAAAAATGTGCGAAACTCAATATATAATACTTTCAAAATTTCGACTAACGATGGAGTGATATTTTTGATACAAATTTTTCTAATGAGTGTCTAATTTGAGTCAATTTGGAAATCAGTAACTCAATTGATACATTTGGACGAAACGAGTCACCTATTTGATATTTATCCCTTTAATTTTATGAGACTACATGAAATTCAATTTCATTCTTTTTATTTACATATGCTTCTTTTACAAGCTCTGTATGTCCCTCGTTGTAGACATCCATTGGTAGGCGATGTATGTTGTCCTATTCAACTTAATCTGATGATATGTCATCTTTAAGAAGAATGATCAAGGTTTATGTTAGATATATTGATTCAAAAGATAAGTAGACCTGCAAATTATAAAATTATGTGAAAGTGAATTTAATAAGCTCTTATGTATGATTTCATATTTCCAGTGCCCATTCATTCAAGAGATAAGTAGACATGCAAAGAGTAGTGTTCTGAAACAATGAAAACGATTTTTTATGTAATCCACATGTCAAGGAGGTTGAGTAAAAATTCTTTTCATTCATCTGAAAAAAAGGATGTACCCAGTGGACTTGGTTGCCATGCATCATATTTTTTGTTGGCATGTACGTGTATCCTGTATACGCTGAGCAATTCTTTTCTCCAGTCTTGTTGACTATTTACACTTCATATCCCTCCTTGTGAATCCCAGTCATGCTATTTAATCACCATTGATAGTTGTGCGGAAAGCAAGATTACTGAGTACTTAGCTGCATAGCCGCTCGTTATGGATGTAATTAGTTTGCCGTTTAAAGGGAGGTTAATAGCCAAAAACAAGAAGACGACACAAGGCAGCATTGATTCACTCCACAGCTCCCACTGCTTGTGATCTGGCTTCTTTTGCGCAGCTTTTGCTTTAGCTTGTTTTCCTTGCAATTTGTTAAAAGACGCATCCTCTTCATTTATACTTCCTTTTTTCTAATTCTCTATAACAAAAGCTCTTTTATTAAGTAAACATTAGTAGGGATTGCATATATATATCTTCTGCTTGGTCAATTCCAAAGTTCTAGTCTCCTATAGACATTGATCGAATTATACTCCTCTCCAATTGTGTTTGACTAGTCCTCTTCCATTGTGCATGAGAGTTGTGGGATTAAACTCTTTGTGTTAACACTTTTAAGGATAGAACTTGAGTACTCTGTTCACTAATGTACTGAACATGTTTTCTTTCTGTTATTTCGAATCAGGATGCTGTGGCTATGGTGCAGGATATTTCTGATGCAGAAGCAGCATCTAGAAAACTCATAGAAGAAGCTTATGCAAAAGGGAGCTCGGACAATATAACGTGTATGGTTGTCCGATTTGATGGCCAGTGAGAGATGCATAAAGGTCTTGTATTGCCCACCTTGTATCTTCTTGCATTTGAGATAAATTACTCTTCAAACTACAAATACCAAGGATCTTGCAGGCTTGAAGAACTGGAGTCTTAAAATGGAATCTTGTGATTATTGTAATGAAGAAGCTTCAGTACATTCCGTGTTTTTTAGGCTAACTAGTAATCAACTTCTTGGTGTTTGTATTATCACATGTCACATTTTTTATTGTTTCTTAATAGATGTATCCACACAAATGCTAAATTATGTTTCTGTAGTCTATATGTATCGGACTTCTCAAAAAGGTACAAGTATGAGTTGAGGATGAGAGCAAGTTTGGAACTTGTGGGCCAGTGTCACTGCTGGCATGTTGTGTTTGTTGTTTCTAAACACATCTGACTTGTAATAATGTGTGCATATTTATAAAGGCTACTTGATTTGAACAAGGTTCGTCGTTACTTGGCTACTAGCTAAAAGTTTATGCGTGGTAGCATAGCAACATTGTAATTGTCGATTTAGATTGCGGAAAGTGTGCCCAACACTTGCATATGTTCATGTTTATGACATGCTTCTTAAGAGTGCTTTCTAGAGGGTCTGGGAAAAGTATTCTCTCTTTTACCAAGTGAGTATTATAGAAATGATATGCATGCTTGTCCTAGAAGGCTGGTAGTCATTTTGTTGTTGTATACTGCTAGAAATGGATGAGTATATTTTATTGGGGGTAATCTCTTGTCCAACTCGGTGATAGGTTAGTAGCAGTTGATACCTTTGTGCTTAAAATTATAAATTGACATTAAAGGTCAAACCAACATGTGTGAGTGGAATGAGTTATCATTTCAAATATATTAATAGTAGAATGTCTTAGATTTTAAATAGAGTTTTAACCTCAACTTTCTCAATTATTCAAACAGATCATCTGATCTATCTCAAAATTCGAAAGACCATTTTGTTGAAAGGGTCCTGTCCAAGGTATATGTATGCTAAAGGAACCTTAATCAACATATAATTTTTTGACAGATACATGTATGCAAGAGAATCCATAATCAACATATAATTTTTTGACGTACAACGCTTTTTAATTATTGGATGGCAACCCCGTTCAAAGAGAGTGTTAGTTAAAAACTTACAAATTTGTTTAGTTTATAATTATTTTTAGAAACAATGATGCAATTATTTGATATCAAACAAACATTTTCATATTTAATAAATTTAAAAAATCATCCGATAAATAATAATTCAAACATAACAACAAATGAAAATAAAATAGTTTATTTAGTTATTGTAACATAATTTTTATTAGTATAATAAAGCTCAATAAATTGTTCTCCGTCTGAGGTACAAGGAAATCCTACCTTGTAACTTGTGTGAAGTCATGTTATTTTTTATCGTAGATGTTTTAATATTTAATATTATTTTGAAGATATGTTTATGTTAGAAAATACGTGTTTTTAAGTTATTTAAATAATTATTAATATATTTGGATTAATATATTTTTATTAGTTAATATTTTTATTGAATACGTTAAATAAGTTTTTGATAGGTTAGCCCGTCAAAACAATAACTACAATGGCGTGAAACATATGTTTTAATAAAATTACACAAATATGTTTTTATTATAATCAAAAATATTTGTAAAATTTGTTATTAATTAAATAGTCCATTCAAAAAATCTAAACAATATAACATGAATAATAAACATGTTTGGATTATGTGTATCGAGGCTTCGTATTGTCATCTTTTTCCAATTTTTTCATCCATGTATGCATTTGCAGCTGTTTTCATTTATATTATGCCTTTGATTAACTTTTTATATCTCCTTTGGTCCTCCCTATTTTCAGACTCGATCTAATCGGCTGAGCTACCGATTCCGGGATTAATCGAAAATCGGGGAGTAATCGGAAGGATTAATCGGTGTGAAAATCGGATTTATTTTAATATTAAAATATTATTTAATATTTAGTTATTATTATATTAGCTATTTAGTAACTAATATATTTATTATATTCATAAACTTTATAATTACTCATATTTAAAGTAATATAGTATTTTATTTCTAATAATTTATCATATATACTTCAATTAAGAAATATATATAAGGATTAATCGGATTTTAGAAATCGAATCGGTGGCCAACCTTGCATGGGATTAATCGGAGATTAATCGGTTAAATCGGGGATTTTTAGAACACTGGAGTCAGCAGCAGGTAATGCCATAGTCAATCTTTTGGCTGTCAAGAGTAGAAGTATCGAATAGTCTTATCACAAGTTCTGTAGTCCACTTTGAAGTTGCAAATAAAAGTAAAAATGCACGATTTCCTCATTTTGGTCGACTAAAAACACATTTCATGTGTTAATTTTGTAAGTAGCAATTTATATTTTTATCAGTTTTTTTTTTTTGATAAATATATTTTTGTCAGTTGTTCGCAGCAAGTTAGCTATATAACCCCATTGAAAAATCAAAAGAGAACGGTAGTACTGTATATCTATTTTCTTTATAGAGCATTGGTCTATTCAAAATTTTGTGTACACACCAGAAAGTGATCCTAACTACTCATGAATGTAGTGTAATAATGTCAATGCTTAGCCATGCATAGATGATAATCCGGTGGATAATCAAAAATACGTTTCTATTTTCAAAATATTTTTCAAGAAATTAGAACATGTTTATATAACAAAAAAAAATAGATTTCAACGAAATAAAATGTGTTAAATAACAATTTGCACAAGGGAAGAAACTTATTACAATTCACGCAATTGTTTATATTGGGGGACGGGACTCGGTACACATTTTAATGCTCTCATAAAATATAATTTGATAAATTATTTTGAAATTTATCCTTTTGAATAAATATTTATTATCTAAATTTTTACAAGAAAGAAAATTTTCAGAAAAAAATAAATATGAAACTAAGTTTTATATGGACCTTACGGCGTGTCGAGTAATGTAAAAAAAGGATATAGAAATGAGCGTGACCGAGTATATAAGAATTTGCAGAAGGGAAGAAATTTATTACAATTCACGGATGCTTGAGGCTTGCACCACTGTGCGAAAGACTGAAAGGTGATGTGGTTAAAAACTTAAAAGATGGGTTCGACAATTTTAAATGAGGTCGGCAATGGATAAATTTTAAAACTCCAGTTGAGATTAGGTGGAAAGTGCGTAGTTACCATCTTCTACTTGCCAAGTCTCGCATAAAAAATCTGCAAAACCATCAAATTGATTAGCGGCAAGTGTCTTCTATAGAGCACACACTTTGGCACACCCTGCAACCATAACATAAATACTCTGATAATCCTTGCGATCAAGAAAGACTCATGGTGGAGCACAATTCTTTTATTTTAATATTTCTGTTGCTCTTGCCATGAAATTATTTTAGTGTTTAGAAATTATATAATAATCCTTACTTATTGTCCCTGATTAAATTATTAAAAAAGAATTAATAATGCGAGTGTTTAACTGCATTGTGTGTAGATTTATGTAATAAACTTACTCCTAGTCCCATCCAGAAAAATAAGAAGATGGTTGATTTTTCTATTATGAAATTTTATCATATTGGACAAATCTCGAAAGGTAAACAATGGAGCATACTCTAAAAACAATGAACAAAAAATATTGGGAGAGAGTGCTTGAAATACGAGTATAAAAATGCCAACCTTTAAGATTTTTGGAACCGGACTTCTAGAAAGATGTATGCTCAAATAATTTATGATTTTATTATTATATTACTAATTTTATACATCTGATTTAAATTGTCAATAAATTTGTTTTAGGTTCTTTAACACAAATAAAATTGTGATTTTTTTTAAACTCTAACATTAATCTCATTTATCAGACCAAAGCAAACCAAGTTTGTTGATGATTCGATGTTTGATTCTCGAAGATCTTTCAAATCCTTTCGGGTCAAGATCGTCGCCACCGGTGAGCTTTGTCACCTGCGCTGTGGTTCTAACTGCAGACTCGTTCAATTCCTTCAAAATTTGAAAAAAGATACATTATGTTCAACTTCGTATATATGTGCAAGATTATAGAGTTTGTAGTATTAGCTAAACACCATATCATATATTTATAAACAATTGTGCATATGAATTATGATCTTGATTACGAAATAATAGGTGTGCCTACTAGGGTTTAAAATTTTGAGTGGGGGTGGGTATGCTACACAGTATATTTATGGATTTAATTACAAGTTCGAGAAGTCTATATAAATTTGGTGGTATTCATGTGCTCGATTTTTTGTTTTTCTTATGCTACAACTTGTGTTATTGTGTATGTTCTGTGTGTAACCAGCTTCATTTGAGAATTGAAATCTTGTTTTTTAATTGGTTTTTTAATGTTTGTGTGAATTAAGTTTTTGATTTATGATTTAGATGTGATTTATGTTTTTGATTTCTTATAAATCACGATAGGTTAGAACTATGTAACTTCTTGATCGGTGGTTGTGTTGGTGGTGAAGCGGTGGTTGTACCGGCGGCTGAATCCGTTACGTTTTTTCAATCCGTAATTATTATGAATTTGATTTTTAGGTAATAATTTTATTTTTAAAGTGGATTGGCTTTAATTATGAGATCTGTTTTGTTGACTATTTTAATATTTGTCTCTATCAGCATTAATTTGAATAGTTACATTTTAAATTAAGATTGTGATTGGATACATACTTTTTATGAATATTCAGTACCATTTGTGAGAGTCATTAATGATGACTTTATTGTGCCTTTAATGGCTTTATTGTGCCTTTGATGGCTTTTCGTTCCAGTTATGGATGTCATTTTTTGTGGCTTTGTTTATCATTTTGTAGATCATTATATTTAATATATTTAATTACTTTTTAAACTTTGTTTTTATTTCTCACTTAAATTTTTAATTTTCATGTGTCTAACCAAAGGATTGTCCTTTGGCTAGAAATTAATTAATATTATTATATTATCTTATTTTCTATCTATTTTTGATATATATAATCTTTTGTTTATATATATGCGAGATTTTTTTGTATATTGATTTATGTTTTGTTTTGATTTGTTTTGTTTCAGGATAATTTGGAAGCGAGCTGTTAAGGGACTTATGGGTTATTCTTTTCTAATTCATTTAAGTTTTATTGTCTAAACATCCGGAGTTATGCTTGCATGACTTTCGGTTAGATGATAAACTTTCTCGAAAGAAAAAAATTCCGGATGCGGTTTATTGTATTTCGATACAATTCATATACGAATATGTAGACCTTACAAAAGAAAAACATTAATCTCATTTCTCAATCCACTAAATCTCTAACTGTGTTTTTTTTGAAACTCAACTTTATTCTCACTTATCAATGCACTAATTAATGGTACATGAATAAAATTATATCTTATCAACTTTTTTCTTAATATGCGTGTTTTTTCCAAAAGGGACTTGTAAATTGAGACGGAAGGAGTAGTATTTTTATATGTTTTTACGACAGGCTAGAAGTCATATAAGGGAAATTATAACATATAATCGCAATATCTATTTAAACATTTAAATATTATGATCTTATTTCTAAAAAAAATTGTTAATTTGTTTAATTAATGAATTATCTTATTATTTGTAAAAATAGGTTTAATATGTATTTATCAACTATCAATCACATGTCAATATTTTGATTTTAGAGTGTGATGTTTTATTTTAACTCATATGGGGCAATAAATTTCGTTTGTGTATCTTCGTATTCCATCTAATAGAAACAGGTAATTAAAGTGATATTCATATTCGATTCTATTAACGATCTATAATAATATAAATTATATAAAATCTATTTCAAAATGGTGACTCGTAAATCTTTGACAAGAAAAATGGTGAATTTGAAGAGTAATTTTCTCGAACATATCCAAGCTCAAGGGAACACGAAGGCTTAAACTTTAAAAATATCAAAAACACGAGAATTTCGAAAGGGACACTCAACTATTCGTGTTCCACTTGTATTTTCAAATAAAACGAATTAAAGAGAACAAAAAGAAAAAAAATGATAATATAGTCATTAGCCTCACGCCCACGTACCTAGAAAATATTGACGCATAGGAGCCACAACAAGATTAGAAAAACGAACAAAATATGCTTGACAAAACTAGACTTCTAGACCCGTGTGATGTTGTCATTCATGACTAAAACTAAAACAATAATTTGTGACAACAATCTCTGGATTCATTATATTACATAAACAAGTAACGTATCTAATCTGCACATATTCTTTATATTCTCTCCGATTATTCTCCCCTCGAAATTAATCTCCGACTCATAAGTATAGCATGTATGATTCAAATCCGAATAGCACCTTCGATTTTCTCGGACAGACCAAACACAATTGTCATGTTGGGATGGATCCTGGTGTCAGAGAATCAGAGAAGCCTAACAGATTAAGCAACATGAGTGGTTCGGGTGTTTGTTCAGGGACGGATCTGGTAAGAGGCCCGGGGCATCAGAAACCGTCTTTCAACAAGGGTAGGAATTCTCCTCCGTCTCTGAGGGTTCAGGCCATTGCAAGAGGCCAGAAGGAGCTTATGGAGATGGTCAAGGCCATGCCCGAGTCGACGTACGAGCTCTCACTAAAAGACCTCGTTGATCATCACCAGAATGGAAATGAGTCGGTAGAAATTGATCAACAGAAGCAAGAAGAGGAAGTAAAAATCGATGAAGAAGAGAGTAATGGTAATAAAAACAAGGGTGGGGTGAGAGTAAGACAAGGAAGTGTCAGATTAAGACAAGGGAGTGTGAGGAAGCAAGCAAGTCTCAAGAAAGTGGAAAAGAAGATGGCAAGAAATGGGAGCAATATAAGTGAGAGTGGCAACAAAGGCTTGTTTTTGAAGATGGTATTTCCCATGCCATTTGGAGGAGGGACCAATAAGAAGGTTGTGAAAGCTAAGACTAGTAGTACTTCTAAGACAACAGCAAAGGAGAATCCTTATGCTAAAGTGTGTTCAAGTAGTGTTGGGAATAAGGATCCTAGTATTGGTGATAAATCTTCCAAGAGTAGTAAGCATAAGGAGTGGTGGAAGAGGAGGTATCCGGTGGCGTCGGACGGGAGTGAGAGCAGTGGATTGAGTAGCAATGGGAGCAGTGGGAGCAGTGGGAGCTCGGCCAGCAATGACAGCAGTGGAAGCAGCATTAGCAACAAGAGCATCAGGTTTTTTCACTCAATTTACTCTGTTTTTCTTTTTCTTCTTCTTCTTTGGTGTCAAAGCTGCTAGAATTGTATTTTTCATGATTTTGATTCATTTTACAAGCTCTTAGATTGGTAATAGTCAGATGTTATTTAGAATTTAAGTTCTGAGATTTCACAAAATACTGGAAAGTCCAAAGGGACGGAATCCTGATTTCTTAAAATTCTGATTTCGATTCTCCCTCGCATGCTTTGCAATGTGAAACGGAAATCTATAGTCCACAGATATCACCCTCCGGAAGACAAGAGACGTTTAGCATGCAAGATACTGTTAATAAATATATATTCAGATTTCAATATTGAAATGTTTTAGTTATGTACTCCCTCCGTCCCAATCAATAGTATACATTGGGGGACGGGGGCGCGGCACGGACTTTAATGCTTCAATATAATATAGTTTTATAAATTATTTTTAAGATTTTCTTTTTATGTATAAAAGTATAACATTTATACTTTTATACAAAAAAAGAAAATCTTAAAAATAAGTTGTAGAACTATGTTTTATAAGCGCCTTAAAAAGCGTGTCGAGCAGTGAAAAAGAAACGTATACAATTGACTGGGACAGAGGGAGTAGTAATATTTTCTCATAAAAATGACAGTGACTCGTATTCAAAACGGATGAGTTACAGATAATCATGAGTCAGAGATGCTGAGCTTAAAAAAACAGATTTCTAGAAGGAATATCGAGTTTTAAAATTTAAAGCAAAAAAACGTTTATGTATATCTACACGCAAACGTTACAACCCATGCAACTTTAACACAGATAATAATAATAATTATAATAATAGAGTTATTAATCAAGATTATTGTGCCTGCTTTCCTGTCTCTAAATAGTTAATGCAATAATAATAATAATTATATATTTATTAATAATATTTGAGTGTGATTACTGTTGCAGGAAAAAAGGTGGATTGCTAAAGGGATGCGCACCCTTCTATTACAACAAGAACAAAACAATAGTGGAGTGAGTTGCGTGTTTGAAAGCTGCCCAGCTCTGCAATTCATACTTTCTGTATACAGATTCAGCTTCATGTATAATGCCCCCATCTCAATTATATGATACATTTTTATACATGGTATTGATAGTTTCGATTTTGTGTAATTTTTGTTTTTGATCTTGTCATTCTTTTTGTTGTGTTAGAAAATAAATTGATTTTGTTTTGTCTCTAAAGTTTTGTTGTATAGAGCAATGATAGCATAATTAGATGTTAATGCTGGAATTAATCTATTTACAATATTTAGAATGCTAAATTGTTAGTATCGCATCCACTATAGATTTGACATTAATTAAACACAATAACAAGCACGAAAGTAAACAACACAAGCAATTAACGTGGAAACCCCTCAAGGGATGGTAAAACCACCAATCCACTAAATATGAATGTATTACAAGATTGGAGTCGCTCCCTCACTCAACACTCTTGAATACAAACCCCTCAACTTGATCACAAAAGTTCTCTCTTGTGTATCTCTCACACAACTCTCTAACTTTTGCAATTCATAAAACTCCTACAAATAACTATATTTATAGGCATCCAAGATATTCTAATCCTAATCAACTTCAAAATTCTATTTATGATAATTACCATCTTTTCTTATCTTGGATAGAAATCCTTCCACAATTAATATTCTACCAAGAATCGGATTACCTCAATTATCATAAATAAGATACCTTCTCAAATTAGGATTCTTAACTTATTTAGGAATTCGGGACGGAACCCAACAAATCCTCCCTCGGCTCGAATTCCCTAAAAACTTCAACTGAATCCGAGAAACTCACCTTTTTCTCGGTCTTCATCTTCGTTGCTCCACCATCTAAATAATTGATGTTCTTCTTGTTCATCAACCCTTGTAGAATCAAGCTCTATCCTTTATACACCTTGCAACTTTGCCCTCGTCCAACGAATCTGTACCCTCGTGATGCCAACACGCTCAAAGACAACACATTCTTTGATGCATCTGGTACATATCTCACATTAAGAGCCTTCTTGATTGTACCATCATGGAGTTTAAGACAAACAATTCCAACGCCTTGAACCTTCATCTTCTCATCATTCCCCACAATGATATTACCAAGATCTTCATCTGTGCATAAAGTCTCAAACATCGCTCGATCCCTACATATGTGCATGGAAGCAGCAGAATCCATCACCCATTCTGATTTATTCATCACCGAATCAAGAACGGTATCATCACTCGCCATAAAAAACTCTCCATCCTCGATCACATGTGTAGAATGTGCATCTTCAACTTTGTTCTTTCCCTTCATCTCTTTAAAGGATCTCATGTCTTCTTTAAAGCTCGGACAGAACATCTGCATATGACCCGTTTCACCACAATAATAGCACTCAACAGTGCTCATATCCTTCTTACTCGGCCGAGATTACTTCTTCCTTGAGGGTCATTGTGCGCGCGACTCCTCCCTCTTTCAGCATTTTGGACAGCTAAAACTGTCTCACCACTTTGAGAAACAGCATCCTTTGTCATCCTCTCATTATCTCTTAGCGCTTTTAACACATCATCAAGCGTAAGAGACGTCCCCACTAACAACGTCTGCTTAAAATATTTTAAGTACTTCGGTAATGATGACAACAGCAACAAAGCTTGTTCCTCGTCTTTCGTCGGCTCATCAACATTAGCCAGATGACATACCAGCTGATTAAAACAACTAATGTGATCATGGAGATTACCTTCTTCATCCTGTTTTAAAGAGTACAACTCCATCTTCAAAATTTGAAGTCGGTTGGTCAACGACTTCGAAGCGTATATGCTTGCTAACTTGTCCCATATCTCCTTCGGTGTCGACTCCTTCAACACGTTATATCTCACATCGGGTGCAAGTGCCAGCCTGATTGTACTCGCCGCTCTCTTCTGGATTTTTGCCCAATCTGCATCACTCATCTCTTTTGGCTTCGTCTTCTCCAAGGCATCATCAAGTCCTTGTTGAATTAACACATCCTTGACGGTTAATTGCCACATCGTGAAATCCGTCTTCTCATCATATTTGGGTGCATCAATCCTCAACGATTTCAGATCCTCCATCAAGCCAAAAAATCAACACAAGACCAACTAACAACGCAAACAGCCTACTTCGTGATTGCCTCCTCTTTAACGTCGAATCTACTCCTCGAACCTCGGCTCTTGATACCAGTTTGTTAGGATCGCATCCACTATAGATTGACGTTAATCAAACACAATAACAAGCACGAAAGTAAACAACACAAACAATTAACGTGGAAACCCCTCAAGGGAGGGTAAAACCACCAATCCACTAAATATGAATGTATTACAAGATTGGATTCGCTCTCTCACTCAACACTCTTGAATACAAACCCCTCAACTTGATCACAAAAGTTCTCTCTTGTGTATCTCTCACACAACTCTCTAACTTTTGCAATTCATAAAACTCCTACAAATAACTATATTTATAGGCATCCAAGATATTCTAATCCTAATCAACTTCAAAATCATTTTTATGATAATTATCATCTTTTCCTATCTTGGATAGAAATTCTTCCACAATTAGTATTCTACCAAGAATCGGATTACCTCAATTATCATAAATAAGATACCTTCTCAAATTAGGATTCTTAACTTATTTAGGAATTCGGGACGGAACCCAACATAAATTTGTTCATTATACTTTTTATATTTACTCACGAGTTTTTTTTCACTCTTCAACCCAAATAAAGGGATTTCGAGTGAGGAGTGTTAAAATATAAGTATAAGATTCATAAAGGGGCCTCTCCTAATACCTTAAGATTTTAGATAGAATGATTCTCTACATGGTACCAGAGCATTGGTTTGTGGGAGGTCTCGGGTTCGAGTCTTTGCCACCCCCTAATATTCTCACAATTTAAAATGGACACGAAGAAAATTAATACCCCAAAGATGGGCGCCCGTGATCCACTCTTCAACCCAAATAATGGGATTTCGAGTGAGGGGGAGTGTTGAAATATAAGTACTTCGAGTGAGGGGGAGTGTTGAAATATAAGTACTGTGATCCACTCTTCAACCTGAATAATGGAATTTTGAGTGAGGGGGAGTGTTGAAATATAAGTATAAGATCCATAAAGAGGCCTCCTCTATTTTAGAAAGAAACAGTAAAATAAAATATCAATATGCTCAAATAATTTACTCCCTAGTTGTAGAAGGAAAGCATGAAATTAACTGCTCAAATAATTTACTCCCTAGTTGTAGAAGGAAAGCATGAAATTAACCATTAAAATATAATTAAATTATGTGCTGAAATTCAGTTGGTGAAAATAAAGATAAATAATATTAAAATGGATCTTTCTAGTATGTCAATGTGCACTTACGAACGATCTAGATTAGATGGAAGATTTTGATCATGGAATATATTGTATATGCAAGAAGGAAAATGTCAGGTATCCTAAAAATCTTCTCAGTTTTTTTTCAAAGCTAGTTGGCAACTTATGATAGATTCAACTCACATTAATAATAATGGGACCTCATGTATACACATTAACCACCCAATTAAAACCAGTCATTTGTTTGCCACATTATTTGGTGAAAAAATTTAGGAGCAAAATTTGGGTACATAGCACTAAGCCACTACCCATACAAGAATAGTGTACTTTTTGTTGGAAAGTATGAGAATAGTTTGAGACTTAACTAAATATAAAAAGTTTTTTTTTGTGACACCAGATTAAAATGGGAAATTTTAAAAGATATCTATGATTTTAAATTTATTTGGAAGAATATGATGTAGGTTGTAAATAAAGTTAAAATGGTTGATTTTGAGATTGCAATAGTCACAACTGAGAGTCTAAAAATCGCGTCGTGTTTGGGGAAAAATTAAGACTTGTGTATTTTAGAAAATAATCTCCGTACTTGTGTTATATCCTACTCGTACCGATTTGATTGGATTTTACCGAACTCAAAATTTCTTTTTTCGAATTCGAGTTTGTATTTGTTTTTATAGCGTCAATTTTCATTTTGACTCTATCTGACCCAATCCTAATCCCGCTCTAAGACCTGAATACGCACGCATAGACACATATATATAATATCTTTAAGTATACATGTATTATTTAATATATAATATTGACATATTGATATTTATTATTATATTATATTGATATGTATTATTATATTATATATTATATATAATATTTAATATTTAATTTTATTTCATATTAAAGGTTTAGGTCTTGTATAATACCCATCAGGTTCAGTATTAGGTTTAAAGATTTTGAATTCTTCCGGGTTCAGGTTCAAGTTTGGAAAAAAAATATTTCCTTGTCATCTATATACATTTAGGACAGAGGATTCGATTGACATTTTAATACTCTTATAAAAGAATAAATTACACAGTGGTGGCTTGTACTATTTTATAATTGCACGATGATGGTCAACTTTTAAAAGTCGACATTTGCATGGCTGAATAAATGTCTTTTTAGCAACAAAGAGGCTCCGCCTTATACTGACTAGACGGCGTTAACGACCGCTAAGGATATTTTTGTTTTTAACCTCCCGGTAAACACTCTTTCATGTGAGTATATGTATATGTTGTGTATCCATATATCCAAATTGAAGCAAACCACTACAAAATACTAAAATCCTCTCATCAAATCGATTACAACGCAATGAATCAGCAATGTTATGTGGAAACTGGGCAGCAGAGAAGACATCTTGTACGGAGTATATTTCGGAGAGAAGATTCTTGACTTGTGTCAATGGAAGGTGTAGCTTTTTCATGTGGTTTGAACTTGAGTTCGACGCGCGCAGCAAGAGTGTAATAAATGGACTCTTAAGAAGGTTGAAGAACAAGGATGATGAACATTTTGCGGAGATGATCAAGGGTAATGATATATATAGAGAGTTTTACAAAGATGACAGCTTAAGGCGAAGAAGGAAGTCGAGAAGTGGAAATATTTTGTTGTGATATTGGTTTTGTATGTTTTTCATTCTTGATTTGCAGTAGTTGGTAAGTTAGATAGCAATGTGTAATGTTTGTTGTAATTACAAAATGGTTGTAATGGTTTTAATGGTTGTAATGTTTGTAATGGTTGTAATGACAATGTTTTATCTCAGTTGAAGCATTTGTTTGATCCTTGATTAAAAACAAAATGAACATGTAATATGATCGAGACAAAACTTGAATGCACTATCTGAAGGCAACACACAAAATTAGAAATAGAAGGTTGACTTTCATTCAAGACAGCAAAAGCCACTCTCTTGTCTTACATTTTAGAGCAAAAACCTCAAATCACACATCAAAATATCAACCATTACATTTTAGAGCAAAAGCCTAAAATGGCACCAAATATCAATCCTTCGTCCAAATATCTAAAGTCTAGTTAGCATCAAATGGTCAGAATTAACAGTCTAATTTTTTTTATTATTATTATTATTATTATTATTATTATTATTATGAAAAGATTTCAATATTGATTAGGATTTTATAATGTAATGATCTTTCTCAAAATTATTCATTAAACTATTAAAACTCAAACAATTTAATTTACGAAACAACTTTATTAAATTTCATTCATGTTTCAGAATTCAAATAAATATGAAGTAATACTAAAATATCAAAATTTGGTTTTTATCATATAATTTTTTATCTAAAAATAATAATTATTATAATACTATGAAAGATTTCTATATTGACTGAGATTTTGTAATATAACAATATTCTACTAACAGAATTACATCGTCAACAAACCTATTCATTTTAAATTTTAAAAATCCAACAATTTAATTTACAAACAACTTTACATTATTCATATCATGTTTCAGATTTTAAATAAATAGAAAGTCCATATTGTCGTTATTATTCAATTCATATTAGGATCCTGTTCCCTGACATGTGGTTGTCAGGGAACAGTTATTTAACAAATGACTTCCCAGCCGTTGGATCGATGATCCAACGGCTGGGACAAAAGATTGCTTTTTTTTGTATCCGCGCTTAAAAACCGCGGACACTCTGCGTATCCGCGTTTTTTTCCGCGGACACATACCCTTTCCGCGGTAAATAACCGCGGACATTACAGTGAGTTTTAAAACGCGCAAACGAACGTATATATCAGTGACGGTTACATATTCAAACATAAACACAACACAAACTCTATATACACTCACCCTCTCGCACTCTCATCCTCTCACAACTGCCACCAAGCGATACTACAATCCAATCAAGCTTCAAACGAACGTATAAAGGTGCGTGTATATATATCCTCCCGTGTATATACATTGTTTTTTTTTCGAATTCTATGTATGTATTGCAATCGATAAATTTTATAGTTTTGATTGGATTGGGATGTTGTGATTGTATGTATGTAATCAATTATGTGTAATTGATTGTTGGTTAGTATTAATTTGATAAATGGATTGTTATGGATGATGTGTTATTCGTAGTATGCTAAGTGTTCGTGAAAATGCCTCAAAGGAAATTTTAGTTAGAATTGTTTGTTTTTAGTGCTAATTGTTGTTGGATATTGATAGTATGCTAAGTGTACTTGATAGTAAATTATTGTTGGTTTGTGGTTTATTGATTGTTGGATTGGAATTTGTTAAGTGTAATTGATAGTATTTTAAGTGTAATTCATGGTATTTGTTAAGTGTAATTGATGGTATGTTAAGTTTATAGATTGTAAATTGTGAATTCATGGTATGCTTCGGTTAGTATGCTAAGTTTATTGATTGTTGGATTGGTATTTGTGTTTCAGGATGGATGATATTTTGCCGGGTCCTGTTAGTGGAGCAGTTATCGTGGATAACTCATACCATGTGAGTTCAGATGTTTGGAATGGAGTCGAGCGTGGTCCTTTGGAGTGTATGTCTAGTAACCGGGCGTTAAGGCATTGGGTTCTTTCAGACGCGCAGAGGGAGATTTTGCATATGGTTGGATTTGGCGTGTTTGCCAACCCTAGGATTGTTCTTCAGAATGATACAAGGCTTGTTAGTGCATTAGTGGAGAGGTGGCGGCCCGAGACCAATACCTTTTTCATGAGGCAGGGGGAGATGACAGTCACTTTAGAGGATGTGGGCTACATACTAGGATTACCTGTTGTGGGGCGGCCACTAGTCGGAGATGGTATTGACGGTAACCAGTCATATTTCGAGAGGGCATGGTTTGAGGAGTTGACTGAGCAGCAGGTGAAGGATGGCTTTACTAGAGGAGGGGTGAGGCTTACTTGGTTGTTTGAGACCTATGGGAGTGCTGATCCAGGTCCTGATCCGAGGCGTATTGCTATTCACACACAGGCCTATATGTTCTTCGTGGTAGGCTCTATCCTATTTCCTACTAGTAGTAGGAATGTTGTCCATCCACGCTATATCAGGCATCTTCGCAACCTGAGCTATGTGCGTACATGGTCGTGGGGATCAGCAGTCCTTTCATATCTGTACAGGGGTCTGACTACAGCTGCACAGAAGGGGTCAAAGAAGATATCCTGCTGCGTCTGGTTGTTGATGTTGTGGAGTTACGAGAGGTTTGATATCGGGAGACCGATCCCGGATCCTAGCAGGGATAGTTACCCGGCAGCTGAGTTTTGGGCCAGGCCTGATGAGATTGAGGAGGAGCCGGTAGAGGAGGAAGTTGTTGAGGTCCAGGGTAAGGGGAAAAAGGGGAAGACGGGGAAGGAGACGGAGAAGAAGGGGAAGAAGGGGAAGGAGACGGGGATGGGGAAGGAGGAGTTGAAGGGGAAGGGGAGTAAGGGGAAGGGGAGTAAGGGTAAGACGGGGAAGGGTCACGAGGAGGGAGAGGGGAAGGGGAAGGGGAAGGGGAAGGGGAAGGGGAAGGGGAAGGGAAAGGGAAAGGAGGATGATATTTTGGATGAGACCGTGGAGGAGGATACCGAAGAGGGTTGGATTGTGGGCGGCAAGAGGAAACGTGGGAGGCGGGATAGTTCAGCGGCTCCTCATCATAGCTTGCCACATTACAGAGGCGAGTTTGATGGAGTTGCTGGCGATATTGTTAGTTGGATGCCCTATGCTCATTTTCATGAGATAGAGGAGGATTCAGATGGGGATCATGATATTTCTGCTGAGGATTGGGAGGCACATTTTGCTGGCCTAGCTAGGGTACCATTGCTCTGTTATGATATTGTGGAGTACCAGCATCCCGAGCGAGTGTTGAGACAGTTTGGACTGCCACAGGGCATCCCACCACCCCCAGTTTCGATGACAGAGTACAGGCAGCCTAAGCTGCCCTGGAATCCCATTGATTGGCGTGCTATATGGTTTGCGGAGATTGGTGAGTGGTCCCGTTTCGTGGAGCATCCTGAGGTTGTAGTTGCTCACCGTTCTCACTTAGTGGATGACACCGGATACATGCATTGGTACACGGAGATTTCTCGATTGCGAGTCGGGAAGCCAGAGCCAGTGCCGCAGCCTAAGTACTCTACTCGGGAGTTGTTTGACAACTTCCAGGCCTATCAGCTTGTAAGTTTATCTCCCATGTCATTTCTATTCAAGTTTATCTCCCATTTCATTTGTATTCAAGTTTGTCACTTTTTTGATTGCATTTCATAAAACTATATGCAGATCCAGAAGGGTCTGGAATGCCTGCAGAGGATGGACTCTACCATACCGCCAGAGTATCATGACGAGTTCAGCAGGATTGCTCCTATATTTATTGAGCCGTACTGCCGATTCATGCAGACGGTTAGAGGCCCGGCATATACGCCCCCGGCGTTGGAGCATGTCCATCTCTCTCCTTCTGCCAAGAGGCCGTTAGTTGCAGACAGCTTTTCACACGATGTCGTTGATATGACTCAGCCGTCTCAACATATCTCTGCAGACCTTACAGAGCCTTCTTCTTCGAGGCCCCAGAAGATGACTGTTCGCCGCCCCGCGGAACAGAAATGGCTGATTAGCAAAAGGTTGACACAGGAGAAGATGGATACTATCCGGAGAGACTGGGGATGGGGGAGGGGTATGACAGTGGGTATCGAGGGTGGTATAAGACATGATCTTATGTTCACGCTTGCCCCTATCTCAATGCAGAGTCTGGCCCCCGGTGCATGGTTGGATGATCGGATCATCTACACATACATGGTACAATTTCTGTTCATGTTGTCTCTGTATTTGTCTTTGTACAATTCTGTCCAATGTTGTACGTTCATTTATATTTGTATTTGTATAATTCTGTTTAATTATGTATATATGATAATTTGATGCAGTGGCTGTTACGTGATCGGGAGGAAGCAATTGCTGCAGAGGGCATCCACCCCAGGGAGCCTACGTACTACTTCATGGATCCCTTCTTCATCCCGTTGGCCATGGAATTGGACTACAAAAATTTGACAGAGAGGGTGAAGCATTTTTACGTGAAGTGGGGAAGCTGTGGGGTTGGTCCACCAATCAACCTGGTGGACTACATATTTGTTCCCGCAAATGTCAATGACAATCACTGGATTCTCATGGTATTTGCTGTGAAGAAGTGGGCTATCATGGTTCTCGATCCTTTCAATGATAAGGCTGAATATCCAGAACAAGAAGAAGCAATGGTACTAAATCCTTCACTCCTCTTCTACTAATATACATGATGGTTTTATTTAGATGTTTGTTTTCATGTTTTTTGTCGTTTGTAGGTCGGTGTACTTGGAGGGATGCTTCGCTTTCTTGCCAAGGGTCAAAAGTTCCCGAAAGAGGACCCTCTAGTTCATGTTTGGGATGAGATGCCGAAGCAGCAAAATCATTTTGATTGCGGGGTCTTCGTCTGCAAGTACATGGACTACACCTTGCAAGGTTATGACCTCTCCACCTTGACGTGGGATACTTCGGATGTTGACCTATTCCGCTATAGGATTGCCAAAGAGCTTCAGAAAGGGAGAGCGAGGAGAATCCCTAGTCATCTTATGCGGCAAAGGCTAGCAGGAGCAAAGGAATAGGACATTTTCGTAGTTTATGACATTTTCGTAGTCTCGTAGTTTATGACATTTTCGTAGTTTATGACATTTACGTTATATTTATTCAAGTTGAACGATGTAGTTTACTTTATTTCAATCTGAATATATCTTGGTTGTTGATTATATCGGTCGTTTATCGACCGTGTCCACCCCCCGACCCCCTTCATTCAATTTTTGTTTATGTGTTTCTCGTTTGAGTTTCCCCCGCCCCTTTATTGCATATTGTTAGGAATGTCAACCTCTATCTTGTGATTAAATTTGAGAATTTTTTGAGTATGGTCATTTTTTGGATGTTTCAGAATTTTTTACGTTTTGGGGTATATTTCAAGGCTTCGCAAAATTTGGTGATTTTTTTTTTTGGGAGATTGTTGTTGGAATGCTTTGTATTCAGGTTTTTATGTAGTAATAATTGTTTGACACTGTTGAAAACAGGTGGGAATGTGCAGAAACAGACTGCACATTTCACCTGTCCCCACTGCATTATCCGCGGTAAATAACCGCGGATACACTGGAGTGTCCGCGGTTATTTACCGCGGATAATGCAGTGGGATTTTTTTTTTTTTTCCTTTCCTTTTATTGTCTTACATGCTCATATATACTCTTCTAGGACCCCTTAACCACATTATGACTTTTAAAAGTTCATACAATAAGTTTTCATTACTTATTTGCGTTTGTTTAGAAAATGTGCCGGTAGTCCAACGCCGTTTCACAAAATGTGCCGGTAGTTCAGCCACACACCTCTTCGTCAAGACGGCAATAATGTGACGGCATGGTATGCCAACATTGTCATACATTCTACAAATGCATGAACCCCATAATGACGCCTTGTTGAATGATACAAGATACGTGTTTCTCTGAGAAGCATGCATCAACGGTCTATAACATTTGTAGAACGTGTCTTGAACATCTTCCAAGGACCGATCTCTATCTTTCTCCACAAAGTACTTAGATGATTCAACCAATTGTTCCTGAAATCTTCGAAACATTTCTTTCGTATAAATGGAAGCTGCGTGGTGCTCCAGAGCGGTTTTCATTTGCATGCAACGACTTCTATGAAACGTCACATAATCCTCGTCTTTCTCACGCATGAATTGCCTCTCCAAAGCTTTTTGTGCACCCTCTACAAAATCTTTCAAACCGGTGCAAGAACCAACATAGGCATCGAAATATGCATTCATTCCTTCACTTCTTGATGTGGTCTTTTGACCCGCAGAAAAAGTGTTTCTTGTGTAAGCCTCGACCCACTTATGCTTCAAAGCATATAACCCTTGAAGCCATGTGTTGCCTTCCAAATTGTACTTCAAAACCAAAGCATTCCAACGATCTTCAAACACATCTTCAGTCAAAGAGTGATATATGCAATTGTTGAAATCAAATTTAAACCCTTCCTTCGAATAATATGTTGCAAGTTTCTCGGGGAATTTGTTGCTAATGTGCCATGAGCATAACAAATGTGATGTGTTCGGAAGTTGTGATTCAATAGCCGCGGCCATAGCTTGATCTTGATCGGTTATGATAGCCAAGGGTTCTTTGCCTTCCATTGCTTCTAGCCAAGTACTCAAAACCCACTCAAAAGTTGTCTTCAATTCATCCCGAACGAGTGCAAAACCAAAAAGTATTGATTGATAGTGATGGTTGACTCCGGTGAAAGGCACAAACGGCATAGCATACCTATTAGTTCGATATGTGGTGTCGAACGCAACCACATCACCGAAGTTTTTGTACGCCATCAAAGAGCGGGGATCAACCCATACAAGACACTTCAACCTTTGTTCGTCATCGAGGAGAGTCTTGATGAAAAACTTACCGCCGCTCTCTTCTTGCATACGGTACAACAAATCCAAACCGGCTTGAGCATCATTAACTCCCATGTTGTCCTTCCTAAAATCACGTACGACATTTCTTAAATTTTGGCTGTTAAAACCTACTTGTTCCGCTCCTCCGTGCATTTTACCAAATATATTCATTTGTTGTCTTGGTTGGACACCCGAAACATGTAAGCTCTTGATCAAATTTTTTTGTGCCGCGCTAACACGTTTCTCCCGCCTTATCAAACTCATCTTAGAAGGCGTAACAACTTGGTGATTGTGTTCTAATTCCAAACCGGTTATCTCCCAATGACTTGTTTTTTTCTTATTAACCAAGTACATTCTAACTTTGCATCCACTCCTAGGAAGCACATCTCTACGCCGTTTGCCCTTAACACTACCAAGACTACCAATCAAAATTTCATCGTCATCAACGGGGTTTTTCCCACGAGTTTCTCCCGCTAAATTACAAACATACAATCGACCATATATGGATTTATCTTTGGCACGCTTCTGTGTGTTTTGTATCTTAATTGCAAAACCATTCTTTAAAGCATACGCCCTAAACATATTCTCCCCGGCTTGTAAATTAGGAAATTGTTGATTCAAGTGGGGAATAATAATAGGGTCATCTCCATCAACATTATCCTCACCATGATCATGCAAATTACCACTACTTTCATGCATACTACCTATATCATCATACATTTTATCACTTTCATCAAATTCTTCACTAACTAACTCCTCATCATCACTATCAACAACTTCAACATACTTAATATTGTCTCTATCATGACCACATTCAACCTTATCATCATGTACATCAACATTCTTGGTTTTTTTCAAACTTTTTCTACCTTCAAATCTTGCAAACATTTTATCCATTATTGTACAAACAAAATCAACAAAACACTACTACAAATTAAGCTTACCCAAGACAAAGATGGAAGATGGATCAGATTCTTGCCAAAGATCAACAAAATCACCACTGCACTTTCCAAAACAAGATGAACACAAGTGAAGTTGATCACCTAGGTTATAAAGTGTGCGTCGAAAACAATCTGGAATGTCCGCGGTTTTTTACCGCGGAAAGGGTATGTCTCCGCGTCGAAAACAATCTGGAATGTCCGCGGTTTTTTACCGCGGAAAGGGTATGTCTCCGCGGAAAAAAGCGCGGATAGACACAGTGTCCGCGGTTTTTAAGCGCGGATAGGAAAAAATGTTTTCTTTTGTCCCAGCCGTTGGATCGTCCATCCAACGGCTGGGGAGTTGGTTGTTAAATAATCGTTCCCTGACAACCATATGTCAGGGAACAGGACCCTTCATATTAATATAAAGTTTAATTTAGTCAATATTCTTCGCAAAATTATGATAAAGACGAAGAAGACGGTGTTAACACTAACATGACAAACAAAAACTCAACTAGAATGAAATCAGCGCTACTCTTAAAATAATTGTTTATGTTACAATATATAATAAAATTATCCAAATACAAGATATTATCAAAAAGACGTTGATAACAAATAAATCTTGAATTGAAGTTATTCGGACTTCTACATTAACTTGTCGAACAACTATTGAAATCAACTGCATCACTCTATTAGACCCACAAAAATTCCGACCAGCATTATATATAACAATCAATATACTTATATAGAGGAGAAGCGAGGGGCGTGTAGGTGGCGTGTCTCAGATAGCTCCGTTCTAATTTTCTAATTTTCTAAATTTTTTGGATGAAACTTATATAAAGAGAAAGCGAGGGGCGTGTAGGTGGCGCCTCTCAGATAGCTCCGTTCTAATTTTCTAATTTTCTAGATTTTTTGGATGAAAACTATCAAAAATAAAAAAAAACTAAATTTTTTTGTTTCAGATTAATTGATATGGTATATATCTTGACATAAATTAATCTGAATCTGTTTCAAATTATTTATTGAATATAGTAGCTTGCAAGTTTTTTTAATCTGATTCTGTTTCAGATTATTTAATTATAAAAAAGAGTAGCACACAAGTCTCTCTGCACCTATAAATACTCCTAGAGGTTGTAGGGTTTTAGGATTGTCAAAGACAACCTAATCTCTCTCTCTCTATACCACAACTCCACTCGGTTTGTCTATTTATCTTCTGTATTTAATACAATAATGAGTTACAATATGATAGATGTTTTGAATGACGATAGAGATGATTGATTGATAAGAGTAGGAGTTTTGTCGGATGTGGGAGTTCACAAATCCAAACAGATGATTGATTGACAAGAGTAAGAGTTTGTTGGATGTGGGAGTTGACAAATCCAAACAAGGAAAGGTCAGTAGATTAACTGTTAGTGATATATGTTTATTGGTTATTCTTTTGTAATATATGTTTTGTTCATCGGACGTATTTGTTGTTGTTTGCAAGCTTACTGTCTTTTTTATCGAGCGATCAATGTATATGGCTAGATGACATCAACAAGTTCTGTTAAAGTGCCGTATGCTTTTTATATGCAAGAGTGGTGTATATGTCTAAGAAGTAGTGTTTGAAAAAGTTAATTACAATGTTAGTCAAGAACATGATTACTTTTAAAAAAAATACAACTAAAATTAAGATTCGTCGTGCTTTAATTCGTTAATTACATGTAGAAATTTATTATTATTTTTTCACTCATGAATTATGGTCCAATTTTACAACTTTAACTATTAATATTGGTATTGCATCGAGATGTTTATAATATAAAATTTATTTTATGCTACAAATATTAATTTTGAATCATTAATATAATTTTTATAAGTGGCTGCAAATTTATTTTCTACAAATATTTTTGAATCATTAATATAATTTTTTATAGGCCGCCGCAACGCGCGGCTTCTCAACTAATTAAATATAAAGCACATTATACTTGATCAATGCAATAAATATAATAATAAATGAAAATTTTCTACAAATGTTAGTTTTTTTTAATATGTATAATCAATATACTTATATAAAGGAGAAGCAAAGGGCGTGTAGGTGGCGCCTCTCACATCGCTCCATTCTATTTTCTAATTTTCTGGAATTTTCGGATGAAAGATTTCAAAAATTAGAACTACCTTTTTTTAGTTTCGGATATATTAGAAGCAAGTTTCAGAATCTGATTTTGTTTCAGATTATTTATGGAATATAGTAGCCTGAAAGTTTTAATATGATTTTGTTTCTATACAAAGGAGAAGCCAGGTGCGTGTAGGTGGCGCCTCTCACATCGCTCCGTTCTATTTTTCCAATTTTCTAATTTTCTGGAATTTTCGGATGAAAAATATCGTGTAGCCTCTCACATCGCTCAATTCTATTTTTCTAATTTTATGGAATTTTTGGATGAAAAATATCAAAAATTAGAACTACCTTTTTTAGTTTCGGATATATTAGAAGCAAGTTTCAGAATCCGATTTTGTTTCAGATTATTTATGGAATATAGTAACTTAAAAGTTTTAATCTGATTTTGTTTCTATATAAAGGAGAAGCGAGGGGCGTGTAGGTGGCGCCTCTCACATCTCTCCATTCTATTTTTCTAATTTTCTAATTTTCTAGAATTTTCGGATGAAAAATATCAAAAATTAGAACTACCTTTTTTAGTTTTAGATATATTAGAAGCAAGTTTCAGAATCTGATTTTGTTTCAGATTATTTATGGAATATAGCAGCTTGAAAGTTTTAATCTGATTTTGTTTCAGATTATTTAATAATGGGAAATAGTAGCACACAAGTCTCTCTGCACCTATAAATATCCATATAGGTTGTAGGGTTTTGGATCATCTAAACACAACATACTCCCTCTCAATACCACAACCCTACCTCTGGTGAAAGTTCTCTTGCTCGATTTCTAACTCGGTGGTGCCGTTCTTCTGCAACGATAAGTGAAGGCTGTTTATATGGTATTAAAAAAAATAAAGGTTGTTGCAAGTAAAGGTAGTTATTGACCGCTATGTGGGAGTCGACAAATACAAACACGAAGAAGAATATAATCTTGACATGATATTGATGGATGATATTAATAAATTAACTATTAGTGATGCATGTTTGTTGCTAATTTTTTTATAATATTTGTTTTGTTCATCGCATATGTTTGTGGTTAATTTTTATATGATTTACTTTGTACACAGGAAAAAATTATTCATGCAATATCTGTTTGCTCTGTTTAAGCAACTTTTAAGTGAAGATTGTTCATATAGTATTAAAAAATAAAGATTGTTACAAGTAAGGGTAATTATATAGGGGCCGTTTGGGTGAGCTTAAAATAAGTGTTTCTTGCTTAAAATGAAAAAGTGAAGTAGAAGTTAGAAGCAAGTTAAGACTTATAAGTGATTAAAGTGTTTGGGAAAGAAGTAGAAGTCCTGAAATAAAAGTTAGCATTCTTAACTTTTTATGAGTGCTTCTTGACTTTTTACACAAACGGTATGAATAAGTGCTTATAACTTATAAACCAGAAGTTGGGCTTTTAAGCTCTAAATAAACACCACCATAGACCACTATCTCACGGATTTACGTTACATATTTTTGTGCACAATAAATCCAAAAAAATTGGAGGAAGGTGACAACGTAAGAACATGATTACTTTTTAAAATAAAACACAAATAAAATTAAGATTCGTCGTGCTTTAAATTGTTAATGATGTGTAGAAATTTATTTTCATTTTTTCAACATGAATTATAGTCCAATTTTGCAATTTTATATATTAGTATTGGTATTACATTAAGATATTTATAATATAAAATTTATTTTATCGTACAAATATTAATTTTTAATCATTAATATACTTTTTATATACATTCATAAAATTATTGCATTCTACAAATATCAATATTGAATCATTAATATAATTTTTATAGGCCGCCGCAACGCGTGGCTTCTCAACTAGTTACCTATTATTGTACAAAATAATTATGGTTAAAAATTTAAATTTTATCAAAAATTAATGACCCCACAAGCGAACTTATATGTGTTAGTGTTAAATGTTAAATAATTTTATTTTATCATTTTAGAAATCATCAAACAACATTAAACATAATGATTTTAATAAAATAAATCATATTATTATGAAATAAATTCATATCATGACATGTATTTGCGAATAATTTTTTTAATAAAAACCAGAATTTGATATAGGATCAAGTCTTACCATATAAAAAAATTATATCTGAACAATAATAATTTAAATAAGTTTATTAAAAAGATAATAATATAATCAAATAAAAAATTATATTTCAATAAATAATAAATTTTAAAATTTTATTAGACAACCACGGGGTCATGAGCTGGTTAACAAGTAAAACCAAGATTGAAGAGATTTCAGACAGTTCTCGAAAGATATCAACTCCCCCGCAGTAAGCATATAATTTAGGGGTGAACATAAACCCGTTCAACCCGCTAACCCAACCCAAACCAACTTTTTTTTGGGCCAATTAACCCGACCCGTTCAAAACCGAAAAATAAATGGGTTAATTTTTAAAAAACCCGATAAAGTTGGGTTGGGTCAGAGTTTTACAGATTTTAACCCTAACTAACCCAACCCAACCCGATTATATATATACGTGTGTGTATAATATTTACATATCTATCTTACATTCTTAAGTTTATCTCGATCAATCTTTAACCTAAATTTGATTTATCTAGGGTGTGTCTATACATTTACAATAATAATATGAATAATTGGGTTGGGTAAGGTTGGGTTATATAAATTTTTTCCGGTTAATGGGTTAAGTTTTTATTAACCTGCACTAATTGGGTTGGGTCGTTTTTTTCTAAAAACCCGCCCAACCCAACCCATGTTCACCCCTAATATAATTCCTGCCGTCTACGAAAATTTTTTGGAAAAAATTAATATATTTTTGGGTTCAAAAGGCAATGAATACTTGTACCATGGATATTATGCACTTGCTTTACCAAGGTAAAATTTAACAAAGAGAGCTCCTCCAATTCGAAGGGAGAGAAATACCAAGTAAACAAACAAACAAAAAAAAAGATGACTTCAATTGTGCATTCCTAATATTATAACTTCATTGGATATCCTAATATCACAAGGACAAGGAAGATGGCTGGTTTTACGATTAAGGAGTCTTAAGGAGTGACCTGTACTATCATGCACAACATGTACCAACTAGTTTCAATGTGACCTGTTAGGGTTGGAAGACGATGAAGACTTGGCTTTTGCAAAATTAACCAGATCTTTGAAAAGTGCATCTTCGGATCCCTCATGCTTCTTTGGAGTGGTTGAATTGATGGAAAGATTATTTGCTTGCTCAACTAAGCTGTCATAGGAGGAACCAGATCCACTACTTGAACGAGAATCGCCAATATGTTGCTGCTTAAGGGACTGTCGTCTCTGGCTATGCTTGGATGGCGGGGGTGGAATAAACACGGGAGTGTCCCAAGGAGCTGGAGGCAGTGGGTAATTATCTTTGGTTGTTGGAGCTGGTTCATCATATGCCGGCTGCTTCTCCGAGAACATGGAAGCAGTGGGGTTGATAAAATCATCTGATGTTGCTTCATTAGAGGGTATCCTAGAGTTTGTACTTTTCCCATTCACAGATTCAGGTAAAGGAGATCCATATGCTTTAGAAGTTCGCGGGGGAAGGTTTAAATCACTACTTAAATTATCAATTGTAGCGAATAAATATTCAATCGTCCCATATGGTGGAATCTTCGGTTTCCTTGATGGCGGTGGCGGAGGATTTGGGCTTCCACCTATAGGTTCCATTTGATCACTTGACGCTCTTTGTCCTTGTCCCTGCAAAGTATTCCTCCTTAATGATGGAGGAGGGATTGGCATTACATGCTCAGGTGACATTTTATTACTTGCAGTTTGTTGTCCATGATCACTTTGTGCTCTTTGTCCTTGTCCCTGCAAAGTATTCCTCCTTGATGATGGAGGAGGAGGTATCGGCATTACAAGCTCAGGTGACATCTTATCACTTGTAGTTGTTTGTCCATGAGCACTTTGTGCTTTTGGTCCTTGTCCCCGCAAAGCATTCCCCCTTGATGATGGAGGAGGAATTGGCATTACACGCTCAGGCGACATCTTATCACTTGCAGTTGTTTGTCCATGAGCACTTTGTGCTTTTGGTCCTTGTCCCTGCAGAGCATTCCCCCTTGATGATGGAGGAGGAATTGGCATTACACGCTCAGGCGACATCTTATCACTTGCAGTTTTTTGTAAATAATCACTTTCCGCTCTTTGTCCTTGTCCCTGCGAAGCACTCCTCCTTGATGATGATGGAGGAGGAAGGATTGGAATTACATGCTCAGGTGCCATCTTATCACTTGTTTGTCCTGGATCACTTTGCACTCGCTGTCCTTGTCCCGGCAAAGTATTCCTCCTTGATGATGGAGGAGAGTTTGGCATTACACGCTCAGATGCTATCTTATCACTTCCAGTTTTTGGTCCTTGATCACTCTGCACTCTTTGTCTTTGACCCTGCAAAGTATTTTTCCTTGATGATGAAGGAAGGATTGGCATAACACGCTCACGCACCGTTTTACGTCTTGCAGCTTTTTGTCCTTGATTATCTCTAGACCTATGAGAACAAGAATTGAATATATAAGCAGGGTAAGCACACACACAGAGATGTAGTGAACAGATGACACATGACTGACACCCACAAGTTTAAGAAATTCAGGATACAGTACATGAAACACACGAACACATATATTTATGGATTATTTCATGATGTTGTGGATGTATGATATATTAAGCGGAGAGCTATCAACAGGATTGCCACATTTCCCTTTGTTACTTTTTCTTCTATATACTTTTCAGCATATTATTCCTTGTACTCTGTGCATACTATCAAGCACAGATAGTCTGAAGCACAAATAATCTACCAAAGTTAAAATGAAAAAACATAATAAATTATAATTAAATAGCCCTAATATTGGAGATTTCCCAAATCCTGAGCCTCCCCAATTTGTTTTCCCCCCCCCCCCCCCCCCCCGGCCCAAAAAAAGAACTTCAAAATTATAATTCATCTAATTCGTAAGTCCAATGCAGACATCCTGATTACAATTGACTAATCACATCTATCATTTCATTACTAATCTTAACTTGAAAGTGAAAACGAGTATAAGGATACTAAACATATAATTATGAAGTAAATAAGTAAATTAAATCACCTGCGAGCTAGTTCAGAAAAATCATCTTCCAACTCATCCTCATCCTCATGATTCACATTTACTAGAGGGACACTTGGACTCGGCATTGCTGCAACTTTTGGAACACAGACTCCTTTGGAAATGTCAGCATAATGTGAAAGAACACGTTGTAATGTATCATTTAGAGACAAACCCTTCATCAAAAGCTCTTCATCTCTAGAAGTCAAATAAAATTTCAGGAGCTTAATAAAGTACTAACAAATAAATAAATAATCATAAGATATTTAAGACCATTTACTTACGACGCATTGTCTACAAGAACTATAACACGCTTTTGGTAAGCACGACATTGTTCAACCAAGTCAATGATCACTTCTTCTTTAACACCCTGCCAGATAGTACATAATGCAAAAACATTTAACGCTGGTACAACAACTAATATGACAGAGACATAGATCATAATTTTATATACCTCATTATATTGAGGATCCAAGAAATTAAGCATTTCCATTAGCACGTTTGCTACTCCATTAGCATTTTGAATTTCTTCCAAGCTGCATTGGGTTTATGCATATACACACGCTTCTGTTAAACATGACCATGGGTCTAAAATGGTAAACGGAAGCCTTGAGAAATATAATGATCTACTTGAGAAATATATAAACAGAATAGTTTTCTAAATAGACATTTTAAGTTTGTGCTTTTCAAAATCACGTTGAAAGTGTCAATTTTTTTTTTCTCTGGTTACTTAGTATATACCAAATGGTACAGTGTGGTTTATATTTACATGCATGATGAGGGACAAAGAAGAAAAACGTTTTAAACTAATAGCATTATACGATCCACATGGTTAAAAACAGATATCTTTCTCTTTTATCACCCCAACAACCATTGTTGTCACGTCGACCGACTAGTCGCGACTAGTCGACTAGTCAGGTTGAGAAAATCGGCTGGAGAGGTCGACTTGCGGTTGTCGACTAGTCGGTCGACTTATCGACTAGTTGGTCGACTAGTCGGTCGACAAGTGCAAAATTCAATAAAAAATTATAAATGAAAAAAAAAATAAATTCTATGAACCTGCTCAAAATCAGCAATAATCAACATGTTAATCTGAGTTCATAGATCTTTGTGTGTGTATGTGTTTATGTATGCATAAGTTGATTAAGTTGAATATACATGTAGTATAACCTGTTTATATATTGGTACAGTTAATGTGTGTAGTGTGTTAATGTGTGTACATGAAAGGGGAAAAAAAGATGTGTTTGTAACTAACATATCTATTTTGTGATTGATATACATATGATACACATATAATATATACACATATAATATATACATATATATATTTTTAATTAATTATTAATTAACTTTTTGACTAGTCGATAAGCTGGACCTCTATCGACTCGACTTATCGACGTGACAACCATGCCAAGAACTATGGGCTTAGATCTCATAAGTTACAACGTTACAACTATTTGAACAAGGAGGTTGAAACTTGTATTCAATAAATTTTCAACACTCAACCATGTTCAGATCAAAAAAGTTTGTGATATAAATGAAGGAGCTCATGTGTGCCAAATGTTATTTGAAAACTAAATTTTCCCTATTAATCACCCCAAGAACTATGGCCTTCGACTCTGTAAGTTATAACTAATTGATCAACTAAGTTGGAAGGCACCTCATTCAGTGAACTCTTGACAATCAACGTAATTTAAGTGAAAGAGCTTTTATGTGCTATATATACAAGTCATCTGAAAACTAGACTGCATCATATCTTTCATGTATCTGCAAGAATCTAATATACATGGAATAGTATAGAGAATTAAATTGTAACAGGATACAAAATTGTAATATTACTTGAGTCCGGAGGGGTCCGATTGAAGGGAAGCCTGAAAAGCAGCAGCTTCCTCATATGTCGAAGCAGAGTCAGTACTTGGTGGCTGCACTACCAGCTGGGTCTGTGATGGTGTAAACAAGGCTACACTGTTCTCCTCATGGGGTGGAAAATCTACACCAACAGACTGCCAATAAAAAAATTAAATAACAACCTTTAATGATGCTAGAAAATAATTAAATGTCTCTAATAATAATAAAAAGACAGCAACTTAAAGAAATTTGACTAACATATAATAACATATATTTACAGTATATATTCCTAATGTGATAGTTTATAATACTGCAAGCAAGAGTGAAACAAGATACTTAAGAAATATCTCCCTTCCCTCTAGCCAATTTCAACATTAAACATCTTATGTTACATGCTTTAATTATAACCCAGACTGAGTACTCACTAGTTGCAGCAGGGTCCTTTCAGTTTCAAGATATAGGATTTAGAAGAACAAAAACAGAAAGAAAAAAGAAATAATCAGATAACCAAACTCAGTAAACTTTCAAATGGCATTTAGAGAGAACGTTCTCGTGGAAATGAACTTTAGGATCAAATCGAGGTTTTACAATAAAAACATGGAGAAAGGCAACAACTCAAACCCCCAATTCTTCAGATAACCTTCTTGAAAGCCCAACCCATCTCTAAGGAAATATATATTTATGTATGTATCTATGTATGTATGTATGCATGCAATTGGCAACATTAAGGCACAAGACACACAAACATCGATAGAGAAAACACCTTGTAGACTCTTGCAAATATACAGGAAGTTGACTAAATTAAATTAGATATAGATTGACAACCACCTGTAGTTCATAGTAAGTGGCATAGTACTGAGGATACGGTCCTCCAGATCCTCCAAGAGCTTCTTGCCAAGTATCAATTAAAACTAATATTTTCTCCCGCACATTCAAATCTTGCTGCAAGAAAAATGTTGAACTGAGCAAGGCTACCCTTGTCTATCTGAAATAAAAGAGGAAACTGATTTTAACTCAGACAAAATGCAGTAACCTTCTTCTTCACAATTTTGACCATTTCACGCAATATATCTCCATCAACAATATGCTGAAAGATATCTTCTCCGCAATTTTTTGTGAGAGTTTCTAGTACCTGAATCAGAAACCCGTCATGAATATACAGACTGTACCACCAGGTTCAATCGTTCGATTAATGAAAACAACATATTACTGCACAGTCACCATAGTGCTTGTGAGAGTTTTCCTACAGATACTAAATGATTATACAACAATCAGTATAATTATCTATTTAGATAGATTGTTTTGAGACTGGAGGCAGCAGATCTGCCACCAGTCTAGAGCTCACAAATTCAAAATTAAATATCATCTATTTAGGTCTACTTGCTAGGCAGACCAAAAAAAAAGATTTATAACACTTTTCTACTGAGAACTCGTATTTTTTATTTTTAGGACGGGAAGATTCAAGTGGGGCCCATCAAATTTGTATCCTGATATAGTCCTAACCTATAAACACTCTCCTGAATATAACACTGCCAAACTTCAACCTCTTAGTCACAGTAGATATTCATATTAGATATTCAAAATAAGCAAACTCGATATAAGTATCTCTGTCTGAAATTCCCGAAAACTGTAGTTCACAACACCTAACCTTTACAATGAGACCACTAAACCATCTTATAACATTGCTTCACTGCAGCAAAATTTATTTTTCAGCACATTATAGAACATAACGATAATCTGGTCGTAGCAACATTCAATTTCTAAACATTAATTTATAAAATGAAGTGATTACTAACAAAAAGAGCAAGGAGCTGTCTTTTTGGATTTTTACTCCCTAGCCGCTTCTTGAGTATCCTTATAGCATTTCTTGCTTGCCTGAAAGTCCAATCCAGTGTAAGGATGTTTACACTATAAACAAAAAAATACTTTCAAAATTTAATGTAGAAAGCAATATGATTCCTTATGCAGGTAAAACTGAAGGTAGCATAGAAAACTGAAATAAGTGTAAGAGCATGGAGCCATGGAGTGGCTATATATATTAGTGATATATGAATTCCTTTCAAATAACATATGGCATTGAACACCTGATTTTGACAAGGAATGCGTATGCTGAGTGTGTGCGCACTAGTTTTACTTATGGATATGTAAATAAAGTTATGTGTGTGCATCAGTGCCACACAATTAACCAAACAAAATATGGCATCAGAATATCAGATTAAGGATTTCATCACATATATCAGTGTTGACAGCAGACAATTGCTTCAATACATGTACATCAATATATATAACAGGAAGCATATCTAAGCTGCCGAGAAAGTAGTAAAGTACATCACATGACAAATAACTATTTTTGCAGTATATCAGTCTGTATCCAAGAGCAAAATAAGTTCACGATGAAGGCATCTATCATATTATTGCTCCTACAGTACAAATGTGATGAATGACCACCATCAAGTGCTTATATTATTATCGATGGAGCTAACATTCTGCAGCACTGCACAATCGCAGTGTCAAACTAATTCCACATGGCATGTCAGATGTGAGTACAGTATTGAAAACCTGTTTCTCCATAGAATTGACTCTTGGCTGTTATGATTCAACAACAATTAACTTGAGCTTTTCAGATAAATGGTCCTTGAATTTTAGAATTTTTTTTGGGGGGGGGGGGGTTCTATTGTTGGGGTAGATATTCAGTGTTTATATCTAATAATGTTAAGGGGAAACTCGTAATTCAGTGGTGCATCAACAAAGACAAAGTTGCATAGTTACATGAGTATCAATTAAACACGAGCAAAACGCAAAAAATCCAGAAGCAGCGAAAAAAGATCATACCCCGGATCCGTGTTGATAATATCACATATCTCAATATTCATTGCCCAATCTGGACCACTCAGTTTGTCACTGGTTGCCCTCTCAGCACAAACTGCTGCAGACATCCTGCCCCAAAACCTATGATCACCCCCAAACAGAAACCCAATTACATGAATCAATAACCCATACCACTGGAATCAAATCAAAACAATCCCATAAGTTTATTAATCCTCCTCAAAACAATTAAAACATCAAAATCAAAACTAGACAACACCAAGAGTCGTATCAAAAAATTGAGTGGTGAAAAGAGCATTAGATTTGTACAATCAAACATAAAATCAGAAAAACTACAATAATTTCAATGACCCAATGTAGTAGCATATAGTTCGACTAAAGCAGCAGAATTGAAGATAATCTTACCAAAAAAAAAGAAAAAAACTTAACTGATTTACAGAATTGTGGAAAGTACAACAGATACAATGTGATAAGGATGTTTAGAGATAAAAATAAGGAAAGTTACTAACTGGGTATGGCAGAAATTGTGGACTAGTGGGAGAACTGAAAAGACGTGTATGAATGTAATAACGTGGGTATATTTGTAGGAGTTACTACCACCTTATTTTTCACCTTTCTTAGGTGGAATTGTGTGCGCTTGTGTTGGGTTTGTTGCACTTTCGCGTCAGCTTTTTGGATTTTCCCACTTGTAGTAGTATAATTTTTTATTTGGAAAAATAGATTTTTTTGCCACTCAACTTGTAGTATTTTTAGAAACTTACCACCCAACTAATTTTTTTATTCTTTTAGTCACTTATGTTAGGTTTGTTATTATTTTTTGCCACCAACTTAGGTTTGGATTTGATTACCAGCATTATAATAATTTTTTGTCACTAAACTTATTGCGTTTTTAGAAACTAACCACTGAACTATAATTTTTTTATTTTACTCACTAGTGTTAGATTTAGCTCTTTTTTTTGTCACTGAAGTTAGATTCAGATTTGATTATTAGCATTACATTTTATGTGTATCATTATTAAAATATAGTGGTAGTCGGTAATATTTTGATGATTTGATATATGTTTGTATTTTTATATGTAGTACTTTTTATGTCTTCAAGGTCGCTTACCTTGGATGATAAGAATTTTACACGCATTATAAGGCCTTTAAAAGATGTAGTTTCATATATAATTTTACTTTTTATCTTCCGAATGAAAATTCAGCGTTTGAATTTTTACACACAAAAATAAGTTATGAAACTATGTTTTATAAGAATCTTAAATACATGCTAAGCACTAGAGAAAATTTGTAAACTAATGAGAGGGACGGAGGGAGTAATAATAATATAAAATGATGCATTATATATAGAGGACAATCATCGAAAATTAAGTTTTCCTCTCTATTTATTTATCTCGAAAATTGTAATAAAATAAAGTTATTAAAATTTTTGAAGATAAATTTAAGAAAGATCTTAGACTGAGCTAGTCCATTGAAAGTTTAATAGCGAAAGATGATGCGTTATATCACTCAATTACACTTTATCTTATGAGAGAGGGTGAATTGTTTGAAGTCATTGATTTCATATTCATGATTTATTGAATTTTTAGAATCTAATTACTATTATTCCTGATTTTAAGTTTTCATCGGCTCATTTTATATTACTATTGCTATATATAAGGATATAAACATACGACACATCATCAAAATATTAGATACTATCACTATGTATAAATGATGATACAAAAAATTATCATAATTCTAGTAATCAAATCCAAACCTAAGCTGGTGGCTAAAAACAAAACCAAACCTAACATTAGTGACTAAAAGAATAAAAAAATTAGTTGGGTGGTAAGTTTCTAAAAACACTATAAGTTGAGTGGCAAAAAAATCTATTTTCCCTTTTTATTTTTGTTTTGCTAAATCTCTCATGCTACGCTTAGTGCATCTTTATAAAGATCAACGATTTATTAAAAAATTTCTTTTTGATAAATTTTTAATTAATTTTAAAAAAATATTCTATCGATTACATTCTAAATTTTGACTAAAAATCTCATATTTAATAAAAAAAATTCTAAAAATTGATAGACAAATCGATTAGTTTCAGTTTCCCACCTCTACAATTAGGGCTAAGTATACGGCCGGTTCGGTTCAGAACCGAGTCGAAGACCGATTTGATATTTTTTTTCCGGATCAAACTGGACTGAAATTAAACTATGAAACAAACTGGAACCAAACCAAAATAATTCGGCTTGGTAGTAGCTTGTCAAACACATGTATGTTACAAAACCTAAAAATCATCACAGCGAGACAGTGGTAGTAGCTTGTTCAGAAACAAAAAACCTCAAATAGAAATGAAGTCCTGATGGCTATTGTCCTGTTGGTGGGCGTGTTTGTTTTCTGGAAGCGGAAACTGCTTTTAATTTTTTTTTTTGACCCGTTTGTTTAAATAAGTAGAAACATTTTTAAGAAGCTGAAAATGTTAACTTCTACCTCAGAGTTTCTACTTTTTTTTCAAAGACTTTATAAACCTATTTACTTAATGGGTCCTGTTCCCTGACATGTGGTTGTCAGGGAACAATTATTTAACAACCAGTATCACAACCGTTGGATTGATGATCCAACGGCTGGGACAAAAGATAGGATTTTTTAGTGTCCGCGGTAAATAACCGCGGACACTCTGTCTTTCCGCGGTTTGTTACGCGGACAGAAGGGGTATCCGCGGTTATTTACCGCGGATACTCCAGTGTGTTTTTTTAGGTGTTTCCGCGCTTATTAACCGCGGACAATACAGACGGTTTTAAAGCGCTGGAACCAAACCTATATTATTAGTTACAGACTTGTTTCAAAACACATTCAACACAGACTTGTTTCAAAACACAATCACCATTATTCTCTCCCATATACGATCAAGAGATAGAGGAGGCGATCAAAGCAACACGTATTTGGTAATCTTCAAGAGCATATAGGTGCGTACTATAACTCCCGTTGCGTGTATTTTACTTGTGCGTATGTATAGCCTCATGCGCGTAGTTGATCATTGATAATTGTTAACATTGAACTGGATTGGATTGGATGTGTATTGATTGGTGCTTGTTTATGGTGTGATACATGTCGTTTTTTGTTTGTTTTTTGTTCGTTTTCAGTTTGAATGCTTAGTGTTTGACAAAAAGCCTCAACGAAAATTCTTCATTTTTTTGTTAGTTTTTTGTATTATAAGTGCCTTACATGTTTGTGTTTGAGGTTTGTTATTGTCTTAATCTGAATTAGACTGATTCTTGTTTGTTACGTTTGTCTAATGCAAGTCTCGTTGCATATTCGTTTGCTTTCAAAATGTGTATTGATTGGTGCTTGTTTAAGGTGTGATAAATGTATATTGAAAATGTATATTCATTGTATATTACGTTTGTTTAATGTAGTTTTTGAATGATGTTGTTTTGTTATGAAGAATTGTTGTTGCAATCATGTGGACTAGCATAGTTGTTGCAATCATACTTGTGTTGTAATTGAATGATTGTTGAATGCTGAGTTGAGTTGTATGTTTAAATTTTCAGGATGGATGATATTTTGTCTGGTCCTGTTAGTCAAGCAGTTATCGTGGATAACTCATACCATGTGAGTTCAGATGTTTGGGCGGGAGTGGAGCGCGGTCCTATAGAGTGTATGGCTAGTAACCGGGCCCTAAGGAATTGGTTCTTTCGGATGCGCAGAAGGAGACCTTGCATATGGTTGGCTTTGGCGTGTTTGCCAACCCTGCCATTGTTCTTCAGAATGATACCAGGCTAGTCAGTGCACTAGTGGAGAGGTGGCGGCCCGAGACCAAAACCTTCTTCATGAGGTAGGGGGAGATGACGGTCACTCTGGAGGATGTTGGGTACATACTAGGATTACCTGTTGTGGGTCGGCCATTAGTCGGAGATGGTATTGATGGTAACCAGTCATATTTCGAGAGGGCATGGTTTGAGGAGTTGACTCCTGAGCAGGTGAAGGAGGGCTACACTAGAGGAGGGGTGAGGCTGACTTGGTTGTTTGAGACGTATGGGAGTGCTGATCCAGGTCCTGATCCGAGGCGTATAGCTGTTCACACACATGCATATATGATCTTCGTCGTAGGCTCTATCCTTTTTCCTACTAGTAGTAGGAATGTTGTCCATCCGCGCTATATTAGGCATCTTCGCACACTGAGCCATGTGCGTACATGGTCGTGGGGATCAGCAGTCCTTTCATATCTGTACAGGGGTCTGAGTACGGCTGCACAGAAGGGGTCAAAGAAGATCTCCTGCTGCGTCTGGTTGTTGATGTTGTGGAGTTACGAGATGTTTGATATTGGGAGACTAATCCCGGATCCTAGCAGGGATAGTTACCCGGTAGCTGAGTTCTGGGCCAGGCCTGATGAGATTGAGCCGGTAGAGGAGGAGGTTGTTGAGGTCCAGGGTAAGGGGACAAAGGGGAAGACGGGGAAGGAGACGGGGAAGACGGGGATGGAGACGGGGAAGGAGGAGGGGATGGGGAAGGGTAAAGGGAAGGAGGAGTTGAAGGGTAAGACGGGGAAGGGTAAGGAGGAGGAGGAGGGAAAGGGGAAGGGTAAGGGGAAGGGAAAGGAGGATGATATTTTGGATGAGACTGTGGAGGAGGATACCAGAGAGGGTTGGATTGTGGGCGGCAAGAGGAAACGGGGGAGGCGGGATAGTTCAGCGGCTCCTCATCATAGCTTGCCACATTACATAGGCGAGTTTGATGGAGTTGCCGGAGATATAGTTAGTTGGACGCCCTATGCTCATTTTCACGAGATAGTGGAGGATTCAGACGGGGATCATGACATTTCTGCTGAGGATTGGGAGGCACATTTTGCTGGCCTAGTTAGGGTACCATTGCTATATTATGACATTGTGGAGTACCAGCATCCCGAGCGAGTGTTGAGACAGTTTGGACTGCCACAGGGCATCCCACCTCCCCCAGTTTCGATGACAGAGTACAGGCAGCCTAAGCTGCCTTGGAATCCTATTGATTGGCGTGCTATATGGTTTGCGGAGATTGGTGAGTGGTCCTGTTTTGTGGAGCACCCTGAGGTTGTAGTGGCTCACCGTTCTCACTCAGTGGATGACACCGGATACATGCATTGGTACACGGACATTTCTCGATTGCGAGTCGGGAAGCCAGAGCTAGTGCCGCAGCCTAAGTACTCTACGCGGGAGTTGTTTGACAACTTCCAGGCCTATCAGCTTGTAAGTTTATCTCCCATTTCATTTGTATTCAAGTTTGTACTTTTATCTCCCTACACAGATGAAGCTTTGTCACTTTTTTGATTGCATTTCATAAAACTGTATGCAGATCCAGAAGGGTCTGGAATGCCTGCAGAGGATGGACTCTACCATACCGCCAGAGTATCATGACGAGTTTAGCAGGATTGCTCCTATATTTATTTAGCCGTACTGCCGATTCATGCAGCCGGTTAGAGGCCCGGCATATACGCCCCCGGCGTTGGAGCATGTCCATCTCTCTCCTTCTGCCAAGAGGCCGTTAGTTGTAGACAGCTTTTCACACGATGTCGTTGATATGACACAGCCGTCTCAGCATATCTCTGCAGACCTTACAGAGCCTTCTTCTTCGAGGCCCAAGAAAATGACTGTTCGCCGCCCCGCGGAACAGAAATGGCTGATTAGCAAAAGGCTGACATAGAAGAAGATGGATACTATCCGGAGAGACTGTGGATGGGGGAGGGATATGACTGTGGGTCTCGAGGGTGGTATAAGACATGATCTTATGTTCACGCTTGCCCCTATTTCAATGCAGAGTCTGGCCTCCGGTGGATGGTTAGATGATCGGATCATCTACACATACATGGTACAATTTCTGTTCATGTTGTACGTTCATTTATATTTGTCTTTGTATAATTTTGTTTAATGTTGTACGTTCATTTATATTTGTCTTTGTATAATTCTGTTTAATTCTGTATATATATATATGATAATTTGATGCAATGGCTGTTACGTGATCGTGAGGAAGCAATTGCTGCAGAGGGCATCCACAGCAGGGAGCCTACGTACTACTTCATGGATCCCTTCTTCATCCCGTTGGCCATAGAATTGGACTACAAAAAAATGACGGAGAGGGTGAAGCACTTTTATTTGAAGTGGGGAAGTTGTGGCATTGGTCCACCAATCAACCAGGTGGACTACATATTTGTTCCCGCAAATGTCAATAACAATCACTGGATTCTCATGGTCTTTGCTGTGAAGAAGTGGGCTATCATGGTTCTCGATCTGTTGAACGATAAGGCTGAATATCCAGACGAAGAAGAAGCAATGGTACTAAATCCTTCACTCCTCTTCTACTAATATACATGATGGTTTTGTTCTGATGTTTGTTTTCATGTTTTTGTTGTTTGTAGGTCGGTGTACTTGGAGGGATGCTTCGTTTTCTTGCCAAGGGTCAAAAGTTCCCGCAAGAGGACCCTCTAGTTCATGTTTGGGATGAAATGCCGAAGCAGCAAAATCATTTTGATTGCGGGGTCTTCGTCTGCAAGTACATGGACTACACCTTGCAAGGTTATGACCTCTCCACTTTGACGTGGGATACTTCGGATGTTGACCTATTCCGCTTTAGGATTGCCAAAGAGCTTCAGAAAGGGAGAGCGATGCGAATCCCTAGTCATCTTATGCGGCAAAGGCTAGAAGGAGCCAAGGAATAGGACATTTATGTAGTTTATGACATTTTCGTAGTCTCGTAGTTTATGACATTTTCGTAGTCTCGTAGTTTCGTAGTTTATGACATTTACATTTTATTTATTCAAGTTGAACGATGTAGTTGACTTTATTTCAATCTCATGAGATCTTGGTTGTTGATTATATCGGTCGTTTATCGACCGTGTCCACCCCCGACCCCTTTCATTCAATTTTTGTTTATGTGTTTCTCGTTTGAGTTTCCCCCGCCCCTTTATTGCATATTGTTAGGAATGTCAACCTCTATGTTGTGATTAAATTTGAGATTTTTTGGAGTATAGTCATTTTTTGGATGTTTGAGAATTTTTGACGTTTTGGGCCATATTTGAAGGCTTCGCAAATTTGGTTAATTTTTTTTTGAGAAATTGTTGTTGGAATGCTGTATATTCAGTTTTTGATGTAGTTGGAACTATTTGACACTGTTAAAAACAGGCGGGAATGTGTAGAAACAAGCTGCACATTTCACCTGTTGCCACTAGAGTATCCGCGGTAAATAACCGCGGATGGACTGGAGTGACCGCGATTATTTACCGCGGATATTCCAGTGGCATTATTTTTTTTGTCTCTCTCTTATTGTCTTTCATGCTCATATATACTCTTCTAGGACCCCTTAACCACATTATGACTTTTAAAAGTTGTACAATAATTTTTCATTTCTTATTGCCATTTGTTTAGAAAATGACCACTTTCAACAATTTTGTGAACTTTGCATGCATATTGCCGTGAATAGACACGTTCAAAAATCATAAATAAATTAGAATAGACTAGAAACACCATAATTGAAGTAATCCTAAGACCTCGTACCATTTTCACAATGTTAGCACTAAGAAAGAAATTACTACATAATATTGTCATTTCAATGTCAATAATACATCGAACGGTGTCTATTTTGTTGCGATTACAGAAAAATACATATAAAACCTGAAATCAACATTAATCAGGTACGGGGAAGCTAACTAACTAAACACTGCTAAAATGTTGGAGAAGCCTCCCGATAGTCAGTGTGTGGAATGCCCGGGCGTCGCATCGGCTCTAATGAAGCATGCCACCCAATACAGCACAACAACACAACCTTCACGGAGCACACCTTCGGTCACATTGGCATGCGTATTGTGATCATTCCATAGTGTGACATGAATGCTATTAGACCCATCGTAGAGATGAAATTTGCTCCATGGTTCTTTGCGCGTTATCCATTTCTCCGTATCATCACCACGAAGGTTGGACACCCACCCCTTGACATATTCAATTCGCATTTGGTCACGGGTGCAACCCGGGCGAGGCCTCAACTTCATAATGTCGGCTATCCTATCACACGTCACAATATCACCACCATCCCACAATGATACTTTGTTTGGTCCGTTGGGATAGTCCTTACCCAAGTTCAGAAAAGGTACAAAATATGGGGTCAAGTTATAAGCCGCTCTTTCGAACATGTTATCGGTTGCACACCACTGACAAGCTTCGATCCAATTTCTTGATCGGTAGGCCGCTTCCTCAGGCGGGTACAACTCGGTGTCTTCTTCCTCCAATTGGGGAGGTGGTTCGTGCATCTGTGCCAATTCGTCCAGCTCATGAATTGCTTCCTTCAAGAAGCTAAAACTAGGTGAATCACACATTTCTTCCGAGTGGGATGGTGGTTCGTACATTTCTGCAAGTTCGTAGAGCTCATGAATCGCGTCCTCCAAGAAGCTAAAACTAGGTGAATCACACATTTCTTCCGAGTCCGAGATTGAGTTGTTGACGTGTGACACTGACTCATTATCCGAACCGTCGGCCATTTCACTTACAAATCCAACAAAGAACAAGTTAGTTACACCAACTCATATGAAGGACAAATAAACCACAACTAAAACATAAGGGAAATTTAATTAAAATGTCAATTACAATTGGGCAGTTTCAGCTTTTCTTAAATCATCTTCTTTTTTTTTGGGACACGTCCTAAGATCATGTCCCAACATATTGCAATATCGGCATTTTTTTTTGTTTTTGTAAGTTCCTCAACGGGGCTTTTAAAGCAGTGCTCTTTTTTCCGTCCCTTTGTTTTCGACACCAAGGGGTCAAGGATACTCTCATGCAATTTCTCACCACCTTCTTGGGTTGTTTTTGAATTTAATTCACCTCCTTCATTTTCGACCCCGTCAACGGGCATGCTCTCAAGTATTTCTATTTCCCGATTAATAACCCCAACGGCATACTCATACCGCTCTTTCGATGTCATGCAACTATGACTAAACGCCATGGTAAGTAATGTCATGTGGTTGAATCTTTCCGTGGGAGTCATTTCATGAGATGGTGATTGAAATTCGGACGTGTGATATGGCAACTTGCCATCAACTCTATTGGCGTCCCTTGTCCAACGCCGTTTCACAAAATGTTCCGATAGTTCCGCCACACACCTCTTCGTCAAGACGGCAATAATGTGACGGCATGGTATGCCAACATTGTCATACATTCTACAAATGCATGAACCCCATAATGACGCCTTGTTGAATGATACAAGATACGTGGTTCTCTGAGAAGCATGCATCAACGGTCTATAACATTTGTAGAACGTGTCTTGAACATCTTCCAAGGACCGATCTCTATCTTTCTCCACAAAGTACTTAGATGTTAGGTCCAGATGCGATTGTAGAATGGGGGGTTGAATACAATCGATACCAAATTATCGCGGAAGTGAATCTGATTGGAATATGACTTGTTAATCAGATTAAAATTAATTAATATAACAATGTTTTAAGTCGTTATATAATTAATATGGTTCAGTTTTAATGTCCACTAAAAGTTCGTAGAATAAATTCGACAGGGTATATTCTAGATTTAGTGATTAAAACAACCGGGTTATCAAAGCATAGAAAACTGTGGATATAATGATCAAGCAAGTTACGAACAACTTGAAAGCTTTACAAATGCTTTGATTTACAAAGTGATGAACACTTGAAATGAAGAATGGAAAGCCATATATATATAGGCAACCATATGAACTTGTAAGACATTTGAAAGACAAGACAAATACAAGTTGATAATACAATATAGCTTGGGAAAGACAAATGTATGGCAAGGGAAGACAATTTCAGATTGCCTTCCAAGCTCAAAACACAACAGTAAGACAATTTATATAAGGGGCAAGACAATTCTGAGAAGGGGCAAGACAAATCATTCCATCGGCAGGACAATTAAATTGTCTTGGCAGGATGCAATGTCCTTCGGGCAGACAATTTAAATTGTCTTGCAATCAACCCCTAAACTTCGGTAAGACAAACTGGAGCTGTCTTGCAGGAGACTAGATACATACGGCAAGACAATCTTTGATTGTCTTGCAGATGCTGTTTGTTCCCTTGGGTAAGACAATGCAGATTGTATTGTTTGTCTTCTTTTGAATTCGGTAGGACAAACAATGCCTTGGCAGTTGGAGTTTCCACTCGGCAAGACAATCTTAGATTGTCTTGCTGAGTTGATTTAGGTGATTAAAAAAGTAATTTGACATATTTATTAAATAGAAAATTATCCACTTAATTAAGTTAATCATATAAATTCATAAATTAAATTAATTCGAGAGTGAATTAATTTAATAAATAAATTACATAATTAATATAATTATTTGTGAAGTGAAATAATAATCTATTAAATATTTAATCACCCATTCTTTAGTAGAACTGCTTCCCGTCTTCTTTAAACTTCAATAACTTCTTCTTGATTTGTCGAACGAACGAACTACCACTTCTGAATGACTTCAAATATTTAATTTGAATAACTGATACACAGATGTACTGTCTGGTTCATCTGTATCTAGTTAAATCAAATATTTTTCGTCAAATTAACAATAAGAAATTGGTTTGTTCGTCGAGTCTTCGTCTTGTAAGTACTTCTTCATTAAATGGAATCTTCTGATAAAATAAAGTATAGAAACTTGATATCTTCTGAACTCCTGGACGTGCCACAAAAGATTATTTGTGCACTGAGGCTTGAACATATTAATGAACTTCTTTCAGTGGTGTGCAGCAGCATCCTGTAATTTATCTGACATATAATTCCCATAAATCATTTGACGTTCTTCGTACGGATTCAGATGACTTGCTATTTACTGAGTTTTCTTATCTGAGTTGAGTTGTACCTATTTAAATACAAATAGGCTGAACATATGCCTTTCAATCTCCCCCTATTTGTTTGTTAACATAACATGCAAATTTCCTAGAGGATAACTCAACTAACAGATAAGACAAAGATTTAAACATTGGAATGTAAATAGCAAAAGTTTATGGTTTTGCATTAAACATTAAACCATGATCGTTAATAGATTACAAAAGGATGTTCCTTGAACATATCTAACAAATATCCTAATCAATCTATTCACTCAGAACGAGTGACTTCTCCTTCTTCAGTATCTGAACAGTGAATGATTGGAGTAGAAGGCTCATTCTGAGTAGGCTCTTCAGCTGCAGTGGATTCGCCACGCTTCTTTCTTTCACGAGCCAATGAAAGATGATATTGAACTTCTATGTCCACAGGGTCTTCGATGAAATCTGCTGGCTGAGATTGGTTAATATACTTCATCTTTCTGAAGTATTGTTGAATGTTCCTTCTAGTGCAGTAGTTCACAATCTCAGTATCAGCATCAGCTTTGGCTTTCGTAGCGAAGCCCTTGGTACGTAGAATAGTTGAAACAAGAACCATCTGATTAACATTATACTTAAGAAGATGTTTGTAGTCCAGGTAGAAGGTTCCAAACTTGCTCTCATGAATGAACTTAACACAGTAAGGATTTTTGACAACTTGTGGGCAGTTATGAATAGCATTATCCAAAGTCTGTCACGAAGGAGTTCATTCAGATTTGAGCTGCGTCTGATCTTGTTACGAATCACCCAGATTTCAGTTAGAGATGGAAACTTGAATAGACCAATTGAAACTCTGAATGTTCCATTTCTCTGAGTAGAAATAATGATCTCCCATTCATTGAGAAGATTCTTGACACCAATAGTTATATATTCTAACTCGAGAGCAAGAGCACGCATAAACATATCCTCATTAGGGTTAGCCTCTCTCAGGTCATAGATGAAAGATTTGAACTTACCATCATTGAAAGGTTCCCTTTGAGGTCCAGAGAAGATTTGTCTAGCAATATCCCAGCTTTCACCAACTTTTCTAGAGATATCTTCTCTCTTCTCCTTGCACTTTGCATCCCATAGCTTCTGTTTCTCCAGCTTGACCAACTCATCAGTTGTCCTCTTCTCATCCACCAGTTTCTGTAATTCCTGAGCTTAGCTTTGCTAGCCTCATGTTGAGCTTTAAACATTCTGACCCTTTCCAAGTGCCCAGGGTCCACAGACTGATCTTCATTGAAGAGAAAGCTTTCCTCGAAACGACCTTCTTCCTCAGCTTTAAAATAAGCAGCATCAAATGCATCATCATCATTAACATCTTCAGGAATGTTGTCATAATCCTGATTAGTGAAGATGTTATCAGATTCAGGCATTTTGTCTTTAGATTTGTCATAACTTCTGTCAGCTGCTGAAGAATCTTTTGCACTTTCTCCATCTCCACCCTTATCACTCCTATCAGCATCTCCATCCTTATTACTCCTATCCGCAGCATCAGCATTGCTGTGATCATCTTTGTCTTCCTCATCTTCCTTATCCTTCTCCCCCTTAGTTGAGGGATCCTCTGGAGTAGACTGAGATGTAGACGGATTAATCTTCAAGTGTTGAACAACTTGAGCCAGAGTTTGCTCCAAGTTGTCAAGCTTTGTCATACAGAGCTCCTGGTTTTTGTCAAACTTGTCCATCCTTGAGTGAATACCCTTGACATGATCATCCAATTCCTTTTTCAGAGAAGTAAAAGAAGTATCAGTAACTTTCTCCTGTAGAGTCACCAGCTCTCCACTTCTGAATCTAGCATTCTCAGCATTCAACCTTTCAATTTCAGCTTTCAGAGCAGACATTTGTTCCTGTAACAGATCTGTGTTGATGTGTGCACTCACCTCACGAACACTCAAAGATTTGTCACTATCCTCTCGTGCATGTGTTTCGCTCAGTGTTTGCCTGATTTCACTCGTATTTTTCACTCCGTCACCAGAACCTGTATAGACAACCATAGTTCCCTGAGATGGAACTGTAGGAAGTGAAGGAACAAATTGTCCTTCAGATGCCTGTGAAGGCAGATGTACTTGCAGGTTGCCAAGTAGATCCTGATCCAAAAAGAAAGAGTGATCAGAATAGTTTTCATATGACATGTTTTGAAAAACTGTGCTCTCTCTAAGTGAAGAATCAAAAGACAAAGGTTCAGTGTTTACTAGCGTGAGTGCTAGTTGAGTGCTTGACTCTTTACAGGATACCGCGGTCGGACGGCCAATTTCAATAAATGCATTCTGTGGAGAGAATGAATCTAGAGACTGTATATTTACCATTTCAGTGTCCAAATCCTTTTGGGAGGAAATGGATGCGGCTGCAGTTGTCTCTGGTTCTGCCACCCTTTGCTTCTTATGAGACAGAGCTGCGGGATCTCTCAGAATTGCACTCCCACTCCGTTTCCGGGCTACCTTTCTAACAACTGGTGTTGAAGTAGTGTTGGTTGATGTGTTTGATGAAGAATCAGTTGTTGAAATGGAAACGTCAGCTTGGTTATGAACCTGGGTGTTTTCAGGTTCATTGCTGGGAGTCTGGAAATCAAATCCAATATCACAATCAAAATCTGCAATATCAATATTAAAAGTATCAGTGAGATTAGAAAGTACCTGAGCTACCTGTAAGTCAGTCCTGAAGTCCTGTAGCTCTGGATTGATAGCAGAATCAGCAGGCAGGGGCTGAGAGGTAGATTGTGGTTGGGGAATGTTATGTGTATGTGTAGGTGAAGGTGTTGGTTCAGACTGAGAGGGAAAGATGGATGCTTGTTGATCTGGAAAGAAGTTGTAATGTGGAGGGGATTGGTTTTGAGATTGGTGAGGAGAGTTGTATGATGATTGGTGAGGTGATTGATATGGTGAGTTGTACGGAGGGTTGTAGGGAGAGTAATGTGAGGATTGGTAGTCTTGAAGGAGTTGAAGTGGTTGGAGGTTTTGTGGAGGTGATTGTTGGTGATGTTCTTCTGGGATGTCTGGTTGAGCCGGTTGTTGTTGTTGAGGTTGATATTGTTGTTGTTGTAGAGGTTCAGGAACTTGAACAAGCTGAAATGGAGCACTGAATTGCTCTAACATGAAAGGAGTCACTACCAGTGGCACATTGTCATGCTTTTTCTTGTTTACCAGCCTGGTCTGAATCTTAGCACAAGTCCTCTGAATAGGAACAACAGGAGAATCGACGTACATGTTCCTATCAGCTTCATTCATCTTGTCATTCAGAAATAACATCAGAAACCTTGGATAGAAGCATTCAACTTTTTCATTCTGATGAATTGATCGTTGTGTAACAGACCCCATTTTCCTTATGATCTCCCTGAGCAAAATCTTCCTAAAGTTGATCTGTCGGTTATAAGCTATGCTGAATCCAAAGATTTGTAGCATTGAAGAGATATTGCCAAAATTCTTTCGATTAGTGGGAGCAAACACCTTCTCCAGGGTGTCGAAGAAAACATCCCATTCAGCCTTCAGATATCCCTTTGACATCTTAGGGAGAAAGATCTGAGCTTGATAGTTAATATCCTGAAAGAATTGTCTGATTTCATCATCTGTAGGGTCTTGCTCAAAATTTTCCCTTAGAAATCCCAGGATTCTGTTCACATCATCAACAGTGATGACAATCCTCTTTCCGTTAGGTAGATCCCCTATCAGCTTGTAGTTTTCCAGTGTCGTAGAGTTGACAGCATTTGAGTAGAAGTCGAACAACGGTTGCACTTGGATTGGAATATCTGCTGTCAGTGCAGTATTGGCCAAACATTATCTCGAAAGAAATCTGACCCAAGTCCTGAATCTATCAGAGCAGTCATCAGGGTTCAGGCTTGCACAGTAGTTGGTCTCAGCGATCACAAATTCTCCGGCCATTTTTTTTTAAAAATTAAAAAGAATTAGGCGAGAATTTTTCAAATAAAATGTTAATTCTCAAATTTCTCGCAAATTTCAACTAATAATTAATTAACAATTGATTAATTAATTAATAATTCGAAATATTTGAATAAAATCGAATTAAAAGTTAATTAATGTAAATGGCACTAATCAATCCAAACGCGCCCCTAGCTTTAAATCCCCAAGTAAACAAATAAGCTTAGCCAAACGTGTCCTTAATTACAAACACACAACACTTATCCAAGCAGCCAAACACGCCCTTAACTAGAAAAGCCCCAAATCGATTAGAAACTCTAAATTTCGTAATCACGCGATCGGCACAAATTGGAGCCAATAACTTCACAAAAACAACACAAACGGAGTATAATCTTCAATTCCAGGTCAAAACTCGAGCAGGAACAACACGAGTCGAGACGGATTCACACAAAAAAAACGGGTAGAGTTTCGGTAGAAAAGCTCGAAATAATCGAAACCCAGCAAACAGTAGTGGCTTGAAAAGAAACACAGCAAGTTTTTGAAGATAAAACTTGAAAAACCGAACTGAAAACGTGTGTGTATATGTGTGATCGAGTGTATGCAGAGGTGAAGTGGAGAAGACGAAGTTGGGCAAGACAATGATATTGTCTTGTCAATTTTGTCTTAAGGGAGAGTAGAAGAAACTAGTAAGACAATCGTAGTTGTCTTACCGAACTGTCAAGGAAGAAGTGTATAAGACAATCTTAATTGTCGTGCACGGGGCAGAATAGATACGGGTAAGACAATTTACAATTGTCTTACCGAGACTGTTTGTGGCAGTGTTAACAAGACAAACTGTAAGTTGTCTTATCGAAACTTAACACCGGTTCAATAAGACAAAACAATGTCTTACCGAGCCAAAACATAACAGTAAGACAAACGAAATGTCATGCTGAAGTTAGAAATAATATAATATATTTATATGATTTTTGATTGTTTTGAAAGGTGAGACATTTTTCATTTAAAATCAAAAATCTATAATAAAAACAATACTATATATTACACAAATATTTTGTAACTTCCAATTTTAATTAAATATAAATATTTATGAATTTAATTTTAATTCAATAAAATGAATTAACTTAAACTCAAATATTTATGCTTAAATAATTTTAGAAAGTACAAAATAAATACAAATAATTATCTAACTGCCTAAGAAATATTACAGGGGAGTATTTAAGCACTTAGAAAATTACAGACTAATATACAAGCATGCATAACTACTCAGAATATTATCAGATAATATACAAAATATCATATAAAATCTAATAATAAAGATATAATTACACAGAAAATTCACAAAAAATATAAAAACATATAATGCATATGAAAAATATATTCAAGAGAACTATGTCATATTTAACATCCCTAACTCACAAACCAGCTTAGAGAAAGTGGATTCATCCAGTGGTTTAGTGAAGATGTCAGCAATTTGCTCAGTCATGGGTACAAAATGTAACACCATTGTTCCATTCATGACATGTTCTCGAATGAAATGATACCTGATATCAATGTGCTTGGTTCTTGAATGTTGAACCGGATTGTTGGAAATGGCTATGGCACTTGTATTATCACAAAATATAGGAATTTTGTTTACTACAACACCATAATCATTCAGTTGATTCTTGATCCACAAGATCTAAGCACAGCAGCTACCAGCAGCTATATACTCAGCTTCAGCAGTAGAAGTAGACACGGAGTGCTGCTTCTTGCTATACCAGGAAACCAACCGACGTCCTAGAAATTGACAGCTTCCAGACGTACTCTTCCTATCAATCCTGCATCCTGTATAATCAGAATCTGTATAGCCGGTTAAGTTAAAACCAGTATTCTTAGGGTACCAAATACCTAATCCAGGTGTACTCTTAAGATATCTAAAGATTCTTTTTACGGCTATAAGATGTGATTCTTTAGGATCAGTTTGGAACCTAGCACACAAACATGTTGCAAACATGATATCTGGTCTACTTGCAGTAAGATAAAGTAAAGAGCCAATCATACCTCGATAGCTTGTGATATCAACTTTCTTACCAGATTTATCCTGGTCAAGCTTTGTGGCACTGGCCATGGGTGTCTTTGCCGGTGAAGAGTCTTCTGGATTGTACTTTCGAAGAAGATCTTTAACATACTTGGATTGGCAAATGAATATTCCATCTTCCTTTTGGCTTACTTGAAGACCAAGGAAGTAGGACAGCTCACCCATCATACTCATCTCATAGTTACTCTGCATCAACTTAGCAAATCTCTTGCACAAGTTATCGTTAGTAGAACCAAATATAATATCATCAACATATATTTGTACAAATATCATATCCTTATCATGCAATTTGTAAAAGAGAGTTTTGTCTATGACACCTCTAGTAAAATTGTTTTCAATTAAAAACTCAGAGAGAGTGTCATACCGTGTCCTTGGTGACTGCTTGAGTCCATAGACAGCTTTGAATAGGAAGTATACAAAATCAGCAAACTCTGGATTTTCAAAGCCAGGGGGCTGTTCCAGATATACTTCTTCTTCTAGCTTTCCATTCAGAAATGCACTTTTCACATCCATTTGATAAACCTTGAAGTTGGAGTGTGCAGCAAATGCAAGAAATAATCTGATGGCTTCAAGACGAGCAACTGGGGCATAGCTTTCATCATAATCAATTCCCTCTTCTTGTGAATAACCTTTTGCGACCAGTCTGGCTTTGTTTCTCACAACAATGCCATCACCATCTAACTTGTTACGGAAGACCCATCTAGCTCCAATGGTAGATTTCCTTTTTGGTCTTGGAACCAGGGCCCAGACTTCTTGTCTCTCAAATTGATTGAGTTCTTCTTGCATGGCAAGAACCCAATCAGGATCAGCAAGTGCTTCTTCTATTTTCTTCGGTTCTAGTTGAGATAGAAACCCTGAGAATAGGCATTCATTTGTCGTAGCACTTCTAGTCTTGACACCAGCATCAGGATCACCAATAATTAAATGAAAGGGATGATCTCTGCTCCAAATCCTTTCCCTTGGAAGATGTGTCCTTGATGATTCAGCAGTATTATCATTAAGCTGAAATGTGTGACTAGTTGATCCACCAGCTCCCCCTGAGTTGTTGCCAGGTTGACTTGATGATCCACCACTAGCATTAGTGGAATCTCCGGTGTTTCCACCATTTCCTCCACCATTGCCTGGATCATCACCATCATTGTTGTCATCTCCTGTTGCAACCTCAGGTGGCATATCATCATCTGAATCAGAATCTCGATAGTTGTCAAACTTCAGAGACTCAGATGGATCAGCAGATTGTAGACTTGGAAGTTTAGTGTCATCAAATGTAACATTGACACTAACTTTTACTGACAGAGTGTCAATCACAAAAACTCTATAACCAATTTTGGTATAACCAACAAAGTTTGCTTCATATGCCTTTGGCTCAAACTTACTTAAATTCTCTTCACCATCTTTAAGAACAAAGCATTTAGCTCCAAAGACATGAAGATGTCTGACATATAGTTTCTTGTTGTTATATAGTTGAAAGGGAGTTTTCATGTGATCCTTATTGATCAATGTTCAATTCTGGGTGTAACAGGCAGTGCTCACAGCTTCAGCCCAAAAGTACAGAGGAAGCTTTGCTTCAGCAATCATTGTTCTAGCAGCTTCAATCAGTGTACGATTCTTTCTTTCGACGACTCCATTCTATTGTGGAGTCCTTGGTGCTGAGTACTGTCTGTTGATTCCCTTGTCAGAGTAAAAGTTGATTAAGGTTTGATTCTTGAACTCGGTTCCATTATATGATCTTACAGCTTTTCCAGGAACACCCTTTTCCAATTCAACTTGCTTGATATGATCAAATACTGTCAGGGGAGTTTCATCCTTGGAAGCTAGGAAGTAAACCCAAGTAAATTTTGAGAAGTCATCCACAATGACCAAAGCATATCTTCCTCCATCAATTGACGTAATATTCACTGGGCCAAATAAATCCATATGCAACAGGTGCAATGGTTCAGTGATACTATTGATGGTCTTGCTTTTGTGAGATGCTCTCTTCGCTTTTCCTTTCTGACAAGCTTCACAGAGATCATCAGATGTAAATTCCAGGGAAGGCAAACCTCTCACCAAATCTCTCTTGACCAGAGAGTTTATTGTTTTGAAGTTGAGGTGTGAGAGTTTCTTATGCCATAACTTACTATCTTCAGAAGATGCTTTTGCATAAAAAGAGTGATATTCATTTCCTGGTCCAGTAGATAAATCAGCTACGAATATGTTGCCTTCCCTGATGCCACATAGTGAAGGACGTTTATCCTTGGTATGTTTGATTATACATATTTTCTTTTCAAAGTGAACATAATAACCCTTGTCACAAAACTGGCTGACACTAAGGAGATTATGTTGTAGTACTTCAACTAGTGCAATTTCTTCTATGATGATCCTTCCAACTTTGTACATGCCATATCCAACAGTACGACCCTTGCTATTATCAGCAAAAGTAACTATAGGTCCAGTTGCCTCTCTCACTTCAGTCAGCAGGGATCTATTGCCAGTCATGTGCCTTGACGCTCCACTGTCAAGCACCCAAACAACTCGAACAACTCCACTGGCACCCTGCAAAAGACAACTTGATTAAACATTCTTTGGGACCCACACTTGATTGGGTCCAGCAAACTTAAAGAACTGATTTCTATCAGGTGTAACAACAGAGCCTCTTGGACTGATACTTGGTTCAGACTTGACTGAACTTACTTCCTTAACAACAGCCTTATAAACCTTAGTTTTAGGCTTTGGAACATAAGTCTCCTTCCTAACACGAGGAGGACTAGCAGTCTTAGCCTTAGCATATTTTTTGTTTGTGTGTTGTCTTGGTGACGTGTTTTCATTTTTAGCATGCAGATTCTTAAAATAAGCAGACATAGTATTGAAAGCACGAATCATACAGTTGTCAACACCACAAAATTTATGGCATGCATCAAATACAGGAACAACAGGAATATCAGTCACAATAGTAGGAACATCAACATATTCTACTCTAACATTATTAACAGTTTTAAAGTTCTCAGTAGAATGGCATCTATTGTCTCTGTTCTTACTATTCACAAAGTTATTAGGTTTGTTGAACTTGGTTCTTTCTGAGTTGACACCTAAACCAGCTTTAGGCAACCTAACATTGCCTTTCAATCTGATTGGTTTAAGGTTTGTCAGAATCTCATCTCTCTTCTCATTACTCTCTTTCATTTTAAGGTCTTCCTGTTTGATTTCATATTTAATGACAACAGGAGTTTCTAAAAGAGGTTCAGCTACTGATGATTTAAACAAAGGATGAGGGGAATCTTTCAAAACAAAAGGAATTCCTCTCTCCTCAGCACTCTTCTTAAAGGGAGTAATGTTACTAGTCTTACCTACAGATTTGTTATAGTCAAAGCCTATTCCAACAGTTCTCTTGATCTCTTGTTTATCATTAAGCTCTTTGACTATAATGGAAGCATCCTTAAAGGCTTTACATTTCACTTTCTCTTCATCTAGCTGAAGTCTTAAAGCAATCTCACCTTTTTCTAGAACTCTGACTTTAGCAACTTGTAAACCTAAATCCATAATCAGTTGTTCAATTTTAGGTTTCAATACGTTCATCTCATTCATCTTATAAGCATGATTATCTAAGACTAATTTTAAGATTGGCAGCTTTCAATTTTTTAAAAGCATCATCTCTTTCAAGTCCTAATTGCATAAACAGTTTAGGGCATGTAGGCTCTACCTGAAAGCTTCCAGCAGGAGGAGGTGAAGATGGTGCAGTATTAGCCATGAAAGCAATATTCCCTAGCTGCTCCTCTTCATCACTATCTGTATCATCCCAGCTTTTGCCTTCTGCCAGATAAGATTTGCTTTTGAAGCTTTGACCTCCAGAAGTACCCTGATGCTTTCTTAGTAATGCATCATACTTCTGCTTCAGCTCGTCGTAAGAATCCTTTCTCTTTCCTTGAACCTTGGGCTGCTTGCACTCAGTTGCAAAGTGTCCCGGTTCATCACAGTTGAAACATTTAAACTTGCTTCGATCCACCATCCCAGTCTTGTATCCTCCTTTGCTTGTAGAAGATGAATAACATCCCTTCTGAAACTTACTAGCAGTAGGTTTGTATTTGTAGGAAGGGTTCTTCCGGAATCTCATGTTTCCAAACTTCTTAGCAAACAGTGATAGAGATTGATCTTCTAACAGTTCTAGCTCTTCCATTGTATAGAACTCATCATCACCACTGGAAGAAGCAGTCTGACCGATCTCAGGTACAACAAAATCCTGAGTGGTTTTAGAAGGAACAACAACATCCTTCTTTTCTTCCGGTTTAGGTGATTCAACAACTAGAGCTCTTGAGTGGTTCTGTGTTTTACCCCATCCATATCTCTGCTTTGTCTGAACCTGTTCCAGTTCATAAGTTTTCAGAACTCCGTAGAGTCTTTTCAGAGATATCTTATTCAGATCTCTGCTTTCCTTGATTGCAGTGATTCTGTGTTCCAGATGTTCAGGAAGGGTTAAGAGAAACTTCATGTTGACCTCTTTATTGTCGTAGTATTTCCCATTCAGATTTAAGTTGTTAATCAGATTATTAAGTCTGATGAATACATCTGAAATCCCTTCTCCGGGATTGGAACCAAACTGTTCATACTCAGCCATCGGTATTTCTTTCTTGTTCTCTCTGACTTCTTCTGAGCCTTCATTGATGATCTCTAGCGTATCCCAGATTTGCTTCGCATTCGTACAATTAACAACAGCATTGTACATGACAGGATCTAGGGATTCAACTAAGATAAGTTGGAGAGTGTCATCTAGGTTCATCCGTTCACTCTCTTCATCTGTGTACTCAGAAAGTTCTTTCGGAACAGTTTTATGAGGCATTAACACACCATTCTCTTCGTGTGCTATTATAAGCTTCATCGGAGTAGAAACACCCTTGTTTAATATCCTGATATATTTTCTGTTCGCAGTGCGGAGGAATAGTAACATGTGCCTCTTCCATAGGCCGAAGTGTTCTTTGCTGAACGGTGGGATTTTAATGCTACTAATCTTTTGTGTACTCATTTTTAAGGATTTAAAGTGAATAGTGTTTGGATGAGATTTGGATTACTGAAAGAAAAAATATTTTAAATCAGAATTAATTTTTGGAATAAAATTAATTCGAATAAAAAATATTTGAAACGTTACAGAGTGTGTATAGGATCTAATACGGTGTATTCGTATTAACCGCTCTTGATGCCAATTGTTAGGTCCAGATGCGATTGTAGAAGGGGGGGTTGAATACAATCGATACAAAATTATCGCGGAAGTGAATCTGGTTGGAATATGACTTGTTAATCAGATTAAAATTAATTAATATAACAATGTATTAAGTCGTTATATAATTAATATGGTTTAGTTTTAATGTCCACTTGTTCGTAGAATAAATTCGACAGGGTATATTCTAGATTTAGTGATTAAAACAACCGGGTTATCAAAGCACAGAAAATTGTGGATATAACGATCAAGCAAGTTACGAACAACTTGAAAGCTTTACAAATGCTTTGATTTACAAAGTGATGACCACTTGAAATGAAGAATGGAAAGCCATATATATAGGCAACCATATGAACTTGTAAGACATTTGAAAGACAAGACAAATACAAGTTGATAAGACAATATAGCTTGGGAAAGACAAATGTATGGCAAGGGAAGACAATTTCAGATTGCCTTCCAAGCTCAAAACACAGCAGTAAGACAATTTATATAAGGGGCAAGACAATTCTGAGAAGGGGCAAGACAAATCATTCCATCGGCAGGACAATTAAATTGTTTTGGCAGGATGCAACCTTCGGCCAGACAATTTAAATTGTCTTGCAATCAACCCCTAAACTTCGGTAAGACAAACTGGAGTTGTCTTGCAGGAGACTAGATACATACGGCAAGACAATCTTTGATTGTCTTGCAGATGCCGTTTGTTCCCTTGGGTAAGACAATGCAGATTGTCTTGTTTGTCTTCTTTTGAATTCGGTAGGACAAACAATGCCTTGGCAGTTGGAGTTTCCACTCGGCAAGACAATCTTAGATTGTCTTGCTGAGTTGATTTAGGTGATTAAAAAAGTAATTTGACATATTTATTAAATAGAAAATTATCCACTTAATTAATTTAATCATATAAATTCATAAATTAAATTACGAGAGTGAATTAATTTAATAAATAAATTACATAATTAAATAATAATCTATTAAATATTTAATCACCCATTCTTCAGTAGAACTGCTTCCCGTCTTCTTTAAACTTCAATAACTTCTTCTTGATTTGTCGAACGAACAAACTACCACTTCTGAATCACTTCAAATATTTAATTTGAATAACTGATACACAGATGTACTGTCTGGTTCATCTGTATCTAGTTAAATCAAATATTCTTTGTCAAATTAACAATAAGAAATTGGTTTGTTCGTCGAGTCTTCGTCTTGTAAGTACTTCTTCATTAAATGGAATCTTCTGATAAAATAAAGTATAGAAACTTGATATCTTCTGAACTCCTGGACGTGCCACAAAAGATTATTTGTGCACTGAGGCTTGAACATATTAATGAACTTCTTTCAGTGGTGTGCAGCAGCATCGAATTTATCTGACATATAATTCCCATAAATCATTTGACGTTCTTCGTACGGATTCCGATGACTTGCTATTTACTGAGCTTTCTTATCTGAGTTGAGTTGTACCTCTTTAAATACAAATAGGCTGAACATATGCCTTTCATTAGATGATTCAACCAATTGTTCCTGAAATCTTCGAAACATTTCTTTCGTATAAATGGAAGTTGTGTGGTGCTCCAGAGCGGTTTTCATTTGCATGCAACGACTTCTATGAAAGGTCACATAATCCTCGTCTTTCTCACGCATGAATTGCCTCTCCAAAGCTTTTTGTGCACCCTCTACAAAATCTTTCAAACCGGTGCAAGAACCAACATAGGCATCGAAAAAGGCATTCATTCCTACACTTCTTGATGTGGTCTTTCGACCTGCAGAAAAAGTGTTTCTTGTGTAAGCCTCGACCCACTTATGCTTCAAAGCATATAACCCTTGAAGCCATGTATTGCCTTCCAAATTCTACTTCAAAACCAAAGCCTTCCACCGATCTTCAAACACAACTTCAGTCAAAGAGTGATATATGCAATTGTTGAAATCAAATTTAAACCCTTCCTTGGAATAATATGTTGCAAGTTCCTCGGGGAATTTGTTGCTAATGTTCCATGAGCTTAACAAATGCGATGTGTTTGGAAGTTGTGATTTAATAGCCGCGGCCATGGCTTGATCTTGATCGGTTATGATAGCCAAGGGTTCTTTGCCTTCCATTGCTTCTAGCCAAGTACTCAAAACTCACTCAAAAGTTGTCTTCAATTCATCCCGAACGAGTGCAAAACCAAAAAGTATTAATTGATAGTGATGGTTGACTCCGGTGAAAGGCACAAACGACATAGCATACCTATTAGTTCGATATGTAGTGTCAAACGCAACCACATCACCAAAGTTTTTGTAGGCTATCAAAGAGCGGGGATCGACCCATACAAGACACTTCAATCTTTGTTCGTCATCGAGGAGAGTCTTGATGAAAAACTTACCGCCGCTCTCTTCTTGCAAACGGTACAACAAATCCAAACCGGCTTGAGCATCATTAACTCCCATGTTGTCCTTCCTAAAATCGCGTACGACATTTCTTAAATATTGGCTATTAAAACCTACTTGTTCCGCTCCTCCGTGCATTTTACCAAATATATTCATTTGTTGTCTTGGTTGGACACCCGAAACATGTAAGGTCTTGATCAAATTTTTTTGTGCCGCGGTCACACGTCTCTCCCGTCTTATCAAACTCATCTTAGAAGGAGTAACAACTTCGTGATTGTGTTCTAATTCCAAAGCGGTTATTTCTCAATGACTTGTTTTCTTCTTATTAACCAAGTACATTCTAACTTTTCAACCAATCCTAGGAAGCACATCTCTACGTCGTTTGCCCTTAACACTACCAAGACTACCAATCAAAATTTCATCGTCATCAACGGGGTTTTTCCCATGATTTTCTCCCGCTAAATTACAATTATACATTCGACCATATATGGATTTATCTTTGGCACGCTTCTGTGTGTTTTGTATCTTAATTGCAAAACCATTCTTTAAAGCATACGCCCGAAACAAATTCTCCCCGGCTTGTAAATTAGGAAATTGTTGATTCAAGTAGGGAATAATAATAGGGTCATCTCCATCAACACTATCCTCACCATGATCATGCAAATTACCACTACTTTCATGCATACTACCTATATCATCATACATTTTCTCACTTTCATCAAATTCTTCACTAACTAACTCTTCATCATCACTATCAACAACTTCAACATACTTAATATTGTCTCTATCATTACCACATTCAACTTTATCATCATGTACATCAACATTCTTGGATTTTTTCAAACTTTTTCTGCCTTCAAATCTTGCAAACATTTTATCCATTACAACACAACAAATAATGCACAACACTACAACAAATTAAGCTTACCAAAGACAAAGATGGAAGTTGGATGAGATTCTTCACAAAAACCACCATGAATCAGCTCTGCATTTCCAAAATATCTTGATACAAGATATGTTCATCACCTAGGTTATAAGGGAGTTCATGGTTGTTAGGAATCAATAATTTTTGATGATAACATAAACATTTTGTAACATGTCTTACTTAGTATCTTTATCAAATTTCAGTTGTAATTGTTATATTTCTTGTCTTTGGAAATTATCAACGGATGGGTAGAATAGGATGGCTAATTGTAAATATCCAATGCTATGTAATTTTATCTAAGTGAAGGATATTCAACTGATGAGATGTAACTATTCAACTGATGAAGACTGGATCATGTTTCAACTGATGAAGACCAAGCATTCAACTGAAGACAAAGTATTCAACTGATGATGCTAAGGAATTCAACTGATGAGACTGGAACAACATTCAACTGATGAAGTTTGTAATTCGTTCAACTGATGAGCTTAGTACAACATTCAACTGATGAAGTCAAGAGCAGTTGAAAGTAACCAGAACTTTCAACTGATGAAGCAAAGAGCAGTTGAAAGTGACTAGAGCTTAAGTCTGACAAATCACATGGATCAAAAATCACATGGATCGAATCACACTAAAATGGACATGGAAGCCTGATTAGGAAAATAAAGAAGAAGCAGAAACATTCTTATCTCATTCAATGCAATCTGGATCAAATCAAGATGATTGTCAAAGATGAAGACATCTCAGAAAGCATGCAAAAGACAAAGATGTGCATCATAGTTTTAGATTAGAGTGCAATTTGTATTCTAGTTAAAAGCTTTGTAAAACTTGGAGTATATAACCAAGTTAGAAGCATCAGTTGAACTCGTTCAAATTACTTGAGAGAAAATCTGAGAGTTAGAACTTGTTTTGAGTGATGAACCAGCAGCTGTGCGAATTGTAATCAATCCACAGATTCTTCTATATAAAATCTCACGGGTGGATCATTCAATCCACCCGTATTTTTAATACTTGGTGTTTTCTGTTTTATTGTTTTAAAAGTGTTTGTTCTTGAATCTTTTAAATTTGTAAAAGATTGTATTCAACCACCCCTTTTACAATCTTTCTTATAGTTGGTGTAAAATAACAATTGGTATCAGAGCCAGGTTCCCAACAAACAGGGAAAAAGATCAACACTGCTAGAGAAAGATGGGAAAGAAGGATGCTGGAGTGAAGATTCCTGTTCTTGACAAAGACAACTACTTTCACTGGAAAGTGAGAATGCATTTGAATTTGTTGTCCATTGATGAAAGCTATGTGAACTGCATTGAGAAAGGACCTCATGTCCCAATGAAGGTCTGCACCAGTATGGGAGCTGATGGTGAAGATATGGTAGGTAAAATGATTCCAAAACCTATCCATGAGTATTCTCAAGAAGATACTGAAGAAGTGCACAAGGACAAGAAAACCATGAACCTTCTGTTCAATGGTTTGGATCAAGAAATGATTGATAGTGTTATCAGCTGCACAAGTGCCAAAGAAGTTTGGGACACCATCAGGACCATCTGTGAAGGGAATGAGCAAGTAAGAGAAAACAAAATGCAGCTTCTGATTCAACAATATGAGTCATTTCATTTCAAGTCTGGTGAAGGTTTGAGTGACACATTTAACAGATTTCAAAAACTGTTAAATGGTCTAAAACTTTTTGGAAGAGTATATCAAGTTAAGGATTCAAATTTGAAATTCTTAAGAGCTCTTCCCAAAGAATGGAAACCTATTACAGTCTCTCTCAGAAACACTCAAGAATTCAAAGACTATACTCTTGAGAGACTGTATGGAACTTTGAAAACTTATGAGCTTGAAATGGAACAAGATGAAGAGATTGAGAAAAGCCAAAAGAAAGGGCATTCATCTGTGGCTCTAGTTGCATCTCTTGATGATACTGTCAAGGACAAGGGAAAGTCTCAAGTTGAAGAAACTGAGAAGTTGGTCAAAGAAGAGAGCTCAGAATCAAGCAAGGGAAAAGCAAAAGAGAAAGATGTGGCTGATTCTGGTGAAGAAAGTGATGGAATTGATGAGCACCCAGCCTTCTTGTCACGAAGATTCTCCAAACTGAAATTCAAAAAGAATTTCAATCCTGCAAAATCATTTAAGGGTAATCCCAAGTCTGATAGAAGCATGGTAGACAGATCAAAATTCAAGTGCTTCAACTGTGGGAATGCAGGTCACTTTGCCAATGAGTGCAGAAAGCCTAAAGTTGAGAAGAGGTCAAGTGAAAACATTGACTATAAAAAGAAATATTATGAACTTCTCAAACAAAAGGAAAGAGCATTCATCACAAAGGATGATTGGGCAGCTGGGGATGATTCTGATGAAGAGGAGGAGTTTGTCAATCTAGCTCTAATGGCCAACTCCACAGATCAAGAAGAAAACACTGGAAGCAGTAGTTAGGTATTCACTACAAACTTAGTTGAGTTAACTAAAGATGAATGCAATGCTACCATAAATGAAATGTCTACAGAATTGTATCTGTCGTGAGAGGAATTGATACAACACCCCCAGAACCGTATCGCACAATTACAGGGATATCTATTACAACTACGAAAATCACGGCTAGCTCTTAGGGGCTACCGTTAACATAAACTGAGAAAACAAATGAGAAACAAGTGTGTATAAGGGCTGAGCTTGCAAAGAACCAAACAACGAGGCCGGAATTATAGAATTCCGTCCTGCGATTGCCCGGAAATATCTGTCACAAAGGTTACACGTGCCTCTCTTTAGAGTGTAGAACTCGTGAAAATGATCCAAGTCCCTTTGCAAGGTGCCTACATACCCTATATTTATAGGGATCAAGCCCATGTAGTTCTTGATTTAGGACTCTGAAGAGATAAGCTCTTATCCCCCCTAGTTTAGGATAAAACAGCCTTCTTTCAGTAGTTATCCAGCGGTATCCCACTCCAAGTAGGTCACTTGAAGCCTTCATTTTGCATAATTATCCGAATATTCTTGAATTATCCCCATCGATTGTAATTATCTCCATAATGCACGTATTTATCTCTTAATTCGTAGATAAATAACAGCTGATACACTCCCAATATGTCTTCAATTCGTCCCCCTTGAAACAAGGAAGAAGAGTCCTGTTTGGAGTCTGCCTGCCATTCTGCCCAGGCGGCGGAAGCCCTTCCAGCGGCATCCCCTAGCTGCAGCCCCATAACTGCAAGCCAGGGTGCACTTATCGGTAACCCCTAGCAGTGGTAACCCCTAAAGCGCCTTCAGGTGCAACCCCATTCTGATGGCAGTCTTCATTACGCTTCCAATGCAAGTCCATACACCTTCTTGTACACCTTCAATGATTCACCCAGCTATGGCGAAGCCCATTATCCTTAACCAAATGATTCCAATAAGCCCAAGTGAAGCCCAAATAATATGGTGGGCTATAAAATAGGCCCAGGGAGATTTTATGGCACAACAACTACCCCCCGGTTCCTTGAAGTATTGAATACGAGAGGAACCTAAGAACGGTAACCCTCAATCAACCAGCTGCAAGCCCTTAAATTATGTCAGAGATTAATCGTAAATTATTCCTAAGCTTACGTGGGCGTTGCCCGATGTAAGAAACAAGAAATAATTCAGATGTATTTCCCACACATAATTATGAAACCAATTATATTAATTCAGTAAAACCACCGCAAGCCTTGAATATTTATTCCCAGAATAATAAAAATTATTTTCCACGAATATGTCCGAGCTTCCACAATTTTATTCCACCTTTCTAGTTTCCCGCTTGTGCCATGTCAGTTTGTGATAAGGCTGATCCCAATTATCTAGGGGTTTAATTTGAATTCAAATTAATTTAAAACCCAACTGAACTCCTAATAATGTGGCTAGTTGTAGAGTTCCAGCCAAACTCTCCCTCTTCACCTGCCTAGCTTCTCCTCGGGAAGCCGTGCATCATCAAGGCTATCTTCACGCCTTTCCAATCCAATCACGCCACCTGGCGCGTGTGTCTTCCACTTACCACTACTATAAATTCATGCCTCCGAAGCCTTGTTTTATTTTTTACTTTTAACTCTCACATCTTCCCTCTTACACTTCTCTCACACTCGAAGCACTCCAGACGCTAGTTTACTCCTTCCGGCGACCCTTCGGCTTTTCTCCAACTTCCAACCAAAGGTATGTTTCTTGACCTCCGGCTTTCCTTTTCGTTACGTTCATCCATGTTTGTGGCTAAATGCTTGTATGATCCATGCCTGTCTGCCTCCTTATCTCTTGATTGTTCACCTCGGTATGCGTGCACACACCCACATTCGCCTTGCTTGACGTTACCATGCCCGATTAAACTACTGATTTGCCCTGCATGCCAGTATAGTTAAATATGTACACCCATCCTTTGAATGTACACACACCACTGGTTTTAATTGACCCCAATTAGGCCCTGATTGTTTCCCAACTGGGTTATCGCCCTTGATGTTGTCATATTACTTTGAGGCCATGATCGTAGCCCTAGATTGTAAACCCTAGGTTCCCAATTGCCTCCAGGGGAAACCCCTCTTTCACAATCGAACCCCTTTTCGTGCCCTTTATCTGCTGTGAATGTATTGTTTGTGTGATTTGCTTGCTATACTTGCTTAGCTGGTATCTTAGGATTGTGATTGGGCGTTGATTGTTGTGGTTGAGATTAGGGTTAGGATTAGGCTTCCCGTTCCCGGTCCCTTGTTGGGCTTCCCGAAGAAGACGAACCGTCCTCCGTGGCCTGTGCTACTTCCTGTGAGGGATGTAGTCCTCTTACACTTCAGGGCTCCAACTGAAGCCTTTTCATTCCTTCTTCGCACCCGCAGGGCTCCACCCTTGCAGCCCAGTCTTCCGCAAACCCTTTCTCCTTCTCTCTTTTTGTTTTTCTTTCTTTCGACCTCTTCTCATCTTGCTGTGTCCTTTCGTTAATCCATCCTTTCCTATTGTAGATGTCTCAAGGATCCATGTCCTCACACTCTTCTCAGTCTGCCACCAGCAAGGCTCCCGTTGTCGCGGTTGACACGGGATCCTCCTTTAGCCAGGACCTTCAGCCTGCCCAGCCCAGTTTAGGGGTTAGCTCCAGAACCCGCTCCAGGCGCAGTTTGGTGGTGAAGGAGCTAAACTGGACAACCTCTGAGTCCAGTAAGGCGGATGGGACCTCGAGCCTCACGCTGGACCCTGCTGCTGAAGCCCTCGAGGGGAACCCCGAGGAGGCTGCACGGGAGGCTGAAGCTTCCATGGAGGTGATCGAGCCTCCAGCTGTAGTCCTAGCCTGCGAGCATATGGACTCCATCATGACTCCTGCTCGGCTGCAGTCCCTATTGGAGTCCTGCAACCCTGGCTGCACCTTGGGGATCCCGAAGCCAGGAGAGAGGTGTCACCGCTTTGACACCCTCAAGCCGGGCACTGGCTACCCCAAAGCTGTGCTTTCCGCCCAGTTCTTCAGGCTGGGTTTGTCTCTCCCCCTCCATCCTTTCATCCTGGAGGTCTTGGACTTCTATGAGGTCTCCCCCATGCAGCTCACCCCCAACTCCTACCGCATGGCGGTCTGCCTCTACATCCTCTACGACATCCACCATGGGGTGAGGATGTCTGCCTTGGAGTTGGGCTGGTTCTTCCAGCTGAAACTTACCGGCAGGACCCCAGGATTCTTCTACCTCACTGCCTGGAACACCCATCACAAGAAGGGCATCAAAGGCAACCGCCAGTCGATGTCGGACTGGCAGAAGCTCTTCCTTTACTACTATGACTGCCCAGTCTACAGGAAGGACTTCAATCTCTCCCCCAGTAAGCCAGCTTTTCCTTAATCCATTGTCTAGTTTAGCCCTTTAGGGTTCCCGTTTAGTTTTCTTACACTTGTATTTGTTGTAGACATGCCAGTGCAGACTCCTCTGGCGGGAGAGTCCCTTGAGAGGGCCAAGCATGTGTTGGGGCTATCCACCGGGCTAGGTGATGGCTCCAGCCTGCTTACTCCAGAGAATCTGGAGAGGCTCGGTTTTTCCACTACGGTGGTAGATGCATCCCCCGTTGACGAGGGTGGTGCAAATGTGGAGGCGACGGGAAGCCCAGGTTTCCTCTTAGCTTGCACACTTGAACTTGTTTCCTTCATATGATATTTGCTTTGTAGATTTCCTGTTGTACCTCCTGCATGCTTTATAATTTTTATCTGCTATGCTTGCATCCTGTCGTTTCTCCATTATTAATTGCATAGTTTCTGATTGTTTTTTTTTTTTTGTTTCTCTCCGCAGATATGGCTGCCAACATTCCAAAATTCGTCAAGCGCTCCACCAAGTACGAGGACCTCTTCGGAGAGGCCTCTGGCTCCCAGGCTCCTATTCCTGCCAAGCCTCTCTCCCAGCTCCCTTCTCCCTCTTTAGAACAGAAGAAGGCCTCCTCCGGGGGTCGCCAGCGGGACCCCTCCAAAGCTGTCGAGGCGGGGTCTTCAGCTGAAGGCCGCTCCAGCAAGAAGCCCAAGCTGGCCCTGGCACGTAGTTCTCCTGCACCTTCCTCTACTCAGAAGACTCAGCTCTTTCAGAGGATGCTCTCCGACCAGGTATCCGAGGCCACCATCCGGGAGTGGGATAGGCTTTCCATCGCCGAGGCCACCCGAGGCAAGGTGGTGGCCAACGCCAAGAGCCTGTTCCTCGACCTAAAGATGGGGGAGCACGTAGCCGATACCGCCCGGGTGAATGAGACTATGAGGGCGGACCTAAAGCAGGCCAGGGCTGATCTGGCTTCCGCTGTCAAAGAGAGGGACGCCTTCCGGAAGGCCAACCTCAAGTTCAAGGAGGTGGAGGCCGAAGCCCGGCGGCTGAAGGAGAAGGAGGACATGGTGAGGAGGGGCCTTGAGGAGGAGGTCGACGGCTTGCGGAGGCAGGTTAAGGAGCTGGAGCTGCAGGTGAAGGGGCTCCAGGATGCGGCAGCCGCTGTTAAGGCGGGCAGGAAGGACCGGGAGGCAACCATCTTCGAGGCTGGAGTCGCCGCAGGCATCAAGGACTGCGTTAAGTCGGCCTACAGGATCTTTCCTGAGAATGACTGGGCGAGACTGGGACCTGATGCTGCAGTAGCCCTGGAGGAAGCGAAGGCCGAGGATGAGGTCGGCATAGATAAGGCCCTGGCTGCTTCTCAGGGTCTCTCCGGTGATGGCGGCGACAAAGGGGTTACGGCTGAAGACGAGCCAAAGCCCGCAGAGCTGGTTTCTGCGAGTCTTGTGGTGACGCCCCCGGAAGGGGTTCCGGCCGTAGCCCCGGCGGTAGCCTCGCAGGATCCCCAAGCCGTTGATGAGAAGGACTCCTCCTCCCCTGCTGCTCTTTGACCTCCTCTCCCCCTGTTTTAATCAACCTTTTTAATTACGAATATTTTTGCTTGGCGCTTGTCGTCATGAATTGTTATTCTGATGAGGGTGCGGACTCCTCCGAAAGTCTCGCAAGATATTTTTGATGCTGCAAGGGCCTCCCCCTGTTGGTGTGGGGAGGAATTTCCCTTGTAGTTTATTTTGTATGTGATTGCTTTCACTTCTTCATTCCTTGCCTTGTATGCCTTTCTTGTATTTCCTTGGATATTTTTGTGTTGGTCGCCTACCTTTTCCATGCAGGTAGAAAGAATGAATATAGGGGATAGCCCTTGCGTTGAAAGCGTACACATTGTTCACTTTCTGGGGGGTTGTGATCCTTGGGACTTTGTTTTCGAAGGTCGCTTCCTTCCTTGCGGATGTATGTTGATGTATATGTTTGCGTTAACTCCCCAATAACGTATGTAAAAGCACCTAGTCTTTCCTTATTATAATCCATTCGAGCATAGTTGAATCTGATCTCACATGTGTGCGCATCTAGGGACCCCATTGGACGTAAACCTTAAAATGACTCCTAGGTGTAAGCCTTTAGAGTGGTCTCCAAGTATAAGTTCTGAGATAGTTTTTTGACGTAGGCTTCGCGATAATTCCTCCAAGTAAGTTCTGAGATAATTCACGAAGTGAGCTTTCTAGTAATCCCACCAAGTTAGCCTTGTGAGCCTGGATAGGCTTTAAACTCGAAAGCCTCGATAAGCCTTCGGCCTTGAAAGCCTTGATAGGCTTGAAACCTTGAAAGCTTGAAAAGCTTTAGCCTTGGAAGCCTTGATAGGCTTGAAACCTTGAAAGCTTGAAAAGCTTTAGCCTTGAAAGCCTTGATAGGCTTGAAACCTTGAAAGCTTGAAAAGCTTTAGCCTTGAAAGCCTTGATAGGCTTGAAACCTTGAAAGCTTGAAAAGCTTTAGCCTTGAAAGCCTTGATAGGCTTGAAACCTTGAAAGCTTGAAAAGCTTTAGCCTTGAAAGCCTTGATAGGCTTGAAACCTTGAAAGCTTGAAAAGCTTTAGCCTTGAAAGCCTTGATAGGCTTGAAACCTTGAAAGCTTGAAAAGCTTTAGCCTTGAAAGCCTTGATAGGCTTGAAACCTTGAAAGCTTGAAAAGCTTTAGCCTTCAAAGCCTTGATAGGCTTGAAACCTTGAAAGCTTGAAAAGCTTTAGCCTTCAAAGCCTTGATAGGCTTGAAACCTTGAAAGCTTGAAAAGCTTTAGCCTTGGAAGCCTTGATAGGTTTGAAACCTTGAAAGCTTGAAAAGCTTTAGCCTTGGAAGCCTTGATAGGCTTGAAACCTTGAAAGCTTGAAAAGCTTTAGCCTTGGAAGCCTTGATAGGCTTGAAACCTTGAAAGCTTGAAAAGCTTTAGCCTTGGAAGCCTTGATAGGCTTGAAACCTTGAAAGCTTGAAAAGCTTTAGCCTTGGAAGCCTTGATAGGCTTGAAACCTTGAAAGCTTGAAAAGCTTTAGCCTTGAAAGCCTTGATAGGCTTGAAACCTTGAAAGCTTGAAAAGCTTTAGCCTTGAAAGCCTTGATAGGCTTGAAACCTTGAAAGCTTGAAAAGCTTTAGCCTTGGAAGCCTTGATAGGCTTGAAACCTTGAAAGCTTGAAAAGCTTTAGCCTTGGAAGCCTTGATAGGCTTGAAACCTTGAAAGCTTGAAAAGCTTTAGCCTTGGAAGCCTTGATAGGCTTGAAACCTTGAAAGCTTGAAAAGCTTTAGCCTTGGAAGCCTTGATAGGCTTGAAACCTTGAAAGCTTGAAAAGCTTTAGCCTTGGAAGCCTTGATAGGCTTGAAACCTTGAAAGCTTGAAAAGCTTTAGCTTTGGAAGCCTTGATAGGCTTGAAACCTTGAAAGCTTGAAAAGCTTTAGCCTTGGAAGCCTTGAAAGCTTGAAAATCTTTAGCCTTGAAAGCCTTGATAGGCTTGAAACCTTGAAAGCTTGAAAAGCTTTAGCCTTGAAAGCCTTGATAGGCTTGAAACCTTGAAAGCTTGAAAAGCTTTAGCCTTGAAAGCCTTGATAGGCTTGAAACCTTGAAAGCTTGAAAAGCTTTAGCCTTGAAAGCCTTGATAGGCTTGAAACCTTGAAAGCTTGAAAAGCTTTAGCCTTGAAAGCCTTGATAGGCTTGAAACCTTGAAAGCTTGAAAAGCTTTAGCCTTGGAAGCCTTGATAGGCTTGAAACCTTGAAAGCTTGAAAAGCTTTAGCCTTGGAAGCCTTGATAGGCTTGAAACCTTGAAAGCTTGAAAAGCTTTAGCCTTGAAAGCCTTGATAGGCTTGAAACCTTGAAAGCTTGAAAAGCTTTAGCCTTGAAAGCCTTGATAGGCTTGAAACCTTGAAAGCTTGAAAAGCTTTAGCCTTGAAAGCCTTGATAGGCTTGAAACCTTGAAAGCTTGAAAAGCTTTAGCCTTGAAAGCCTTGATAGGCTTGAAACCTTGAAAGCTTGAAAAGCTTTAGCCTTGAAAGCCTTGATAGGCTTGAAACCTTGAAAGCTTGAAAAGCTTTAGCCTTGAAAGCCTTGATAGGCTTGAAACCTTGAAAGCTTGAAAAGCTTTAGCCTTGAAAGCCTTGATTGGCTTGAAACCTTGAAAGCTTGAAAAGCTTTAGCCTTGAAAGCCTTGATAGGCTTGAAACCTTGAAAGCTTGAAAAGCTTTAGCCTTCCTACCGGTGTAGCCAAGTTATCGAGTTGTGTTCACGAGTTTTAGTGTTTTTGATTCCCAAATTTATTTGAATTTTAAGCCAAATGAATAATGTTAATGATACGCCTACTACCCCCCGAGTTCTTTAGCATAATTTTAATTATGGTGGAGAACTAGGTGCAATTGAAACCCTAAATAATTTTTTAAAGCATACATGAAGTATTCAATTAACAATCATGGTAAGCAAGCAAGCATATACAACATTTTTGTAACGGAAAGCTGCGAAATTTTATTGAATCACATGGTAAAAATTGACATAGCATAATATTGGGGGGTGCAACGACACTACCCCCCGAGCGTCCTAGCAAATAAAGCAAATAGTAGCCTGATAATTCTCCTAAAATCATGGCGATTATAACTAATAAATCGCCTTTATTTCCTGACCCTTAAGCCGAAGCCTACAGAAATACTACCCGGGTGAAGCTACTGGTAATACCTCTTTAAGTGTTGAGCGTTCCATGCCCGTGGTATGAGTCTTCCATCCATGTCTGTGAGGTGATAGGTACCTTCCCAAAGCACTGTTTTGATGATATATGGGCCTTCCCATTTTGCACCGAAGGCTCCATGAGCGGGAACCCTCATGTTAGGCATCATTTTTCTGAGAACTAGGTCTCCCGTTTTGAGGGGTCGAGCCCTTACTTTCTTATCAAAGTATTTACGGGTCCTCTGTTGATATGCAGCAAGTTTCAACTGAGCCGTATCTCGTACTTCTTCAATCAGATCTAAGTAGAGCCTGTGGTTGACTTCATTATTCTCAGGGTCGTAGTTATCCCTTCGAAAAGATCCTGCTCCAACTTCTACGGGGACCATGGCTTCACACCCGTATGTTAGGGTGAACGGGGTTTCGCCGGTGGTAGACCTTGGAGTGGTATTGTAAGACCACAACACAATGGGAAGTTCCTATGGCCAGCATCCCTTTTTCTCTTCTAGTTTGGCTTTCAGGGTGTGCTTAATAATTTTGTTCACGGCCTCCGTTTGACCGTTGCTCTGAGGGTGGCACACCGCGGAGAAGCCTTTCTTTATGCCAAGGTTTTCACAGAAATTCATCATTTCATTGCTGTCAAACTGTTTCCCATTGTCTGATATGAGCTTGTAGGGAACCCCGTATCGACAGACGATCGCGCGATAAACAAAGTCTACCAACTTCCTTGCAGTGATGGAAGCTAGGGGTTCAGCTTCAGCCCATTTAGTAAAGTAATCCACAGCCACGACTGCATATTTCACCCCTCCTTTCCCTTTTGGCAATTCACCAATCAGATCTATACCCCAAACAGCAAACGGCCAGGGGCTTGTCAGGGTCTTCAGGGGTACCGTGGGGCTCTTGTTTGTATTAGAGAACCTTTGGCAACTGTCACAGGCCCTGGCGAAGGCATGAGCATCCTTGTGGAGGGTAGGCCAGTAGTAGCCTTGACGGAGGATTTTGTGAGCGAGGGAGGCACCCCCCGAGTGATTCCCACAGATTCCTTCATGCACCTCGCGCATAATGTATTCACATCTTACCCCAGCAACACACCTGAGGAGGGGCCGATTGAATCCCCTTTTGTAAAGGATTCCATCATAAATTACATACTGGGCTGCCTTGTACCTCAATTTCCTGGCCTCATCCTTGTCTGTAGGCAGGGTTCCGTTGGCTATGTATTCATGGATTGGGGTTGTCCAGAGGTTAGTCTCATCAGCTTCAACATCCATGACTTCAATTTTGGGGATGCTAGGCTGATACTGGATTTCGAGGGGGATTACCCCGAGCATGTGTGCATCCCTCTGAGAGCCTAATTTGGCTAAGGCATAGGCATCTGCATTCTCAGACCTTGGTATTTGCTCTAGCTTGATTTCCCTGAATTTCCCAATTAGTTCCTGGGCATACCGCATATAGAGATCGGTGCGGGGACCCCTAGCTTGGAAGCCTCCTCGGATGTGCCAGACTACCAGCATAGAATCACTGTAAACATTCATATTTTCCACTCTCATCTCCAAGGCCAGTTTCAGACCAGCTATTAGGGCTTCATACTCCGCGTCGTTGTTAGTGGCTTTAAAGTCAAAATGAATGGAGCTTTGCAGCTTATGGCCTTCCGGACTGACTAAGACAATGCCAGCCCCGTCCCCATTTCCATTTACAGCCCCATCAACGTACAGGTTCCACCAAGGGGAACAATTCTCAGGTATGGCTATTGGAGACTGGGGTTCAGGTATGCATTCCATCCGTTCGACTTCAAAAGTGGATGGAAATTCCAAGATGAAGTCAGCTAGCGCTTGCCCCTTTATAGCGGTTCTTGGTTTGTACTCTATGTCAAACTGGCCTAGCTCGACTGCCCATTTCATAATTCTTCCAGAGGCTTCCGGCTTGTGCAAGACCTGTCTGAGAGGGAAGGATGTTCGTATTTCAATCTTGTGAGCCTGAAAGTAAGGCCTTAATTTGCGGGAAGCCAAAATTAGTGCGTAGGCTAACTTCTCCATGTTTGAGTAGCGAGTTTCAGCATCAAGTAATCTTTTGCTCACATAGTATACTGGCTGTTGGGCTTGCTCTTCCTCCTTGATCAGGACAGCGCTAATTGAGAACTCGGAAACCCCTAGGTAAAGGATCAAGGCTTCACCCTCCGTTGGTTTAGCCAACAGGGGCGGGCTTCCAAGTTGCTCCTTCAGCTTCAGGAAAGCAGCCTCACATTCCGTCGTCCATTCGAATTTTTGCCCCTTTTTTATGGCTGCAAAAAATTCTCTACATTTGTCTGAGGATTTTGAGATGAACCGGTTTAGGGCGGCAACCCGACCTGTAAGGCATTGCACCTCCTTTACGTTCCTAGGCGACCTCATTTCAATTAAGGCCTTGATCTTTGCGGGGTTAGCTTCGATTCCCCTGTGATTGACAATGAAGCCCAAGAACTTGCCGGATTCAACCCCGAATACGCATTTTTGGGGATTCAACTTCATCCTGTAATTCCTCAGTATGTCGAACATCTCTGATAAGTGTGTAACATGATCGTAAGCTTCCTTTGATTTTACTAACATGTCATCCACATACACTTCCATAGTTCTTCCAATCTGATCTTTAAACATCTTATTGACCAGCCTTTGATATGTAGCCCCAGCATTTAGTAAACCAAACGGCATGCCTATATAGCAATAAAGCCCCCTGTCAGTGATGAAGGAGGTGTGTTCTTGATCTGGCTCGAACATGGGGATCTGATTGTAGCCCGAGTAGGCGTCCATGAAGCTTAACAGTGCATGCCCCGCAGTGGAATCCACCAATTGGTCAATTCGAGGGAGCGGGAAGCTGTCCTTAGGGCAAGCCTTGTTCAGATCAGTAAAGTCTATGCAAGTTCTCCACTTTCCGTTAGGTTTCTTCACCAACACCGGGTTTGCTAGCCATGTGGGGTAAAAAGCTTCCTTCACTAGGCCTGCCTTCAATAGTCGGTCTACCTCTTCTTGAAGAGCGGTAGCCCTTTCCCCACTAATTGGTCTTCTCTTCTGTCTGACTGCCTTCCTGTCTGGGTCAATATTGAGGTGGTGGCACATGACTTCCGGGTGAATCCCGATCATATCCGAATGGTTCCAAGCGAAGACGTCCAGATTATTCTTTAAGAATGCGGTCAGGGTTTCCCTTAGGTCCGGCCCCAATTGCTCCCCAATTTTTAGTTCTTTAGTGGGGTCGGACTCATCCACCAAGATGGACAGGGTATCCCCAGCTGCTCCAGTCTTCACCTGGGTTTCCGGCATCCTTGGGTCGAGGTCGATCTCTACAGTAACCTCTTTGTTGCCACCCTCTTGGGGTTGCGTACCCAGGATTTCATGGACGGGAAGCCGTGTTCGTTCTCCGAGTTGATAGGTTACCATAGCACTGTTGAAGTCACAAGGTGCCTCGCACTCATTTTCTTGCTTTTTATTCCGGGGCTGTTTTTGATCATCCCCTTCAAAGTCACTGTCAGTAACATCTTCCACAATCCCTTCGACCAGGGTTTCAGCTGTATCAATATTTTTCATTGAGAATGCATCTGTGGGTGCAAGCCCTTCATGCACGGCATGCGAGGCTTCTAGATAGGGGTCTTCCCCCGGGTGTTGCACGATAATCACCATGTTGCAGGTTGCTTTCACGAACTTTATTAAAACCCTTCCCTGAGCCTTGGTTTCGGGTTCCTCTTCTATATCCATTTGTTTGTAACAGCTTTCCGGGATGTCTCCATCCATTTGTTGGGCTTCTTTACAGGTTTTTACTGCAGATCTCAAAGCCTTGCTATAACATTCCCGGGAGTCATCCTGACATCCTCGTACACATCCTACCCCATTGGGGGTGGGGAACTTCATGGATAAGTGGTATATTGAGGTTACAATCCGCATGTCCCTTAAGATAGGTCTGCCCAGGATCCCGTTATAGGAGATGTCTTCATTCACTACCATGAACTCTGCAACCTGAGTGACAGCCCGGGGTTCCACTCCAAGGGTGATCGGGAGTCTTACCCTTCCAACAATCTGGACAGCATTCCCCGTGAAACCATACAACTCATTATAGCAAGCCATCATATCTTTATCCGCCATTTTCATTCTTTGGTACGCACTGTAGGCCAAGATATTGACAGAGTTTCCGTTGTCGACAAGAAGCCTGTGTACATTGACATTTCCGATCACGGCTGTTACCACCAGGGCATCGCTATGAGGATGGTGTACCGCGCGCGCATCCCCCTCAATGAAGGTAATGTCCATGGTCTCCCCTTTGAACATTTTGGGAGGCCTTTCAGACAGATGGCACACATTGGTTAAGGGCGGCCCTCGGGCTTCCCGTACATATCTCTTCATAGCACTGCGTCCCTGGCCTCCCACGAAGGGCCCTCCGATGATCATTCGTACACTACCGGCACGGGTGTTACGGTTGGCTTCCTGGTTATTTGTCCTTTCAGCTTTCTTTTCCTTATATTTCTTAGCCTCTTGGGCTACAAACTCCGTCAGGTATCCTGTTCTGATAAGATCCTCTATGTGGTCTTTAAGATGAACACATTTCGCCGTGTCATGTCCGTTCAAATCGTGGAAAGCACAATATTTTCCCTGATCTTTCTTCCCAGGGGGTCCACTTCGAAAGGGCTTCCGGAAGAGTCTCGCCTTGTCTCCGACCTCAAAAATGTGATCTATAGAAGCTGTCAGTGGTGTGTATTCGTGGTACCTCGCTTCTCTTGCCTTCCTCATTGTCAACCTTGACTTGTCGAAGCCCTGCGTGCTGGTTGTGTTCACGGTAATGGGCGAGGTCTTGCCATCTCGGCTCGAGGATTTTTCACCAGCAGGCCTTACGTAGGGATTCCTCTTGTAGGTGTTCCTCCTATCTGGGCTGTAAGACCTATCCCTCTTGTTTTTCCAGCTGCTACGGCTTTCAGACTTTGACTCCTTCTTCAACTTAACCAGGGATTCCTCGATCACCTTATGGGGTTCAGCCCTAGCAAAGAAGTCAGCTAGGGTTTCAGGCTCCCGCCCTTGCAACTCCTTCCAAAAGTCTGTTCCGGGCCTTACCCCCGCTATCAAGAAGTTCTTCAGGGTTTCCTTTGAAGTTGGCCTAACCCGGGGTACCTCTGCGTTGAAGCGCTTGAAATACTCTCTCAATGTCTCATGTTCCTTCTGCTTAATATTAGCCAGGGTGTTGGCAGGTGGGGCGTAAGTGACGGAAGCCCTGAACTGTCCCACAAACAGTTCGCACATTTTCCTCCAAGAGTTGATGGAATCAGCGGGAAGCCTCTTGAACCAGTGATGAGCGTCATCCCTGAGGGTTGCAGCCAACAAGCGACATTTTGTGAGGTCCGGAATCTGGTAGACCTCCATCTCAGTGTCAAACCGGCTAAGATACTCCACGGGATCCGTGGTTCCGTTAAATCGCAGGTCGCCAACCCCCCTGTAGATGCGAGGTAGGGGTGACTCCCTAACCTTCTTAGTAAAGGGTGACTTTACGGTAAGCTCAGCTTTCGACTTCTTATCGGCTTTCACCTTCTTTAGGGCTTCCAGCAGTTCTTCCATCTTGCATTTATCATCCCCATCATCAAGTGCAACCTCATAGTCATCATCCAGGGGCTGATCTTTCTTTTTGCTTACTTCATTATCATTGTGCGACCCTGAGCTTTCCTCATCGTCACGGATGGAGATAACCTTTGACGGCCTTTGGTTTTTATCCTTTGACCGAGCTTCAGACACGGGCTTCTCATGTCGTTGACTGGGAGGAGCCCTATGTTGCGAGCCTTCAGGTCCATCCCCGTTAGGGGCCTTGTTGCCAAGCCTGTGCCGCAAGTCTTGCTCGGTCAGTTTCCTCCCAAGGCGGTCGAACACACTAGCAGCCTGTGAGTGCTCTCTATCATCCATTTCGGGGTTAGCTTCTTTCTCAGGGTTGCCACCTTCTTTCCTGCCGCCTTCTACACCAAAATCTAGCTTGGTGGGAGTCACGCTGCAGCCCCATAACTGCAAGCCAGGGTGCACTTATCGGTAACCCCTAGCAGTGGTAACCCCTAAAGCGCCTTCAGGTGCAACCCCATTCTGATGGCAGTCTTCATTACGCTTCCAATGCAAGTCCATACACCTTCTTGTACACCTTCAATGATTCACCCAGCTATGGCGAAGCCCATTATCCTTAACCAAATGATTCCAATAAGCCCAAGTGAAGCCCAAATAATATGGTGGGCTATAAAATAGACCCAGGGAGATTTTATGGCACAACAGTATCATTTGCATGTTTCTTTAAAATCTCTCAGTAAGGAAAATAGTAGGATTAAGGAGGCTAACACCTTTCTTAGTGACAGAAACAGTGCTTTAGAAGCTCAATTTATTGAGTTTGAGAAACCGAAAATTGAGTGTCAGACAGCCAAAGATGATCTCTTGGTTGTTCTGAAAAGAGAAGAGATCATAAGAAAACAGCTTGATAAGGAACAAGAGATTATTGCTAAATGGAAATCTGGGAGAGATGTTTCCACTAATATCATCAACATGCACGGTAGAGAAACCTTTGTGGAGAATGAATGGAAAAGGAATAAGAAAGTTCTTGAGATTTCTGAGATCAGCTCAAGTGATGAGAATACTGATGATAATCATCAGTTGAAAAGTAAAGCCTCAACTGATGAAAGTCATCAGTTGAACAAGAACTCATCAGTTGACAAGAAAGTTCTCAAGAAACTTAATAAGAAATATGGTCCTATTAAAAAGAACTTTGTTAAAGGTGAGAATGATTCTTCTGAGACTGGTGAGAGTGTTAACAACACTCATAAGACCAAGAAGAAGAGACTAAAAAGAAGAAAGGAAATAGAAATGGTAAAATTAGAGTCAATAAGCACACTAATTACACACCCAATGCCAGTGCTCCTAGGAAAACTTGCAGTAAATGTGGTACTGTAAATCACTTATCTGCTAATTGTAAAACTGTGATTGCTCCTAAGTTATCATTGCCTATTTCTATGCCATCTATTCCTCATATGAACTTATCTGCTATAAACATGATGCCTGGTTTACTGCCTCATAATCCATATTCTCAGCCTAGCATGCCATATATGTTCAATCCATATTTCAATGCTTTTAACATGCCTCAATTCCATTCAAATTCGCATGGCATGAACAATGTATGCATACCTTAAATGCCTGTGTTTAAGAACAATGTCGATGTTCCAATCTCTCAACCAAAACCAAAGATTGAACCAGTTCAATCCAAGGGAAAAGTTGAGAATGAGGGAAAAGCTGTTAAGACTAACAAATCTGGACCCAAAACAATTTGGGTACCAAAATCAACTTGATCTGTTTGTGAAATGTGTGCAGGGAAACCATAAGAAGAATTTGTGGTACTTGGATAGTGGATGCTCCAGGCATCCACTATCCAGAAGTTTGTAGAGAAAGCTGGCCTTAGCATTACCTTTGGAGATGACAGCAAAGGATATACTATGGGATATGGCTTGATTGCAAAAGAGAATGTCATCATTGATGAAGTTGCATTGGTGTCTGGTCTTAAGCACAACTTGCTTAGCATTAGTCAACTTTGAGACAAAGGATACAAAGTAAGTTTCACTCCTGCAGCCTGTGTTGTCACCAAGGGAGATGACAGCAATGTGGTACTAATTGGACAAAGAAAAGGAAATGTGTATGTAGCTGACTTCAACTCTGTAAAGTCTGAATCTATCACTTGCCTTCTCAGTAAAGCAAACTCAGATGACAGTTGGCTATGGCACAAAAGACAGTCAAGAAAGATTTGGTGAGAGGAATACCAAAACTGGAATTATCCAAAGATGGTTTGTGTGGAGCTTGTCAGCAAGGAAAGCAAAAGAGAAGCTCTTTCAAAAGCAAATCTCTTTCATAAATTGTGAAACCTCTTCAGCTCTTGCATATGGATTTATTTGGACCAGTCAACATAATGTCCATTTCAAAGAAGAAATATTGCCTAGTGATTGTTGATGATTTTTCAAAATTTACTTGGACTTTCTTCCTGTATTCTAAGGATGAAGCTGGGAAAATCAATATCAATCATATCAAGGCATTAGACAACAATCCATATATCAAAGTTGAAAGGATAAGAAGTGATAATGGAACAGAATTCAAGAATTCTGTGATGAAAGAATTTTGTGAAGAAAAGGGAATTACTCATGATTTTTCTGCACCAAGAACTCCACAACAAAATGGAGTGGTAGAAAGAAAGAATAGAACTCTCATTGAGGCTGCAAGAACCATGATTAATGAAGCTCAACTTCCAACCTATTTTTGGGCAGAAGCTGTGAACACTGCCTGTTTTACTCAAAACATTTCTCTAATTACCAAACCTCACAATCTAACTCCTTTTCAACTCTTCAAGGGAAAGAAGCCATCAATTAGCTTTCTTCATGTATTTGGGTGCAAGTGTTATGTTCTAAGAAATCAAGGTGAAAATCTTGGAAAATTTGAAGCCAAAGCAGATGAAGCTATTTTTGTTGGATATTCTAATGGAAAATCTTTTAGAGTATACAATCTGGGAACCAACATTGTTATGGAATCAATTCATGTATTTTTTTGATGATAAAAAGATCCAAGGACTGACAGATGAAGGATTTCATGATAATCTCAGATTTGAGAATGAGGGTGAAGGTGATCTGTATGACAGTGATGATGATTATGATGACTCTGTTCAGAATGCTGGAATCAATCCTGGATTTAATATTCCAACTGATGAGACCGTGGTGCAAGAAACAACTGAAATTGGAAACTCAACTGAAGCATCAGTTGAAACTACTTTGGAGGCTTCAGTTGAAACACCTCAAGAATCATTAGTTGAAAGAATATCTCAAAATTTCAATCAATCTAGAAATAGTGAGATGTCAAATTTAGGGGGAGCTTTCCAACATGAAAATCTGAACTTCAACAATGAAGCTACATCATCAAGGCAATCACTTCCACCTCAAAGAAAATTGACAAGGGATCATCCTTTTGAGTTAATTATTGGAGATGCAAATGCATCTGTACAAACAAGAAGAGCCACTCAAGATGAATGTTTGAACAGTGCATTTCTTTCACAGGATGAACCTATAGTCATAGAAGATGCTCTCAAAGATGCTGATTGGGTTCTTGCTATGCAAGAAGAATTAAATCAATTTGAGAGAAACAATGTATGGAAGCTGGTGCCCAAGCCTAAGAATAGAACAATTGTAGTGTTAGATATAATTGATGATTACTAATATTCTTAAAGTCTGTTTTAGAACAGGAATCATCAGAGTTTAATCTGGAAGCTGATCAGAGTTTAGTAAAGTCTGACAGAGTTTGATAAAGTCTGACAGAGTTTGATAAAGTCTGACCAGAGTTTACATAGTCAAGACTCGTCAGAGTTTACACGTGGAAAGAGCTCAGAAGCGGATATACTTCAAGGAAGGATAGAAGCGGAGGAGTGATTTGCTGACTATGGAAACTAAACAGAAAACTGGAGCAATCTTTGATTGATAGAATTTATAGCAGATTTATAGGATATCAAATCAGAGATTGATTTTGTAACTGTGTCTATATAAACACAGATTAGGGTTACTCTAGAGGAGTTGAGTTATCGAGTACATTGTTAAGAACCCTAGCAGCTCTTAGTGATACATTATAAATCACTGAGAGAGTTTTTGTAACCATTAAAGCTTTGTGAATATAAGAGTTTATTACTTTCAATCTCTTATATTGTCTTACTGTGTTACAGATTGTGATCACTATATCAGATTATATAGTGAGTTTATAGGACCTAACAAGTGGTATCAGAGCCAGCTCTGTTAAGATTACTACAGTGAGATCTTAAACACAATCATGTCTGAAAAATCACAAGCTTCATCCTTTAGAGTTCCAATCCTTAAGGCATCTGAATATCCAGTCTGGAAAGAAAGAATGATAATATTCTTAGACTCTGTTGATCCAGAATACCTTGACAGGATCTTTGATGGACCACATATGCCCACCAAGCTCTCTGTTGGGATTGCAGATGAACCTCAGAAGATGGTACCAAAAGAAAAGAAAGATTACACCCCTGAGGACATCTTGTCAATTGGTAAAGACTCTAAGGTAAAACACCTTCTGCACAGTGCCCTTGATAATGCAATGTCAAATAGGGTGATTGGGTGCAAAACTGCTAAACAAATCTGGGATGCTCTAGAAACCAGATGTCAGGGAACTCAGGCCATAAAGAAAAACAGAAAAACAATCCTTACACAGGAGTATGAGCACTTTGACTCAAAATCTGGTGAGTCCTTGACAGATCTATATGACAGATTTGTCAAACTGTTGAATGACTTATCTCTGGTAAACAAGGAATATGATCTTGAAGACTCAAATCTCAAATTCCTTCTGGCTCTTCCTGAAAAATGGGATTTGAAAGTCACCACAATAAGAGACAATCTTGATCTTGGAGAAATGTCTCTTGATGATGTTTATGGAAGACTGAAGACCCATGAACTTGAAATGGAGCAAAGGAGCAAACGTCATGGAGGAAAATCAAAGTCTGTTGCTCTGAAAGTTCAAGAGGAAGCTGCTAAGAGCAAAGGAAAAGCTCATGTCACAAAGTCTGACATTGAGTCATCAAACTCTGATGACTCAAACTCTGATGTTCCCTCAGACTCTGAAGAAAGTGATGATGAGATGATGCAGTTAGCAGCATTGATGGTGAAAAGCTTCAAGAAGTTGGCCTACAAAAAGTTCAACAAAGGCAAAAGTTTTTCAAGGAAAGACAGAAACTCTGACAGAGTTTATGACAAGAAGAACTTTAAGAAGAATGAGGGCAAAGAAGGAAAAGCTGGAAAAGCTGACAAGTATACCTGTTTCAACTGTGGTGAAAAGGGACACTTTGCATCTGAATGCAAGAAAGCCAAGAAGGAAAAAGAAAAAGCCTTTATCACCAAGAAAGAAAACTGGACAGATACATCTGATTCAGAAGAAGAAGTCAATTATGCTCTGATGGCAAACACTGACAACAACTCTGAATCTCCTGCTAAGGTACCTCATTCTACTCTTGCCTTTGATACTGAAGATATAACTGAGTTAAGATTGTTTCTTAAAACTTTGCATATCAGCTTTAGAGATCAGACTTTAGAAAATGAAAGATTAAAATCTGAAACTCTGAGTGTAAAGAAAAGGAATGATTTTCTAGAAAAAGAATTAGTTCAGATGTTGGAAGTTCAGAAAGAAAGAGATGATGCTGTCATTGTCAAAGATGAATTATTAAAGAGGTATGCATCTCTTCAATCAGAACTTGCTAAGGAAAGGGAGATCATAAAGACATGGACTAATTCAGGCAAAACTACTCAAGATATCTTAGGTAGTGGAAACTGGAAGAAAGGACTAGGTTACACTGATAACTCTGAAGCTGAGTCATCAAAAACAGAGTTTGTTAAAACTCAAAAACCTAAGGTTAAACCTGTCAAATTTGTTGTTGAATCCTCTAAGTCTAAACAGAGTAGACCAAAATCAGAGATTAACAAAAATTTAAAATCTGATAAGCCCAAACAGGTTAACATAGGACTGATGACTCAGAAACAGCTTAAACACAAGCTTAAAGAAGTAAAGTCTGATGACAAAAACAAGGAGCCTAGGAAAAACAGAAATGGCAAGATTGGAATAGACAAGAGTAATAACTACATGCCTGTTCCAAATGCACCTAGGAAGACATGCCATAACTGTGGTAATACTAATCATCTTGCTAATTTTTGCAGGAAGAACAAGGACATTAACTCTTTACCTACAAAGTCTGGAGTTAGAAAAAATAGTATTAGATATAAACCACAAGATCCATGTTTTCATTGTGGTAGTTTATGGCATTCTATTTATACTTGCAAAGAATATCATAGTTTGTATTATGATTATTATCAATTGAAACCTTCTTTGAAGAAGTTTAATAAAAGCTCTGCAAGTACAAAATCTGTTTCTAGTACAAACTCTGTTGCAAAGTCTGTTAGCTCAAACTCTGATAATAATACCGCTGCAAAAGCTAACAAACTTAATAAGTGATAAGTGGTATTTATACACACTTATAGGCCTTCATTTCCGCTTAAATTGGTTGGTTGTACTTAAGTGTTTAGTGTCTTTTGATGTGTTTTTATTGTTTTTCTGTGCAGGTCACGAGTTGAGGTGATGAAGTGATTTTCTATCATTTTAGGTTGGTTTTGGTGCATTATTTGCAAGAATAGAGAATTGTGGATTCATCGCGACTTGGGATTTTGTGGGTACATCTTCTACAAACCCTCACGAGAGCACACTCGTCCACTAGAGCTATCTAGGGGTTTAAAGGGCTTGTTGCATATGCTAAATGCAAACGTGATCACCTACGGAAGTGGTACTAGGAGCGAGGAAGGACGTGCACGCGAGGACGAGCTGAAAAACAAGGAATCAGAGCTGCCATCACAGACAGTAGCGCGCCCGCGCTAACTTGTAGCGCGCCCGCGCTACAGTCTGCAACACTAGCGCGCCCGCGCTAGTGTAGCGCGGTGGCGCCCCACAGAAACTTCCCGGGCCGATTTTTACAGCTTTTCTGATGGATTTTCGCAGCGGTCGAGGCCCGGTTGACTTAGTCAATGCATTTTTATTTCTCGTGTGTAAAAACCCTAGCCGTATAGTAGTAGTTTGAAGAATAGAGAATAATATCGTAGTTTTCAGTTTAATCGTTCAAGCACAATATCAGTTGTATTGGATCGTTCTTCGCGCGGAAGTGACAGTTTCGAGCGAGATCGTGAACTTCAATCTGTAACGTGTGATCTTTATTATTAATTCAAGCATTTTTATTCTATTTAATTCTTGTCTTTTATTTATCATGTTTTCATTAGAAACCATGATGTCGATTAGTTCGATTATGAACTAACCGCCTTCATGGGATTCTAATGGATTTATCGATGTAGTCTAGCGAAGAATATTACTTGTTTGATTGTGTGACGTACGTTGATTTCTTTGCATGAGCCGTGCTTATTCTTCTTAGGAGCGTAGCTAACTTCTAAGTTGTTTGTTAATTCTTTCTGAAGCGAGAGTGGATGATTGAATTTAGAACTATGCCATGTAAACATAGGATTATGTGAATGAAACATAATTTGTGATAGACTTGAACTATTTTTATCACCCTGTGTAATCACGATAGACGACTTGTTATTAAACCTCTCTGCTTACACTACCGCTATAGAGATATAGGGTCTGAGCTTTGTTGGTGTCCATGAGATTTCTATCTTAATTGTGGATTTTGAGTGGTATGATATGTGTGCAACGAGAGTTGGCATGTATTACTTTCGTGTTGTCTGATTAGGATCAACAGTCGCATGTTAATCAGTAATTTCAATTCTAGATGAATTCGATAATGAAGTTAGAATCCCATGTGTTTTCCTATTCTGAATTTGATTAGTAATTTTAGTTATTAGTATAAAAGAAAACCAATCCTTGTTAATTGTCTTAGCAGTGATAATTGATCATACATTGTTGCATAGGTGCGTATTCTTAATTCACCAGTCTCTGTGGGAACGAACAAATATATTACTTATGATCACGTGCGCTTGCGTGTAGATTTCACCGAACAAGTTTTTGGCGCCGCTGCCGGGGACTCGGTGTTAATTAATTAGTTTATGTACTTGTCATCAGTGTGCATTAAAATTCACTGACTAGGATTCTATTCTCTTCTCACTTTTCTTCTTTTCTTTATTTCAGGTAATTGGATCGCGTTTATGCAAACACGTTCTCAAACCCGTAAGGAAGCAATGGATTCATCTTCTTCTTCTGATTCTGAACCAATGAATTATGCAAGGACAGCAGTTGGTGTGGCAGCACGTGAATTTTCTCGTTTGAACATCAATGATAATAAGGCTGACATAATTGAGCCAGCGATATCAGCCAGTGGCATTCGCATCAAGCCATCAATCATTCTCAAGCTGCAAGATACTATTCAATTTGGGGGGTCAGTTCTTGAGGACCCAAACCTGCATCTCAGGAATTTCGAGAAATTCATTACTGCTTTGGATTTTAATATCGGACCTAAGGATCTGGTGAAGCTGAGACTCTTCCCATTCACGCTACGTGATGTAGCAAGATCGTGGTTTATCTCTCTCTCGGCAAACACTACTAATAGCTGGAACAAGTTGGAGAAAATATTCTGTACAAGGTTTTATCCTCTAATTAAAGTATCAGCTCTCAAAAACACTGAAGGTAAATTCTCTCAATTCTCGGGAGAATATCTTTGTCTAGCTTGGGACCGATTCAAGAAGATTCTCGAAAATCTCAATGAAGATGACATGCCTCCTGGAATGGCAATTCATTATTTCTACAGAGGTCTTAATGGTCAATGTAGAGCAGTGTTAGACGTTGCAGCTGGAGGAAATCTTTGGAGCAAGAGCTTTGATGATGCTTACGAGCTGATAGAGAACCTGGCCGCTGCTGAGCACAGAGACCTAAAGTGGAAAATTCCAAAAGAGGAAGAATCAGAGGAAGATGAAGCGGTCGAAGTCACTCAGGAAATCCAGATGACTAACTGGCACAGAATTAGAGCTCACTCAAACTCAATTCCTAATGCATGTGGAGACACTTGTCCTCTACTCTCTAGCAGTGCGAGTAACCAATCCATAATTCAAACATCTGCTGATTCAACATTGAATGAAGCACAGTACCGAAGGATAATCAGGCGTATTGACGCGGTGGAAGAACGAATTGGTCGTTTTGCTGATATATTAACAGACTCTCTTGCGGAAGCATTCTTGGCACTAGATGTTAATATTACTTGGGATTCGTTTGGTTATGGAACGAGGTATCCTCCACAGGATACTTCATCGGAATCGGATTAATTCTGGACTTCACGTCGAGCTAACGACGTTAAACAAGCGCTTCGTGGGAGGCAACCCACGCATTGGAACCACATTGTACCATTGTAAACCTCAAAAACACAAAAATCGAAAAAATTCAGCCTCCGGTGTCAGACACTAGCGCGCCCGCGCTAGTGTCAGCGCGCCCGCGCTAAGTTGCACAGCGCGCCCGCGCTATACTTAGCGCGGCCGCGCTACTGACTGCCGAGTCAGCCGAATTTTCACTCAAAAATTATTTTTTTCGTTTTAAAAAGCCCACAATCCTAATTTTGCATGCCTAGCCCGAAATACATCCCATAAAACCCTAACTCAACTCTTCAATCCTTATATAAACACAAAACCCATCTCCAAATCCCATTATAATTCTTTAAACCCTAATATATATACACATCCATACGCACAACCTTCATCCAAATCTCTCAAACCCACTACACACAAACCTCTTGCAACTCTAAATCTCTACCAATGGCACCCAAAAGAGCCCGAAGATCACAAGGAACAAGCACCCAAGCCCCTACATCTAGCGATTCTTCCTCGATGGGTGAGGTTGAGTTCACTTCTGATGGTGCGCGAACCGAGTTTCAACGGCTTATGAATAAGTCGTTAGTTAAGGAGAGGGGATTCTTACCCACGGCGGAAGATGGTGAGCTTTTGAACATGGTTCAAGAGCGGGGTTGGGAGTCTTTTTGCGAGGCTCCGGAGGCGGTTCCCTTGGCTATTATTCGAGAGTTTTATGCTAATGCCAAGGAGAATCGCGATGGATTCACGGTGGTGCGGGGAATCCGGGTGGATTATAGTGCGGATGCAATCCGTAGAGTCATTGGGGGCGTGCCAAGCGCCGTAATGAAGAAGATTGGGTGGTTGAGAGGATTGGGCGTGCTAAACGCCGGTTTGATGATGATCCGGTTGATCTTGAGCGGTTGGTGTATGACATGTGTGTACCGGACACGCATTGGAAGATGACTGCACCTCCTTTGCCGGCACATGTTTCTTTTCCTGCAGCCGCTTTGAACCGGTATGCGAAGGCATGGAATGCCTTCATTTGTGCTAATATCATGCCATCTTCTCATGGGCATGAGGTGACAGTGGATAGAGCGATTCTGCTCTTTGGGATTGTCTCAGGCAAGTATATTGATCTGGGACATGTTATTCATCAGGGGATGCTGAGGTTCTTACGGGGAGGAACCACTGGTGCTATTCCATATGGCACAATTGTTACGAAGCTCTGTCGATCAAGCGGTGTTCGTTGGCCAGCCAACGAGCAACTACAGTTGCCGGGAACACCTATTGATCATTCGGCGATCAGTCGGATGACGGAGTGGGATGGAGGAGTTCCCCACCCTCGAGGCCTCGGGTACATATATGATGAGGTGCCAGGGGGACGTCCAGCATTTGTGAGGAGGGAGCAGCCTAGAGCTTCTGGAGCTGGTACTTCACAGACGGAGAGGAGCTCCGAACCGATGGGAGATGCTCATTATCGCCGCCTAGCGAGACGGATGGATACCATGCATGACATCCACCAGAGGTTTGCTTTTGACTTGACACAGGCTCTAGGTAGTGTTTTCCAGGCACAGGGGGTCACAGTTCAGTGGCCAGTATTCGGAGCAGGGATGCAGTATCCTCCACCTGATTCACCTCCAGCAGAGGAGGGGGAGGACTCGGACTCCGAGTAGGTATGTGGGCGCTCTAGCCTTTTTATCCCTTTCAATGGGGACATTGAAAATTTTAAGTTTGGGGGTGGTAATCTAAGGAAGAGCATATTATTATGTAGTTTATTATTGCATGTGTTAGTTAGTTCATGTAGTTCAAGTTTTTTTTATTTTGCTTTGATTATTTATCACGTTTTTCTATTTTTTGTCATAGTTAGTATCACGAGCATTTGCATGAATTATGAAGTTAAGCCAAGTTAATTGCCTATGATGAGTTATGTGCTTAGTTCTTGATTAGTAATTTCAATTGCAATGCTAAGTTAGTACTTGGAAATTGCTTGTGTTGGAAATTGTACTTCACATATGTTCTTGAGATAGGATTTAGACGAAATTCCATGAATTCTAGGATTGAGTTGGACACCCTTCAGCTTAGGGCTGTAAATCTTAAGTTTGGGGGAACTGAGGAGTAGATATGCCTTTCTAAGGAAAAAAAAAAAATAAATAGAAAAGAAAAGAAAAAAAAAATTAGTAGTAATAAATTCACTAGAAAAATAAGTGGTATAATTAACTAGGTTGAGCTCATTAGTACTCGAGTAATTAAGTCTGAGGGGACTTTGTGCCTAGCAACCTAAAGCCCTCGTGGTTTGGGATTGTTGACCCAACACTCGCTACATGGGTACTAGTGCATAAATCTTTAGGGATCTCAACCATTGCACGGTTAAATAAACCACTAAAATAGAGTGAATAATTGGTGTGTGAAGTCTTGTGGTGTTCGTAACGCATTTACACTGCGAAGCGCTCTGACCTTAGACCGAGCGATTAATCACCAATAAAAAGCAAAAAAATATAAGGAATAAAATAGAAGGGTGTGGACATTCTTTGGGACCTTGGCTTTTAGTTGGACTTGAGTGACGGGGTGTTAGTTTTAAACTTTTACGATTCTTGATTGGGATTCTGTGGGAGTAGTAGTTTTTGTCTTGTCTCAATAAAAGAGCATGCTTGCACACATTGGCACTCCACACTTGTAAATAGAAGAGTAATTGACTTGGTAGCGAGAGAAGTGAAATTTGAGAACATTAGCACAATCTGAGGTATTATAATTGACAAGGCAATTACTTCATAGTTCACTCATTCATCACGTAGTTGCATTCATGCATTGCATTGTATTATTGTTAGTGTCTTTGACGCTTGAGGACAAGCATCAGTTTAAGTTTGGGGGTGTGATAAGTGGTATTTATACACACTTATAGGCCTTCATTTCCGCTTAAATTGGTTGGTTGTACTTAAGTGTTTAGTGTCTTTTGATGTGTTTTTATTGTTTTTCTGTGCAGGTCACGAGTTGAGGTGATGAAGTGATTTTCTATCATTTTAGGTTGGTTTTGGTGCATTATTTGCAAGAATAGAGAATTGTGGATTCATCGCGACTTGGGATTTTGTGGGTACATCTTCTACAAACCCTCACGAGAGCACACTCGTCCACTAGAGCTATCTAGGGGTTTAAAGGGCTTGTTGCATATGCTAAATGCAACCGTGATCACCTACGGAAGTGGTACTAGGAGCGAGGAAGGACGTGCACGCGAGGACGAGCTGAAAAACAAGGAATCAGAGCTGCCATCACACACAGTAGCGCGCCCGCGCTACAGTCTGCAACACTAGCGCGCCCGCGCTAGTGTAGCGCGGTGGCGCCCCACAGAAACTTCCCGGGCCGATTTTTACAGCTTTTCAGATGGATTTTCGCAGCGGTCGAGGCCCGGTTGACTTAGTCAATGCATTTTTATTTCTCGTGTGTAAAAACCCTAGCCGTATAGTAGTAGTTTGAAGAATAGAGAATAATATCGTAGTTTTCAGTTTAATCGTTCAAGCACAATATCAGTTGTATTGGATCGTTCTTCGCGCGGAAGTGACAGTTTCGAGCGAGATCGTGAACTTCAATCTGTAACGTGTGATCTTTATTATTAATTCAAGCATTTTTATTCTATTTAATTCTTGTCTTTTATTTATCATGTTTTCATTAGAAACCATGATGTCGATTAGTTCGATTATGAACTAACCGCCTTCATGGGATTCTAATGGATTTATCGATGTAGTCTAGCGAAGAATATTACTTGTTTGATTGTGTGACGTACGTTGATTTCTTTGCATGAGCCGTGCTTATTCTTCTTAGGAGCGTAGCTAACTTCTAAGTTGTTTGTTAATTCTTTCTGAAGCGAGAGTGGATGATTGAATTTAGAACTATGCCATGTAAACATAGGATTATGTGAATGAAACATAATTTGTGATAGACTTGAACTATTTTTATCACCCTGTGTAATCACGATAGACGACTTGTTATTAAACCTCTCTGCTTACACTACCGCTATAGAGATATAGGGTCTGAGCTTTGTTGGTGTCCATGAGATTTCTATCTTAATTGTGGATTTTGAGTGGTATGATATGTGTGCAATGAGAGTTGGCATGTATTACTTTCGTGTTGTCTGATTAGGATCAACAGTCGCATGTTAATCAGTAATTTCAATTCTAGATGAATTCGATAATGAAGTTAGAATCCCATGTGTTTTCCTATTCTGAATTTGATTAGTAATTTTAGTTATTAGTATAAAAGAAAACCAATCCTTGTTAATTGTCTTAGCAGTGATAATTGATCATACATTGTTGCATAGGTGCGTATTCTTAATTCACCAGTCTCTGTGGGAACGAACAAATATATTACTTATTATCACGTGCGCTTGCGTGTAGATTTCACCGAACAATAAGGCCAAGGGATCCAAGCAAGTCTGGGTCCTTAAAACTAACAATTAGTGGTCTTTGTGATTGCAGGGCAACAGGAAGAATATTCTAGTCTTGGACAGTGGATGTTCAGGACACATGACTGGAAATAAGGCCCTGCTATCAGAGTTTGTGGAAAAGGCTGGCCCAAGTGTTTCTTATGGAGATGGCAACATAGGAAGGACTCTGGGATATGGCAACATCAATCTTGGAAATGTCATCATATCAAATGTAGCTCTTGTTCAAGGGCTAAAACACAATTTACTCTCTGTCAGTCAAATCTGTGACAGAGGATATCATGTTGATTTCTATGAAGAACACAGTGAGATAGTAAGCAAGTCAACAGGCAAAGTGGCAGTGATTGCTCACAGACATGGGAATATTTATGAAATCCACTTGCCTACAAACTCTGAAGGAAAAGCAATCTGCTTGTCTACAAGGATCTCTGCAGAAGAAAGTTGGAAGTGGCATAAGAAGCTCTCACATCTGAATTTCAACTCTATAAATGAGCTTATAAAGAAAAAGCTTGTGAGAGGACTCCCTGAATCACTACTCACATCTGATGGATTATGTGATTCATGTCAAAAGGCCAAACAGAGAAAGACATCCTTCAAGAGTAAGACTGAATTCTCAATAAAGAAACCATATCATCTTCTACATGTTGATCTATTTGGACCAGTTAATGTACCATCCATTGCAAGGAAGAAATATGCTCTTGTCATTGTTGATGAGTATACCAGATACACTTGGGTATATTTTCTTCACTCTAAAGATGAAACAGCCTTGCATCTGATGGATCATGTGACACAATTGGACCATGAATCTGAAGACAAAGTGAAGATCATTAGAAGTGATAATGGAACTGAGTTCAGAAATTCAACAATGGAAGAGTTCTGCAAAGAAAGAGGTGTAGTGCAACAATTCTCTGCACCTGGTACACCACAGCAAAATGGTGTAGTTGAAAGGAAAAACAGGACTCTTATAGAAGCTGCCAGAACTATGCTTGATGAGGCTAAATTGCCTACTTATTTCTGGGCAGAAGCTGTTCAAACAGCTTGTTTCACTCAAAATGCAACCTTGATTAATAAGCATGGCAAGACCCCATATGAGATGGTGAAGAAAAAGAAGCCAAATCTGAAGTATTTTCATATATTTGGGTGCAAATGCTTTGTCTTGAAGACTCATCCAGAACAGCTTACCAAGTTTGATTTAAAAGCTGATGAAGGCATCTTTGTAGGTTATCCTCTGATAACAAAGGCCTTCAGAGTCTACAATCTAAGAACCAAGGTGATCATGGAATCCATACATGTGTCATTTGATGACAAGAAAATCTTGGGCTTAACAGATATGGATGATCATGAAAAACTGCATTTTGAAAATGAAGAAATATTCTCTGATTCGATAAACTCTGATGAACAGTCAAACTCTGACTGTGAACAAGATATAGCAAACTCTGATGAAAATTTACAAGTTCATGATGATGAAGCACTTGCTGAGGGGGAGCATCAGAATGTTTCAGACTCTACCCAAGACTCATCAGAGAATGCTGACTCAAACTCATCAGAGAATACTGATTCAAACTCTGATAGCACAAACTTAGGGGGAGCTACAGAGAATAATCAACAGAATCAGGAGAGCATGGATCAAGGGGGAGGATCCAATGATGAAAATGGTCAACTTGCACATGCCAGGAAGTGGACAAAATCTCACACACCTGATTTAATAATTGGCAATCCAGAAGCAGGTGTGCAAACAAGGACAGCTACAGCAAATGAGTGTTTACATCATTGCTTTCTGTCACAAACAGAACCTAAAAAGGTGGAGGAAGCTCTTCAAGATGCTGACTGGATACAAGCAATGCAAGAAGAGCTGAATGAGTTTGAGAGAAACAAAGTATGGACCCTAGTACCAAGACCTAAAGACAGATCTATAGTTGGTACAAAATGGGTATTCAGAAACAAAACTGACAGTGAGGGTGTCATTACAAGAAATAAAGCAAGGCTTGTGGCAAAAGGGTATTCACAACAGGAAGGTATTGATTATGATGAGACATTTGCTCCAGTTGCAAGATTGGAGGCAATCAGAATCTTTCTGGCCTATGCTGCTCACAAGAAATTCAAGGTATTTCAGATGGATGTCAAAAGTGCTTTTCTAAATGGGAAACTGGATGAAGAGGTATATGTTGAACAACCTCCAGGCTTTGTGGATCCAAAGCATCCAGACTATGTCTATAGATTGGACAAGTCACTTTATGGACTAAAGCAGGCTCCAAGGGCATGGTATGAAACTCTGGCTCAATTTCTTCTTGAGAATGGATTTACTAGAGGTACCATAGATAAAACCTTGTTTTATTTGAATCATGGTAATGATCTGCTTTTAGTTCAAATCTATGTTGATGACATTATTTTTGGCTCCACTAATGCTAAACTCTGTCAAAGATTTGCCAAGCTCATGCAGTCTAGGTACCAAAAGAGCATGATGGGGGAACTCAGTTATTTTCTGGGTTTACAAGTTAAACAGACTGAAGATGGGATTTTTATAAATCAAGCCAAGTATACCAGAAATCTTTTGAAGAAATTTGGTATGCAAGACAGTTCAGCTGCAACTACTCCTATGGCAACAGCAACCAAACTAGACAAAGACACTGGTGCATCAGTGGATATCACAAACTATAGAGGAATGATTGGATCTTTGCTTTATCTGACTGCAAGTAGACCAGACATCATGTATGCCACATGTCTATGTGCAAGATTTCAGGCAGATCCAAGAGAGCCTCATCTGATTGCAGTAAAGAGGATATTCAGATATCTCAAGGGAACCACATCATTGGGATTATGGTATCCTAGAGAATCAGATTTTAGTCTAATTGGATACTCTGATGCAGATTTTGCAGGTTGCAAAATTGACAGAAAAAGCACAAGTGGGAGTTGTCAATTTCTAGGAGGAAGACTAGTTTCTTGGTACAGCAAGAAGCAGAAGTCTATTTCAACATCAACAGCAGAGTCAGAGTATATAGCTGCAGGCAGCTGCTGTGCTCAGATTCTTTGGATGAAGAATCAACTGTTGGACTATGGGTTATCCTTTTCTAAAATTCCTATTTATTGTGATAACCAAAGTGCTATTGCTATGACAGGAAACCCAGTTCAACATTCTCTGACAAAGCACATCAGTATAAGATATCATTTTATAAGAGAGCATGTGGAGGAAGGAACCATTGAACTTCACTTTGTTCCCACAGAACAGCAGCTAGCAGACATATTCACCAAACCACTAAGTGAAGCAACCTTCACTAGACTGGTGAATGAGCTAGGAATGATATCAGGAACTGAGTAAACATACTGGTCAGATCTTTCAAATTACCATATGTATTGCTCACAAATTTGCCATGCTATACTCTGATTGTTAAAATCTGATGACATTCTCTGATGATATACTCTGTGTGCTATACTCTGATGATATTCTCTGATCGTCATTCTCTGACGATATTCTCTGATGTTTGTAAACTCTGAATCTTGATTAATGATTTCATTTTTATTTCTCTGAGAAAACAAACCTGTGAAGATACTATGAAGCATGATATGAATTAGTAATCATGAATCTCAGTTCAGTTCTTTCATCTTGATCTCAATTTTGTGCTACTACTTAACACTATATGCATATTGATATCATTGAGACTCTATTACTTCACATATCTTAATTATAAGTGAGACTGACTAATTTGCATTTTCTCTCAGTAAATTAGACAGTGATTATAAACTCTGATGATATATATACCCCTGCAAATAAGCATGGTACTCCTTTGAAATCTTAGATGTCTATATGACAGTGACTGGGAAGACCCAAACACTTACTGGTATTAAGTAATTGCCAAGATTTTGTAATCTATGGTGACCAGTCACAATCTCTGATTACTGGAGAAATACTATTGCAAAAATAATATTTAAAGGTCGTGATTCATTTACACTGAAAAGCGTCCTTGAAAAAAAAAAAAAAGGGGGTTGGATTATTTTATATATTTCTCCATCAGAGTATATCTTTTGTCTATGTCTTGAGAGTTTAAATAAATTATTCTTGTCTACCTTATAATTACGAAATTGTGAAATTCTCTAGTCTCTGATTTAATATGTTAAATCACACACATACTGTCACAAGCACGTTATTGAGCTATGGATTTTGTGACAAACTCTGATTTTCTGATGAATTTTCTAAAAATCATGTCTTTATTCTGAGGTACGTAGAAATTTATTTTCTTTGATGTAAATCTCAGAGTTTAAAATTCGAGAGATTTAATCTTGATTTTTTTTAAATCTTGTACATTTCAGGAGTACAAAATATTCAGAGAATATGAAGGGAGTATTTCAAACGGATGTATTGTTAGTGGGTTTACATGAAAAACATTTTAATAGGAGAACGTGTAATCAGCATTTATTACTGCACATGTTTTACTGCGCTCATGATTATTACTCTCGTTTCTCTATCCCACTAACATTCAACTGCCAGTTAAAATCTGACAGGTGTCCAAGTGAACAAAGAGTCCAAGCGTGTACAACTACACAAAATCTGAAGAGTTTATCATCAGATTTTATTGTTTCTCTTTTCTTCACTTTTACACCGAATCTCCACACACACTCTCTAAACAATCTCTTACTCTCTTCTCTCTGATATTCAAATTTTCTCATACACATTTCCTCAAACACCTTCCTTCTTAAACTCTGTTCTAATGGCCACTACAGCATTCATCTTTGCAGGTGTGGAATTTGTCACCAATAACCATGCTGCTATCCTAAACACTGCTGACGCTCCAAGGGATTATCATCCTATGCAGCAATTTCTGGCACAGAGTGCCATTGCTACCGCTCTCACAGCTCCTGCTAGACTCTCAGGAAGCCAGATCATAAACTTCTGGAGGACGGGTAAGTATGACAATGGTGGTGAAGATGGATCACCATCGATTGTATTTTCATATGAAGGGGAGGAGTATTTTGTTACTCCAGCCACAGTCAGAACTGCTTTCAATCTGCCAGAGCTCGACACTGCTTATATCACAAATGGGGATGCAAATCTGAGAACAATGATGACTGATTTGGGCTACAGTGAATCGCTTGACAAATTGGGACAACTAAAGCGCCCAGGGCTCAGAAGAGAATGGAGTTTCTTTTTCGACTGCATCACCAGGGCATTTCAAAAGAAGTCTACAAACTGGGATGCCATTCCAATGGACATGCTGCAGATTGGGTATTCTCTGATCTACTCTACTAATTTTGATTTTGGTAGATTAGTTCTTAGAAATATTGGTGAAAGAATGCAAGAGAATAGACAAGTCATATATTTCTCAAGATTCTGTCAATTATTGTTTAATGCTACTGTTGGTGAGGTAGATTTTGATGTTGATGATGAGATCAAGCCATTCAGGCTTCATAAAAGAGTGTTTAAGGACCTCATCTCCAAGGATGAGAAGTATCAAATTCAAAGACCTCTTTTAATTCCAGCTCAAGTTAGAGCTAGGATGGATATGCCCCCAGTACACCAACAACCACAACCACAACAACCTCAACCTCCAGTCTCTCCTACAATCCCCAAACAACCCAGAACTTCTGCATCTAAGTCCAAAAGGGCTGCAAAGTCTGATGCAGCCCCCTCTACTGTCAAAAGGACAAGAACCTCTGTTGCTACACATGTTCTGAAATCAAACTCTGAAGTGCCGACAAACACTGATGAGCCAGTAAACTCTGAGGCTCACTTAAACTCTGATGCTCCAAACTCTGAGATCCCAGAAAACACTGAAGCTGCTACTCTTCAAAAGCAGAAAAGAAGAAGACTGGTTGCAGCTTATGACTATGATGATCTTGAACCTGCACATGCTGTAAACTCTGAACCTACTCCTACAACAGCCTCTGAACCTGTTCAAGCCAGTCCTCAGAAGCCAGCCAGATTCAAAAGAAGAGCTCAAAAGCCTACAAGAGCAAAAGTCCAAATCACTGAAATCACAGACTTCACAGTTGAGGAAGACCAGACACCATCAACTCCAGTAGCTGAAAATTCTCAAGCTCTGATGGTGCTTCCTATCAAAGCTGTTCCTCTGACATCTCCTACAGCATCTTCAACTTCATCTGAAGTAGATGAAGAAATTGTTTGCAAGGAGCAACCCACAGCTGAAGCTGGAGCACATATGTCTAATCCTCAAACTCCATTATCTGATCATGGTCCAATTCCTCAATCTCCAATGAAAATTCCAGAGGATGCCATTGTTCATGATACAGCTCCAGAAAACTACAGGTCTGATGAAGTTGATGAATCTGACAAAGTAGCTGTGGAAGCTCTACAATCTCTTGCTCAGACTGGTGAAGAGCCTATCAAATCACAGTCTGAAGCTCAAGAAAAATCTGCTCAAGATAATGTGGAGAAAGTTGCTGATACTGTTCCTGATGCAGACAAACCAAACTCTGATGCTGATACTGAGGATGATAGTTCAGATACTGACAAGGATGAAAATGATGGAGTTCCTCTGACACAACAAAAATGGGAGTCTACTAGCCAGTATAATGCCAGGCTACAAACTCTGACTACAGACTCTGAGCCACTTTCCAGGGATCTTCAAGTTGATCCTCCAAATGAAGTATGGGATAAACTCTGGCTAAGTCACCACCATTCTCTGGAGCCAGCAAAGGCTGAAGATTTTCTATCCATGGCAGAGAATAAAATTTCAAACTCTGATGTTCTGTCAAGCCTCAAAGGCACAATTCTTTATCTGAAGACATTTCATCCTGCTCATGCCCAGACATCTAAATCAATAGATGGTCTAAGAACAGAGGTGGCTAATGTCAAGGAGACAAATGAGTTGGAGAAGAAAAGGACTATAATACCTCTGAGAGATAATGTTCAGAAGCTGGTGTCTTCCCATGAATCTCTGGACAAGAGGATGACTATCATTGAATCAACTCAGGAGAAGATGTCCAAACAGCTTGAAGCCATCCAATCTTCACTTTCTCTGATCACATCCATACTGATTCCTGATGAGGATGATGTCAAAAAGGGGGAGAGAGTAGCTCAAGTCAAATGCAAGTCTACTACTCAAACTCTGAAGAGAAAGAAGAAGGATGATGATGATGATGATGCTGATGATTTCACAAAGCACAAGAGATTTCAGGCAGGGACTGGTGGAAGAGTTTCAAACTCTGACAGTCAAAAACAATCTAAGCAAAGCACAAAGTCTGCTCCAGCACATAATGTCACATCTGGATCAAAGCACAGACCAGTGGCTGGATCAGATAAACCACTGACTGATGAAGAGCTTGCTAGATTGATTTTTGAACAAGAGAATCCAGAAGCCAATTTGGATTTGGAGTTGATTGCTGCAGAAGAAGAAGAACTAAAGAAAGAACATGCTGAAGCAATAAAGTCAGGAAAAATTCAGAAACCTGCAAAATCAACAGCCAAACCAAAAGAAAAAGGGATATTGATTAAGGAACCTACTGTTGCTGATCAGAGTTTACCAGTCAAAAAGGTATACTCTGAAGATGAATATACTTCCAAGGGCAAAAGCAAAGTAGATGAAAATCTGGAAAAAGGCTGGGATAAGAAGAAGTCTACAACCTCTGACAAGGATCAAGTTGTAAAGGAAAAGAAATTAGAAGCTGCAATCTCTGACAAAGCTCATGTTGCAGAATCTCAAAAAGAAAGATTAACCTCTGACATAGCTCAAGTTAATAAGGATGCAAAGACAAACACAACCTCTGACAAGGCTCAAGCTGTGTTTAAACCAACAACTACTCCACTGGCTGGATTTGCAAAGCCTACTCTGATGACTGAGATAAGCTTTGAAAAGGGCTCAATTCAACCAATCTCTCATCGTAAGGCAGGAAGAGATAAAGGAGGGCTGGGATCCAAATATGAAAAATTTGATCAGAGTATAGGATCAAGACCAGATGACCCCTCATCTCTCTGTGCTCCCAAGACTGGAGTATTGCAAGACAAAATGGACAAACTTGATTCAGTCCAGTTGGTGAAGAATGACAGAGGAGATAATGTTCTTATCTACTTCATATCTGATGGAACAGTGTTTAGAGTACTTGAAGCAGATCTCTATGCTAAACACTGGGAGGAATTGAGATATGTATCACACATATTTCAAGTGAAGAACAAGTCATGCCAACACATCTCCAACCTGCTCAAAGATCAAATCAGAAGAAAGATGGGTATTACAGGAAACAAGAATGCTGGACCTTTCATTCCTAAATACCTCAATCATAAAGGACAGCTGGTGGAGATGAAGAAAAATTCAGCAAAAATTGAAACAATAGGTGGAATCAGAACTCTGGCATTTAATGAAGAGTCTGATAAAGCTTACAATATCAGGCTGGATAGGGACTTGAAGAAGAACAAGATCTATGATCTCAGAGCTGCAATTTATCAAACTGGAGTTTCAGATCCAGAGCTGAGAGAGATCAAGAGACAAATGATTACAGTGCTTGAAGAAGCTGAAAGAGAACTCCTCAGAGGGTATCTACAGACAGCAAATGGTGTCTATGCAGCTAAGGAGTAAAGTATCTGTAAGTTCTAAAAGTTTTCTGTTATATAGTTAAACTCTGTTGCATTTGACTTAAATGTTTTGACATCATCAATTATCTGTTAACTTGCACATAACTTATTTATGCACAAGTTGGGGGAGATTGTTAGATATAATTGATGATTACTAATATTCTTAAAGTCTGTTTTAGAACAGGAATCATCAGAGTTTAATCTGGAAGCTGATCAGAGTTTAGTAAAGTCTGACAGAGTTTGATAAAGTCTGACAGAGTTTGATAAAGTCTGACCAGAGTTTACATAGTCAAGACTCGTCAGAGTTTACACGTGGAAAGAGCTCAGAAGCGGATATACTTCAAGGAAGGATAGAAGCGGAGGAGTGATTTGCTGACTATGGAAACTAAACAGAAAACTGGAGCAATCTTTGATTGATAGAATTTATAGCAGATTTATAGGATATCAAATCAGAGATTGATTTTGTAACTGTGTCTATATAAACACAGATTAGGGTTACTCTAGAGGAGTTGAGTTATCGAGTACATTGTTAAGAACCCTAGCAGCTCTTAGTGATACATTATAAATCACTGAGAGAGTTTTTGTAACCATTAAAGCTTTGTGAATATAAGAGTTTATTACTTTCAATCTCTTATATTGTCTTACTGTGTTACAGATTGTGATCACTATATCAGATTATATGGTGAGTTTATAGGACCTAACATGTAGGCACAAGGTGGATATTCAGAAACAAGATGGATGAGAATGGAGTTGTCACCAGAAACAAAGCAAGGCTTGTTGCTAAAGGATACTCTCAATCTGAAGGAATTGATTTTGATGAGACATTTGCACCAGTTGCAAGATTGGAAGCAATAAGAATCTTCTTGGCCTATGCTGCTTATGCAAACTTCAAAGTTTATCAAATGGATGTCAAAAGTGCTTTTCTAAATGGTGAACTGGAAGAGGAGGTATATGTGAGTCAGCCTCCTGGTTTTGAAGATCCAGAATTTCCAGAGTATGTTTACTTTTTATTAAAAGCACTTTATGGACTAAAGCAAGCACCTAGGGCATGGTATGACACTCTATCTCAATTCTTGTTAGATAATCATTTTTCCAGAGGAACTGTGGATAAAACACTATTTTACAAAAATGTAAATGGTGCCTTTATTCTGGTTCAAATTTATGTAGATGATATAATTTTTGGTTCTACAGATGAGAGACTTTGCAAAAAGTTTGCTAATCTAATGAAAAGTCAGTATGAAATGAGCATGATGGGAGAGCTCACCTACTTTCTTGGTTTACAAGTTAAACAAGTAAAGGAAGGTATATTCATAAATCAAACTAAGTACATCTATGATTTACTTAAAAAGTTTGGTTTAATGGATTGCAAAGAAGCTAAGACTCCCATGCCAACAGCCACCAAATTAGAGTTAAGTCCTAATGAGAAATCTGTGGACATCTCTAATTATAGAGGTATGGTTGGTTCTCTTTTATATCTGACAATTAGTAGACCAGATATTATGTTTTCTACATGCTTCTGTGCTAGATTTCAATCTGATCCTAAAGAATCACATCTTATTGCTATAAAAAGAATATTCAGATATCTTAAGGGAACACGAAATCTTGGTATTTGGTACCCTAAAGACTCTGGATTTGATCTAATTGGATATTCAGATGCTGATTTTGCGAGATGCAAAATTGATAGAAAAAGTACAACAGGCACATGTCAATTTCTTGGTGATAGGCTGATTTCTTGGTTTAGCAAAAAGCAACACTCTGTATCAACCTCTACAGCTGAGGCTGAATACATTGCAGCTGGAAGCTGTTGTGCACAAATATTGTGGATGAGAAATCAATTACTTGATTATGGTTTAAATCTCTCAAAAATTCCAATATTTTGTGACAACACTAGTGCTATTGCTATAACTGAAAATCCAGTACAACACTCAAGAACCAAGCATATTGACATCAAATACCACTTCATAAGAGAACATGTGATGGCTGGTACTGTTGAAATGCATTTTGTTCCTAGTGCAGAACAAATTGCAGATATTTTCACAAAGCCTCTTGATGAATCCACATTCACAAGGTTGGTAAATAAATTAGGTATGTTAAATTTCTGCTAATTTATAGTGAATTTTTCTGTAATTTGGCAGCCAGAATTTAATTAATTTTGATTTATCAAAATTAAGTTAGTTATAATTCTGGATAAAATCTGTAATATTTCAACTGATGAACTAGTGAAATTGTTTCAACTGATGTTTGAAACAATACCCTCTTGTTTTGTTTTTCATTCAACTGATGACACTAGTTGAAAACACTTTCAACTGATCATCATCAGTTGAATAGGAAGTTTAAAGAGGCGCTTATTTCATCCGTTGAAAATATTATTGGATCTGAGCCGTTGAAATTTCTTTTATCTCTCTCCTGCTTTATACACACGATCGTGTGTGTAATTTTTATAGAGTTCAATAAGAGTAATTTCTTCTCAACGGTAATTTCTCAGCCAATCACAGCAATTTTCTGAGAAAGTATTTAAGTGTTTTACTTTATTTTCATTTCTTTTCATCTCACTCTTTCGAATTCACAAACCCTCTACTCTCTCTCTGTGCAAACACAAGTTCATATTTTCTTCAAGCTTTTCTGTAAACTGCAATGGCGCCAATGAAGAAATACACTTCACCATCTGGGTTTATTTATGAGAAGAACAATTTTGCTTCTTTTGTGGACACAAAAGCTGTGAAAGAGAAGGAGTTTCACAGAATGATGGAGTTCATCAAAGTCAGCCAACTCTCTCACGCCATGCTTGCAACTCCCACTATCTATCATGAAGTAGTGGAGGAAATGTGGACTTCTGCAGAGTTCAATAGTGAGGATGAAACTCTAACCATCTCTCTTAAAAATAATATGCATACTGTTAATTCTGATGTCATGAAAGCATGTTTTAGCATTCCTGAGGATACTGTCTCTTCTTTACCTAGTGATGTTCAGTTGATTAATTTGCTTTATGCCATGAACTATGTTTTGCCAACTGATGCCTTAGGTAAAATAGAGAGGAGAGGTCTTAGGAGAGAATGGAGTTATCTTTGTGATGCCTTTGTTAAGTCTTTCTCTGGTAAAATCAGTAATTTTAATGCTATTACTTCTCAGATTTTACAGATGCTTTATATGTTCTTGACAAATGAATATTTTAATTTTGGTGGTTTGATGATCCAAGAAATTGGGGAGAAACTAGGTGATAAAACTGAAAGACCTAGGAACATATATTATGTTAGGTTTCTCATGATGCTAGCTAATCATCTTGATGAGAAGCTAGTTATCACTAACCAGGAAGCCAAGCTTCCCAGTTTTGTGTAGGAGAAGAGAGTCTTTAAGGACCTTATAAGGATGAATCTCTACCCCTCCTTGGAGGTGGTTTACCTGCCAATCATGGAGCCTGGAAAAGAAAAGGAGGTACATGGCTATCCTACTACTCTCTCTCTCAACCATCATCTTCTTTACTTTCTGCCATCAGGGCTGTTGAAGAGGCCCATCAACAGTCCACACAAGTGGCACAACCCTCTAAATCCAAGTCTACTACACCAACCTCAGGTGCCTCCCAAAAGGCATCTGTTGTAAAATCTAAGAAACAAAAACCTGAGGGGAGTGTGATTGGAGAAAGTGAGGGGGAGGGAAAGGGTGAAAATCAAAGAAGCCCTAAAAATAAGGATGGTGAGAAGAGTAATGCCCTGCCAAGCCACTCTGCAGTCTCCCAAAAGATTGCAGAGCTTAATATGGAAACAAGCTCATCCCTTGCAGCATCCTCCCAAAAGGATGTTGTTATTGAAAATAGTCCCCATCCAGGGACACAGCTAAAGAGGGGGAGGGACACCACTTCTTCACCAATTAAAGCCTATGGGAGAAAGAAGCAAAGAAGTGACAAGGTACAGCACACTGCACACACACAGGATTCTATGCATGTTTCCTCTTCTCAAAGTCAGATTGATGTGACTCCAATAAATGTGGAGTCACAGCCCCCTTCTTCCTCTCAAACAATTACACATATACATGATCTTACTATATCTACCACTCAAATACAATCCCCAGCCTCCTCTGTGGATGTGGAATTAATCCACACCACACTTGTAAATTCTCCATCTTTAGACTTCTTGGAGAAGCCCCATTCTGAGATTGATCATCATCATTTTGATGATTTTTTGGATCAATCTCATCAAATTTATTCTTCTGTGAAAATGTGTTCTGTGGACTTACATGCAAAATCAATCACCACAGACTCAACTGTCACAGCTTCTAAACCTATTTCTTCATTTTCTTCAACTGATCTCCTTCATCAGTTGAATAGTGTTTGTCCTTCAACTGATCTGCTTAACAGCTCTCATCAGTTGAATATCTCCACTACTCATGTTTCAACTGATGTCCCTCATCAGTTGACAACTGCTGCTACTTCAACTAATCTACCATTCTCTACAGCAGTTGATCACATGGTAGCACAAACACTTTTAGGACTGAGTGAAGTGAGTTCTAGAGTGGAGAGGCAGCCTAGGGAGCTGGCAAAAGGAGAGGGAGTGGAGAGTCTGGCTATTTCTTCAAGCCAGGAAAAAGGAGAGGAAAAGAGTGGCCCTTTAGAAAGGGTAAGTGAGGGAGAGGTAAGGTGTGTGGTGAGCCAAGGGGAGCCCTTGATGCAAGAAAAGAGAGAAAATGAGAGAAATGCAGGTATCAATGAAGGGTTTAGTGAACAAGAATTTCAAGCAGAATACAGATCCATATTGGATAGTGTTTCACTAGACCCTGAGACTTTTGCTCATGGGATGTCTTCTATCCAAGCTTTTGCAAGGATGGATAATCAAGCAGCTGAGAGGAGTCTAAATCTGATTCACACTTCATCATCTATGCTTAGAGCAAAGGAGGCACTTACAGCTCTGCCTGCCAATGCTGGAGATGATTTTCACTATGATGACAGTGATGAAGACCTCAATGATGCTCTTGAGGAATCTCTTGGTGAACAGCCTACAACCTCTCTTCCCTTTTGGCTCTCCATTCAGTCTGCCAACGCAACTGCAGTCAGCATGGAGCTACAAAGGCAAGTCTCCTCCATTCTCCAACCTCAAGCTGGGAGCTCATCTTCTTCTCCATCCATCTCAGCTACTATTGCCAGTCAGGCTCTGGACAATCTCAAACTACACAAGTATCAATCTCTCCACTTTCAGAAGGAGGTAGAGCATCTCAACTCTCTCATCACCTCTGTCAAAACTGATCTCACCGAACAGATTGATGAGAAGACTCCTGCTCAAGTCAAGTCTGCAATATCTGCAACTGAGAAAAAGCAAGTTCAGTTGGAAAAGCAAGTGGAGGCTCTGGAAGAAAATATCCACATTTTAAATTCTAGGATGGAAGAGATGCTCCAGCATCAAAGAGTGCAAACTGGACTTCTCCAACATCTTCTTCTGGCCTCTGGCATTTCTCTTCCCAGTCCTTCCACTACACTTGCTGCTAACAAAAAGTGGGAGAAAGAACCCTTGCCTACTCCTGCAGAGTTGGTAAGCAGAATTCCTCCTCCTTTCCATACTGAGAAAAAAAAGAAAAGACTTGAAAGACTTGCAGTTCTGGATTCTATTGAGAAGAGAGTAGCTCTATTGGGAAAGAAAACTTCTGCAACCTCTCAATCTTCATCTGCAGCCACCACTGTTCCAACCTCTTTTCCCACAACAACTACAATTCTCAGGGTGATCAAACCTGAAATTGTTATTCCTTCCAAGAAAGAAAAGGGTGAGCCATCAATTGTGAATGAGTTCAAGGCCATCCTATTCCCAAACAGTTGTGGTTACTTCAGGCCTGGAAAAGACTCAAGCTCAATCTACATTCCACTAGCCAGGCCTGACAAGAATGAATACAAGCTTTTGGGCCAAGAAATTAAGAGCTACAAAGATTCTACAGATGTGGCACTAAAATCTCATTTTGCCATCATCTACAGAGAAGGCCAAAAGCTGTTTATTGGAACTGGCCATCCTCACTACTCATTTGCTAAAGCTGAAGAGGTGGCCAGAGACTGTGAAAGAAAGGAGTATGAATCTCAACTTTCTGTGATTCAAGAAATAGAGGTTGATGAAAGGTATGCTATTGAGCTAGAAGAGGAGTTGGCAGCTGAGCTACAAAGTGAGAATAGATTGGCTCTTGAAACTTCTCCAAAGAAAAAGAGGGTCAAGTCTAGATCAAGGATGCCTGAGGCAGCCAAGAGAAGAGAAGAAGTGCCTGAAAAGTCTGTGCCTATCTCAAAGCCTTCTTCTCCAATCAAGGATACCACAGTGGTACATCCAGATGTCAACTTCAATGATGAGCCAATAATGCCAAAGGAGGAGCCAATTGACCTTGAAAATATTCCTATCCCAGCCTTCCTTGTTCAAGAAACTCCAAAGCCAAAGAAGAAAGGGAAGACTGTGGCTAAGAGGATGGCTAACCCTCCTAAACCTCCAAAAGAACCTGAAAATCCAGATGACTATCTTGTCATTGCCAATATTGAAGAAATTTCTGAGTTAGAGCTGGAGCTGAATGATCTTCAAGAAGTAAGAGGAATAGAAGCAACTTCCAAGCTTCCTGAAAGATTGGTGTTCTCCTACAAAAGCAAGGGTGATGTCACCCGGCCTCTTCACAGAGTTCTGAATTCTGAAGGATTCAGTTCTTTAACAAAGATATATGCTTCCATGAAGAGGACAGGAGGATTTACACCACCTGCAAAGCAAATGGTGTTAAAGAGAATCCTTGAAATCAGGAAAGAATGGTCCTCAGATGCTACTCTACAAAGAAGGCTGAAAATCCTCTACAATGGAAAGAAAATTCACCATGAACCAACTCCAATCATGGAGTTTAGGGACAGTCAAGGTGGTAGGAGATTTTTCAGACCTAAAGATCAACTTAAGGTTGCTAGCATGAACACTCTGAAGACTCTCCAATCCAAGCTCAACAGGCAAGACAGTGATGAAGAATGGTTCTACAGGATTTTTCAGAAACAGATTGACATTCTTGAAGAAAAACTTAAGTCCAGAAGAAGAAGATCTTCTAGGAACAAGTAACTGCTCAGTCTAGAGGAGCATAATCATCTGTAAACTTTTTTAACTCTTGTATTTAAATTCTGCATTTTATTTTATTTATGTTTTGTTATCATCAAGTGTAGAATTTATGTCTGCATCTTCTCCAGTCATAAATTGGGGGAGATTGTTAGGAATCAATAATTTTTGATGATAACATAAACATTTTGTAACATGTCTTACTTAGTATCTTTATCAAATTTCAGTTGTAATTGTTATATATCTTGTCTTTGGAAATTATCAACGGATGGGTAGAATAGGATGGCTAATTGTAAATATCCAATGCCATGTAATTTTATCTAAGTGAAGGATATTCAACTGATGAGATGTAACTATTCAACTGATGAAGACTGGATCATGTTTCAACTGATGAAGACCAAGCATTCAACTGAAGACAAAGTATTCAATTGATGATGCTAAGGAATTCAACTGATGAGATTGGAACAGCATTCAACTGATGAAGTTTGTAATTCGTTCAACTGATGAGCTTAGTACAACATTCAACTGATGAAGTCAAGAGCAGTTGAAAGTAACCAGAACTTTCAACTGATGAAGCAAAGAGCAGTTGAAAGTGACTAGAGCTTAAGTCTGACAAATCACATGGATCGAAAATCACATGGATCGAATTACACTAAAATGGACACGGAAGCCTGATTAGGAAAATAAAGAAGAAGCAGAAACATTCTTATCTCATGCAATGCAATCTGGATCAAATCAAGATGATGGTCAAAGATGAAGACATCTCAGAAAGCATGCAAAAGACAAACATGTGCAGCATAGTTTCAAATTAGAGTGCAATTTGTATTCTAGTTAAAAGCTTTGTAAAACTTGGAGTATATAACCAAGTTAGAAGCATCAGTTGAACTCGTTCAAATTACTTGAGAGAAAATCTGAGAGTTAGAACTTGTTTTGAGTGATGAACCAGCAGCTGTGCGAATTGTAATCAATCCACAGATTCTTCTATATAAAATCTCACGGGTGGATCATTCAATCCACCCGTATTTTTAATACTTGGTGTTTTCTGTTTTATTGTTTTAAAAGTGTTTGTTCTTGAATCTTTTAAATTTGTAAAAGATTGTATTCAACCTCCGCTTCTACAATCTTTCTTATAGTTCGTGTAAAATAACAGTGGTTCTCTCTGGAATGTCCGCGGTAAATAACCGCGGATGCACTCTGTTTCTCTCTGGAATATCCGCGGTAAATAACCGCGGAAAGGCTATGTGTCCGCTTAAAAAAGCGCGGATGGACATAGTGTCCGCGGTTTTTAAGCGCGGATACTTAAAAATAATTTCTTTCGCCCCAGCCGTTGGATCGTCGATCCAACGGCTGTGGCACCATGTGTCAAATAAACGTTCCCTGACAACCACATGTCAGGGAACAGGACCCTTACTTAATTACTTCCCACTTCTAATCTACTTTTTCAATTTAAACAAAAAATCCTTTTTTCTAAAGTTTGCCCAAACGGCCCCACGTGCATCATTGGATGCAATGCATTATTCTACTTTGAATCTCCGATGCTTGCTTACTGATTTTTGTATGGTTGTCAGTTAGGATAAATAGCATGCTTGCTGCTTGGTTAGTGTTTAGACGGCTGAAGGGAAGTGGGAATTGGGTCTGGGTGTCTGTGGCTAAAACGTTTAAGTTATAAAATATTATATTTAATATATTAAATAATTAATATCAATAGTTCGGTCTATTTGTTCTGGAACTGAATTTTTTCAAAAGACTGAATTGAAATTTAATTCAGTCCAAATCGAAAAACAGAAAAGACCGAAATTCTAAAAAGAAAAAAAATTGAACCGTACCAAATTTTCACAGTTGGATTTGGTTCTTCAGTTCTAATTGGTTTTGCTTAATCCTATCTGATATTTACAATCATGACTTTAGCTTATTAAAAAATTAAAAATTCACCACTTGCGGCCTTTTTTATTATTTTAGCTCCAAATTTTAAGTTGGGATAGACGATGATAATGGCTCATATAGCATAACTCAAATCTTGACCAGCTGATGCCATGCTGTTAGATTTATTATTTTATTTTTATTTTCTAGATGTTTTTACTGAAACTGTTATGGTATTAATAGTTTTGTTAAAATAAATAATATTCTATGAATCTAAATGTTTACAAATATTAATATATAGATTAATTTGCAAATTAATGTTACATTTACAAGTTCAATTTATTTTAGATGCATATTATTGACGGAGATACACACAAATATTGATAGAATAGAGATTAGGAAAATATCAAATCTAATTTTAGATATTACTATTTCGTTTGTACCGAGACTAAAAATAATTTTTACACTAATTTTTATTAAAACGTTAAGATTATAAAAATATTATTTTATTTAAAATTCAGACCGATATATGCATCTCGACATTGTTGGGTATACTAATCGGTTATATTTTGAATGATAGGTTAATATTATTTCATATAGTTTTCCTATTTTGACAAGTAGAACTAATCTTTGTGGTTAATTAAATTTTTAGTCGAGAAATTGTTCCGTTCAAGAAAAAGATACGCATTCTCTATAATTTGTAAACTTGTTTGCAATTTGCATCTCATTGGTTTGGGCTAAATACAAAATGGGTAACGTATTTTGAAAAAATTCAGTTTGCATCCCTATACTTCCATCTCGTAACAGATTGCACTCTTTTCGTCTATTATGACTTTTATTGTTAGTCAAACAAGGATAAATCAATAATTTTCATTTGCGTTCTTAAGCTGTTCTTGAGGATCAAATCCAATCTTTAAGTATGAGTAATCAAACTGAATCTCAGGCCCTATACTATCTATATCCATCATCAAAACCATATTACTGATAATCAAACAAAGATCAATTTTAAAATTTGATAACGGGGTTCTTTATATCAAATTTTCAGTTATTCGCTTTTAAATTTATGATCAATATTTGATTGTTTGATTATTTTGATGACGCATATAGATAGTATAAAGCCTAGGATTCGATTTGGTTACTCATACTTGAATATTGGGTGTCAATAACATATTTAAGTTTGATTTGATATTCAAGAATAGCTTAAGAACGCCAATGAAAATTACTAATTTATCCTTGTTTGACCAAAAGTAAAGGTTAAAATAGACAAAGAGAGTGCAATTTGTTACGAGATGAAAAGTATGGAGATGCAAAATGAATTTCATCAAACTACGTTGCCCATTTTGCATTTACCTCAAACCAAAGGGATGCAAAATGCAAATAAGTCTAATTTATATTCATTATTTATTTTATTCACTTCTAGCCAATATGTGACGGACCCACACTACTGAATATAAAGAACCCGATAAATACCACATCTCAGAATTTTCCGACTCAAATAGAAAGCAAAAGCTGATTAAAACTAATAATTTACATCATTAAATTCAACCAACATAAGTTAACATCCACAACAACTACCCAAACCCGGATCGCCACAGGTAAGAGTATGAACAATACTAACTGTTTTTAAATAAAAGGATTAAGTTACAACTCAGCACGTTCAACCTATTACAACTTCACCATCCTTTACTTCTCCCTGGAAGGTCCCTAGAGTTGAACTTTCAAGTCTACCTGGGTGAAACGACGCCTAAAGTCGGTTCCCGAACCTCCACAGTTTTTATGGGCAGTCTGTAGCAAACGCACCACTTTCGGGTTTAACTGTAAAATAGAGTTAAAATATTGAGCAAAAGTGCCCAACAAGTATATAATATCCAACCCAACAGTAAATCACAAATAGTATGTAAAGCATGGTAATGATATCAAGAATTTAACATGCTTAAAAGATTAATCAATACAATATGATTTAAGCAAAACAGTTTCATTTTTATGGAATTGAAAACTGATTAGACGCTACGAGCTAAGCTGGGTGATCAGCCCACGACAAAGCTCCGAACCCGCATATCCAATACGAGTTCTCAAATATAAAGGATCCTAGGCACACTTTGGCCTTATACAAACATCAGGCTCCCCGCTACAGATGTTTGTAAATGAAATGGTGACTGGCGTCTCAGTCATAAAAACATTTTTCAACCAATTCCCTTTTTAAAACAGATACTTCAAATCATTTTAAAATTACAAATCATCGTTGCATAACAGCTTTTAGAATTCTACTATGCCAAGCGTTCTCTCAAGGGAATGATAATTCATAAAGAAAGATAATAAGAACTATTTATGACAAGACTGGGTAATAGCTATTGAGGGTTAAGTGTTTAGGTTCTTATTTAGGTTCATATGACAACCAAGTGAAGTGGTGTATTAGGTAAAGAATACTTCTGGTTTGTTAACATTGAAGAATTCAAGGTATCAATTCTTATTGTAAGCTTATAAAGGGGTTTTAGAGAATCAAGTTTATAGGTGAGAGATATGATAGGTTAAAGCATTAAAGGTTATACATGTTCTTCGTTTATAACAATCTAGAATACTTGGCATCCAGTAGAGTTCTAAACTTTGATTTCGATGATAAACAGGATTGTAATATTCTAAAAATTAAGTATCGAATCATGGCATCAAAATCTTTAAACAAGCTAGTTGGATAATATACTTGCCTTAAGAAACGTGTAGCACAGCTTACAGTTTAGGGTTGGTCCGCGATTGGCTCTTTTCCTGCTCGCCTACTCGGACCTATAAATATTAATAATAAACGTGTCACGGTTTCATCTCTACCCATTCGCGAAAAAAAACAATCATACTTTACACTCTATACAAATACTAAGATAATAGTATATAATATTATATAATCAAATAAGAATTAAATGAAATAAGGAAATAATAATTAAATAAATAATATATATATAATATACAACCACCACATAATATATTACTTACACATAGCATATAAACAAGAATCTCACATATGCATATATACAGATATCATACATCTAACACATAAAATTATTGTCTAATTTACAGTTATTTTTCAGTCACATAAACTGCCGGACAGCCACTGAAAGATTAGCAGTTTACTACCATTAGGCTATCTTAATATGAAATGAACATCAAACAAGAAAGGTAGGATATTCAAAGAGATTTCTAACCATATAAGGTATGAAAACATTGATCAAGTAACGAAACGGGAATTTAAAGTTTAATCCAACTATTTAACACCATTCAGCAGCAAGTATCTCAATTACTTCAGTTTATAGCATGATATATCAAGTCTTTTCTCTAAGCAATATGAACAGAAAATATCATAATTGGAGTTATCTAGTCAATCCAAAAAGATTCATCATTTTATCATTTATAGAACTTGCACAATGTCTCATTTAGCAAAACATGGCAGACTTGGACAGTTTTGACATATCTAGCTAATCCAATTTTTATAAAATACAAAACGACCTCAAATCATGATATTCAAAGAATATAAACCAAAGAGTAATCACATAACCACATTATGAAAACAACAAAAGCAGATTTGGACGTGTGGTTATCAAGTTATGCATTTTTGAAAATGAAGTACACAGCAGAATTGCATCTATAGCAGGGAGGTTGACACTATAAGCTTACAAAATTCATAACTTTAATTATACATATCCAAATCAAGTAATTCTTCTTGGTAATCACAGAAGACTCTACATGGCATCTAGTCACAGAGGTTTTGATATTTTACAACTACTCTCAACATGCTTAATTAGTATCCAAAACAGAGCAAAATTTCAGTTTCCAGAATATTAAACTAGTTCATACAAGAAAATCATATAACTTTAGTTTTACTAAACGAAATCTCAAATTTCTTTTTCCCACTTAAACTACACTTCAGAGCACTTATAAAATCAGTAATTTACACACCATATAACAGCAATTTCACATCTCACTTTAGCTTACAAGAACAGGGCAGGTGTACTACACATCACGAAAATCGATTCTTAAAGCTTAAACTAATATGCAAGCATCAAACTTCCAATTTGATCAAGAATATGCAACATGCCTTCACATATAATCATAACTAAACCATGTTCTACAGAATTTTTTTGCCTAATCAATAAAAAAAATTGAACATCCGCCTACTAAGCATTTCATCGAGCATCTTTTACACATAAATCAACTAGTGGTTTATAAACACTATAATATAGCAAAGAGTTCTGAAGCATCCAATATCACAACAAACATAATCCAAGGCCATGGCTCTCAGTAGATCATTGCCATGGCCAGCCCCTGTCCGAGGAGGCTCGGGTTCCTCCCAAGTCTTCAACTCGAATGGAGGCCCCCAACTCCAAACATTCCATTCCCTCCTGCAATTGATCCCCCAAACTCATAGAATCACTTGCAAGCAATCAATCCCCATCATCACAGTGTATACAAGTATGCATATAATTAAAATCGCGTACGACAAGTGAAGGAAAAGAGATAAAGGGAGGTAGTTACAGTGGTGTAATCGGAACTATCGCTGGAAGAAGGGTGAAGGCAATCGGACGGAGGGTTTGTAAGGCGGTGGTGCGAGAGAGATACAAGGTTCGAGAGGAAACGAGAGAGATTGAGAGATTGAAGGGAGAATAGGAGGTTAACCCTTCTGTTTTCTATTTTGGGATCATATATAAAAAAATTCTTTTGCCCCTTGCTTTATATTAAAACAATTATAAAATCCAAGGGTAAACTGGTAATCTGATAATATGAATGATGAAATCTTGTTGTAAATAGAATTTTTATAAGGTTTAAATCTAGAAACGAATTTTAGAAATAAAAATTTAATAAATAAAGATCCAATCAAAATTTTAAAAATTGAGAATAGATTAAAAGATTAAGAAGGTTGAGAATTTTGTAAATGATTTTATTGTGCATCAAAATTTTAAATATTGGAATGATGGTAAAAAGTTATTTTGGAAATCAGAAGTTCAAAATTGGAACACTTGAATAAAATCAGGGAGCAAGATATAATAATATCACATCTCACAACCAATTAATCACGTAAATAATTACACTAAAAATTAGTATCAAAATATTCTAATCTAATTCACATAAAGTAATTATAAAGTCACGGAAATTAAACAACATAAATAAATAAAGAAAGAGGAAAAAAAAAAAAAAAAAAAACATAGTACCAGCAATATTATCATAAAAATAGAATTGAATAGATATATTGAATAAATATAATATAATCATCAAAATATTATTATAAAATATTGCGGCGTTACACAATATATATTGTAATATGTTGTAATTTTTAATAATATTAATATAATAATAATAATAATAATAATAATAATAATAATAGTAACAACAACAACAACAAGAATAATAATAATAATAATAAAAGATTAAGATTGGATTATGTATAAAATTTATAATTGTCGACCTGCCCGTAGAAACCTTCTTTGGGAGTCCGCTTCCTCTTAGGCTGGTAGTTCTGCTAGAATAAGTCCTTGTTCAACCAAACCCCATTGCTTGGTCCTTAGTCAATGGGGCAGGGCAGCAGGTTCAGCATCTACTACAAAAGAGAGAATCCACTTCACATAACCATGCCCCTGCTAGGGCAGCGCGTGGAATGGCCGAGAGCGTACCGCTTTAATGGGCGAATAGCCCAACCCTTGGAACATACGACAGCCCCAGGTGGCGAAGAGCCGATATTGTTATTTTACACCAACTATAAGAAAGATTGTAGAAAGGGGGGGTTGAATACAATCTTTTACAAAATAAAAGATTCAAGAACAAACACTTTAAAACAGCAAAACAGAAAAACACCAAGTATTAAAATACGGGTGGATTGAATGATCCACCCGTGAGATTTTATATTGAAGAATCCGTGGATTGATTACAATTCGCACAGCTGCAGGTTCATCACTTGAACAGTTTCTAACTCTCAGAATTTCTCTCAAGTTTTTCGAACAAGTTCAACTGATGCTACTAACTTGGTTATATACTCCAAGTTTTACAAAGCTTTTAACTAGAATACAAATTGCACTCTAATCTAAACAATGCTGCACATCTTTGTCTTATGCATGCTTTCTGAGATGTCTTCATCTTTGACCATCATCTTGATTTGATCCAGATTGCATTGCATGAGATAAGAATGTTTCTGGCTCTTCTTTATTTTCCTAATTAGGCTTCCATGTCTATTTTAGTGTAATTCGATCCATGTGATTTGTCAGACTTAAGCTTTAGTCGCTTTCAACTGCTCTTTGCTTCATCAGTTGAAAGCTCCTTCATCAGTTGAACGAATTACAGACTTCATCAGTTGAATGCTGTTCCAGTCTCATCAGTTGAATTCCTTAGCACCATCAGTTGAATACTTTGTCTTCAGTTGAATGCTTGGTCATCATCAGTTGAAACATGATCCAGTCTTCATCAGTTGAATAGTTACATCTCATCAGTTGAATATCCTTCATTTAGATAAAATTTCATGGCATTGGATATTTACAATTGGACATCCTATTCTACCCATCCGTTGATAATTCTCAAAGATAAGAAGTATAACAATTACAACTGAAATTTTGATAAAGATTCTAAATAAAACATGTTACAAAGTGTTTATGTTATCATCAAAAATTATTGATTCCTAACAATCTCCCTCAATTTATGACTGGAGAAGATGCAGACATAAATTATACACTTGATGATAACAAAACACAAATTAAAATAAAATGCAGAACTTAAATACAAGAGTTGGAAGAATTACAGATGATTGTGCTCCTCTAGACTGAGCAGATTACTTATTCCTAAAAGATCTTCTTCTTCTGGACTTAAGTTTTTCTTCAAGTATATCAATCTGTTTCTGAAAGATCCTGTAAAACCACTCTTCATCACTGTCCTGTCTGTTGAGTTTGGATTGGAGAGTCTTCAGAGTATTCAATCTAGCAACCTTGAGTTGACCCTTAGGTCTGAAAAATCTCCTAACACCTTGACTGTCCCTGAACTCCATAATTGGGGTTGGTTCATGATGAATTTTCTTTCCAGTGTAGGGGATTTTCAGCCTTCTTTGTAGACTAGCATCTGAGGATAATTCCGTCCTGATTTCAAGAATTCTCTTCAACACCATCTGCTTGGCCGGTGGTGTAAATCCTCATGTCCTCTTCATGGAAGCATGGATCTTTGTTAGAGAACTAAATCCTTCAGAACTCAGAAACCTGTGAAGAGGCCAGGTGACATCACCTTTGCTTTTGTAAGAGAATATCAATCTTTCAGAAAGCTTTGAAGTTGCATCTATTCCTCTAACTTCTTGAAGATCATCCAACTCATAAATTTCTTCTATATTAGCAATGACAAGATAGTCATCTGGATTTTCAGGTTCTTTTGGAGGTTTTGGAGGGTTAGCCATTCTTTTTGCCACAGTCTTCACTTTCCTCTTTGGCTTTGGAGTTTCTTGAACAAGGAAGGCTGAGATTGGAATATTGTCAAGATCAATTGGCTCCTCCTTTGGCATAATTGGCTCATCATGGAAGTTGACATCTGGATGCATCACTGTGGTGTCTTTGATTGGAGAAGAAGGCTTTGAGATTGGTATAGATTTTTCTGGCACTTCTTCTCTTCTCTTAGCATCCTCAGGCATCTTTGATCTAGACTTAATTCTCTTCTTCTTTGGAGGATTCTCAAGAGCAATTCTATTTTCACTTTGAAGTTCAGCTGCCAACTCCTCCTCCAGCTCAATTGCATATCTTTCATCATCCTCTATTTCTTGATTTTCAGAGAGTTGAGATTCATATTCTTTTCTTTCACATTCTCTGGCCACCTCTTCAGCTTTTGCAAATGAGTAATGAGGATGGCCAGTTCCAATGAATAGCTTTTGGCCTTCTCTGTAGATGATGACAAAGTGAGCTTTTAAAGCCACATCTGTAGAGTCTTTGTAGCTCTTGATTTCTTGGCCCAAAAGCTTGTATTCATTTTTGTCAGGCCTGGCTGGTGGAAAGTAAATTGAACTTGAGTCTTTGCCAGGCCTAGAATATCCACAACTGTTTGGAAATAATGTGGCCTTGAATTCATTCAAAGTTGATGGCTCACCCTTTTCTTTCTTTGAAGGCATAACGATTTCGGGTGTGATTACCCTAAGAATTGTAGTTGTGGTGGGAAAAGACGTTGGAACTGTTGTGGCTGCAGAAGTAGATTGTGAAGTTGCAGAAGGTTTCTTACCCAACAGAGCCAATCTCTTCTCAATAGAGTCCAGAGCTTCAAGTCTTTCAAGCTTCTTCTTTTCTTTCTCAGTATGGAAAGGAGGAGGAATTCTGCTTACCAACTCTGCAGGAGTAGGCAAGGGTTCTTTCTCCCCCTTTTTGTTAGCATCAAGTGTAGTGGAAGGACTGGGAAGTGAAATGCCAGATGCCAGAAGAAGATGTTGGAGAAGTCCAGTTTGCACTCTTTGGTGTTGGAGCATCTCTTCCATCCTTGAATTTAAAATTTGAACATTGTCTTCCAGAGCCTCCACTTGCTTTTCTAACTGAGCTTGCTTTTTCTCAGTGACAGATGTTGCAGATTTGACTTGAGCAGGAGTCTTCTCATCAATCTGTTTGGATAGATCAGTTTTAACAGAAGTGATGAGAGAGTTGAGATGCTCTACTTCTTTCTGAAAGTGGAGAGATTGATACTTATGGAGTCTGAGATTGTCCATAGCCTTACTGGCAAGAGTAGCTGAAATAGATGGAGAAGAGGAAGAGCTCCCAGCTTGAGGTTGAAGTATGGATGAGGCTTGCCTTTGCAACTCCAGACTGACCACTGTTGCATTGGCAGACTGAATGGAGAGCCAAGAAGGAAGAGAAACTGCAGGCTCTTCACCAAGAGAATCCTCAAGAGCTTCATTGAGGTCTTCATCACTATTTTCATAATGAAAATCATCACCAGCATTGGCAGGCAGAGCTGAAAGTGCCTCCTTTGCTCTGAGCATGGATGATGTAGTGTGAATCAAATTTAGACTCCTCTCAGCTGCTTAATTGTCCAGTCTTGCAAAGGCTTCAATAGAGGGCATTCCATGAGTGAAAGTCTCAGGGTCTAGTGAAACACTATCCAATATGGATCTGTATTCAGCTTGATATTCTTGCTCACTAAACCCTTCATTGACACCTGCATTTCTCTCATAATCTCTCTGTTCTTGCATCAAGGGCTCCTCTTGGCTCACCACACAGCTCACCTCTCCCTCACTTACCCTTTCTAAAGGGCCACTCAAATTCTCTCCTTTTTCCTGGCTGGAAGAAATAGCCAGACTCTCCACTCCCTCTCCTTTTGCCAGCTCCCAAGGCTGCCTCTCCACTCTAGAGCTCACTTCACTCAGTCCTAGTAGTGTTTGAGCTATCATGTGATCAATTACTGTAGAGGATGGTAGATCAGTTGAAGTACCAGTAGTTGTCAACTGATGAGGGTATCATGTGATCAACTACTGTAGAGGATGGTAGATCAGTTGAAATACCAGTAGTTGTCAACTGATGAGGGACATCAGTTGAAACATGTATTAAAGAGGCTTTCAACTGATGAAGGCTGTTAAGCACATCAGTTCAAGGACAAACACTATTCAACTGATGAGGGAGATCAATTGAAGATAAGGAAGAAAAATGCAAAGAAGTTGTGACAGTTGAGTCTGTGGTGATTGATTTTGAATGTAAATCCACAGAACACATTGTCATAGAAGATGAAATTTGGTGAGAAAGATCCAACAAATCATCAAGCTGATGATGATCAATCTCAGAGAGGGGCTTCTCCATGAAATCTAAAGATGGAGAATTTACAAGTGTGGTGTGAATTAATTCCACATCCATAGAAGAGGTGGGGGATTGTGTTAGGACTGTAGAGATGGTGAGATCATGGATGTGTAAGATAGGTTGAGAAGTAGAAGGGGGCTGTGACTCCACATTTATTGGAGCCACATCAAGCTGACTTTAAGAAATTTCAGGCATAAAATCAAGAATTGATGCCTGAGTTTGTGTAGAGTACTTGGACTTGTCACCTTTGAGCTTCTTTCTCCTATAGGCTTTTATAGGTGACTGTGTGTCCCTCCCCCTCTTTTGATGTGTCCCTGGATGGGGACTATTTTCAATAGCAACATCCTTTTGGGAGGATGCTGCTAGGGATGTGCTTGAATCCTTGTTAATCTCTACAGTCTTTTGGGAGACTACAGAATGCTAGGCTGGTTATCACTCACCTCTCCAGCCTTATCCTTAGGGTTTCTTTTGATGTTCACCCTGTCCCTCCCCCTCACTTCCACCAATCACACTCCCCTCAGGTTTGTGTTTCTTGGTTTTTACAACAGGTGCCTTTTGGGAGGCACCTGAGGTTGGTTTAGAGGACTTGGATTTTGAAGGTTGTGCCACTTGTGTGGACTGTTGATGGGCCTCCTCAACAGCCCTGATGGCAGAAAGCAAAGAAGATGATGGTTGAGAAGGAGTAGAAAGAAAGCCATGTACCTCTTTTTCTTTTCCAGCTTCCATTATTGGCAGATAGACCACCTCTAAAGAGGGGTATAAGTTCATCCTTAAGAGGTCTTTGAACACCCTCTTTTCCTGCACAAAACTTGGAAGCTTGGCTTCCTGGTTAGTGATGACTAACTTATCATCAACATGATTTGCTAGCATCATCAAGAATCTAACATAATATATATTCTTAGGCCTATCAGTCCTATCACCTAACTTCTCCCCAATTTCATGGATCATCAAAGTACCAAAGTTAAAGTACTCATTGGTCAAGAACATATAAAGCATTTGCAGAATTTGAGAGGTAATAGCATTGAAATTACTAATTTTGCCAGAAAATATTTTAACAAAGGCATCACATAAGTAACTCCACTCTCTCCTAAGACCATTCCTCTCCATCTTACCTAAGGCATCAGTAGGCAAAACATAATTCATGGCATATAGCATACTAACCAGTTGAATATCAGAAGGCAAAGAATCAACAGTGTTATCAGGAATTCTAAAGCATGCATTCATAACATCACAGTTAATAACATGAATATTATTTTTAAGAGAGAAGGAAATAGTATCATCCTCACTGTTAAATTCTGCTGAAGTCCATATCTCTTCCACAACCTCATGATAGACAGTTGGAGTTGAGAGCATGGCATGAGAGAGTTGGCTTGCCTTGATAAACTCCATCATTTTATGAAACTCTTTCTCCTCTACCGCCTTGGTGTCCACAAAGGAGGCAAAGTTGTTCTTTTCATAAATGAAGTTAGTAGGAGAAGTGTATTTCTTCATTGGCGCCATTGCAGTTACAGAAAAAGCTTGAAGAAGATGAAACTTGTTTTTGCACAGAGAGAGAAGGGGGGTTTGTGAATTCGAAAGAGTGTAATGAAAAGAAATAAAAATAAACTAAAACACTTAAATACTTTCTCAGAAAATTGATGTGATTGGCTGAGAAATTACCGTTGATAAGATATAACTCTTATTTAACTCTACAAAAATGACACACACACGATCGTATGTATAAAGTAGAGGGGAGATAAAAGTAATTTCAACGGCTCAGATCTGATAATAGTTTCAACGGATGAAATAAGCGCCTCTTTAAACTTCTTACTCAACTGATGATGATCAGTTGAAAGTGTTTTCAACTGATGTCATCAGTTGAAAGAAAAACAAAACAATAGAGTATTGTTTCAAACATCAGTTGAAACAATTTCACTATTTCATCAGTTGAAATATTTCACATCCTATCCAGAATCATAACTAACTTGATTTTGAGAAATTAAAATTAGTCAAATTCTGGCTGCCAAATTACGGAAAAATTCACTATAAATTAGGAAAGATTTAACATACCTAATTACTTACCAACCTTGTGAATGTGGATTCATCAAGAGGCTTTGTGAAAATATCTGCAATTTATTCTTCACTTTGAACAAAATGCATTTCAACTGTACCAGCCATCACATGTTCTCTTATGAAGTGATATTTGATGTCAATATGCTTGGTTTTTGAATGCTGCACTGGATTTTCAGTTATAGCAATAACATTGGTGTTGTCACATAATATTGGGATTTTTGAGAGATTTAAACCATAATCAAGTAATTGATTTCTCATCCACAATATTTGTGCACAACAACTTCCAGCTGCAATGTATTTAGCCTCAGCTGTAGAGGTTGAAACAGAGTGTTGATTTTTACTAAACCAAGAAATCAGCCTATCTCCAAGAAATTGACATGTGCTTGTTGTACTTTTTCTATCAATTTTGCATCCTGCAAAATCAGCATCTGAATATCCAATTAGATCAAATCCAGAGTCTTTAGGGTACCAAATACCAAGATTTGGTGTTCCCTTAAGATATCTGAATATTCTTTTTATAGCAATAAGATGTGATTCTTTAGGATCAGCTTGAAATCTAGCACAGAGGCATGTAGAGAACATAATATCTGGTCTACTAGCTGTCAGATATAAAAGAGAACCAACCATGCCTCTATAATTAGAGATATCCACAGATTTCTCATTAGGACTTAACTCCAATTTAGTGGCAGTTGGCATAGGAGTCTTAGCTTCTTTGCAATCCATTAAATCAAACTTCTTAAGTAGATCATAAATGTACTTAGTTTGATTTATGAATATACCTTTCTTTACTTGTTTAACTTGTAAACCAAGAAAGTAGGTGAGCTCTCCCATCATGCTCATTTCATACTGAATTTTCATTAGATTAGCAAACTTTTTGCAAAGTTTCTCATCTGTAGAATCAAAAATTATATCATCTACATAAATTTGAACTAAAATAAAAGCACCATTTACATTTCTGTAAAATAATGTTTTATCCACTGTTCCTCTAGAAAAATGATTATCTAATAAGAATTGAGATAGAGTGTCATACCATGCCCTTGGTGCTTGCTTTAAACCATAAAGTGCTTTCAATAAGAAGTAAACATACTCTGGAAATTCTGGATCTTCAAAACCAGGAGGCTGACTCACATACACCTCCTCTTCTAGTTCACCATTTAGAAAAGCACTTTTGACATCCATTTGATAGACCTTGAAGTTTGCATGAGCAGCATAGGCCAAGAAGATTCTTATGGCTTCCAATCTTGCAACTGGTGCAAATGTCTCATCAAAATCAATTCCCTCAGATTGAGAGTATCATTTAGCCACAAGCCTTGCTTTGTTTCTGGTGACAACTCCATTCTCATCCATTTTGTTTCTGAATACCCACCTTGTGCCTACAATTGTTCTATTTTTGGGCTTGGGTACCAGCTTCCATACTTTGTTTCTCTCAAATTGATCTAATTCTTCTTGCATGGCAAGAACCCAATCAGCGTCTTTGAGAGCATCTTCTATTACTTTGGGTTCATCCTGTAAAAGAAATGCACTGTGTAAACACTCATCTTGAGTAGCTCTTCTTGTTTGTACAGATGCATTTGCATCTCCAATAATTAGTTCAAAAGGATGATCCCTTGTCCATTTTCTCTGAGGTGGAAGTGATTGTCTTAATGATGTAGCTTCATTGTTATAGTTCAGATTACCATGTTGAAAAGCTCCCCCTAAATTTGATATCTCATTATTTCTGGATTGATTGAAATTTTGAGACATTCTTTCAACTGATGATTCTTGAGGAGTTTCAACTGATGCTTCCAAAGTTGTTTCAACTGATGCTTCAGTTGAGTTTCCAATGGCAGTTGTCTCTTGTGTCAGAATCTCACCAGTTGGAATATTAACTCCAGGATTAATTCCAGCATTTTGAACAGAATCATCATAATCATCATCACTGTCATATAGATCACCTTCACCTTCATTCTCAAATCTGAGATTGTCATGAAATCCTTCATCTGTCAATCCTTGAATCTTTTTATCATCAAAAACTACATGAATTGATTCCATAACAATGTTGGTTCTCAGATTGTATACTCCAAATGATTTTCCATTAGAATATCCAACAAAGATAGCTTCATCTGCTTTGGCTTCAAATTTTCCAAGATTTTCACCTTGATTCCTTAGAACATAGCACTTGCATCCAAATACATGAAAAAAGCTAATTGTTGGCTTCTTTCCCTTGAAGAGTTGAAAGGAAGTTATATTGTGAGGTTTGGTAATTAGAGAAATATTTTGAGTAAAGCAAGCAGTGTTCACAGCTTCAGCCCAAAAATAGGTTGGAAGTTGAGCTTCATTAATCATGGTTCTTGCAGCCTCAATGAGAGTTCTGTTTTTCCTTTCGACCACTCCATTTTGTTATGGAGTTCTTGGTGCAGAAAACTCATGAATAATTCCCTTATCTTCACAAAATTCTTTCATCAAAGAATTCTTGAATTCTGTCCCATTATCACTTCTTATTCTTTTAACTTTGACATCTGGATTGTTGTCTAATGCCTTGATATGATTGATAATGATTTTCCCAGCTTCATCCTTAGAATGCAGGAAGAAAGTCCAAGTAAATTTTGAAAAATCATCAACAATCACTAGACAATATTTCTTCTTTCAAATGGACATAATATTGACTGGTCCAAACAAATCCATATGCAAAAGCTGAAGAGGTTTCACAATTGATAAAAGAGGCTTGCTTTCGAAAGAGCTTCTCTTTTGCTTTCCTTATTGACATGCTGCACACAGACCAACTTTGGAAAATTCCAGCTTTGGAATTCCTCTTACCAAATCCTTCTTGACTAACTCATTCAATGTCTTGAAATTTAAATGAGACAATCTTTTGTGCCATAGCCAACTGTCATCTGAGCTTGCTTTGCTGAGAAGACAAGTGATTGATTCAGACTTGACAGAATTGAAGTCAGCTACATACACATTTCCTTTTCTTTGTCCAATTAGTACCACATTGTTGTCATCTCCTTTGGTGACAACACAGGCTGCAGGAGTGAAATTGACCTTGTACCCTTTGTCACAAAGTTGGCTGATGCTAAGCAAATTATGCTTAAGACCATACACCAATGCAACTTCATCTATGATGACATTCTCGTTTGCTATCAAGCCATATCCCATAGTATATCCTTTGCTGTCATCTCCAAAGGTAATGCTAGGGTCAGCTTTCTCTACAAACTTTGTGAGCAGGGAAGAATCACCAGTCATGTGCCTGGAGCATCCACTATCTAAGTACCATAAATTCTTCTTATGGTTTCCCTGCACACATTTCCAAAAACAGATCAAGTTGAATTTGGTACCAGATTTGTTAGTCTTAACAGCTTTTCCTTCATTCTCAACTTTTCCCTTGGATTGAAGTGGTTCAATCTTTGGTTTTGGTTGAGAAATTGGAATTTCAACATTGCTTTTAAACACAGGCATTTGAGGCATACATACATTGTTTATACCATGCAGGTTTGAATGGAATTGAGGCATGTTAAAAGCATTGAAATATGGATTGAACATATATGGCATGCCAGGCTAAGAATATGAATTGTGAGGCAATAAACCAGGCATCATGTTCATAGCAGATAGGTTCATGTGAGGAACAGGTGGCATAGGAATAGGCAATGATAAATTAGGAGTAATCACAGTTTTACAATTAGCAGATAAGTGATTTACACTACCACATTTACTGCAAGTTTTCCTAGGAGCACTAGCATTGGGTGTGTAATTAGTGTGCTTATTGACTCCAATCTTACCATTTTTATTCCCCTTCTTCTTTTTAGTCTCTTCTGATTTAGGCTCACTAGCATCCAATTTCTTCTTGGTCTTGTTACTGGAATTGTGAATGTTGTTTACACTCTCACTAGTCTCAGAAGAATTATTCTCACCTTTGACAAAGTTCTTCTTAACAGGATCATATTTCTTGTTGAGTTTCTTGAGAACTTTCTTGTCAACTGATGAGTTTTTGTTCAACTGATGAATTTCATCAGTTGACGCTTTATTTTTCAACTGATGATCATCATCAGTATTCTCATCACTTGAATTGTTCTCAGAGATCTCAAGAGCTTTCTTGTTCCTTTTCCATTTATTCTCAAAAAAGGTTTCTCTACCTTGCATGTTGATGATGGAAACATCTCTCCCAGATTTCCATTTGGCAATTATTTCTTGTTCCTTATCAAGCTGTTTTCTTATGATCTCTTCTCTTTTTAAGACAGCCAAAAGATCATCTTTGGCTGTTTGACATTCAATCTTCAGTTTCTCAAACTCAATGAACTGAGTTTCCAGAGCACTGTTTCTATCACTAAGAAAGGTGTTAGCTTCCTTAATTCTACAGTTTTCCTTAGTGAGAGATTTTAAAGAGACATGCAAATGATATAATTCAGTAGACATTTCATTGATAATAGCATTGCATTCATCTTTAGTTAACTCTACTAACTTTGTAGTGAATACCTGACTCCTGCTTCCAGTGTTTTCTTCTTGATCTGTGGAGTTGGCCATTAGAGCAAGATTGACAAACTCCTCCTCATCATCAGAATCATCTCCAGTTGCCCAATCATCCTTTGTAATGAATGCTCTTTTTTTTTGCTTGAGAAGTTCATAATATTTCTTTTTGTAATCCATATGTTCACTGGACCTCTTCTCAGCTTTTGGCTTCCTGCATTCATTTGCAAAGTGACCTGGATTTCCACAGTTGAAGCACTTGAATTTGGATCTATCCACCATGCTTCTGTCAGGCTTGGAATTGCCTTTAAAAGATTTTGCAGGGTTGAAATTCTTCTTGAATTTCAGTTTGGAGAATCTTCTTGACAGGAAGGCCAAATGCTCATCAATCCCATCACTTTCTTCACCAGAATCAGCTACATCTTTTCCTTTTCCTTTGCCTGATTCTGAGCTCTCTTCTTTGACCAGCTTCTCAGTTTCTTCAACTTGAGATTTTCCTTTGTCCTTGACTGTATCATCAAGAGATGCAACTAAAGCCACAGATGAGTACCCTTTCTTTTGGCTTTTCTCTATCTCTTCATCTTGTTCCATTTCAAGCTCATAGGTCTTCAAAGTTCCATACAATCTCTCAAGAGTGTAGTCTTTGAATTCTTGAGTGTTTCTGAGAGAGACTGTCATGGGTTTCCATTCTTTGGGAAGAGCTCTCAAGAATTTCAAATTTGAATCCTTAACTTGATATATTCTTCCAAAAAGTTTCAGACCATTTAACAGTTTTTGAAATCTGTTAAATGTGTCACTTAAACTTTCACCAGCCTTGAAATGGAATGACTCATATTGTTGAATCAGCAGCTGCATTTTGTTTTCTCTTACTTGCTCATTCCCTTCACAGATAGTCCTGATGGTGTCCCAAACTTCTTTGGCAGTAGTGCGGCTGATAACACTATCAATCATTTCTTGATCCAAACCATTGAACAGAAGGTTCATGGTTTTCTTGTCCTTGTGCACTTCTTCAGTATCTTCTTGAGAGTATTCATGGATAGGTATTGGAATTATCTTGCCTACCATGTCTTCACCATCAGCTACAATACTTGTACAGACCTTCATGGGAACATGAGGTCCTCTTTCAATGCAGTTCGCATAACTCTCATCAATAGACAACAAATGCAGATGCATTCTAACTTTCCAGTGAAAGTAGTTATCTTTGTCAAGAACAGGAATCTTCACTCCAGCAACCTTCTTTCCCATCTTTCTCTAGCAGTGTTGATCTTTTTCCCTGTTTGTTGGGAACCTGGCTCTAATACCAATTGTTATTTTACACCAACTATAAGAAAGATTATAGAAAGGAAGGGGGGTTGAATACAATCTTTTACAAAATAAAAGATTCAAGAACAAACACTTTAAAACAGCAAAACAGAAAAACACCAAGTATTAAAATACGGGAGGATTGAATGATCCACCCGTGAGATTTTATATTGAAGAATCTGTGGATTGATTACAATTCGCACAACTGCAGGTTCTGTTAGGGTTATACTAAAATATTCGTTTGAAGTATATAACAATTATTTGAGAATCTTGAATGCATGTTTTCACATTGTCTGTATATTATATATTGTAGACAATCTAGTATCAAATGGGATAGCAGAAGATTAGATTGTCAGACTCCTTATATAATATAATAAAGGTTCACAGTCGAGGTGGTGTTAGACAAACCACTAGAACGGCATAAGTATTATTTGGAAATAGTTTATCTTGACTATTGAATAATACTTATATACTTTGTGTATATTGAACGGGATCAAAATAGTAGAATAATTGTTTCTTTAATTCTGACAATAAAGAACTAAGATTCTATAATGTTATTAATGCTTAAGTTCTTAATCCGGATATAGTGATTGACACTTGTATTTAATGCATATGCCTTGACTCATAAATTAAGTAATTTATTTTAAATTACGAATTTATGTATTGGGCAATGACATTATATACAGAGTGGGATATTGACTATAGAAGGAAACCGTGTCCGAAAAATATATTTGGGTGATGATGTCCTCTTGAAAGCTCATAAAGATAATTATGCTTTAGTCCTGCAGGCAGATTTGTTCTTGCATAATTATAAGGTTGAGTGGATGATCAAGGATAAAAGATATTGATTAAATTAATTGTCAGAAATTAATTTAATTAATGGACATGCGATATCTTAAACATGGGGAATTTATAAGCAATTAATATGGGAGCCGAATTAAATAATTAATTTACGGAATTAGGAAAGGTAGTGCAAATATTAGTTCTTTAGTGGATAGAATTAATATTTAATGACATTGGGCCTGGCCCGGAATGTCATTGGAAGGCCGGACCTAATGATCCATGATCCCTGCTGTAGCCTATATATATTCTCGTTCTCCTAAAGCTGAAAGACACACCAAAACGAATTAATCCTAGAGTCAGAGAGAGGCAGACGTTTTTCTCAAGGAGACAGCTAGGGTTTTGGGTTTTCGGAGCTTTAAGGAGAGGCACACCTTGGGAGATCGAAGGCCACACTTCGTCCAAGGAGAATCAAGGAATACAGTAGAAGACGTGGATTTGAATCGCTTGCGCCGTAGCGATTAAGGTTAATATTCTGTTCGAACTTTTAATTAATATCATAAAACGCAGGGCCAAGGTCCGATTGTTCCTACAATGGTATCAGAGCCAGGTTGCGGTTCTGCGATTTATGATATGTAGTCCATGTCATGATTATATATGCATGTATATAGTGATTCTGTGATGCAGGTCGTTGTCCACTATTATGGCCGTGTTTTAATTATTCTGTTATGTTTGGATTCCACGTGGTTTATCGTGGCTGTTGTAAATCACGAGGGTTGATCGTGATAGTTTAATCTTCTAATTCAATTTGTAATTGTTTTAGATTATGATTTGATGTAATAGAATAGGCTGGTTCGTCTGTACAATTAGTATGTAATTGTTTGATCAACGGGGCTGCAAGAAACAAGGATCTTCCGCTGCTGCGATTAGGGTTTCGGGGGTGCTGCACTGTTTTGGGCGTAACTTTTGCATACGATGTCCGATTTGGGCGAATGAGCACTTTTCGGAGCTCTCGAAGGAGGTGATTTCAAAGGTGTTTTTCGGGATTTTTCGAGGCATTCTGAGGCCGTTTAGGCCTCCAAACGGGCTCTCGAAGTTTTCTGGACAGATCTGGATTCTGACGAAGGATGAATTCGAAGCTGATTTTTCCGGGGCCATAATAGTGGATGTGCTTTATTATGATTCTTGATTATTGTTATCATGTGTTTCTTGTTTGTGTTGTTATGCCATGTGATACTAACCCTTCGCATGCTAGAATGACATGGACATAGGGATGTTTTTAATTAATGCTTTAATCATGCTAGTATGCTGCCATGTTATGTGTTCTTTATGTGTTCTTTATGTTGCTATAACCATGATAGTATGCATGTGGACTTCGAAGAAATAACATAGGGCGATGCATCTAGATTAAAATTCTCAAAGTAAATTCTAAGTGGGGGAGGGAGTTAATATGGTATTAAATCCCATGGTCTCCATCATTGTTTGTATGTAATTTAACATAAAGGCGAATATAAATTATGTATACGTCACCCATCGTGGCATGTAATTTATGGTGTCTAGAATGTTATAGATATTACTGGAACAAAGTTCTTAAATTAATACGAATAGATACGGATTTTCTTTATCTCTGATTTGGGGCGATTTCGAAGGCTTATGGGTATTAAGTGAGACCGATGTGACTCCTCCATTGCCTAGAAATCAAACCAGACACGAATATTGAATTAAAGTATTCTATTCCAGAAATATTGGAAGGTATATATGCCGCCCATCGTGGCGTACCAAGTTCCATAGGTTTCGGGTAATTTAAGATTTGATGATGGTATACACTTAGCTATGAAAAATAATATAGACCACCCCAATGTGGCTTATTGTTTAGTAATAGGACCGAAGTAACGTTTAAACAAATTTAGGTGGTATACATGTCACCCATCGTGACGTACCAGAAACTTATGGTGTTTAAACGTTAGTGCATTTAATTTTAATAATTGTTAGAGGAAACAATAGGACTTAATTTTTTATGCACCCTTCTTTATGTGTAATGTGATTTTTTCATGCATGATTCTCAGGATATAATGGGGTTTAATCCACTGTTCACTATACTTAAGGATAACAAACTTACCGGACCTAACTATATTGAATGGAAACGTAATTTGGACATTGTGTTGACTGCTGAGGAGTACAAGTTTTGCACTTATGAACCCAAGCCTGAGCAGCCCGCTGCTGATGCTCCTGATGAGGAGAAAGAGTATTATAAGCAGTGGACAAAGGCTGATGAGATGTCGCGAAGTTACATTCTGGCAGCAATGTCGGGTGTTTTGCAGCATCAGCATCAGGCTATGGCCACTGCTTCGGATATGCTCTTTAATCTCAAAGAACTTTTTGGAGATCAGAATAGGGCTGCTAGGCAAGTAGCCATGAAGGCTTTAATGAACACTCAGATGGCTGAAGGTACACCTGTAAAGGATCATGTTCTCAAGATGATGTCACATCTGAATGAGATAGAGATCCTTGGTGCAGAGCTTGACGGGGAAACCCAGATTGACATTATCCTTATGAGCTTGCCCAAGAGTTTTGAGCAGTTCCGCTTGAATTATAACATGAACAAGAGGCAGTATAGTCTTGCGGAACTGCTGACAGAACTTCAGGCAGCTGAAGGATTATTTCGCCAGAGTGTTCAAGTGAATGTGGCTGAGAAAGGTTCTTCCTCTAAGCCGAAAGGCAATAAGAAGAAGAAAAAGGCTCAGACACAGAAAGCTGTGAATGCAGTGGGAGTTCAAGGTGGTGTGAAAAAGTCTAAGGGGAAGTGCTACCGGTGCAAGCAGTCGGGTCACTGGAAAAAGGATTGTCCTCTTCCTAAGAAGACAAACGATACTGGTATGTCTCTTTCTCTAGTTACAGAAACATTTGTAGCGGCTATATCTACGAGCACTTGGTGTGTAGATACTGGAGCCACTGATCATGTTTGTAACTCTATACAGGGGTTCCAGCAATCCAGAATGCTTAGAGATGGTGAGATCTACGTGTTCATGGGAGATGCTACGAAAGTAGCAGTAGTTGCAGTAGGAGTTATTCATTTATCTTTTGGTTCTGATAGGATTTTGGTTTTGAACAATTGTCTTTATGTACCTTCTTTTAGAAGGAATTTGATTTCGGTTTCTAAACTTGCTATGGATGGTTATAATGTTTGTTTGGATCGTAAGGTTTCTATTTTGATGAATAAACGGATTATATGTTCTGGTACATTGCAAGACAATTTGTATATAATTAATCCTAGTCAACCCGCACTGCAACTACAACATAGGGTATTGAATAACACATCTTCTACCTCTAATAAAAGAAAGGAACCTTCTAGTTTGAACCAAACATATCTTTGGCACTTGAGATTAGGTCATATTAACTTGAGGAGGATTCAAAGACTGGTAGTAGACGGGCCTTTAGGCTCATTGGCAGTGGAGCCATTTCCAGTTTGTGAATCCTGCTTGGAAGGTAAAATGACCAATAGGCCTTTTAAGGCAAAGGGGAATAGAGCCAAAGAAGTGTTAGGATTGGTTCACTCTGATTTATGTGGACCTATGAATATCCAAGCAAGAGGTGGTTATGAGTATTTCGTCACTTTTATTGACGATTATTCTAGATATGGATACGTTTATTTGTTGCACCGTAAGTCTGAGTGCTTTGAGAAATTCAAAGAGTACAAGGCTAAAACGGAGAAGCGACATAATAAAAGTATCAAGTCACTACGATCTGATCGTGGTGGCGAATACTTGCTTGGGGAATTCAGGGAATATTTATCAGAGAATGGGATAGAATCCCAGTTGACTGCACTAGGCACACCCCAGCAGAACGGTGTAGCAGAGAGAAGGAACCGGACTCTTTTAGAGAGTGTTAGATCGATGATGAGTTATTCGGATTTACCCAAGTCCTTTTGGGGACATGCCTTAGAGACAGCAGCTTATCTTCTGAACTTAGTACCTTCTAAGTCGGTTCCTAAAACCCCTTTAGAATTGTGGACCGGGGACAAACCGAGTCTGAGACACATTCGGATATGGGGTTGTCCAGCACATGTGCTGAACAAGAACGCGACTAAGCTAGAATCTCGTACAGAAGTAAAGCTGTTTGTAGGCTACCCCATGGGAACAAAAGGTTATTTATTTTATAGTCCTAAGGATCGGGATGTCACTGTTAGCACCAATGCAAGATTCTTAGAGGAAGACTATATAATGAATCACAAACCCAAGAGTAGTATCGTTTTAGAGGAACTAGTGGGAGGGACGAATAATGAACCTGTAGTACAAGTAGAACAACCACAGCAGACTGTGCAACCGGTCACTAATACCGCACCAGTTCCTCGTCGTAGTGGGAGGGTTGTTCGACAGCCCGACAGATTCATGTTTTTGGGAGAGTCTTCGGACTTGGTCTCTAGTGAACATGATGATGATCCCCGGACATACGAAGAGGCAATACAGGACAAAGATGCAAGTCTTTGGCAAAAGGCAATGGATTCTGAGATGGAATCTGTTATGGATCAAAAATCGAGAGGTGAGCTTCGTGCTTTTTGACTGATCTCGCGAGTCGGAACTCAGACGGGTCCTCACGAGGTGCCTACGTATCTTCAGTGGGGTGAAGAATCAAGTCAAAAAACGTAGTTCTATTTTGGAGGGGTAGAGCCCTTTATATAGATGTCTCAGGGTTAGAGACTGATTAGAAGTAGGATCCCTGGTGTTAGAGTCCTTGTAGAAATAGGTATTTGAGTCAGAGATAGGATAGGACTGATCTCTGATCCTTATCTTGAGCTACTGGAGGTTATCTAGGACTCTAGATAGTTATCCACGAAACTCAGAGTTCTTGTAGGACTCTCGGAGTCCTGGACTCGTTAGTCAGACTCCTAGTAGGACTAGGATTCGAGTTCTGGGCCCTAACCGGGCTGGGGGCTCGTGCCTTGAGTTTGGGCAGCCCATGTTTCTCAAACATGGATGCCCAACGGGCTTTTTATAACCTCAATCTGCTAGCCACGAATTTTGGGTGATAAACCCAGAATCCGGGCCTTATATTCTGGCCTATAATCAAACCAGGGCTCAAAATAACCCAATAATTTTTAGGGCCAATTTCAGACCCATATCATTTGCCCCCCAACTTTGGATAAGTTTCGTAGAAACTTTTCTAAAGTTTTAGAGCATTTTCAATCACTTCTCGAGCCTATTCTGAGTAAGGTCAGCCATCTAGGCCGATTCTGGACTTCCCTTGGTCGATCCGAGGCATTTTGGGGGTACATCAAGTGTTCTGGGGCGCTTTTTGAGCGTTTTCCGGGCGCTTCCAGGGCGCTAGACCTCGCCCAGGTCGATTTAGGGCGCTCAGGGCGTCCAGGTTGACGCTGGCGCGCAACTCGGGCGCTCCTCGGGCGCTCAGGGGCGCTCGACCTCGCCCAGGTCGATTTAGGGCGGATTGGACGCCCAGGTCGATGCTGGCGCGCAGCTCGGGCGCTCATGGGCGCTCATGGGCGCCTAGGTCGACGCTCGCGCGCACCGTGGGCGCACCTTGGGCGCTTATGGGCGCTCACGGGCGTTAGGTGTTTTTTTGTCACCCAAATCAGTTGTCGACCTCACCCAGGTCGATTTAGGGCATCCTTGGTGCCCAGGTCGACGCTGGTGAGGTCCTCAGGCGCACCTCGGGCGCTGTGGCGCTCCTGGGGCGCTCATAGGGCGCTCCCAGGGCGCTTCTCGGGCGCTATCGGGCGTTAGGTGTTTTTTACACCTAAGTCGATTGTCGACCTCACCCAGGTCGATTTAGGGCATTTTAGGTGCCCAGGTCGACGGTGGTGAGGTCCTCAGGCGCACCTCGGGCGCTCAGGCGCACCTCGGGCGCTCTTGGCGCTACTGGGGCGCTCATAGGGCGCTTCCAGGGCGCTTCTCGGGCGCTCTCGGGCGTTAGGTGTTTTTTTAACACCTAAGTCGATTGTCGACCTCACCCAGGTCGATTTAGGGCATTTTAGGTGCCCAGGTCGACGGTGGTGAGATCCTCAGGCGCACCTCGGGCGCTCAGGCGCACCTCGGGCGCTCTTGGCGCTACTGGGGCGCTCATAGGGCGCTTCCAGGGCGCTTCTCGGGCGCTCTCGGGCGTTAGGTGTTTTTTAACACCTAAGTCGATTGTCGACCTCACCTAGGTCGATTTAGGGCATTTTAGGTGCCCAGGTCGACGGTGGTGAGGTCCTCAAGCGCACCTCGGGCGCTCTTGGCGCTCCTAGGGCGCTCATAGGGCGCTCCTGGGGCGCTTCATGGGCGCTCTCGAGCGTTTCGGGACTATACATAGTTTAAGCATGGATTATGCAACCATTAAGTGTAATCTTGCTTGATCATGACTTGTTAATGATATAAGATAAGATTAGGCCTTAATCAAGGTTTTAGGGGCCTTTTCTAGGCTAATCCCTTGATTAGGATTTTATAAGGTTTTATACATATTTTTTTACATGAAAATATGTATAAATATTGTATTTTCATTTATTTTTAGGCTCTAGGAAAATCTAGATCCTTCCAAAACCTTCTAGATTATGGGCTTTTTCTTGGGCTTGGGCTAGTTGACTTGTAATAGCAGGTCACTTGGCCTGTTGACCTGTTAGATGACCTGTTGGCCATCCTATAAATAAGTGAGCATCCTCATTTCCCACTTCTCACTTCTCACTCTACAAGTTTACAACATCTCTCTAGAATTCTCTCAAGCTTCAAGCTTTCACCACCAAGGTTCTTTCGAGCTCAAATGGCTGATCGGGAAGCATCACGCTTGGCCAAGATTTCCAAGGCCATGGGCACCTCCTCCAAGTCCAAGAGAGGTACTCCTATAATCATAAACTCTTCTTGTTCATCTTTACTTGATTTGATCAATATTATGCGGGATGAATACCCCTCCCTAGCTGAGCTAGGTTCTTATGGCTATGCTGCCGATTGTTCGCCTTCGTTGGCCAAGGCCTATCATAGATTGCTTAACTTTCCCAAGGCTTATTCCCTGGTCCGTGCCGAACCCGGGGATAGGACCTGTCATTGGGATCCTCAGCACTTGTTTGTATACAAGCATGCTCTACTAGCCGGACTTAGGTTTCCCCTGCATCCCTTCATCCCTAAGCTCTTAGCTGATGTGGGACTCAATCCCTGTCAATTGACGCCCAATGCTTGGCGCATAATCCATTGTTTCATGGTTCAGTGCCTATCTAAAGGCCTTTCCATGTCTGTCTCATTGTTTCGTAAGATTTTCCAATTCAAGAACTACCCGGCGGGCTCCACGGGTTGGGTTCTCATTAGTCATCGGCCTGACCAGCCTCATATTTTCAACAATTCCTCTATTCCGGATAACAACCCTCGTTGGAAGAAAGAGTTCTTCAAGCTACACTGGGAAGGGGGAGATTGGGGAACTCTATTCAGATCCAAGTTTTGTAAGGTCGTTGATGGGAGTGTCGACTCCATCCACCTATCGGATGTCGAGAAGGCAGCCTATGCTGAATTGGTCAAAGACAATGGCCAATCCAAATGCTGGGATCTCCTTGATGAATTCAATCTTAGAAAGCTTGGTCTTTCAAGGGTTAGTGATGAAGGTATAAACCTTTTTTTTTTTTTTTTTTACACCTAGGACCTTCCTCGGGTCTACCCCATTATTCGCGACTTAACTTATTTCTCGTTTTTGTTTTGCAGCTGCTACAAAAATCAATGAGGAGAACGTGCCTCTGCAAGAGGAGACGGGTCGGATGAAGCGGCATAGGTTGGCTAAAGACCCTCGGGTCCCTCGAGAGTTGCCCGCCTTCCTTCAACCCCATTCGGCAGAGGGAGGATCATCTAGTCAGCCTCGGGCTTCCAAGTCTCAAGCCTTTAAACCGGCCTGGGGTTTTCGAAGGACTGACTCGGTGCTGGGATCGACTGTTCATGCTTCTGATTGGTCCCTTCACTCTATTACCCCTGCCGACTACCAGGATGTGGTGCTACAGTCGGAGATCGAGGGGATTGATGGCTTTGGCTCTCAAGCCCTTGCTAGTGTGAGTGTTCTTACAAACTTATTGTTTAGGTTCTCCGAGTCTTCCTTAACCCGTTTATCTACTTGTCTCAGGCCAATGCTCAATTCCAGGCTGCCCTCCATCAGGCTAAAGCTTGGAAAAAACAAGCTGAGAGCCACAAGAAGGCTAAGGAATCCTTGGAGGAGGGCATGGAGGCCCTTCGAATCAAGGATGCGGAAAAAGACGAGATTGTGGCTAAGACTCAATCGGAGCTAGTGGAAGCTCGAAGCGAGCTAGTCGAGGCTAGAAAGGGAAAGGATGCTATCATCGACGACTATTTGGACTCTGATGAGTACAAGAATCTGCTGGAGAAGCACAATGAGATCACCTCTGCAGAGGATTACAGTGACGGGTGGAATGAGGCTGTTCAGACCATTCATGAGGATCATCCAGACCTGTTCCATCCTAAATGGGATTATCTCTGTCCCATGAGGATTGTTCTTGACTCTCCCAGTCCTGTTGAAGAGGAAGTCGAGGATTTGGATGTCATTGAAAAGCATCCGGCTGGGGAGTCCGGGTCTGCAGATAGCTCGGAGGCTGATTCCGAGTCTGATGAGTAGGATTTATTAAGGACCCTGCGTGGTCTACTTATTTAGACTTATCTAGCCTTAACTTGTAGTATTAGACTTGTTTAGCCTTAACTCGTAGTATCGGACTTATCAAGCCTTAGCTTGTAATTTTCACTTAATCAATGTTAATCGTAACTTATTTATGGTTGAATTCATGTTCCGGGTTGATCCGTTCACGGTAAGTAAACAAAAACTCAATGAAAACATTAGAAACATGAGATATGGAGCAATCCATAAGAAATTTTATTGAAACTATAGTAGAAGAGATAAACAACTAAAATCAACTAAGTTATAAACTAACTGGCAGTGGTCTATCTGACCTTATTCAATGGTCATCTACTTGCTAAGATAATCAAATATAATAAATCTTCAAGTTGGTGGCATGCCAACTCCTTGGAAACTCAACTCCATCCAGGGTCTGAAGCTTGTACGAGCCGCGACCAATAACATCCTTCACCTGATACGGACCTTCCCAGTTTGGGGCCATCTTTCCCTTGGGACCAACTCCTGAGGCCTCAGCTTTCCTTAGGACTAAATCCCCTTTTCTGAAGAATCGTTCCTTGACTCGGAGATTATAGTAATAGGAAGCTCGTTTTTGGCTCTCAACGATCCTGGCGTTAGCCTCATCACGGACCTCATCGATCATGTCGAGTGCGAGTCTCATTCCTTCCTCATTGGCTTCGGGCTCATACTGCTGGACCCTGGGGGAGGTATGAGTTATCTCAAGTGGCACTACGGCTTCAGCCCCGTAAGCTAACTGGAATGGGGTTGCTCCTGTGGAGACCTTGCAGGTTGTTCGATATGCCCATAGTATAGGGAGAATCTCTTCAGCCCAAGACCCATGCGCTTTCTCGACTCTTTTCTTTAGCCCATCAAGGATTATCCTGTTGGCTACTTCAGCTTGCCCATTGGCTTGAGGATGGGCAACCGAAGTGAATCGTAGCTCAATGCTATAGTCGTCACAGTATCCCACAAACTCTGGATTGTTGAACTGAGCTCCATTGTCAGTAACCAAGACTCGGGGTATGCCATACCTGCATATGACGTTCTCCCAAAAGAACTGAGCAACTTGCTTGGTGGTTATCTTGGCCAGGGGTTTGGCCTCAATCCACTTGGTAAAGTAGTCAATAGCCACTATCAGAAACTTCCTTTGAGCACTGGCGAGTGGAAACGGCCCTAGGATGTCCATCCCCCACATAGCAAAGGGAATCGGGGAGTTAATGGATGTCAACATCTCTGGGGGCTGGCGTACAACAGGTGCAAATCTCTGACAACGATCGCATCTCTTAACATAATCCTTCGCATCCTTCAGCATATTTGGCCAAAAGAACCCAAGGCGAGTAATTTTGTGAGCCAAGGCTCTCCCGCCTAGGTGCTGGCCACAGATTCCTTCATGGACCTCTTTCAGGGCTTCCCGAGCCTCATCCGGCCTTAAACACTTCAAATAAGGTATAACAAAAGATTTCTTATAGAGAATCCCTTCAATGAGTGCATACTTTAAAGCTCTCACTTGTAGTTTTCGTGCTTCCCCAGCATCAGGTGGTAGATGTCCGGTTTCGAGATACGTTTTGACCTCATCGATCCAAGTGGCCCCCGTGTCAATTGGGGCTACCAGCTTGGCATTGATACTTGGGGTTTTCAAAACCTGATAGTAAACACTTCCCGAGCACACCTCATTCTCTGAGGATGCAAACTGGGATAAGGCATCAGCCTTTGCATTCTCTTCCCTAGGTATATGTTCTACCAAACATTCTTTAAATTGCGTCATCTGGGCTTTCACAATCCTTAAGTATTTCAGCATTGTTTCTTCTCGTGCCTCAAATTCTCCATTAACCTGTGAAACCACAAGTCTTGAGTCCCCACATACTTTCAGGTTTTTAACCCTCAGGGTTCTCGCCAATCCCAATCCAGCTATAAGGGCCTCATACTCAGCTTCATTATTGGTAGTTGGAAAGTCTAACTTGATTGCGTACTCGACCGTGAAGCCATCCGGGCTTCGGAGCACCAGCCCTGCCCCACTATTTTTTGTTTTTGAAGCTCCGTCAAAAAATAGTAACCAATACTCTTTAGGTTTCTCCTCTTCTTTGGGTTCCTCTACCATACTCTCCTGCCCCCCGACTTCCTTGTTGTCAATGGTGCATTCAACGAGGAAGTCAGCTAGAGCTTGAGCCTTGATTGCCACCCGTGGTTTGTATCGAATTTCAAATTCCCCAAGCTCTACTGCCCATTTGATTAATCTCCCACTAGCCTTCGGGCTATGCATTATGTTCCTAAGGGGCTGGTCTGTCAAGACTTCAATTTTGTGAGCCTGGAAGTAAGGCCTCAGCTTTCTTGAAGCTGTAATCATGGCTAAGGCAAACTTCTCAATCACAGAATAGTTGAGCTCCGCTCCATGCAAAATTTTACTAACATAGTAGACGGGTTTCTGGATTTTTCGATCCTCACGAACCAAGACCGCACTCAGTGCTTTCTCAGAGACAGCCAAGTAGACATATAATATTTCTCCATCCACGGGCTTTGATAAGAGTGGTGGCTCTGCCATATACTTCTTCAACTGCTCAAAGGCCTCTTGGCTCTCACTTGTCCATTCAAAATCTTTAACTTTCTTCAAAGCCTTAAAGAAGGGCAAGCACTTATCCCCGGACTTCGAGATGAAACGTCCTAGTGCCGCGATTCTTCCTGTTAGCTTTTGAACATCTTTTATAGACTTAGGAGGCTCCATATCAAGGATGGCCTTTATCTTGTCGGGGTTGGCCTCAATTCCACGTTTTGAGACCATCAGACCCAAAAATTTTCCAGACCCAACTCCAAAGGCACACTTGGCTGGATTCAACATCATCTTATGTGTCCTCAGGACTTCAAAAGCCTCTCTCAGGTGTTCAAGGTGATCAGCTTTGTTCAAGCTCTTCACTAGCATATCATCAACATAGACCTCCATGGTTTTTCCAATCAGATGTTTGAACATCTTATTTGCCAGGCGTTGATATGTGGCTCCTGCATTCTTTAAACCAAACGCCATAACCAAATAACAAAAGATACCAAAATCAGTGATGAATGATACCTTAGGAATGTCGTCCTTATTCATTCGGATCTGGTTGTATCCACTAAAGCCATCCATAAAGCTCAACATCTCGTGCCCAGCTGTAGCATCGATCAGAGTATCTATTCTTGGGAGAGGAAAACAGTCCTTAGGACAAGCATCATTCAAGTCTGTGAAGTCTACACACATCCTCCACTTTCCATTAGCTTTCTTGACCATGACTGGGTTAGCTAGCCATTCTGGGAATTGGATTTCCTCTATAAAACCTGCTTCCAAAAGCTTATCGACCTCCTGTTTTATGGCTTCCTGCCTCTCAGGGGCAAAACTTCTCTTCTTTTGTTTCACGGGTTTTCTATCTGGGCTTACGTTAAGCGTGTGTGTCATAAAGAGGGGACCAATCCCTGGCATATCGGCTGCGGTCCAAGCAAACACATCCCGGTTGTTCCTCAAGAATTTCACAAATTCGGATTTCATATCCTCGGGGAGCGACGCCCCTACATAGGTCACCTTCTCGGGCTCATCTGGATATAGGGAGAAGGGAACCAAGTCCTCAGCTGGCTTTCCTCTCCTTTCCTCTTCCTCTCGGACATCCAAGTCCTCAATTGGGAGAACTTGCCCCCCGGTCCCTCCAGATTTCAGAGCCCCCACATAACAACTTCTAGCCATTTTTTGATCTCCTATCTCTTCTCCCACCCCATTCTTGGTAGGGAATTTGATCTTCAAGTGGTAGGTGGATGGGATTGCTTTAAAAGCATGTATCCCAGTCCTCCCAAGGATAGCATTGTAGGTTGATGAAGCCTTAACGACCAAAAAATTCAGCATACATGTGGCCTGTCTAGGCTCGGTGCCCATTGTCACGGGTAGTTGGATCATACCTTCAATCTTTGTCTCCACGTTATTAAAGCCGTATATAGGCATATCTGAAGGTGTCAATTGCGAATCTGAATATCCCATCTTCTCATATGCATCATGAAATAAGATATCTACTGAGGCTCCACCGTCAACGAGTACCCTTTTTACAGAAGAGTTTCCAATCACCGGGGTGATTACCAAAGGATCATCATGGGGAAATTTAACTCTGTCAAGATCTAAATTGTCGAATGCTAAAGCAAACTCAATTTTTGCCCTCTTCGGGGGCTCTCCAACAATGTACATCACTTCACGAGCATAAGCTTTTCGTGAGTTACTAGATAGGCCTGCTGCGGTCGGTCCTCCAGAGATTACATTGATCACAGGCCCTCTAGGCTGGTTTCTCTTATTCCTATCATCGTTGTCTCTTCCACGGTTGTCATTGTCACGGGGATTCTTGTCCGTATCCCTAGTATACTTGGACAGCTTGCCTTTTCGGATCAAAAACTCGATCTCATCCTTCAACTGCCGACAATCATCGGTCTTATGTCCTGTATCCTTATGAAACCTGCAGTACAAGTCCTTGTTTCTCTTTTCGGGGTCAGTCCTGATAGGCTTCGGCCATCGAACACTTTCATCTTTCTCAATTTCCATCAGGATCTGACTCCTAGGGGCATTCAGCCTTGCATACTCAGTGAACCTCGGTCCTGCTTTCTTTTTGGTGGGGGACTTATCACCATCCCCTGTCTTTGAATACTTACTATCCGCGTTGTACTCGGTGTCGTTTCCACGTTTCTTTGGGTTCGGGGTCGGTCCCTGGTTATTCTGAGATTTCTTCAGGCTTTCCTCAGCCTTGATATACTTCCCGGCCCTCTCCTGGAGCTCATTCATATTTTCAGGGGCCCTCTTGGCTAGTGATCGGCGGAAATTATCATCCGTGGTTCCTTGCTGTAGGGCAATCATGGCTACTTTCTGGTCTAAATCCGGGACCTTGAGCGCCTCCTTAGTGAACCTATTCATATAGTCTCTGAGGGATTCGTTCCTGCCTTGATGAAGGTTCATCAACGAGGCTGAACTCTTAGCGTGGGTCTTGCTTCCAATAAACTGGCCTATGAAAGCTCGGCTCAAATCTCCAAACGAGGATATAGAGTTAGGGGGTAGTCGACTATACCAGTGTTGTGCCATCCCACTCAAAGTTTGGGGGAAGGCTCGACACTTAATGGCCTCCGTGACTGGTTGCAACAGCAATGCATTCATGAAAGTTCGTACATGATTCGCGGGGTCACCCGTTCCATCATACGCCTTAATTGTGGGCAACTTGAACTTTCGAGAAATCCTTGCTGCCATGATCTCCTCGGTGAATGGGGGGATCGGGTTATCTGGATCACCTGCAGCCAACAAGTGAATTCTATTCATACCTGCGTTCTGAGGGTTTTCAGTTTGTTGCCGAGGTTCGGGTGGTGGCTGCCTGGTCTGGTGTGCCGCCCTGTCTCTTCTCAACTGAGCTATCTCCTGTTCATAAGCTCGAATCCTGGCTTCGTACTCCTGGTCCGTGGGTCGACGGGACTCGGAGTTGTTCGGCCTGGTGTTGTGCTGGGAGCCTCGGCTCTGGTTTCCGTCTCTCCTCCTTCGTGGGGGAATATCATAGTCCCTCTCCGAATCTTCAGAAGAGTCGTCCGTATAAACTACATACTCATCTGTTGGTCCTCTTGTGGTTGTCACAACGGTAGAGTAATGAGTCCCATGATCAGTGGCTGTGGCCACAACATTAGTCAGAGGGGGCAGCGTGCCAAAAATCATAGGAATCGAGGTTTGAGCAGCGGTGGTTGTGCCACTGCTAGCAAGGGCCAACGTGACTGGTGGTGTGGTGGTGACGGGATTTGAGGTTCCAACGGTGACCTGAGACAAGGGTGGATCCTGGGTTGCGGTGTTGTCTCCGTTTGAAGGTGCATGAATTTCTGAGCGTAATCTGGTGGACACCATGGTTGTTGTCTTCTTCCCACAGACGGCGCCAAATGTTATGGATCAAAAATCGAGAGGTGAGCTTCGTGCTTTTTGACTGATCTCGCGAGTCGGAACTCAGACGGGTCCTCACGAGGTGCCTACGTATCTTCAGTGGGGTGAAGAATCAAGTCAAAAAACGTAGTTCTATTTTGGAGGGGTAGAGCCCTTTATATAGATGTCTCAGGGTTAGAGACTGATTAGAAGTAGGATCCCTGGTGTTAGAGTCCTTGTAGAAATAGGTATTTGAGTCAGAGATAGGATAGGACTGATCTCTGATCCTTATCTTGAGCTACTGGAGGTTATCTAGGACTCTAGATAGTTATCCACGAAACTCAGAGTTCTTGTAGGACTCTCGGAGTCCTGGACTCGTTAGTCAGACTCCTAGTAGGACTAGGATTCGAGTTCTGGGCCCTAACCGGGCTGGGGGCTCGTGCCTTGAGTTTGGGCAGCCCATGTTTCTCAAACATGGATGCCCAACGGGCTTTTTATAACCTCAATCTGCTAGCCACGAATTTTGGGTGATAAACCCAGAATCCGGGCCTTATATTCTGGCCTATAATCAAACCAGGGCTCAAAATAACCCAATAATTTTTAGGGCCAATTTCAGACCCATATCAGAATCAATGTATTCTAATCAGGTCTGGGAGCTCGTGGAACCACCCAAAGGTGTAAAACCTATTGGATGTAAGTGGGTCTACAAGAAAAAGAGGGGATCAGACAAAAAAGTGAAAGCATGGAAAGCAAGACTTGTTGCGAAAGGGTATACTCAGAAAGTAGGTATCGATTCTGAGGAAACCTTTTCGCCAGTAGTCATGCTTAAGTCAATCCGTATTCTTTTATCTATAGCAGCTCATCTCGATTATGAGATTTGGCAAATGGATGTCAAGACAGCTTTCCTTAATGGAAATCTTGAGGAAACCATCTATATGCAGCAACCAGAGGGATTCATTAAAGAAGGCCAAGAGCATCTTGTTTGTAAGCTGAAGAGGTCTATTTATGGACTTAAACAAGCTTCTAGGTATTGGAACATTCGTTTTGATCAGGCAGTCCAGTCATATGGATTTGATCAATGTCCAAGCGAAGCATGCGTGTATAAGAGATGTGAGGGAAATGCAGTGGTTTTTCTAGTGCTTTATGTTGATGACATTTTACTCATTGGAAACAATTTTAAGATGTTGTCTTCAATAAAGGCATGGTTGTTCAAACAATTTGAAATGAAGGACTTAGGTGAAGCAACATACATCCTTGGGATCAAACTTATAAGGGATCGCAAGAAAAGGATGTTGGCTTTATCTCAGGAGCCCTACATAGATGACGTATTAGCTCGTTTTAACATGCAGGACTCCAAGAAGTGTAATTTACCATTCAGACATGGAGTTACTCTATCAAAGAGGCAGTGTCCTTCGACACCTAAGGAGATAGAGAACATGAAGGCAGTTCCTTATGCTACGGCATGTGGGAGCCTAATGTATGCAATGTTATGTACGAGGCCTGATATCTGCTTTGCCGTGGGCATGGTTAGCAGATACCAGTCAAACCCAGGACAAGAACATTGGAGTGCTGTAAAAGCAATACTCAAGTACCTGTGTAGGACTAAGGAGTATATGCTGGTTTACAAGTCCTCTAATTTAGTGCCTCTGGGATATACCGATTCGGATTTCCAGACAGATAAGGATAAGAGAAAGTCCATCTCGGGATGTGTTTTTACTTTGGGAGGTGGAGCCGTAATATGGAGGAGTGCGAAGCAGAAATGCATCGCGGACTCAACCATGGAAGCCGAATATGTGGCAGCCTCGGAGGCAGCCAAAGAGGCTATATGGTTCCGAAACTTCCTGCTGGATTTGGGTGTGGTTCCTAATCTGCCACAGCAAATCACGATTTATTGTGATAACACTAGTGCTGTGGCGAATACCAAGGAACCGCGGGCCCATAAGGCAGCGAAACACATAGAGCGTAAGTATCACCTCATACGACAGTTCGTTAAGTGAGGAGATATCATTGTGGCTGACATAGCATCGAAGGATAACCGGGCAGATCCTTTCACGAAGAGCTTACCAGCTAAGGCTTTTCAGGAGCACGTGGAAGCGATAGGAGTCAGATACTTGGTCACATAGTTATTATAGTTGGTAGTGGATTGCTTGTAATAAACACTGATATACTCAAAGAATATCTTGAGTATAAGTGGGAGATTCTTAGGGTTATACTAAAATATTCGTTTGAAGTATATAACAATTATTTGAGAATCTTGAATGCATGTTTTCACATTGTCTGTATATTATATATTGTAGACAATCTAGTATCAAATGGGATAGCAGAAGATTAGATTGTCAGACTCCTTATATAATATAATAAAGGTTCACAGTCGAGGTGGTGTTAGACAAACCACTAGAACGGCATAAGTATTATTTGGAAATAGTTTATCTTGACTATTGAATAATACTTATATACTTTGTGTATATTGAACGGGATCAAAATAGTAGAATAATTGTTTCTTTAATTCTGACAATAAAGAACTAAGATTCTATAATGTTATTAATGCTTAAGTTCTTAATCCGGATATAGTGATTGACACTTGTATTTAATGCATATGCCTTGACTCATAAATTAAGTAATTTATTTTAAATTACGAATTTATGTATTGGGCAATGACATTATATACAGAGTGGGATATTGACTATAGAAGGAAACCGTGTCCGAAAAATATATTTGGGTGATGATGTCCTCTTGAAAGCTCATAAAGATAATTATGCTTTAGTCCTGCAGGCAGATTTGTTCTTGCATAATTATAAGGTTGAGTGGATGATCAAGGATAAAAGATATTGATTAAATTAATTGTCAGAAATTAATTTAATTAATGGACATGCGATATCTTAAACATGGGGAATTTATAAGCAATTAATATGGGAGCCGAATTAAATAATTAATTTACGGAATTAGGAAAGGTAGTGCAAATATTAGTTCTTTAGTGGATAGAATTAATATTTAATGACATTGGGCCTGGCCCGGAATGTCATTGGAAGGCCTGACCTAATGATCCATGATCCCTGCTGTAGCCTATATATATTCTCGTTCTCCTAAAGCTGAAAGACACACCAAAACGAATTAATCCTAGAGTCAGAGAGAGGCACACGTTTTTCTCAAGGAGACAGCTAGGGTTTTGGGTTTTCGGAGCTTTAAGGAGAGGCACATCTTGGGAGATCGAAGGCCACACTTAGTCCAAGGAGAATCAAGGAATACAGTAGAAGACGTGGATTTGAATCGCTTGCGCCGTAGCGATTAAGGTTAATATTCTGTTCGAACTTTTAATTAATATCATAAAACGCAGGGCCAAGGTCCGATTGTTCCTACAGGTTCATCACTTGAACAGTTTCTAACTCTCAGAATTTTTCTCAAGTTTTTCGAACAAGTTCAACTGATGCTACTAACTTGGTTATATACTCCAAGTTTTACAAAGCTTTTAACTAGAATACAAATTGCACTCTAATCTAAACAATGCTGCACATCTTTGTCTTATGCATGCTTTCTGAGATGTCTTCATCTTTGACCATCATCTTGATTTGATCCAGATTGCGTTGCATGAGATAAGAATGTTTCTGGCTCTTCTTTATTTTCCTAATTAGGCTTCCATGTCTATTTTAGTGTAATTCGATCCATGTGATTTGTCAGACTTAAGCTTTAGTCGCTTTCAACTGCTCTTTGCTTCATCAGTTGAAAGTTCCTTCATCAGTTGAACGAATTACAGACTTCATCAGTTGAATGTTGTTCCAGTCTCATCAGTTGAATTCCTTAGCATCATCAGTTGAATACTTTGTCTTCAGTTGAATGCTTGGTCATCATCAGTTGAAACATGATGCAGTCTTCATCAGTTGAATAGTTACATCTCATCAGTTGAATATCCTTCATTTAGATAAAATTTCATGGCATTGGATATTTACAATTGGTCATCCTATTCTACCCATCCGTTGATAATTCTCAAAGATAAGAAGTATAATAATTACAACTGAAATTTTGATAAAGATTCTAAATAAAACATGTTACAAAGTGTTTATGTTATCATCAAAAATTATTGATTCCTAACAGACATCGAAGTGCCCTTGTAGTTCTATCAAGTAATAATGAGATTAAAAACCGAAGCTTTTTTGGCCGTGTGGAACATGAATTAGCATTATGTCATTCCTACAAGTGATCCCCATCTAGGATTGGAAGAAGTGCAAAATCTATTTTACTGTATAGACGCTTATGACCTCCCCCTCTATGCCCTGCGGTAATGATTCCTCTGGCATTACGACCTTTCCCACAACGATGCTGATCGAAGATGAATATTTTCACATAGAGGAGTGTGCATTTGTATGTTAGGTGTTCTTCTGTCGTGCGACCCGGGGTGAGTAACGCGTAAGAACCTGCCCTTGAGAGAGGAACAACAGCTGGAAACGGCTGCTAATACCCAAGCATGAATTGAAAAACGATGTTTCCTTTGATATTCGACGAGAAGTCTTCGACTTATCCGCATTAAGATTTTAAACTTGTCGTCATCTTTGTTTCTCGGGCCTCTAGTGAGTTACAGATAGAGTTTGAAAAGGTCAAATCTTTGATGATTTCATCATATATGATTGAGTTGCGAAAATTTTTGGATAGGTATCCTACATCTGAATCGAATTCTTTCTGGTTAAAGAACCTCCCTGAACATGAATTAGAATTGTATTTAGATAATCGGTAAGACTAGAAGTCTAGAACTAGGGTTTTGAATCTCTCCGTATATTGATTGTGTTGTCTTTTTATTTTATATTATTTTGAGAGCCGCACAATCTTTTCTTCATTTCTACTACCAAAATTTGCAGGATTCTTATTCACACAAATCAGTTGTCTTGTCAAATTATTAGTAAATTCAACTTTTATCGAAATTTAATATTTCTTCAATTTTCGAAAAACTCTTTCAATTTCCTACAACTTTCTTTCTGATAGGATCATTTAACGTTATTTTAAATATAGTATTGTTTCAAGTTACTATGAATATAATATCTAATTTTAGTAAAATAATAAATGAGAAATTTTGTTATAAAGTTCAATATAAATAGTCAAGATGATGATATTGTCTTTCGTGAGAAGATTTTTTTAAAAATAATATTTTTTAAAAATATGTGCTAGTTTTATTATTATTAAAAACTAATAAAAATTGATGTCATCCTTTAATAAGATATGTTTTGTATTATTGGTGTACAAGATTTAAAACTGATTGATATATTTAAAAAATTAATGAACAACTATTCTCAAAAATTATTTTTATATAAAGTAAGTGTCTATGCTTTTTGGAACATTAATTTTTGTCTCCAAAGTTATTTTTTCTGGTTTCCATACTTTTGGAAAATATTGAATTTTAATTTTAGGGAGCTTTCACATATATTTACTATCAAATCCAACAAGATAATATTATAATTTAAAAATAGGTAAGTATCAGAAAAATTATTAAATAACCATATTATTCTTATCAAAGCACTTTTTTCATCGACAAAATAGTAAAACTGCATTCTAAAGTTGTGTTTACTTCGATGAAATGGGATGGAGAAAGGCTCATTAAATAAAATGTTTGGTATATTCAAAAATCTAACTTAATATTTTTTAGAAGGAATGTTCATTCGACTTCTTTTATTAAAGGTGTACACGAATCGGGTTGGACGGGTTGAGAAATTTCAATAACCCTGCGCAATTAAATCGGCTTTGTAAATTTTCAACCCAACCCATATAAAAATTATTTGAAACCCAACCCATAAAATGTATTTTGATCAGATAGATCGGTTTAATTGATACTTGAAAATAAATGAAGCTCCAAAATAAATTGGCAATGCAAAGACTGTAAGCTCTAACATCAAGAAAAGAATATATCAGATAACAGATAATTATTATTTTATTATTTTAAAAAGTGATATAAGAGTTATTAACATCTAGGGATGACAATTTGTACTGAACCGATTGATACCCGATCCATACCGATCCGATTGGGTTTTACCGAACCCGAATATTTCGGGTTTGGGTTCGGGTTTAATTATTAAACCCGAACTATTCTCGGGTCGGGTTCGGGTTTATGGTATACCGTTTCAAACCCGACTCGAAAACCCGAAACCCGTTTCAAACCGAACTCGAACCCGATCCTATCCGAAACCCGTTTATATATATATATATATATATATATATATATATATATATATATATATAGACCAACATTCCAGAGAGGGACTCCTTATATAGAGTTACATAGTGCGCCACTATAAATCATCAATTTTAATATAAATTCTGTTATAGAATACATATAAAACGTGATTCTAATATAGAATACTATAAAATAAATCTATTTTAAGTAATTTAACACTTACAATTTGATTAAAAAAAGTATATTTTCGAAACTGATTCTACGACAGAATAATCCTGGATGATTATTATTCTGTTATAGAATCATGTTGAGATATTGCATAATTTTAGATGATCTTTGGAATAAAAAAATTGTATAACTTCGTTTTCGGTTTAATAATCATAATTTGCAATTATATTTCATAATAAATATAATAGAATATATATTATGTATATATTTATAATGGTGTGCTGCGTAACTCCATATAAGAAGGTATGCTATGGAGTGCTACCCTATATATATATATATATATATATATATATATATATATATATATATATATATATATATATATATATCAGTAATATGTACATATATATATGGAGGAAATATTTCAGGGAGGGGAAATTACAATGTGCTTAAACTGTAATGAATGGATTAATTCATTGTCCGATTTGCTGCTCTCGACTGTTGTTGGCTTGTTGCCAAAGAACAGGTATGTATTGTTTGGTATTACTATCATATTATATGATGTTTATTAATAATTTATGAGCAGACATTGCAGCTCATCGATTTCTCTGTAGTTCATTTTAATTTGTTTGAATTTTTGAATTTTCAATTTTTCTAAATAATTATATTTTTCGGGTTTCGGGTTAACCCGAACCCGAATAAAACCCGACGGGTTCGGGTTCGGGTTTACATAGTTCGGGTTTTTTCGGGTTCAGGTTCGGGTTTATAATATAAATTCGGGTTCGGGTTTGGTTTTTACAAACCCGTTTCGACCGACCCGTTTGCCATCCCTATTAACATCATAAAGTGATAAATATACCAACAAATATCATGTTAAAATTACACGAAGCCAAACTTTTAATTTATCAATCAAACATGCTGCGATGAATTTTAGATATTAATCTAAGCTTCGGGGAAGTTGCTCCCCCTCCCCCACCCAAATATATCAAAAATGAGCATATAAATTAGCATCATATGTAAAAGTAACTATATTGATAGAAATATCCCCTCGTATTAGATTATGACAATAAAATGTGTATTTATTATCTTTTTAATTCCTCTGATTTTAATTAGATCAGGTTAGATTGAGCCAATTTGAAAAAAGTAAAACGTATATCCAACCAATGACTGATGTATTTATAATCTTTTTTTTTTTGCTAAGGACTGATGTATTTATAATCTAAATATATATTGGACTTGAAAAATCCGATTTAGATGGGTCGAAATAAGGTTGATTTGGATGGGTTGGCTAATCGGTGTACAACCCTATTCTTCATCATGTTTTCTTACAATACTCATCTTATAGTTATTCATATTTAGTCATTATTATTTCTTTATAAATATTTTTTAGAATTATTATTAAATTTTTTCATGTTCTATTACATAAAAGTGAACGTAAGTGTTTTTTTTCTTTTTTTTGTTAATGAGTTAGTTCAATAATAAAAAGCCTTACGTCATCTACATAAACAATCACATCGAACAGTCAAAACATAGAAACAATCAGTGATTAATCCATTCTTCTTGGAGATAAAATCACGTGATTTGTTGAATATGATATATACACATGCTTCACGATTTTCGCTTCCGTCATAACCAGTTTGAGCTACCGAGTGAGAATGCACCATACTCACAAAAACGGTGAGAAAATAACAAAACTCACACAAACGGTGAGACAACAAAAAAATCAAAACCAGACTTGACAAACTAGCAATCTTAGATTTGAAAATGTGTAAATGAAATACTAGCTAAACCAAGACAATCCTTGGATTTGGGAAACAAACCCACAAAAACAAGATAACTTTTATGCACAAAAATACGATTTCTCTGTTAAAGTGGGCCAGGCCCATGAGGGAAGATTATACTGGACTATGATGGGACTAAACAAGACAACCTAGACAATTCTAGAAGACAGGATTCGCCCTATCTTCTAGGCGCGCCCAGATTGGATGGAGGCAGATAAAATAACAAATAAAAGACATTATTTGAAGAACAGAAGGGTATACGTCCTACTTAGGGGGACGAACCTGGGTGTGTATGTAGACCCTACTGTTGGCTTATTGAAGACTCTACCTTGTAGTCTGAGGAGTTGTCCTCTTTGGGAGCTAGAGATTAAGGAAAAAACGCGCCCTGGAAGGCTTTATCTCTGTAGTCTGGCGGGTTGTCCCTGTCAGGGAGTAGAGTAGTGTACTTGCATTTGGGGTAAGCCTTGGGTGCTCGAGAGTCTATAAGGCCCAAGGTTAGGCCTCATCGTATTAGGCCCCTTCCAGGAGGAAGATATCAAAAGGGGAGGCCCAGCCCACTTGGGTCTCTTAGGAGAAAGAACTACGTACCAGCTTGATCCCCTATAAATAGGGGTACGTAGGCAGATTGTAGGCATCGATCATTCTTGAGAGCTATTCCAGTTAGCAATCTAGAACCCTTTGCTTACAATTGCAGCCACATCCATAACAAACCACCAACCACCTCCGATAATTACGCCGTAGAGAATCTTGATTCACGCCGCGAACCTCATCTTTGTTAACAAACCAGATTTCTCCGTTAACAATAACTCAAACCACTTTCGAAAACAAAGTCATTAGGAAGAACGAGAAATCCATACTTCCGTCGAATTGATATAAAAAAAGGCCAAATTGGAAGAGACTTTGAATCCTTTGATCCGAAAAAATAAACTCATGCCAAAACTTAAGAAAAAACAGACTAATCTTACCTACCAAGAAATATTTTTGGGGCAATCAAAACTTTAAAATAAGTTTTATTGAAAGAAAGAAAACACAAAGGAAATAAAGGATTTTGGGGTTTTCCACCGGTAGAGATCCGGTGAAACCTCCGACGGCTGCTAAGCAAATAAAAAAGAAGAAAGAGCAGCTAGAGAGAAGAATAAGGTACATGAGGAAGTGTTTTTTTCTTTTAAACTCAGAGAAATTTACATTATTTGAATCAAAACATAAATCAAAACATCATATACAATAGTTTGCAACAAAAATAGAGAAGATAAAAATATATCGTGACCATTTATAGAAATGTTCACGCGTCACTAAGAGCAAGCCCAAGAGTGCACTATATTGATGTCCTAAATCAAAATTTAAGGTATCTGAAGCAAATTAATGCTTCAACAATGTCTGGTGCCTTAAAACACTATGATGTGTAACAACTAAGAGCAAGTCCAACAGCTGCCCTATTTAGTGTCCAAAGTCATAATATAAGGCAGTTGCTTAAAAATATTGATCCAACAGTGTCCTAGTGATGCCTTAAGAGCAAGTCCAACAGTGTCCTAGTTGGAGCCCTAAATATAATATAAAAAATTATGTCCTAGTACTTTAGGACATATTCTACCAATTTCAACTCCAACAATGTGCCTTATTTTCACTATATGTTTAATATTTTATTATTAAAAGTTCACTTTCATCATTAAAACATAATATAAAGTAGAGAGAGAAAGAGAGTGTTGGTAGGAATTTATTATAAAATATGGGATAGGGCAAGAAGAGAGAGTGCCTCAAAAATAGGGCTTGAAGGGGTTGTCCTAAACCATGTCAATCAATAAAAAAATAGTTTCCTTTCATCTCTCTCTTCCCCTCATTTTCATTTCCCTCCGATGATGATTTAAATATATTACTATTTTAATAATAGGGCTTGTGGATAAGACTTCTTGTTGGAGTGAATGTATAAAAATGATGTACTAAAATACTAAGACATCATATTTTATTATTTTTATAAGGCACCCACTAAGACACCCTTGGACTTGCTCTAACAAGTGCCTTATTTTTGAGGCACCACTATGCATGTCCTATCAATAAAAAAATAGTTTCATATCATTTCACTACATCTCTCTCCTCTCTCCTTTTCATTTCCCTCCGATAACAATTCAAATACATTATTATTTTAATAATAAGGCACAAAAATGAGGCATGCTGTTGGAGATGATATATTAAAATGATGTCCTAAGTCATTAGGATATTTAATTATATTTGTAAGGCATTTACCAGAACGTTGGACTTGCTCAAATTAGATATCTTATTCACTTGCCTTTAAGTGGCATTTTTTAAGTGGTCTTTTTATATTTTTTTAAAAAAAAGTGGCTATCTCAAACGCATATTAGTAATGTGAAATTATCTCACACTAGTTGACTGTTTTGGAACACAAAAAAACAACTTTATTCCCACCTAACACCAAACTAATCAAAAAAATCCCACAAATTACAACCCCCGTTCTGCACTCACCTCCTTGTCCACTCCAATCCCAATGGATCCAACCCTCGCCGGAAAAACCCCCGGCGCCACCCAAACCACGCCTGACCCACTCCCCCGCATGGCCCACCACAGACGGGCCCACTCAGAGTCCTTCTTCCACGACATACTATTAGATGACATGGACTTGTTTAATCTGGACGTCCCGTCTCTAGCCATTGATTCTGACTCATCCTACGGCCCAGATTGTGAACCCAAGAGGTCCAAACAAGTGGGGCCCACTGGCTCTTCTTCAACCCATTTTAGAAGCCTTTCTGTTGATGATGATTTCTTTGACTGTGAGACTCTGAATCAGCAGAGTGGTTTGGGTGATGGGGTTAGTACGACGTCGTTTGAGCATGACAAGAAGTGTGTGGGGGTTGATGAGATGGCTCAGCTTTCTTTAGTTGACCCCAAAAGAGCTAAAAGGTATTCTGTGTGCATCAAATTTTGATTTTAGTTCGTTCTATTTATATAAATATTGAATAATTGTTGCTTAAAGGTGTGACCTTTTTGTATTTTTGTGTCGATTTGTCGATATTTATGTTCGTAGGAAACTAGAATGTTGATTAGTTGTTGGTTCAAGTTTATGTCTAAGTCACATTTAGGAATATGCAAGTACACATGGGAAAGACATTATAGAAGGAAGGCTAAACAGCATTTGATTTTGATAGTTGAAATGATGTTTTTGTGGTGATATGTTCACAGGATTCTTGCGAATAGGCAGTCTGCAGCACGGTCGAAGGAGCGGAAGGTGAGGTATACTAGTGAGCTAGAGAGGAAAGTGCAGACGCTTCAGTCAGAAGCAACCACCCTCTCTGCACAAGTCACAATGATGCAGGTACCATATCACGTTATTTTTTAGTCTCTTGCGAGATTGATGGATTTCATAGAATGTCATTTGTTTGTGCAAGAATTAATGTATTTCAAGAAATTTCATAAAATCCACACATGGAAAATGAGTAGAGTCAATAGTTTATAGCAGTGCACTGATTAGTACTGGATTTTGTTTTGTTACCTACCATGTGTAAATCACATAGGTCACTAGTTGAAATTCTTAGAGTATGACTTGGGATGTCTGTGACTACAAATATTGAAGGGGTTTATGCATGCTTCTTTTTAAAATAACACAGAAATCATTAATTTTTCACGTGTTTATGTCATCTGGATTCAGTGTACAATGATTTTTTAGATTTGACCAAGGTAATCATGATTTTATTCAAAAACAACAATAAAGCCATAGTTTTTCATAACTAGTTTTATTCAGTAAAATATTTCATTGAATTTGGTAAAAATCAAGACGGCTGTTAATTGTAATATATTGCATCATAAATAAATAAAAGGCCCCTTAAATAAGATTGGCAGTTGGCACCGTGTTTCCGGTGTTTTCTTCTGTCTCAAGTTTTTTATGTCCTTTCTCTCGACTGATCAGTTACAAAAAACCCAGTAACATTCGGCTGTATCATTTACAACATTTGAAAGTTTTTTTTTTTTGTTGCTAATTATACTTTATTTACTGCAAATTGTGATTTAGGAGATTTATGTAAATTAGAATACTTTCAGTTTGTGCATGTATATTTTCTGATTTATGTCAAAAAAAATTGCTCAAGTCTTCCACATCAATCCAGTCCCTGTGCACAGGCATAGAGAGACTCCTTTCACCTTTCTGTCTACAGTCTACTGCAGTGTGTGAATAACAGTGCTATATAGTAAATCCATTGTGCTACAAACCTTGATCTATTTATGCACTTGGAGCTTAATTTAGCTTTATTAAGTTGCTCCCCAATCAATATATGTCTCTTTCATGACAGTGAAAGCTGCAAGAAAATTTAGCTTTCAACAATTTTTCTTAAGAAATGCAAGAATTTTGAATCAAAACACAATCAAACTCACATTTGTACTTTACATGTGACACAGAGAGACACAAGTGGGATGACCATTGAGAACAAAGAGCTCATGCTGCGGTTACAAGCTTTGGAACAACAGGCGCAGCTTAGAGACGGTATGCATGTAATAACTATATTATATTCCTGAAAGTTGCAAGGGACTTGCGGTATATTGCCTCTAACAGTTCCGCATTACATTATGAAAATGTTGAATAATTAACCAGTACTCGCCACAGCAGAGAAAATGAATATCTTGCAAATTGCATCCACTTCTTTGCCTGTATATAATAGATGAGCAGATATTACTTTACTATACAACTAGAGTAGGTGTGCCAGTACATTTGAGTGCTTGATCAGTTATCAGTATTGAACTTCTAGATTCTTGCCTTTTAGGTCTTCCTCACTCATGGTAGTGGGGGTAAGTTGTGTGTATATGTCCATAACAATGTAGCATAGTGGATACCCCTCTTCTCTTGTGCATAAGGGGTCAGTCGAGGCATGTTTTTGTGCTAATTTAAATTCCGTAATTGACCTGTTGAAAATAAAGAATGTTTTATCAGTGTATTGCTTATTACAAGTCATTTACTATCCATCTTTTGTTGAAGCAGCTCTTAATGAAACACTAAGGGAAGAAGTGAATCGGCTTAAGATAGAAACAGGGCAGGTACCACCTCTCAATGGAAACAGTTACAACCAAGCTTTGCCACCTCAATTTTCCTCCCATCCACAGATGTACAATAACTTCATCAACCATCAAGGATATCAGGCTCAACAGCAGCAGCCTACTCGCATACCTCCGTCAGCTATTAATTATGATGAAGCTCGACACGGTCAGCCACAAGCTAGCTTCCCAAACTATGATCAAAGAGTTTAACGGCTAACGGCCAGTGTTGCTCCGGTGATTATGATAAATCTACTACAAATATAGCTGATTATGTTCAAGGTAGCATCTTGAACATGTGTATGTACAGTATGCATGTATATATATATATATGTCCGCATTTAAGATGCTGAATTGTTTGTCAGATATACTATATGAATCAATCAATTAGTCCTAGTTCAGTAATAATTTTTGTGTGGCCTTCTTATCGTAATGTATGTTATGTACTAATGTATATTTGGTATCTAGTTATTAGTCTGGAACTCTGGATGATTTTAATGAATCAAATGGTGGAACTCTGGTCAGGATAAATGAAACAAATTGGAGAGAAAAAATACTTTTGAAGTTGTTTCATAAGGTCAGTGGTGAATGTTCTAATATATTTCTCTGCTTGATTACAAATTAACTTACTTTAATATAATAATAATTAGTTTAATCATTAGATAATTAAAACAAAATCCAAATTCTAATCTTAACAAAATATAAATTCAAGTGAACACTTGATGCTTAACCATACCCTTACAAGACAAAAAAATTTAAATTTGTTCACGCCAATATCCATGTTAAAAATCTGTATTTGATGCGATAACTACAGCACTCTTTCTAGATTATAATATCTCTGCGTCTTTTTTGTTGAAATGGTAGTATTATGAAATCACAGAGCCGTCCCAAAATCGTAACATTCTTTATATTTGGGAGCTTGGTAAAGTATGGAGATGAGCAAACAAATTGAGAAGCAACTGAGGAATAGAGGAGGATCACATTATCCATTGGTTATAGAGCTAGCTGTGGCCTGCATAACTTCGATAACTTCTATCATAAGGCCAAGACAATACATGATGAAAGGCACTTACAGTTACACAAGGCGATACTAACAAAAGCATGGCATATTATCTTTGTTGCGATGTATGCTATGCTATGCTAATAAGTTGACACCATGCCGTCAGTATATGCAATGCTCTTGAGGTATGTTAACGGTAACGACAATGTAGAATGTGCGGTTGGAAAAAGGCTTACAATTAACGCGCATATATAGCAATCAGACGTCAAGTGGTTCAACAAATAATCGCGCTTGTCAGTACTTTCAGAGTTTTTATACTTTGCGTCAGACGAGAGGGGTGATGGCCATTAGCATGTTGATTGCTCTCGCGTTGTTCCTTGTGGTTTTAGTTGTATTGTGGAGAATTGTATGGGCTTCTCCGAAGGGGTTAGAGGGGATTCCTGGCAACCTGGGTTGGCCGGTTGTTGGTGAAAGTAAATCATTTCTGTCAGAATTTTCGAGTCCTCAGGGGATTTACAGCTTCATTAAGACTAGACAACAGAGGTACTTTAACAACTATTAAGCGACATGACAATATAAGCCAGCGCTAATCATTTCTTATCTAACCTGTGTACTAGGTACGGCAAGGTGTTCAAGAGCTATGTGCTAGGTAGGTATACGATTTTCATGACAGGGAGAGATGCAGGCAAGATTTTATTGACAGGAAAAGATGGTTTGGTTACCTTAAACCTCTTCTACACCGGACAACAAGTGCTTGGCCCGACAAGCTTGCTGCAACAGTCTGGTGAAGAACATAAGCGGCTCCGTAGATTAATTGCTGAGCCTCTCTCTTTTGATAGCCTTAAAAAGTATTTCCAGTTTATGAATACTTTGGCTGCTGAAACATTAGACCAGTGGCTAGACCGGGAGGTTTTGGTTCTTGAAGAGGCTTCTACAGTTGAGCTCTTTTCTTATTTTTTTGTTATATTAGAAGGTTGTCGTCGGTAGTCACAAGTAAATAAGCCATGATTTTCCTGTTCTGCAGTTCACATTAAAGGTGATAGGAAACATGATCATGAGCTTGGAACCTACTGGTACAGAGCAAGAAAAGTTTCGAACTAATTTCAAATCCATTTCTTCTTCATTTGCATCCTTACCACTTAAGTTTCCTGGAACTGCTTATGATCGAGGTATCAAGGTATGCTTGAAGATTAATGTAACAATAATTTGTATCTCATCAGAACAAAAATATTACAAGAGCTATAAATTGATAAACATTTTCTTTATCAGGCACGCGATAGGATGTATGCCATGTTTGATTCAATTATTTCCAACAGAAGATCAGGAAAAAGTGTACACCAGGACTTCCTGGAGTCGCTGATACAGAAACATACTAAAAATGACTCTGGAGAAGATCAAGATGATAAACTGACAGATAAACAGTTGAAGGACAACATACTAACATTGCTTGTTGCAGGACATGATACAACAACTGCAGCTCTGACATGGCTCATCAAATTTCTCGCGGAAAATCCAGATGTTTTGGAGCGTCTCAGGGTAAAAAGCATTCTATGTTTATTAAAAAATTTAAGATTACTACTACTGAACAATCTAATTCTCATTCTGCAGAAAGAACACATGGAAATTCTAGATAACAGAAAGACAGGGTCAAGTCTCACATGGTCAGAAGTAACAAACATGCCTTACACAACAAAAGTAAGCACTAAACTGTAATTTGTAGTAAAGATTTTCATATTTTCCATAATATTTAGCTACGTCGACATTGTTTTAGTTCTTCCTAGATCAGTTTAATCTTCCTAAATCAGGTTATTAGTGAAACTCTTCGTATGGCAACAATTTTACCTTGGTATTCAAGAAAAGCTGCTCAGGATTTTCAGATTAATGGTATAAATTCTCAACTAAATGTAACAGTAATGTCCCAGCTGCAACATAGAGTGCGAACCTTTTTATTTATTTTTAAAATATTCCTTTAAGGTTGTGATATCAAGAAAGGTTGGGCTGTTAATTTGGATGTCGTGTCGATTCACCATGACCCTGAGAATTTCCGGGACCCTGAAAAGTTTGATCCATCTAGGTTCGATGTAAGCAATTCTCAGCTCATCACCTGACTACAGACGTTTTCCATTCGACTTTTTAATATTTTGAAACATTAAATTCAATTGCAGTCACCCATAAAGCCCTTTAGCTACCTTGGATTTGGAAGTGGACCTCGGATGTGCCCTGGAATCAACCTTGCAAAGCTGGAGCTTTGTATATTTGTTCATCATCTTGTCTGCAGATACAAGTAATTTGCTCATCAAACTCCTTTTGATACATCTATTTTCTCAAAAAGATTTAGGTGCTAAAATAATACACGTTCTATTGTAAAACTGTTGCCTTGGCTGCAGGTGGACAGCTTTAGAGAAAGATGACAGTGTCCATGCAACACTAGTCCGGATGCCAAAGAACAAGTTACCAATCAAAGTTGAGGCACTGTGAACAAATCTGACAACTGTATCTTTTTCTTTGGTAAACATACTGTAAGCATTATCAAAGTTTTGTAAGTCCGGAAATAAGCAAGAATGGAAATTAGCAAAAATGAATTTGTCTGTGTTGACGGAGAAGGACAGGTTTTGATCTTCAAATGTTCCGGTAGATGAACCAAAGAATCTGAGAGACTAGCCTCAAGCTGTTGGTTATATAATCTATATGTTGCAAGTTATATACTATAAAGTGGCTATAATTTCCGATACGTGTACTAATTATAAGTACTCAAATAACATGTCCCCGAACATGAATGTGGCCTCCAAACAAGCATCCTCTATTGTATTTTGACATTTCTCCAGAAACTTAATTACTGGAATAATGTTCAGACGACTTTGCGAGTCATATTTGATTCAACATGGAGCCAGGCCGTGAGAATAAACAGACATAAGACTATTGACTAGTTGCACCTTCCAAGACAGAAACATGTTTGAATTTCATAAAAGCGCGTAATGTAATCGAGAAATGAATTTCAGTTATGGCTGATAGTAATTTCCACACAGATTATAGTCGAGGATCATATAACCTGGCAAACTCCAAATAGACGTGTTGAGTGTAGGAAAGAACAGTCGATAAAATCAGACATCCGGTTAACAAAATAAGCACGAAGGTCGTAAACAAACAATTATCACAACTGTATATAGGAAGATAGGAAAGAAGAGCACGGCAGGTTGAAGAGTGGCAAACTGTGAACAGCAGGAAGATAAAGACAGTACCTCATCTGAGAACTGGTCCCCAGCAGCAAGATCAAAGATGGAAACGTCCTGAGTTGGGTACCCTTAAGCTAAATGTGGATGCATCTGTTAAGCAAGGACAGAGTTCTTTCGCTATAGGAATGGTGCTCAGAAATCATGAAGGGCACTATATCTCAGGGAAGACAGCGAGGTTCCAGGGCTCTACGAGTGTTGTAGAAGCAGAGATAGTGTTGTTGAGAGTGACTCGCTTCTAGCCCTAGGAGTAAATGCTGTAAACAAGGACTTCCTGGATTATATGGAGTTGGGAACTCTAGTGCAGCAATGCAAGGAAATGGTTAGAAATCGAGGTGATATCTCGGTTAAGTTTATTAGAAAATAGGCAAATAAGGTAGCTCATGAATTGACTAGAATTTCATGTCTACCTAACAGCTGGGTTGTTATCTCGTCTCCTCCATTCTATTTGTCGGAGACAATCTTGTCGGATGTTTTGATTATTGATTGAAATCGATCTTATATTTCAAAAAAAGAAAAAGAAAAAAGAGCACACCAATCATTATCGCTTTACAGGAAATAAAAATGATCAAGAAACCATTGTGTCATCAAGCGTTTTACAAAACTCACAAATCATGATCGTCAAAACTATGTATATATTTCAATGTAAGAGAGCAGAGAATTTAATAGTGCTTAATAATAAAACTTCACAAATCATGGTCGTCAAAACTATGTATATATTTCAATGTAAGAGAGCAGAGAATTTAATAGTGCTTAATAATAGTGTTGTACATAATATACAAAAATCATGAATTTTCAAGTCTATCATAAACTTTTTTGTCCACGTCGTCTCGCGTACACGAGATGCCGAGACATAGGTGACATGAGACACCCACTATCACCATGCACACTCACGCACCTTAGTAGTTGTACACTACACTTGCATATGTGATGTAATATAAAACCACAAGCCTATCATTATCAATTTAATGTGGTATTCAAGTTTTTACAACTCAAGGAACCACATAACTCATTTCAAACTAATCATTTAAACTCATTTATTTATGAATTCTACTAAATATAAAATTTTAAATCCTTATAGTAAGGAACAAACTCCACTTTTTAGTTTCCAAAAATACATCAAGATATATTAAATTAAAAATATGCATCGAACTTTCCATTTTCTAATATACTACACAAAGCTGAAAAAGCTACCAATTAGCATTATGAAATAAATAAATAAGACACTAAAGGTTGTGATCCTACATCAAATGATGAAATTACATTATTAATGACACATGTGACATGCCACATGATGCGGAAATAGATGTAGGAAATAAATTTATAATAAGTACCAACGAGGTCAATCATTAGGTGAGCTGCAGATATCCTGTACTAAGTAGATTAAGTAGATAAGTAATCAATCACAGTGCTGGAATAGTTTTTTGGTCGGCTTTCTCATCCTCCTCAAGAAGGTATGTTGGTCGAAGGGCAATGGTAACGATTGTGGTGAATTTAATAACGAAATGTGATACAATGATGTAGTTAAATTTGATTTGATCTGTGCATATTACTAGCTTCATCATAACCTTGTTCTCGTACATTTGTTAGACATTATCATGTTTATTTAAAAGATTTTTGTTGCCTGCTTTAAGTGAAAGGATATAATATCACTTTTATGTACAACACAAAGAAACATTCGATAATACATTCCTTTCTTGTCAACATACCACAAAAGCATCACCATTTGATCTTTGATTGATATGTCGCATGATTAATCAACAAGAATAGAAACAAGTACCCAACAAGTCATCAAGAATGATTTTTGTAGTCTCGGTTGTCATTACACGAACAATGTTTGTTTAAATATCCGGAGATTTAAACTTATTATTACTGGGTTCCTAATCTAGTACAACCTTTTTCAGTTCTTCATTAAGGTAGGCAAGAAACTTTAAAAGTGAGTAAAAGTTTTCTCGATTTATTTACTATATAAATTTATCATGTCCTTGAAATGCTATCCCTTGATTCAAACAAAATCTATATCTAGACACTCTAAAAAAATTGGTATCTAGACAAAATGGGTGGAATAGCTATCCCAGTGTTAAAACTTACATCAGTTATTGCAACAAAAAGTTTTTGATACTCATGCCTATTTTTTCAATTCGATTGGATTTATTAGTTTAGTATGTTGCTTGTGATTGATAAAATCTCGACCATCTTTACTATAAATACTATTATGCTTTCCAACATGTTCTTTCAATTTTCTACGTGTTTATTTATACTTGGTGAAACCTTCGAAAGAAAAAGTATCCCCTCCACTTTGACTCCCATTATAAGGTTTGAAATATAACAATATAAATATTTATCAGGTCGGTTTATGATGATATTGCAAATAATAAACCAACACATAATATTTTCAAGGTATATCTTTATTTATAAAATACTGAAAGATTTTATAAATTTAAACCCGAAAGTTTGCTACATATGGCTACTACTCTAGATATTACAAATCGTAACCACTAAAGATATTTGTATTACAAAATTAAGTTAGGGTGTGTATATCATGAGTAGAGTGCAAGCACTGCTTAAATACCAGAGTCATTCCACCAAATGTGGCGTTCCCAAAATGTGAGAATATTTCAGGGGTTTTTATAGACTTGTCCACAACTATCCATTGTGAAGACAAGTTGTTCCAAATGCTTCAAATTATGTAAATGTTTAAATTCCATGCCTTAGAATTTTTCTCAAGCAAAAGCCTCCACATAGGCCCTTGGCGCCCTACATGGCTGCCCAACTGCCTAAATAAGCATCCACAATATGCGCTAAAGGTGCTTTTTAGTACCGCAGTATCCAGGCGCAACTCAGCACTTAGTCTCACAGCAACATCCAGCTAAGACATCCAAAGCGCTCTTCCAAGCGCAACTCCTTCCAGCGCCACTCAATTAACTGGTATTAAGACACAACTTCAAGGCCGAGCGCCACTAGCTGAGGCCCATCATCCGAGGCATGAGTAACTAAAGTATTCACAGAGCGCCACTTGAAGACCAGGAACTCACAGCTCCCCTGTGAGGCGCCACATCCAATTCTCCTGAGCCAAAAACCAATCAACAACAACAATGTAGAGGTAGCATAAAGAACGCCACTTGAAGGTCATATAACAGGCACCGCTAAGTAGCAATTGGCGTCCTAAGCATCCACACACAGGAAGTACTGGGAAAACATGACATTGACATATTAATTAATTTTTTTATTGGATGGTATGAAATCCTAAATGAGCCTATTGAGAGGTTATATAGGGGTAATAAAATAATTGAAAAATATGTTGCACAATAAATTGGTATATTAGGAAGACGTGCCAAAAATAACTAGTTATTGTAGTGCAATATTGAATGTGATGTAGATATCAAGAATTTAAGTTTGGACATAAATGAAGTTGAGGGTGTAGGGAGTATGAATATTTTTAAAAAGTGCAAGTGAACTTATAACTCACATTTTCATTAATGGCTAAATACTTTAGTAGAAAATATCTTTATCAAACCTATTGATTTGATACGACTTAAAAATATTTAAGTTGTCACCAGTGTTATACTCCCCCGTCTCTTTTTAGTTGTCAGATTCGTAGAAAAACACACATTTTAAGAAGAATTATATTTTGCAAGTTGTTTCAATGCATACCCTTTTTTATTACATTAAATGCTAAGTCATTAATATATTTATTTGTTGTAAAGTCAAACATTAAAACTAATAATGAAGGGGTAAATATGAAAAAAAATATGTATAAATATGCATTGGAACAAAAATGAGACAACTATTTAGGGACAATTTTTTTTTCACCAAACGTGACAACTAAAAAGTGACGGAGGGAATAAGAAGTTTAAATCGAACTTAATCGATAAAGGTACAAAACAAGGATTAATCGGATTATTTAGAGATTAATTACACAATAATAATATATTTAATCAGTTTTACGACTTATTGAACAATGATTAATCATTAATTAATCATGATTAATCACCAATTTTTAAAATAATGATTGTGACATTCAATAATGTTACATTATAAATATTGGAAACTCATCTAGATTCCGGATAAAATGAGAGTCAGATTAATTATGTGATAAATATGTCAAGTAGGAGAAGTAGTATTTGACTAAATTAGTGAATAAAATAAAGAAAATAAACACACGAATAATGTATTTAGTGATAGAAATTATATATAAATTTGTGATTGTTATCATTGATGCATTTAATAGTTACAAATTCATTTATTTATTATGTGTTTTTATAATTATATTTGTACGTTACAAATATATTCACATAATGACATCATTTATATTGTGATTATGGTGTTCTAGGGGATAGAGGTAGTGCGTGTGAATTGTCTATAAATTTTGGATCATTACAAGAGAAAAAAAAATTATATGAAATACGAATAGCTTTATCAATATACTATCGGAATCCATAGAATATTTTTTTTTATCGCTCCCATATTCTTTCTTTCTTCGACAGAAATCACTTTGATGTGGATGAATTGTATCGAAATATGATATCCGTGCAAACATAATTCTTTCATTTATGAAAGTTTATCATCTAATCGAAAAACATGCAAATGTGAATATATATTAAGATAATAAAACATTAATGTCTGGAAATAAAACAAACCTGGAAAGATTAACAGGATATTATCACAATAGTAATTATACTGTTGGTCCCTAGTATTGCAGAAGGGGGGTTGAATGTAATACTGATAATTTAAAATCTTAACCTAAATAATAGATTTAATTTTCAAGATTATCAGATACACAAATACATACACAAACAGGAACTCAAGTTTTACTCATAAAATAAATATACTTATCAAGGGTCGCGCTCAAGAGAGAACCAATACTTAAAATAGATACACAAATGCATACACAAGTAAGAACTCAAGTTTTACTCATAAAATAAATATATCTTATCAAGGGTCGCGCTCAAGAGAGAACCAATGCTTAAAATAGAACCATAGAAGCACTAAGGTTCTGCTGCAGCACTCTAAATTTTAAATAGATTCTAAATACGTATTTTTTTCATATTTTTTCATCGTTGTGTGTGTTCAAAAATAATTTTAAAACATAATACATAGATATTGACATTTTTTGCTTGTGAAGTTCTGCTGCAGAATCCTAACTAATACTAGAAATAATGCAAGGTTCCATGGGTTCTCTCTCTAATGGTTTTCTCTTGAACATGACCCATCTTATCAAACCCTAAACAAACTGCTATCATTTTCATTTGACAGTTCCTTACAGATTGCCTGAAAATATGATTTTCCTAATTTGTTAACTAAACAGACTAATCAATTCAGCTAAAGTAACCTGAAAACATTCCATACTAAGCCAATACAATTCTAGTAGATGTCGATTTGTCATACTCTTGAATTGATAAGCTTTGTCTTGTTGACTCTCAGATTCTGTCGTAGTCTTGTAGGTCTGTTACAATATTGGATACTGCAACACGCCTGATCTTTGAACATATTGATGTCACTATTTTGCCTCGGAAGATTCCCAATTTAAACGATTCTCATGGAGACAACAACTTTCAGGCGACAAGGTTGCGGTCATGGAATGGACATTTTGACAGTGAGATTTTCGCTCATGTTGTTGTCAAGAAATCCAAACTTGCTATCTGAGAAATAATGTTCAGTCTTCAAAACTTTCGTCAATATTGCTGTCAAAGAATTATCTGTCGTGCACTGCAACATGATGTCTTCTTGTACTTCTAGTGTCATTCCTATGACAGTAGCATCGTATTTTTATGTTGTCTATTCCTTGTTCTTCTTGAGGCTTGAACAATAAATAAACTTCTTCTAAGTTTACATTTACTACATGACAGTTGTTTTAATGCAGTATAAAGATATTCTTTGGCTGTGACAAAATGTTCAGCTTAGTAAAAACAGTAAAAACTAAGTACAAGTAATAATAATGTAATATGTTAAGTTGTCTCTCTAATACTGTCACGCACAAATCATAACATATGCGGGAATAATATAACAAACTAAAAATCTAATTAACATAAAATATAGGAAAGAATCGAAATAATTAATAATTTGATAAGATAAATATTAAGATATATATGATCCATCTATTATATATATATAATACTGCAACATGAGTTTTGGTGAGCCAATTAAATCATATGAAATTACGTTTTTATCCTTTTTTATTTAGGGGCTGGTATTGTATCATGATTTTTAATGACAAATTTTGGGAGGATGACTTTAATGAATTTTATGAACTTTTAATGAGTCATGTTGACTTCTTAAGATTTCAAAAAAAAAATCACGACTCCTAAGACAATGACTTTTAAAAAACTTTAACAGACTTTCTTTTACAAATTCATGACTTTCAAATACTTTAATAGATTTTTATTAAAATCATAAATAACCTCTCTGAAACCCTCTGGACCTTTTACATTACCATACCTTCTCGATCTTCTCTTATAAATAGCCTGCACATAATTGTGACAATTGTTAAGAACTAATAAACGTGTCTATTGGTATTTGGAATGTTGATACAACAGAAGCCTTCCTGTTAAAGATATTTAAGTTGCCACTATTAACGCAATGCCATTAGCAGGGTATATTTATTCATGCCATTAGCTGGACCATTTATAGGGCGAGAGCCTACTTTTCTTCTGGCACAAAAACTCCTAACTTGGTATGATCATCACCAAGTTATAGTTTTTGGCCTCAAAAAGGATTGTACTCTGTTAATTCATTGGTTGGTATATTTCAACGATTTAGCATTTAGGAAAAGTTGAAAACCACTCAAGTACTCTGCAGTTAGTTTAAAATTTTTTATTAGACTATACCACTGACAAATAGTTAAGTGCTTTATATCATTTTCTTTCTTTCTTGTTTTTCTTCAGCTTTAGCTTGTTGATAAGCCACTGGCAAATAGTATGCATAACAACTAAGATATTGGGGATGAGTTTTTTGACAAACGAGTTTTTCATTCAAAACAGGAAGAATCTTTTTCTCCACGGTAACCTTCTTGAATAAACCATTACTATTTCGCCAACCACGTTTTGCGGCATCAACCATGAGATTCAATAACTCATTACTTTCCTCAATTGTCCAAGTTTTATACCCAACAGTTTTTCCTTTCGAATTTTTATTCTCTTGACATGCATCGCCCATTTTTCTGTGCATATTGATAATAGAGAATGATAATAGAGAAGAAAAGGCTTTTTCATATAGGGTGAATTGGAGAGACTTTTTGTAGAGAATGAACCCTATGTTGGACCGACTGGTTAATTGAGGGAAGATAAAGTCATGTCAAATGTTGACAATAATGGCCTGACAATTTTCTGAAGAAATATATATAATTTTCCATAGAAAGTCATTAAAAGTCATCAATTATATTTTTCCACCCAAGTCATTGATATATTGAATAACAACTAAATTTTAATAACTCTTTAAAAGTTGTAATTCAATACCTCAAACTTTGAAAGACTTTTTAAAAATCCTGATACAATACCTCTTTACTTTTAAAGAGTATTTAAAAATCCTAATTGAATACACCCTGATTTTAAAAGTCAATAAAAGTCATAAAAAATCAAAATACAATACCACCCTCTTATTTATCTTATTTATGTTGACATATATCGATCTACGTCTTCAACCCTTCTTCTTCCTTGTACCGTCTCTCTTCAAATCAAAATATGATCGTAAGCCATTTCTTGATGCCGATTAATCATTATTATACCTCAATATGAAGTTCAAATTGAGGTATGTGTTTTGATCAATTTAGCTTTATTTTCATACGAGTTATGCATTTTTATTTTTTTGTATGTATATGCGTGTGTATTGAGTTGTAATGGTTGTATTTGATGGGGTTTTGCGATTTGTTGTTTCTGTTAGAAATTAGCCTCTCTTTTTTTTTCTGTACAAAAAAATGACTTTTATTTGGGGTACTATATTTTTATGAAGTGAATATGTAAGCTTTTAAATTGAGTTTGAAAATAGAATGGGAAGGGCCTTTGGATTTTTCCAATCTCTTACATTTGTTCTGCTTATTACCATTTTTATGCATTGCAAGGTTCGTGCCTTCCTAAATGCATACCTTATTGTTGCATAGCTTTTTTCTTTGTGCTACCTGTAATTATCAGATTATATAGGGCAAACGGTGTATTATTGCATATATGTTTCCATTGATGCCAGATTACTTTAGGTGTACTATGATATGGAGCGAAGAGCTTTTTGTGTAGAGAGTGAACTAATATTATTTGCATTTTACACTCTGATTGGGTAGAGGGAATGGATCGAGATAAATAAGCAATTGTAAAGGAATAGAAAGTGGAAGTGCAGGATTTAAGTGGGGAGAGTTGAAAAAATGAGTATGTGTAAATGTTCAACTATAAGGTTTGTAAAAGATACATTGAGGAGCTAGGATTGAGAATTTAAACTTATATTATGCTGGGGATTGAGTTCTTGTACAAATTGAATGTAAGTGAAAATAATACTCCTTTTTAATACACACCAAGTATTATAAAATTTACAACCTCTTTTCATCGTTCCAACTGGACAAGCTGTAATATACAGGACTACAGGGTGTGTTCAACTTAGAAATAGGTTGACAGGTAAAGAAATTGAAATTATACTAAATTCTTAACACGTGTATGAATAATTATTAGTTTATACTCTTTTATTGGTAAGCTATGCCTCATTTTCTAAAATAATAAATAATCATTCTTTCTTTCACCATTTCTTCACATATCTTAAAACAAGGCTTTTGTTTTCCTCTTATATATTTCATTCTAGCCCGTCCAGCCTTCTTTTAAACACAACTTCATTTTTTGGCCCGGAGCTGGCTTTCTCTTTACTCTTTAGCTTGACATAATAATAATAATGTTTAGTGGCAGGAAGCTAGCTATTTCATTTATTAGTTTTTTTGGCTCATGCATTAAAACCTTCTCTCTTTTTTTGGTACAGTTAGCATGTTGAAACAACTGACAACAATATCAACAATCGAGGTAATCTATTGATTAAGCAATTATCTTCAACATAATCAGGAATATTTGGATTTGGACCATTTACATTGGATGCTGCTACAGAATTACGAACAAATGGAAATACCAAGGATACTATGAGTGGTACTGCTGTATTGGATGAAGTTGTCAAGAAGAAAAAGAAAAAGAGAAGCGAAAGTGAAAAAGGTGTTGTTGCATACCAACCTGATACTGTAGAGAAAGAATTCGACAACTTTAAGAAGAAATCTGAGGAGCTTTCAGATGTTAATGATTTGATCGAATCTGCTAAAGTGAAGGGGAAAAGTTCCAAGAAGAGAAAAAGATTGGTTTCTGATGAAAATGAGATCCAGTCCAACAGTAAGGAAGCAGAAGAAGTTAAACCAAAAAACGGCCAAAAGGCCTGAAAAAAAACAAAGAAAGATAAGAGGACGGTAGGTGGCGAAATGAAGAAAGTGCAAAGGAGAACAGCCGAGTTGCCAATAATGACAGCGTCAAAATATCGAAGAAAATACCTGATGAACATGAAGTTGGGGACCTTGAGAATACAAAAAAAGTTCAGCTTGATCATTCTAATGGAAATCTTGAGAAGAGTGGATAAAAGTCTAGCAATCAAAAAACATCAAAGAAGCAACATAACGGTTCAGCTGAGGTAAGTATTATACAGGCATTACTAATGAAACAAAAAAAAAGGGGGAATTTGCGTTAATTCAAATAGTACCGGTTAGATATTTTAAGTTTTTGTAATTTGCTCCGTACCTATTGTTGTTTAAAGATAGAGTAGTTGGTTCTAAATAATAGATGTGGTCTTCTGTTCATGTCAATGGTTTGGTTGAGCAGACTTTACACATTTAGGTTCTATTGTGTCTGCTTGCAAAATTGCGAAAGTTTTAAACATTTAAATTTATGTAAAAAAATTAAATTGATGGGTGTTATTTTTCCAGCCAAAGACGGTAAATGCATTTCAGAGGGTGAAAATTGATAAGGTGGAATTTGCTGACGAGAAGCTGCAAGATAATTCTTACTGGGCAAAGGTATTCTAGAACTTTTGTGTTTTCTATTTTGCATCTCCGACTATGAGATTTATTTTATCAGTATATATGTATATATTTACAAGTATTTTTGTTTCTAAATTGTTTGAAGAGCTTTGCTGAGATTTGATATGGCGCTAAAACACAAGAAGTATTGGGGCAGGTTAGAGGAAGGTATGCATGTTACCAGCATAGGTGATAGGACGCAATGTTTTCCCCTTTATTTTATACCACCTTTTAAATCGGTAAAAGCTCATTCTAAATGATATGAAGAGAACAACAATTTCTGTACGGTCCACTTCTTGCGGTTAACCTCCATAGACAATTGTTGTAGGTAGGGACTAGGGCATATTATTACATTGTTGTGCTGTTTTTTAGAATTGCTGTGGAGATGCAGAAGAGGAGAGCGGCGGTTCACCTTCTATTCTATATACCGCACCTCCTAGAGTGAGGACAGGAGGTAAAATTTGCCATTTGTTTAATTGTTGTTCAGATATAGATCTAGCTTTCCGTTACAGGCTGCATTCTTCAGCAACTAAAAGTCTGAAAGATGTCTGGTTTCTTATAGCACACTGTTACAACTATGATATGGTATTTACTATGGTCTATAGTACTTATTGATGTCTAATTATTCTTTAGGCAACAATAGAGGAGAACCAAGAGGTTCTGGGATGGTAAGAGGTGGAGGTGCAAACAAAGTTTTACCTATTGAAACACCAGCTTTGCCGCTAGATGAATTGAATAAGATAACTGGTAACTTTGGCAGAAAATCTTTGATTGGAGAAGGTTCCTATGGACGTGTTTTCTATGCAAACTTGAACAACAGAGCAAGTGCTGCAATTAAGAAGCTTCATACTGGTTCTTCCCAAGAGACAGACTCTGATTTTACAGCGCAGGAGAATGCAGTACCATTTTTATTATGTACTCCTTCCGTCCCCCCTGAGTTATATACATTGGGGGATGGGGACGCGGCACGGACTTTAAAGCTCTCGTAAAGTATAGTTCTATAGAGTAAAGTTCTATGGAGACCACTTTTATTGGAGACCGTGGAGACCATTCTCCAAGTGAAATATTGCATAAAAATATTGCAAAACGTATAGTTTTGCACATCATGTTGTACAAAATCATTATTTCACTTTAAAATCTTGAATATCATATAAGTTCCGCATGTAGAACATTACAAAATATTATATTCTACGAAACATATTTAGTTTGCAGGACATTGTTCAACTTGGAGAACATACATTATATACTTATGAAACATAGATGATCTTCAACAATTTTAATGAATACATCATATTTGTTGAACATACTTCACAAAATAATATATTTTATAGTGTTTTGATTGCAGAACATAAGTGGTCTCCACGGTCTCCAATAAAAGTGGTCTCCATAGAACTTTACTCTAGTTGTATAACTTATTTTTAAGATTTTTCTTTTCTGTATAAAAGTTTGAATGTTATATTTTTATTCAGAAAAAGAAAATTTTAAAAACAAGTTATAGAACTATGTTTTATAAGAGTATTGAAGTGCTTGTCGAACAGTGAAAAAGAAACGTATAGAATTAAATGGGACAGAAGGAGTAATACTGAATGTTGTTCATATTGTCATCTCATTTAACTTTTGTTAATATTATATGGCCTTCTAGTCTTCTGACAGCTTTCCATGGTATCGAGACTCAAGAATTATCATTTCACAGAGTCGATTGGTTATTGATTAGAGAACAATAATAAAATTTTGGCATATCAATATGCCACTATAGGATCACTACATGACGTATTACACGGTACGACAGAAAGATTTCACAGTAGTATATATATTAGATTTATAACAAGTAATTTACTGTTTTAAATTATACTGGCACAGGGAGGAAGGGTGTACAAGGGGCTGAACCCGGTCCTGTTCATAGTTGGGTCGAAAGAGTTAAAATTGCTTATGGTGCAGCGAGAGGCCTTGAGTTTCTACATGAAAAGGTTCAGCCTCCAATTGTACATCGTGATGTCAGATCCAGCAACGTCCTTCTGTCTGATGATTTTGTACGTAGGATAATGTTGACTTCTCTATTCTGCACATAATAAAACCATCCCCTAATTTATTCATATGTGTTTTTGTAGAAGCCTATGATAGTTTGCAGGTTGCAGGCTGTTCTTGTTACGGCAAGAGAAAGTTCTACATCTGAGAATGCAAAACTGGCTAATATTTCTTAATTTTAGTACTACTCAACATATATGTAATTTTTCAACCTTGCATAAAAACCTACAATAAATGAAATTAGAGTATGCCCGTGCCTCGCACGGGCTATAAAGCTAGTTTCTACAAATAATTGAACAATTATTAAATATATCATAATAAAAATTATTATATAAATAGAGAAAAGTTCCATGGAGACCACTCTTTCATTGGAGACCTTGGAGACCACTTATATTCTGCAATTAAAACACTACAAAATTTATTATTTTGCAAAGTACATTCTATAAATATCACTATATCATTGAAAATGTTGAAAATTATTTATGTTAAACAAGAACAATATTACCTCTCTCTCTGTCATACCAGAACATCAAAATTTCTCTTCTTCTTCTTGTTTCAAAACCCATCCTTTCTCCTTCACTAAACACAACTCCAACTCGTTGTTCAGTTAATGAAATAGTTTGTTTCACCTAAGAATCTTGAATCGTCTGTTCTCTCTCATCATCCTCCTTGGATTGCTCGCTTCGTGGCTGTTTCTTATACCTATTCAGGCTATCGGATCAGCCGCTTGTAGTTTTTAACCGTACGTTTCTCCGATCACGAGACGGTAGGGCTTTTGATCATGTCGAAGATCGTTGTGGTGTTCCTGACTAGCGATGGATCGATTTAGATCTCTGCGTTGATGATTGGGGTGGCTATTGTGTGTGCGCACGGTGCGTTTTGAGCGCCCGATGATTTGTTTTTGGATGAGCAGGGTGAGCAGAATAGTTCGTTTCCTGTCGTTCTTTTCCGGTGCTGCTAACAATGCTACTGCTGCGGCTGCTCCAATCATCGCGACTCATGGTTGAAGATTTGGACATCTGGTGGTGTAATTGCGGATTCCGGTGACCGCGGCTGTTCCGGGATCAGATCCGTGAATCGGTCCAAGAAAGACGTTAATTAATTAGGCCTTAATTGAGGGAGTTTTTTTTGCACCTTAATTGAGGCGTTTATGTGCCTTAATTGAAGGCGTTAATGTTTGACTTGTAGAGTCAATTATGTGCCAATTTGTTGGCTTGTTTAATTATTGGATATATTATTTTTTAGTTTTATAATATATAATATATATATCCTGTCATATATATCAACTTATATTTTTCTCGTTTGCTTTGTTTAATATTTTCAGGATGCTTGGAAGAAGACAGATTTTTCCTTTCGGACATTAAAGTTTTATTATCTAAATTTCCCCGGTCATCTTGCATGTCCGACGGTTAGATGATAAGCTTTCCTGAATGAAAGAATTATCACGGTAAATTGCCGGATCATATTCGTTGAGATTCATTCTCATTATAAAAAAAAACAAGAAAGAACATGTATGTTCTGCAAGATCAACAAATGTTCTACACACTAAACATATTTTTATAAAATAATATGTTTTTTAATGTTTTATTTGTCAAGTGTATAAAATTTGCATGATTGTCAATAAAATAATGATCTTTGTAGAACATGATTCGAAAAATAATATATTTTGCAATGTTTTTATGGAGTATTTTAGTTGCAGTACATTAGTGTCTCTAAGTTTCCGATGAAAAAGTGTTCTCCATGCAATTTATCCCAAATATAAGAGTTAAATTCAAATGTGTGGCCAAACTTTACTTCGATTTTCAAAATGGTGGCCAGACTTCCAAATTTTCAAAAACGTGGCCCAACTTTGTCTCCGCTTTTTAAAAGAATGGCTGCCGTTAAAGAGACGTTAAAAACTTAACGTTAACTAATTTGAGCGGGTTTTTTAAGGGGTATATTAGTCTATTTCTTATAAAGGGTACATATCAGGCGATTAAAAAGGGTAAAAACACAATTGACATACTTTATCAGTGTAAACCCTAATTAAGAAGAAGAAGCACGCGAGAGTGAGATCAACGAGAGAGAGATGGAGTGGTTTATGCGACCTAGGAAAGAGATGCACAAATATGGAGATGCTGAGTGTCCTGACTATAAAGGTATGTGTTCATACCCTACCCTCGACTTGTTTATTTGTGATTCTTGGATTCTATACTTGTATTCTATTCATCTGTGGTCCCAATACCATGTGTTTGTCTTCTTAAATGCTTGAACTGGTCCCTTATGTCTCCTCTTTCACTGATATTCTATAAAAAAATGATACTTTGCAGATTACCCTTCATATTTTACTGTCAAGTTGTATTATGGTGGTCACTTTGACACTTTATAGTCAAAATTTATGGAGTACAAGATTGATTACTATGATTTCTGTAATGTGGATACAATGTCAGTATTTGAAGTTGGGGCTATGGTGTTTGAGTCTGTTGGTCGTAAATCTGTTGGAGCTACTTTGTATTTTAAATCACCGAAAGAGGGAATGGAAAAGCTAGGAGAATTAGAAAATGATAGTGACATATTGATTATGACTACACTTATATCTGAAGAAGTTCAATTTGTAGAGGTTTTTGCTGTGCTTTTGGAACCTATAGTTGTTGAAGGGTTACCCATTGGAGTTGCACATAGTAGTGGACAAACCCCCCTAATTGTAGAAATTGATGATGTAGATAATGAAGGGTATCACAGTTCTGGAAGTGATGATGAAATCTTTGAACACCCCCTACAAACCCCCCCTGAAAACCCCCAGGAGAAGCCCCCTGAAAACCCCCAGGAGAAGCCTCCTGAAAACTCACCTGAAAATCCACTTAAAAAAACACCTGAGAAAAAGCAAAAAAGAGTGAAAACTGTGGGTAAAAAACCTACTCCAAGAAAGGAGAATGCTGCAGGGCCTAGGTTTGTAGATGAAGAACAAACTAGGGATGGTGGGAGGGACCAAAATTTGGGAAATGAGGATGATGGGATGATGGGTAGTGAGTCAGATGACATAGAATGGCATCTTGATAGCAATGATGATGGTAATTCATCAACTGATTTTGCCACTGATGATGTTAGCAGCATGAACAAAGAAGAGAGTCAACAGCCCCCTCAAAATTGGGATGATGGAATTGAATTTAATGATGAGGCACCTGTTGGCAGTGAGGATGAAAAGGTGGTTGTGGATAGTGAAGATGAGGATGGAGACAGTTACACTGAGTTCAATGAAAAGGTGGATATGCAAAATCCAAAGTTTAAAATTGGCATGCTTTTTAGTAGTGCAGAGGTTTTGAGGAGAGCTATTCAAACCCATGCCATAATGGACAAAAGACCCATTGTTAGGACACCTAATATGGGGCATAAAATTCAGTTCAAGTGCACACCACCATGTGAATGGAAAATATATGCAAATAGGTGTCAGAGAAGTGATAATTATCAGATTAGAAGTTACAGTGGGAATCACACATGTCAGCTCACATTTCAACAGAAGCAAGTAACTGCAGAGTGGATAGCCAAAAGGTATGAAGATGATATTAGGATAAATCCTAGTTGGGACTGTGATTCTTTTCAACAGAAAGTGGTCAATGACCTTGGCTGCCAAGTGAATAAATCCATGTGTTATAGGGCCAAAGTACTTGCTCTTAAGGTTATAAATGGCACACATGAGGAATCATATGCTATGATTTGGGACTATGGAAATGAGGTGAAGAGGGTAATGCCAGATTCTACAGTTGCAATTGAATTAGAAGAACTTGAAGCAGGTCAGGAAAGGAGTAGATTTAGGAGGATATACATATGCCTTGGGCCTGTTAAGAAAGGATTTATGGCAGGGTGCAGGCCCATTATAGGATTGGATGGGTGTCATTTAAAAGGCCCCTATGGGGGGCAATTACTCACAGCAGTTGGCATAGATGGTGAGGATGGGATGTATCCTATTTCTTGGTCAGTTGTTGATGCAGAGAATACTGCAAATTGGACATGGTTCATCAGCAAGTTGAAAGCAGATTTAAATATGGAGAATGATGCTTCTTGGACTTTTATCTCCGACAAGCAAAAGGTATGCATTTTCTCTTTGGTAAGCACTAACATTTCCTATTTGTTTACTGGTTAGCACTGACATTTTCTCTTTGTTTTAGGGACTGATAAATGCTCTTGAGGAATTGTGTCCAAATGCAGAGCACAGATTTTGTGCAATGCATTTGTATAGCAACATGAGTAAGATTCACAAGAGACTTGGACTCAGGAGCCTGATGTGGAGTGCAGCTAGGTCTACCATAGACTACCACTTTGATAAAAATATGGATGCAATTAAAAAGGTATGCCTGTGTTGGAGATGTTAAGATGTGATTGTTTGTTTCAATTAAAATCATGGAATTTTATTTTAATCTTGGCAGATGAATTTAAAATGCTATGAGTGGCTAGCAGCTAAACCCAAGGAGCAGTGGAGTAGGTGTGGTTTTAGAACCCTCTGCAAGAGTGATATCTTCGTAAACAATCACTGCGAGGTGTTCAATGCATCTATTAAGAAAATTAGGCACCTTCCCATTGTTACAATGCTAAGGCATATACACTCTGCTGTGATGCGTAGAATTCAAAAAAGAAAACAAGAGGCTGATACTTGGGTTGGAAAATTTTGTCCTAACTCACTTGCGAAGTTGGCTGAGTAAGTGCCCTTCAATTTTCTTGTAATTTGCTTTCATTTTTCTTGTAATTTGCTTTCATTTTTCTTGTAATTTTCTTGTAATTTGCTTTCATTTTTCTTGTAATTTTCTTGTAATTTTCTTCTATTTTATATTGTCCAGGGCAAATAAAAAAGCCATTACCTGTCAAGTTACTTGGTCAGGAAGACCAAGATTTTTAGTTCAAACTTCTGCAGGTGGCTTTGAAATTGTTGTGGACCTTTTTGAAAAAACATGCCACTGCAGGAAGTGGCAGCTCAGTGGAGTGCCCTGTTTTCATGCAGTGGCATGTATGAACTCTAGGAGAATGGATCTAACAGAAGGCTTGCATGACTGTTATTCCATTGAAATGTTTAAGAAGGTATTCACACTATATTTACACTATATGTCCATCTTATCTCCATCTTATCTGTCATTTAATTTTCTTCACAGGTTTATTCACACATTGTTGAGCCAATCAATGGAAAGGAGTTTTGGACAAAAACTCCCTACACACAGCCTTTGCCTCCTAATGTTAAACCAACTACAGGCAGGCCTAAGATGAAAAGGAGTAGGAAAAATGATGCTCCAACACCAACACCAGCTCCTGATTCAAACAAATTAAAAAGGCAAAAAACAAGTTTAAGATGTGGAAACTGTAAAGAATGGGGTCATAATCGTAGAGGTTGTAAAGCAAAGGTATGTCATTGCTTATCAGTAGTTGTACTAACACAATATCCACAGATTTATTTACACTGTATATTATGTTCCAGAGAAATGTTGGCTCAGAGTCACAAGCAGAGGCTGAGACACAAGCAAGGGATGAGGCTGAGGCTGGTCAGAACAATGAAGTGAATGAAGAAAATGTTGGAGGCCAGAGCACAACAACTGAATTTGCTCCAGGGGCATCTCAACCAACAGATGACCTCCATGACAGTCAGGGAGGTGTCTTTGAGCCACCACCAGCTAGACAAAGCCCTTCCACTTGTGGTGTTGTTCCTAAAGCTTGGCAGAAAAAACAAAAAGTTGTAACTACAAGGGCTGAGATTCTAAGGGCAAGAAGTACAAGAGAAAGAAAAATTAACAAGAGATATCAAGATTGAACCTGTTCTTCATGTTACACTGTGCAAACTTGGAAATCTTCATCTTTTGTAGTCTTTTGCACACTAGCAGATGGAATTTTATTTGGGTTAAATTCAGATACAATTTATTATGACAAGTTTAATCCTTTTGAAATGAAGATATTCTTATTATGTTGCAGTTTATTTTATCTATTTATGTTACAAGCGTCTGGAAATGTTTAACAACTGAACATTGTGCAGTTATGTTTGAAAAGATGCAGAAAAACCCATTTTTACCCCTGTTTCCGTTAGTCCCGTTAGTGGCTTTTAACGGCAGCCACTCTTTTAAAAAGCGGAGGCAAAGTTTGGCCACTGTTTTGAAAATTTGAAAGTCTGGCCACCGTTTTGAAAATCGGTGTAAAGTTTGGCCACAACTCTGAAATTTACTCCAAATATAAATATAAAATTTTTCTCCGAAACAAGTCTTTCACTTTTATGGAAAAAGCGAGACAAACATAACCAATAATAATAAGTTATGGAGAACCGTGTATACGAGAAAGATTAGGCAACAGTGTAACTAACAAACAAGCTCGTAATTTAAGTTGAAGATTCGAATGTAACACAAAAAAATTTATGTGAGCCCATGCTAATAAAAAGACATTATCAATTAAATCTAACATATAAAAGTATTAAATTATTATATGTAAAGGTAGAAAGATTCATGTTGCAACACTCCAAAATATATTCTTCCAAGCATCCGGAATTGTTTCACCATGTTTACCTATAATGCCTTTTGATCCTTCACTAAAGCAGAAACGTCCCGCCTAGTCTCACAAGTCGCAACCCTACTGACCTTTGGGCATTTAATAAAAAAAGATATTCATTTTATTCCCAAATTAATTAATTTTTTAATAAAATGAAAGATTTGTATTTTATAGCTACACATCCCCATCAATGGTGTCGCAAATTCTATTTCCTGTATATGCAAAACTAGGTTGGCACTTGGCCCATCCTGCCAAACACTCAAATTTTTCCCTTTCATTCAATCAATTGTCATAATTAACGCTTTAATCATCCAATAAATCATAAATGAGCCTACCAATATCCTTACACTAAATTCATCTAAATTTATAATACATTTACTGCAAATTTGGTTTAAAGTTTATCCCAAATTTAGAATTTATCCAACATATTGACACCAAAACTTACGTAAAGAAGATTCATTAATATATTATACAAAATTATTCTATTATTATGAAAATATAACATTAATTATAAGTATAAAGATAATGTCGAAATTTATCAAAAGTTTAAATTTCATGTAATTTTTGGTGTAACAACAAATTTTATGATTTTAAAATTTGGTCGGAAACGAATTACGCAATTTAGTATGAAATAATATATATAAATTGGTTGGAGATTATCAATTAACTAAAGTAATACATAAAAGTTGAAGGTTATTAAGTCGAATTGAGTTAAAATACAAGCAGGATATATTAAAATTTAGGTGGTGTTTAGTTTTAAACTCGGCTTGGGGTTCGGTTTATAAGTTAAAATTATTTATTCATATCATTTGTATAAAAATGTCAATAAATACTTATAAGAATTGAAGAATAGTAGCTTTTAATTATTTCATGATTTCATAATTTTTTCACAAACAATTTAGTTACTTATAACTTGCATCTTATACTTCACTTTTTTATTTTAATAAAAAAAAATACTTATTACAAACTCACTCAAATGGACTTTTTAACAGATATACTCGTGAAGACGGACGGGAGTTGAATTTCAAAGACAGGGCTAACAATTACTGTATCATTTAAAAATAAAGTAGGCATCACATCCAGTTGGAATTGGATGTAATATATATAAATATTAACATAAACGTAATTCTTGTACTTCTTATAAATTGAACTTATTCTAACATATATTAAATATTAAATAAGAAGTAATACAAATATACAGTTGAAAATGAACTCACCTTAGATCAAGTCAAAGTAAAGTTATATTCCCCTCCTCACATATTTATAAATGGTTCGAGTGCAGATTTTAAAAAAAATTATATAAAATAATGAGAAATGAAAATATAAATGAATAAAATGATGAGATTGATTAATATTCAACTACAAAGTGTGTTTTATGAAGGATTGTAGCGATTTTAAATAATTTTGCATTATCAAATTTTAGAATCAAATATATAAATAATTGATCTCAGAAAGAAATACCCAAGAAAAATATTGGGACAATGACATTGGGAGTCTGCAGAAGAGAACCGGAGTCTTTGGAGATGGTCATGGAGGCGAAGCAAAAAGCTACTCCCTCCGTCTTACTTTTAGACACGTTTTTCAATACTCATTTAAAGTATAGTTTCATAATATATTTTTAAAATTTTTTTGCTCTGAATAAACATTTGATATATAAATTTTTATTAAAAAAAAATTATGAAACTATATTTTACCGCGTGCAAACAGTGAACGAAAAACAATCCAGAAATATGCTCAAACACATGCAAACAGTGAACGAAAAACAACCTGAAGACGGAGGGAATACCTTTCATACTTTTCGTAAATTAGAAGGCAAGGAAATTAAATGGAAAAATCATGTCTACTTGTCCAAGTCGTTATAGCCTTTATAGTACTCATTTAGAATTTCACATCACACTTTTCAACTATGCATTCTATTTGCTAATCCCACTTTCCCTAATGTTGATGAATATGATTATGATGCGTTTTGGCGTGTCGTCATCATCATCTGTGCACGGTGTTGCGCGGTCTGCTACTCCATGTCAAGAATATCCAATATGGCTCTGTAGTAGGGGTGTACACGGTTCGGGTTGGGCGGGTTAAAGAAATTTAACGACCCAACCCAATTAAATCGAGTTTTCAAATTCTCAACCCGAACCATGAAAAATAAATTCATAACCCAAACCAATTTGTATTACTTCGGTTCGGATTGGTTCGGATCGGTTTGATCGGGTTATGAAATATAAAATAATTTCTTTTCCATAATCTAGCAAAACCAAATTTCGACATATAAAAAGATAAAACTTTAACCGAATGTACTACAAGAAGCATGTGAAATACCCGGTGTATACAAAATGAGTTAATCACTGTAACATCTTAAGAAACTTGCACTACTGATCAAAATAATTAAAGCTCGATACTAAGTTAAGCTCGATACCACAAACTTTAGAATTACAGCAATAAATTTAAAAATCAAGTTGAACAGAAACAATTAGTAAAGCACAACAAATCAACAATTGCAAAATACAACAAATCAACAATTAGTTAAATGAACTAGGCTAACATATTATGGGTTACTAGAGTGGGGTGAATGATTTTTATATGTAATTTAATATTTTTTAATCGGGTTGGGTTGGATCGGTTAAAAAAAACCGAAACCCGTGTCCAACCCAATTAAATCGGGTTACTCATTTTTCAATCCAATTATCAATCGGGTCAAAAAAATTCTGATTGGTTCGGGTGAGATATGGTCGGTTTGGGTTGGTTCGGTCGGTTTCACCAACCCGTGTACACCCCTACTCTGTAGCACCAAAATGAAGAAAACAGAGAATATTCAACATGGCCCGTTGCTCTTTGCTTTATGTTTATACTAGTAATTCTATTTCTTAAAATAACAAAATTTTAGAGAAAAAAAATTTATAATTTATTAAATTTATTATCTTATCAATAACGAAAAGATAATCTATTTTTCTTGTTATATCGGAGAGTATATACTTTTTAATTCATAAACATAGCTTTTTCTCGTCATCAAATATATTGAACTCAATAACTTTTGTAATAAAAAAAATACTAATTTTACAGAACTAAAAAATAAAAATTGAAAAATAAATCTCAGATATGGACTCATTCATCAAAAGTATTCTCACAATATATATATATATATATATATATATATATCTCAATATATAATGTCTTAAAATATAGCTTCCTCAATTTTTATCAAATTATTATTTTTCATTTTAATTCCAAATAGTGTTAAACAACGTGACTTTGTCTTGTTTAGATGTTAGAGGTTTCAAGAAAAAATTAGAGATTGGTGAAAAGAATCAAATTAAAAGATTATGCATAAACAAAAGTACACAACTTAATAATAATAATAATAATAATAATAATAATAATAATAATAATAATAATAATAATAATAATAATAATATATAATTTTTAAAATTTTAAAAATAGAAACTTGTCCTTTTCTTTTGAAGAAAAATATAGAAACTTGTTTTCACCGAAATTTCATTGTCTACTTATAACTATGCCATTAATTATTTATACCTTAGAATCAAGCCTCTTAATACATAGAGAAATTAGGGACATAAACATTACTCCTTACTATAATTAATATACTAACTAACTAGATTCCATTTCTACTTGCCTAACTAATTTCTCTTCGGATTCCAACGCCAAACCTTGCATTTCCATTTCTTTACCACTTCACTAACTACACTTATTTCACAATCCTATCCACTACCCCCCCCTCTCTCTCTCTCTCAAAAAGCACAACAATTATAGCTAGTTCAAACGTTTTCCACACCACTTTCTCTCTCCACATATACAAACACCATCTCTCCCTCAACCGCCTCGGATTCTCTCTCCGATCACCACCTGCTATCTCTCTACTTAAATTTACTCGCAACAACTAACTCTACACGTCTCCATAGCTATACATACAGACACACACACATAGTATACTTACACACACACACACAATACTGTTGCTATGGATTTGATTGAAGGCGTCGGAGAGAGCTCATCGCCGCCGAGAACTGTTCCGAGCTTCGGAGGCTACGATATACGAAATGATGTGTATAATCGCTTAGTAGAGGCCGGAAACCAAGATTTCGGTTCGAATACTCAGCTGTGGCAAGTGCTCGATTCTCATTTCAATAGCTTGCCTTCTAGGTATCACATTAACTTGCTTGTATTCACATTTATGTGTAAATTTCAAGTTCGATTCCGCAATTAGTTCGTAATTTGGCTAAGTTCTGTGGAATGTGTTGGAAGTTAGTTCGTATTAACTTGCCTCAAACGTGTTTCTAATGTGTTGGTGATTCGTTTATAGATTGCCTAAACTTAGGTCAAAGGTTTAGGTTAGTTCAAAATAGCTTGCTTAGAACGTGTTTGTGTTAATAATGTGTTGGCAATTAATTTTTGTATATTGTTCATATGGTTTGTTTGTGTTGTTAATGTGTTGGTTATTACTTTCAGTAGAAACATACACGGTTTTCAACACATAAAACACAATTTGTAAATTTGGAAGTGCTAAAAATGATGTGCATAATTGATAAATAGAGACCGGAAACTATGAGTTATCACTTCAGTAGCTTGGCTTCTAGCCATATAACATGAACACGTCACATTTACTTATCTACATCTATATATTCATACAAATTCTAAGTTCCGCTGTGGTTTTAGTTCATTAGTTATAATTTTGCCTAAACTTCTAGAAATAGTACTGTGTTAGTGATTAGTATAGGTGTATTGTTCATACGATTACAGTTCCTGTTTATTGTTCGTACATGTAAGCACAACACTTAATTTGTGACAATTGAAATTGAACAAGGCTAATGAGGATATATGAGAATGTTCTAATTGATGTGAAATTATATCCTTGCTAATTACATGTTACTTTGTTTGTCTGTTTATGAATGGAGTACAAGGTTTAAGTTTGTGATGTGTGCTTTAATATATGCATGCGTATATTCCATGTATTAGCAAAGAAGGATTTGGTTGAAATGGTGCAGTTTGGAAATTTTTGTAATAGTGATAGTCCTTAATTCTGTTTGTTTTGTACACAAAGTGTGTTAAGAGCTTCTGTGCTTTACTGCTTCTTAATGTTATAATAATAACCTGGTGGAATAATAAAGATTTATAAGCTGGTGGAATTATAACAATTTATGGTTGTTTTTAGGTAGAAGAGTAACACACAGGTCACTCAAACATAGCCATTAATGACAATCATCTATCGATTTTTTTTGCATTTGTTTTAGTGATGATCCTTTTAATTTTTTATTGATGTTCTTTTTGTCCTTTTATTTAAGTTACGCATTGGATATCAATATGGATAGAGTGGATGATGTTCTGCTGCATCACAAGCTTCTTACTCTAGCAAAGGATTCCGATAATCAACTTGTTTTCAATGTTCGCCTTGTTGAGGTACTGCATTAGATTTGATATACAACAGCACTGCTTTGCATGTTATTACACCGGAAATGGTGCATTATCAGTGTTTACTAGTTACACTTTACCTAAATAGTCGTACTCAAGTTTATCCATTATGTAATGGATGAAGTTATTCAAAGCTTGCTTAGTGGTAAAGGGTTATTACTTGTTCAAAATTGGAACTGTTAAATAAAAAAGAAGCACAGTGTAGCTAGAGAATACCATAAAGCTTGGAAGGTGAACTCAATTAATAAATTGTTGTGCAAGTTCTTTTAACACGCACTTGTCATGCAGAAATAAATAAAGAGGAATATCTGGAATTATGAAGCTACACATTATAGCATATCCATTGCATGCACTTATCCACGCAGACGTCTGTCAATAACTTTCAGTTTTCTTTGTAAGTTTCAAGGATACAATTTGAAAGAGGCTGACTTATATTTGTTTCCTATATCTCTTTTGACATACACCACATCTTAGAGGGATTCTATATTGGATTCTATGTGATTCTCATACAAGTTTCCAAAAGTCTGAACTTAGAATTTACACATCTCTTCTTTTAGTTTTTACCCTCTATCAGTTTAGTTCTTAATCTTAAAAGTTAAATGTAACAAGCATATCTGTCGATATCTAAATTAAATATACTTTTCACGTTATATTTTGATCGCTTGTTTTTATCTAATCAAAGGATGTATCTGGTTAGTATGGGATATGATCTTGCCTGAATTTAATATGCACATTATTTCGACAACATTTAAGCTTATAGTTGAACCCAGTGATAGTCAGTGGTCGCATATGCGTAGTGCTAATTCAGCTCTACATAATAATGCATTGACAAGATTATGCGAAGATAGTAACTAATGGAAGTTTAAAATGATTCCATTTTAAGAAAATGTTTATCAGGAGGGGTAGTTAATGTAAGTCTTTATTTGTTCTTGTATATTATTAGTTACACTGTACTTACGTTTTCTTTTTGTTTTTCATGTCTGCTGTACGGCGTTGATTTTGCGGCGGATAGACTTTTGGAATTAGAGCTGATACTAACAACGAAGAACAAGTTACAAGTGTTCTATCCACATCAATGCATTGTACAGATGAAAAAGATAGTAATAAAGGGATAAAGTCATCACAGCACAGGTGTTTTACTTATTCATATTAATAAACAAACTTTTGTTTGTTATTTGACAAATATCGGATCTGTGTAAAATGATGTAAAGAAAATTTGGCTTTGTTATCCAGATTGTCCCTTATGCTAACTTCAAATTATGTATTAAGCAATGTTCAATGCCTGATCTCTCTTTTTACTCTTTCAGTTTTCCTTTATATTTAGTAACAATCATTAATTTCTCTATCAAGAGACAGGACTTTAGAAATTGACTTTGAGCCTTGCTCTAAGCTTGGTGACCTAAATTTGGATGTTAAAAGGAATTCTACGGTCAAGGAGATGGCAAAATTTGATGAACTGTTCCCTGAAAGGTAATTTTTAGTGAAATTATTTATTATCGTTCTATTACATATATATAAAATTGTATGATGTTGAAGCAAATTGGCAAGTTGCCGATTTTGATTTCTTTTAAGTTCTACTCGACATGCAATATATGTGAACATAGGTATGTGTTCAAATACAAATTAATTTAGATGACAAAATACATTAATTGAATCACATTTCTGATTTTAGCGAATTACATGTTCTTGTATCCAGGCTTATTGTACGAAGAGTGAATTAAATCAGAAATCCTGTGTACCCAGAAGTCAGAACTGTGATCAAACCGGTAGCATGACGCTGCCGAGATATTAAATAGGATATTTGATAATCCATGAAATACAGTAAAATCTCTGTTTTCAGTTGGGTAAATCACTGATACTAGATCCGGATCAGAGAAACTTGAGATAGGTAGATTTTATTTTATTTGAAGTTTTTAATATGCTGAAACACTCAGAATGTTACAAAAAAATATATTAAGTTATGGGCTTTGTGTTACTAGTAGTAGGCTTCGATGGATCAAACATTTCAAACACTTCCACTCCTTGAACAACCTATTGCCCTATTCTATGGATTGAGGAGTGAATGACTAGGAGGCCTTTTATGGGTCAAAATTAAATAAGTGTCCAAATCATTTTTCTCTTGAGAATATGGTGAAGGGTTGGAACTCCACACCTATCCTAATGTGGATTCTGTTCGACTTCATAAAACATTAAGGTGTTTGTTGAGACACGTTCAGATTTTAGCCGAATCTTATTTGTACATTCAGTGAATTTTCATGTTTGTAGTGGAACTTGACCCTATATGCATATATGTAGACATGTATGCGAAGTTCCGGCTTGCAAATCTTTGGTCTGCTTAATAAACTATATGGTTGGTTTGGCTTGTTTAGAGGAAAAAATGAGTTGCACTTGAGCTTCACTTGGCTTGTTGCTTCCAAAAGCTTGAGCTTAGCTAGAGATTTACTAATCCAAACTTTAAGAGAGACCAGGATGATGTAGCCCCTTGGGATAGGCTTGGCCTAGCCCTAGCTTGTTAATAAAAAACCTGAACTTGTTTATCTCCTTAAAATTGCAGTTGTAAAGGTATCGCTTCATTAATGGATCTCTATTAGGAAATTTTTAATCATCAAAAAGTAGTGAGTCTTGAGATGGCTACATGAGAGCAAGTACAATGGTGTGCTAGTTCTTGTTCTATATTTATTTATAGAACTAAAACTAAAAATCACCACTCCAATGGTGTTCTATATCTTGTGCAAAAATATTGCAATGCTATAGTTTGTTCTAAATATAGAACAAAAGATAGATGGAGCTATAATTGCCACCTCACCAAAAATGAAAATAGTGGGACCTTGGTGTAAAGTTAGGTTGAAAAATTAAATTTGTTCTTAAAAAAGTGGGGTACTTGGAGAATAAGTTAAATTTGGAACAAGATATAGAACCAACCATTGGAGAGATATTGTTATTTTAGCACCAAAAATCACTATTTGATGTTAAATTATAGCAATAGCTCCATCTATTTTATCACAACCATTGGACTTGCTCTCACGCAGCTTTGGACGGTCGTCAGTGTCACAAACTACTTATCTGAGTGTGAAAAATGCTTTTTGAGTTGTACTACTACATTTAGAAATTAGTATTATCTGCAATGAAAGTCGAAATCATCTATTCTACTAATCTACTAGTTACAAATGATAGATAATGTTCCATAGAAGGATCGTAAGTACCAAATGCAGTCCGTTAAGTTATAAGAGTATTTCCTTAGTTTTGACAACTCAAGGGACTAGAAGGTTTTAAGCTATTGAGTATAACACAAGCTTATGTATTGCCAACAATAACTGTTACAACCATTACTGTGGTTCTACCTTTTAGTTATATTATGTTTTTAATTGTCTCCTACAGTTTCTTGTTGATTCTTAGTTTTTGTAGTTTTTGTATACCAGAATTTGTTATGCAAATGAAAGCTTCTTTGAGACCCTTATGCTATTCAATTAAACAATTTCTGTTTACTTTATTTTGAACCTTTTTTCATTAGAAAAATCATTTTTATTAACTAAGCTTTACATTCTACATTTCCCTCTTCTTTCGGTCCCTGTTCGAGATCATGCAGACAGGAACCAGTTTTGGTTCATGAAGTTATATTTTCTACAGTTGACAAACCCAAGCTTCTCAGCCAGGTATTCTTGTGGAGCTGGTTATTTGATGACTATTTGTTTTAAAAGAAATATACTGTTGATCTTATTATATGGACATGCAACAGCTTCTAAGAATAAGGAATTTTAAGGTTTACATACTAATTTGAGTTGTAATATAATCATTATTCAACATATTAAATCTTTTCTTTCCATTCATTCTTCTATAGCTTTCTGCTTTGCTTTCTGACATTGGACTCAACATCCGTGAAGCTCACGTGTTTTCAACAACTGATGGATATTCCTTGGATGTATTTGTGGTAGATGGATGGCCTGTTGAGGTACATCCTATCCTCTTATACTGATATTCTTTTTTGTCCCTTGCAAAAACTTACCATACCTAAATCAAACTGTTCAATTTGGGGACTGATTGGTGTTAATGGATTTCATTAATGTAAGTGTAAATTTTTCTATGGCAGTTTTTGAAACTATGGTTATATCTGAGAAAATGGCCTTGTTCTGTAATTTATTTACTCTCATATTTAATCTGGATAAAATGATACCATTTTCTATCTGCAATTTTCTTGACTGAATTCTGCCTATTCCCTGGGGAAGTGCCATGTAATAGATAAAATTTAATCATAAATCTTAATTTAGGATCTCTGCTTTGTCCATTATTGCTGATTTGCAACTTTGTAAATAGGATATCAATGATTTGCACGAGGCTGTGGATAAAGCGATTAGAAGAAGTGAGGTACAGCCCACCTATACTCTCTTGGTTTATTTTTGGTACTGTTTTCATCCGTGGAAATGTAGGAGGTTGAAATGATAATAAGTTTACTCCTGTGTACTGGAAATTAGCAACTTTGTAGATTATTGTCAACGATTATTTTAATGTTGAAGTAGATCATACATGAGTTCAGGTAAATTATTACATAGAAGTAATATGTCAGACTAGTAGGACTGCTTGACGAAACTCATACCCCATGGATTTCAAGGGCCGTATCTTCATTGAACTATAAACATGCCTGCCTTTGTTTTGTGTGCATTCAACAAACAATCATCGGTAATATAACATATAATCTTACAGTATCCTCTTTCGTGGAAATAAAGTACACCCTTAACGAATCTAAGTTCTATCTAGTGCAAAAGAATTCTACATTTGCAGTCTGAAGAAGGTCCACACTTACGCAGCAACACCCTTGTTTTTCTTAATAGGTCAATTTTAGGGGTACAAATGACCAACCTAGCAGATCACAAGTAAAGAATTCTAAGTCCCTTTAATATATGCACAATTCCAATAGGACTGTTATTGTGTAACAGAGAGAGTAAAAGAAGACCTTACAGATTTACCATTATAATTCCGATCTATTATCTCTTATAATTGTTCAAATCAAAAGCAAAAAGAAGATAATTCCCTCTGTTCAAATCACAAGTGAAATCATTTTTGGCTTATAGCATCTAATTTGTTTTGTCAAGTACGCAGTCACTTTTTTGCTTTCTGCAAACTAATAGTATATTATGGAAGAATATGCCAAGAGCAGTTTAATCAAAAAGAGGAATAGAGGAATTGCATAGTAATAAAAGATGTATTTCATCTCGACCCTCTGGTCTGGTGTACAGGCTATGTTACCCGGACCTGGGTACGGGTGTCCGACACTGGTTCAACTCTAAGAGTCAGATTCTTAGTTCTTAGGATAATTAGGATTCTTGGATATCGATCCGAATTTAGACATGAGTGCAGGGACTGTTGTAGTGAATTTCTATAAAGTTCGTTCTCGGGAAAGAAGTGAATACAATATCAAATCAAGTATATTACTTCTTTTTATTTAGAAGTTTAGAGGAAAATTGTTGTTTTTACTATCAACTAAATTAAACTGGTGAACAATTAAAAGTATGAATTAACGATGATAATAAGCAATCCAAGAATTAGGTTTCTTTGTTAGCTACGGTGAATGTCAATCAATTGTGATATTTAATTCTCTACTCTGCTAAAAACAACCCTTCTATTGTTTATAATGTTCTCTCCGAAGAAACAAAATAATAACTATAATTTAACCTTGAAGTAACTCCCATGATCAACCAAAATCAAATTATAAGCTATCACGAACCAAGGTTTTCTTGTTTTACAACTCGCCTAATCATCTCCCAATTAATTATTTGAGTTATGTATGTCATATCATGAACAAGAAATATAAATCTCTCCCGATTCATTATGAATCCTATAAATTCAATTATAGGTTCGCGATTCCTATAACTGTGTTAAGCATACGAACCCTAATAATAATTGTGTTTTTAATGGTTTCCTTGAAAAACATATCCAATTTCCTAAATTAAGTTGGATTCTGAAAATAAATTTGTAGGCTGACTTTCAGGCCTGTTTCTGGCTGTTTTAGTTGGATTTTAAGTACTGGACCACCTTTAACTTGTAGAAAGTTCCATTATCTTCGCGTGGGCTGTTGAATCGTCTAATTCTGATGTCTAGAAATCCAGTTATGGCCCAAAAAAGATTTGCTTTGTAGGCTATCCATAAAATCCGAATTTCCATCTGACTAAGCCCAAATAAGCTTGATTTAATCCAACTTTAGGAATATTTAGTTTCTTGCCATTAAGCACTTAAAATCAATTAGTAAAACCCCGATTATTTACAAAATACTAAAATTATGGGAATAAATCGTATAAAAGCATATATAAATTATCTGTTTTATCAGGTACTCGGCACTTAGGCTTAATACAAGTAAAACTTTATATAGAGTAACTAGTTGAAAAGCCGCGCGTTGCGGGGGCCTATAAAAATTGTATTAATGATTTAATATTAATATTTGTAGAATAATATAATCTTGTGGCTGTTTATAAAAAGTATATTAATGATTCAAAATTAATATTTGTAGGATAAAATAAATTTTATATTATAAAAATCTTGATGTAATACCAATAATAATATATAAAATTGCAAAATTGGACTATAATTCATGGTGAAAAAAATGAAAATAAACTTATACACGTAATTAACAATTTAAAGTATGACGAATCTTAATTTTATTTGTCTTTTTTTTTTGAAAAGTAAATCATGTTCTTACATTGTCACTTTCCTCTAATTTTTTTGGATTGATTGTGCACAAAAACATCTAACTTAAATTTGTGAGAATGAGTTTGCGAAAGAAGAGATGATGGGGAAGAAGGAGATGATGAGATATCTGAGTTGGAGAGAGCACGTGAAAAAGATAGCTATAATGTGTGTTAATTATTTAAAAGACTAAATTAACCCTGCTAATTACATTTTAATCTCACGGCGTTATGCGTGAGATGACGGAAGTACACCAACTGCATAAAATCGAGAAGTACGATACATCGGGTGTAGGATATTAAAGTACAGTATTGAAAGTGCTGTAATGGGTTAAGTTCAGGTACACAAAGTGCACTTTTCTCAAAAATTAATAATAACAAACATGTCCGATGAACAAAACAAATATTATAAAAGAATAACCAACGAACATACATCACTAATAGTACATTTGTTAATATTATATATCAATATCATGTCAACACTATATTCTTTTCCCGTGTTTGGATTTGTCGACTCCCACATAGCGGTCTATAACTACCTTTGCTTGCAACAATCTTTATTTTTTTAATACTGTATAGGCACCACTGAGTTAGAAATCGAGCAAGAGAACTATCACCATAGAGAGGTAGGGTTGTGGTATTGAGAAAGAGGAGGTTGTGTTTTGATGATCCAAAACCTTACAATCTATAGGGGTATTTATAGGTGCAGAAAGACTTGTATGCTACTCTTTGCAATAATTAAATAATCCGAAACAAAATCAGAGTATAATTTTCAAGCTACTAAATTCCATAAATAATCTGAAACAAAATCAGATTCTAAAACTTGCTTCTAATATACCCAAAACCAAAAAAGGTAGTTCTAATTTTTGATATTTTTCATCCAAAAATTCCAGAAAATTAGAAAATAGAACGGAGCGATGTGAGAGGCGCCACATACACGCCCCTCGCTTCTCCTTTATATAAGTATATTGATGATTTATAGTACATTCATAAAATTAGTTTCTACTTCACATGAATCACATAGACTTGATTATGTATGTTAAATTATGACATAAAACCAATAGAATAACATAGAAACAAGTCGTAGATGGACCTTGCACTTTAAACTTGGTGTAAAGACCTTCATTTTTATTTTAAAATGGAATGCTTCAAGGTGAAGTGTCTGGTTTTAAAAACAAGAATCCAACTTATATCCCATACCCCACATCCATGTGATGTCCCATGTCCGGTGTTCACGGGTGCAAGGACAAAAATGGTAAGTCCGGGTAACAGAGTGTACATGTAAATAAATATTACTTTAAATGGGCCAGGTTTCTCTTGAATTAGCCACAACTAGGAGTCGTGGACATATTATGCTCAATTCTGGTTCTTCGGTATCTTTTGATATGATTACCTCTGCCACAAGCTCAACTCTTATCGAGTCTTTTAGAAGACTAAGAAGTTACACCCTCTATCCCAAATTTGATTTCGCTTTGACTTTTTGCACGCGCTTTAAGGTGCATAAAAAACATAGCTCTATGACTTGTTTTCCAAATATTATTCTTTTGAATAATAATATAATATTCGAATTTTTGTGCACAAAAAAAGAATAAAAAAAGTAAGTTGTAGAGCTATCTTTTATATTCACTCTAAAATACGTGTGAAAGTCAAAGTTATACCTAATTTGGGATGTGTACCAGTTGGAGCATCTTGAAAATTATAAAAGCAAAGTCTAGGCGGCAATGCCGTGAACAGAAAATGTAGATGATATGTAAAAAAGATGGGCACTCTCGAATGGATCATTCCTCTTAGCAAAAAAATATAGCCAACCATTTCATACTGGTTATATTTGGCCAACCTCTAGATATTTGTAGCAAGATTTCACATCATCTATTACCATATTAAAACAATATATTCTTTGAAATAATAATAACACGCCATTTTTAAAATATAGCCAATCAAGATAATCAATCTCATCGGAGCGAGTGGCTTTATGTGTATATATCTATTGACGGTTGTGATTGTATTGGACTATTAGTGTTGGATTTATTGAATAGGCTGATTAGTTTTCAATTTAATGTACGGGTTGGATCTAGTAAAACTTGGGGTGTTGGCCCCTTAAGGCACAATTTCTAGAAAAATGCCCAGAAAAGCACAATCTGAAAAACTGGCCTTTCTTGACACAGGAAAACACATATTACATTAACGTTTGTTGCAAATAAATTATAATAATTCGTTACCTTGCTTTTTTGTTCGTAAACTGTGCTTATGAGAACGTGACATGAACTTGCGTTGACTTCAACGCATGTAATAAATGCGTTATTCAGCAACATTCTTCATGCATGTGATGCACTAAAAGCAGTCATGTCCTCTGTTGAAATCCGTGTCTAGTTCATAGGATAGATCCCATGTGTTGCTGCCATCATTTCCAACTTCTTATCACCCAACTTAAATGATTTGTTGTACTGCAACAATAACGCAAATGAAATCTACGTTTATAAGTTACAAATGTAGGCACTGTTTTTGTTTGTGCCCTTCTGGGCCTTTTTCTTTAATCCAGTGCTCTTACGGGCCTTTTCTCTAAAAATGGAGGTTTATGACGCAAAAAAGGAGATATACAACAGGATGATGGTGTAGCTATGTGATTGTAGTATAACATTACAAATCTGTATTATAATATTCACTTACTAATGTTTATGACTCCCTACAAATACAACTATATTGTCCTTATTTTTGTATCAATGCTAATCAAGAATCCTTGAGAAATTATGAGCCCGTCATTGTTATTTTTCTTCGACTATTTAGTAAAGAGAAATTGACTTCCTCGACTTGTGCAAACTCTTGATTCTTCCGTGTTGACACCTGAACACCTGATTAGTTTTCTTTTGATTTATTCTTCAGGTATCTGTGCTCTATTCAGGTCTATATCTTACTGTTTAAGACTGATTGTAATATTGTATAAATATTATCTTCAACTTTATAGCGCTCTCGGTCTGGTTCTTCACATTCTCAGCCAGCTGCAGTAGCACAAACAAAACCAGGGGACTGGGATATAGATGTAAGAGCACTGATGATTAATGAGAAAATTGCGACGGGATCTTGTGCAGATTTGTGAGTGAGGCTTTTTTTTCTGAATCGGAAATATATGTTGTTTCCCGTGATTACACATATATCTGCTGACCATAATTCTGGCGTACATGATAGGTTTCGGGGAACCTACTGTGGTCAGGATGTTGCTGTAAAGGTACTCAGATCTGAGCACTTGAATAAAACATTGGAAGATGAATTTGCTCATGAAGTCAATATCTTAAGGTAAGTAAATTTTCAGTGAGAACAAAATATATCTTTGGAGTTAAAGATCTCTTACCTTCATTAATTCCGAAAGAATGTATTGTCAGACAACATGTTATAACAGTCAAGAAAATATTTTTTAAGTTTTGTTCGTAGCTTCCTGCCTGACTCCTGGCAGGTAAATTAAATTGGCTTGAACTCCTATTTGTGGTCACTAGTAATAAGTTTTTCTCTCCATATGCATGGACAGTTCTGCAACAGATGACCACTGTAATAGTGAGTTTTGAACTTTTTATTGATGAGATTCTAAAATATTATCTAATGAACTTAGCTGTGGTGTTATAGTTCTTGTCCTGTAAAGGGCTGTCAAACGGATAATTCGGATCCGTATCCGTATCCGCAATTGTTGGATTCAGATACGGATAATATCCCCTTTACTTCAGATACGGATAATATCCGGTTTTTCTCGGATACGAATGCGGATATTTTGGACGGATGTCGGATTTTTTTATATATATATATATATGTATATAGTATATGTACAATTATATAAAATTTGTATAAATGTATTATTTAATGCATATACACTGACTACAAGCTAATAGAATAAAATTTTAATTATATATAGTTATATATCATGTTTTTAATTTAAATATCATACATGTATATAATTTTGGATTCGAATATCATGGATTCGGATACGGATAATATCCGCTTTTTCTCATATACGATTGCGAATTTTTCGGACGGATATCGAATTTTTCACAATTTTTTTTTTACAGCACTACCTATAAGTGGCAGGTTCAGGGGTCAATATTACAGAACTATATGAAATAACTGTGAAAGAAATCTACAAAACCTTTTCTGGTTACTCTCTTTGGTTTGGGGCTCAGGGCAGATACAATATCCCTTCCACCCACCTTGTATAAAGACATGTTCTTATTATCTATTTTTTGGGTATATGATATTTTCTTGTTTACTGCTACCATCTATAAAGTTCTTCAGTACATGGCCAGTTCTAGTCTTGTAAATTTACTCTCTTTGGGTTGGGGCTCAGGTTAGATACAATATCCCTTCGATCAACCCTCTATAAAGACATGTTCTTATTATTTTTTTCTTGGGTATATGATGTTTTCTTGTTTCTGCCACCATCTATAAAGTTCTTCGGTATGTGGCCAGTTCTAGTCTTGTTATGGTGATTTATAATTAATGAGATTTCAAAAAAAATTCGTATGAACTTTAGCCCTACTATAGTTCTTGTCCTGTACGGGGAAGCTGCAGGATCAAATCTGTCAGTAAACTTAATGGATTAACTGAGGAAGATATCTACGATATCTACACAAGACCTTTTGAGCTACTCTCATGGGGTTGGGGCTCAGGACAGATACAATTTCCTTTCCACCAATCCTTTATAAAATCTAATAACATTTTTCTTGAGTATCTGTTTGCTTGTTTTCTGCTACCATCTATAATTCTAGATTTATATAATTTTCTCTAAAACACGACCAGCTGCTAAGCATAAAGAAAAGGCTAAGGTTACTTTCCTAACTTATATTGTTCTATGATTTTCTGAGTATCCATTTAGAGTAAATACCAAAATATAATAGACTTTTGCTTATGCAGTAGTATCTCCTTTCATGCTTATTAAGTGATGCACCTACTCATGGATGTCCATCAGCTATAGCTACTGTTGTAAATCTGTATTAAGTTTTGTTCTTATATCACTAAGAATTTGGGGGAGTTAGATTCACTTCCGAATGATCCTCTCTTTATGCCCAAAATTGGCTCTGGAATGAGAGAAGTACTAAAAATATGTGATCTGAGTTGTCAAAGAAGTAAGAAGAAATAATTTGTTTTTTACACTTCGCTTCTCCTGGCACCTGTAGGCTTAGGTGTTAGGTGAGCAGTCATCCTAACTTATAAGCTGGTCAGCCTTGCTTCAATCTTAACTTATAGCTTTCAATCTGTTGATTACCAATTAATAATTTATTGACTATGATCCTATAGAACTCTAGCATTCTACATGACTGTTCTGAAAGTCAACTAATTAAGCAGTATTCTTGTAGTTCAATACTATAATATGATTTTATTGCAGGGAGGTTCAACACAGGAATGTTGTTCGTTTTATTGGTTCATGTACGAAATCTCCTAATTTGTGCATAGTAACAGGTATGGGCTTCTGAAAGAGAAGCTTTATTATTTGCTCTGCACACACACACTTGACCTTTTAGCTTCTTTATGAAGATTACAAGGATCACAATTTTGTTTAAAAAGTTGATCTAAGCTCATGGCATATATACACATTCACTATCTTCTCTATTTCTTTCCTCTTATATTATATGCTACTTATGTCTTGTCATGTAGGCAACTACTTCACTTAGTTAACAAATTTAGTTGAACTCTTATTGATCAACAAATGTAATGTAGATCAAATTAAACATACAGCTTCAGAGAGCCATAAGTGTATACTCTCATTTGGACAGACTAACAGCAAATGATAAATAATAGATGGTGATACCGAAAGATCTGGAAAGAAAACTTATTATACATCTTATTTGCCTGGTCCTTTAAGTGAGCTTTCATGGTCCTATATGGAAAACAGAATGAGCTGGAAACAGCTTGAGTAAATTGTATTACTGAAATGAAAATGTACAAGAGTTTATATACAGCAGCAAGCTTAACTAACAACTAACTAACTAGCTATTTACACATCTACCCTTAACTATATCAATATGTACAACTCTACCCTTGTCCTCTAACACTAAATACTTTAACACTATAACTGGCTTGTAATAAGAAATTTTACCTATCTAATTGGCGCTTCTCCTCACTTGCAAGACCAGACAAACAGGCCTGTACGTATTGCCAAATATTCCAGTGAAGATCATTTTGGGGTTCATCGTTTTCTTCAGGCTCTCGTTCACAAAGAAATAGTGAACTGAAGGATATGTTAGATATTATTTACCAATCAGAAATGTTAAACTGGGATGACTCTACTGAAGTCTGAACCATGTGATGCTTTCTTGTATACAATTTTTGACCTCTCTCTTCTCAAAAAAGGGTCGAACGCCACTTGTATATATTAGGAGTGTGTATTACATGAGATACTGCAGTTGTATACTCTTCTTTCTCTTTAGCCTATAGGGTGACTTTGTAGAATGTAGATGCTTCTACTTATGTGCTCATGTTCAATGTTGCCTGTGGGATGATCTTGTAAATATTTTTTACCTGTGGGCCGATTGATGTGTTGTCAAAGTTGAGATGGAAGGAAAAAGAGGGGGCTGTAAGAGTCTTGTTGGAGTAGAATAAATGCGAGGATCTCCTAAAGTAGTATTTGGAGAAAATTGATGTATCACAGGTCAAACAGGCTGTAGCAGTTACTGTTTCTTACCCTTTTATTCAAATAATCACGGTTGCTCTACACTTACTTTTATAATGTTAATATTCCTCTATTTTTTTCATTTATCGTTGCATATTTTGTCTTTTAACATTTTGGAAGCTTTATCGTTATTTTCCTGTAAGTTTCTGTTATGTTGCCTTGTACTCTATGGTTGTATTTATATACATCGAGTTTAGTTGACTTTGATTGTCACTCTTGTCTCAGGGTGGAAAAACTACCAGTTGATGCTTGTTTCTGTTTGTGCTTGCATGTTTCTTTGCATTTGCAAGTGTCATCTCACTTGAAAACCTAAAGAACTTGCATTGGTACTTGCAGAGTTCATGCCTGGAGGGAGTCTATATGAATATCTGCATAAGAAGCATACCAAGATAGAGCTCTCTCAGCTGGTGAAGTTTGCAATAGATGTCTGTAGTGGAATGGAATACTTGCATCAAAGTAACATCATTCATAGGGATCTGAAAGCGGCAAATCTTCTCATGGATGCAGAAAGTGTATGTATTACAACTAAACTGCACATCTGACTCTCTCTCTCTCTCACACACACACACACACACACACCCGGCACCTCTCTCTCTATCTCTCTCTCACACACACACACTCGACACCTCTCTCTCTCTCTCTCTCTCTCTCCCTCCCTCCCTCCCTCTATAAAAATTGAAAGCCTCAAATTAGTATCACATATATATTTACTTATTTAGTCTTCAAATAAATTAATTATTTGAAATATATCTTGCACTACATATTGGTGATCTATTGTTTTGCCGAGTAAGTATGCCTTCAGTGGCAACATAAAGGTAATTTTGGATGAAGATAAATTTATGTTCACACAATATCAGGGTCCTCGAGCATATAGCCTGCATATACCTTACAAACATTATGATTAATGAAAGTTTAAACTATATTATTCCTACTTCATTTGTTCTTTAACATGTTATATGAAATTCTACAGAGAAACTACGAGCAGTAATTCTGTGGAGCTCAGATACTACTTATTAACTTTTTGATATGCTATGTTGGGACCTGAGAGAAACATTTTTGTTTCATATGCTCTACTTTGTACCCCTAGCGAGATCAGTCAAATCAAATTCACCGCCTTTTGTTTTCTTAAGGTTGTGAAAGTAGCAGATTTTGGTGTTGCTCGGTTCCAGAATCAAGGAGGGGAAATGACTGCAGAGACTGGAACATACAGATGGATGGCCCCCGAGGTCTGATTATAACCATTTCGCAGTCAGTATCATATGGTTTCTTAATTTGGTAGAAATATGAGTAGATATACATCTATCAGATCATCAGTACTTTTCAAGTATCACATAGTAAATATTTACCCTTTCTGTGTGAATTTATTTATTTTTGTTTTATATTATTTTTCAAATGTTGAGACTCCAAAAATCCATGCCAGTTACCCTGAATATAAAATATGTACAGATGCAACAAATGCATATTTCCTAACATTGTAGCCTACTGCCTACTGGTAACAGCCCTTCTAACTTTGCAATTGATGATTGCCAAAAAATCAGAAGAAGTTATCGAGGCAAATACTGATAAGATGGATGCAAATGAAAATTATTTTTTATGTATAGAAGCACTTTTCAAGTATAATAAATTTACTTTTCAACTAGTCCTATGTGTTCTTCACAATTCTTTTGAGTGCATATGAAAGTTGGGTCCACAGTGTGAGGGGGATCAACCTCTGCAACCCCTCATTCTATTTTTACTTGTGGTGTTGTCTTAGTATTTGTAATTCTAAGAGCATTCATTATGGTATTGCTTATTTTGCTGCTTACTGTGAAGGTCATAAATCATCTTCCTTATGATCATAAAGCTGATGTGTTCAGTTTCGCGATTGTTCTTTGGGAGTTGGTGACAGCAAAGGTATATTTAGTAGCTTGAATATTGTGCATAACTGTCAAGTTGCTTATAATTGAGTTAATTCTTATTCCATTAAGATGATCTTTACTCCACTTTTTTGTATATTGTGATGCAGGTTCCATATGATACCATGACACCCTTACAAGCTGCTTTGGGGGTGAGACAGGTTAGTAAAAACAGAATAAGATAGCATAGAATAGTGGCACTTAAACAGAATAGAAATGGCATATAAAATATCTTGTGAAGATGCACCTTTTGGTATACATATATGCAAATATACAAGAAACCTATGTGAGAATGTGAGATCAAATTACTCTGGCCATGTGTCAGATAATTTGATGTCAATTATTGCATGCTCTTGTTCGTTGTGCCAGTGTGCCAATTAGTCTTTGTGTCATTTTTGTTGGTATGGTGAATTTTGTCTTTTTGGCTATAGTATTTTGTAAGGACTAAAATTCAGGATAATTTTCTGATAGATCGTGATCCAGATACTATTATGCATCGTTGTTATTGTTTTAAAAGATTAATCTCGTGTTACTTTGGAATAGGAGGATTACTTATGGGTCTATTTATTGGATGTATATGTCTATATTGTTACTAATGTTAAAAAACGAGTTTTCAATGGTAGATAGTATTCACTTTCATGAACTGATGGATGATATATTTGCATAAAGCAGGTTCACTCCTTGCAATACCTGGCTGTAACTAGTATATTATATTAGTTAGGACTTGGTAGCATGTTTGTTTTTATTCCATTAAGAATCTCCACACTGATAACGTGATTACACTCCTACAAATTCATAACACATAAGATGACTTCTTATTATTTTATTAAAAGTCGTTGTCCCATTTTTAATACTGTTCTATAAGCATAATTTTTTGTTCTCTCACTTTCTTTACGTTCAATGTGCCAGGGTCTTCGACCAGATATTCCCAAAGATGCACCTCCAAAGTTGGTGGAGTTGATGCAGAAATGTTGGGAAGCTAGTCCAAGCAAACGGCCTTCCTTTTCAGAGATAAAAATTGAACTTGAGAAAATACTTGAAGAAAGTAGGGTAGGTACTGTTGAGTACTAATATACACACACAAATATTCTATTCCTCCTTTAAAACTCTATATATAATTTTTATGCATTTTTTCAGGTTTCTCCGGAAGCACCAGTTGACAGCTGAGTGTTTACTGCAATTTATATAGGGTAGATCAGCCTTTCTTTTGTTCATTACCCTTCCGCTCCACCCCTCTCTGTATATAGATATAGAGGTCTTCTTGGGAAATTGAAAAGAGTGCAAGTCACACGCACAATATCAGGACAATGTGAGGTGAGAGAATTATGACTTGTCACAGTTTAGCGTTTAAATTCTATCGAAGAGGGTTCATAGTCGAACTTCAAGTGTAGTTGTGCAAATTAGTCAATCAATGAAATGTTGGTCTTTTGTCGACTAAAAGAGGGGATTTGTATCTTCTTGGTCACAAGTTTGAGGAGATTTGTATCCTTTTGGTCACAAGTTCGACTCCCGAAAGGAGGAGAATTTGTGATTATGTCTCGGCCAGATCCTGTGGCTTAATTGCGATTGCAGTTTACCTTGGTTTAAGTAGTTTGTAGGCAATTACGTGAGCGGGTAGCGGCTGCGGGTTCATACGTTAAAAAAAAATTGCTTAATTTTTGGTGCATTTGATTAATCGTTGCGCCAATAATTTATTTATTTTTTCGCCGTAAAAGCCAATTAGTATATTAAACAGTCTGAAAACATAAACGATTATTTGCTTAACTTGTTAACGGTTATTTGCTTAACTCGTTTTTATTTTTCAATTCAGGTTGTAGTGTCAGCTCAGGGAGATTTGTCTTGAGTGTGATTTTTGTTTTTGCATATCTTTTCCAAATCGGATTTTCGATGGGAATTCTATTCCCATTGGAATTAAGTCTGTAATTTTGGTTGATGCAAGTTAATAAAATCACTTTGTTTGTAAAAAAAAAAAAAAAAAACCGGCCTATTATATACTTACATATAATAAGTGTAATAGAGATAATTTGGTCGCATGGTCCAAAAGCTTCTCATCCGTTGGATTGTCTATCGATTAAATAAGTACCGTTAGATTTGAACAAAATTAACTTCTATTTTGATATTTACTTGCATGTTTCTAATTCCTTTCTTGAATTCAAAACGAATTATGTCTTTCACATGTTTATGATTCTTTTTAATCTAAAATAAATATTTCCTACCAGTTTTAATTGTAGAATTATAAAAATCGCACCGTCATAAAATTATTTTTATCTAATATATTTTAAAATTAATAAACCGCATATTTTAATCCAAACTAAATATTTTCTATCAGTTTTATTAGTAGAATCATATAAATCGCACCATCACAAACTTATTTTTATCTAATATAAATTTTAATCCAAAATAAATATTTCCTCCCGGTGTTATTTGTAGAATAAATATATGCAAATTAATTTTATTTAATTGAAAATTTTAATTTATTAATTATAAATTAAATTTTTTCACACCATTTACAATATATTTAAAAAATTTATAAATAACTAAAAAACTTCCGTACCTCTTGCACGGGTTATAAGTTAGTATTATTAGCATGAGTGCTTAATAAAAAACTACCGCAGGGAGTGTCATTTGAGATATTTAATTAATTAATTAATCAAAAATGAATTAACACTTAATTATCGTATGACCAAAAAATGAACATAAAATTATAAGATATAAATTATATTACGGTATGAACTAATAAAAGTTTGAATAATAATAATAAAAGTACATATAAATTTTATTATATTTAATAATTTATATGATATTTATGTATAATTTTTTTATAATATATATGAAGATCGGAAAGGATACGAAGAAGTTTGGTGAAATTAATGACGGGTCAGATACTCAGATTGAGCGGACGCATCTTCTAATAAGTACTCCCTCCGTCCCCCTGAGTTGTATACATTGGGGACGGGGACGCGGCACGGACTTTAATACTCCTGTAGAGTGTAGTTGTGTAATTTATTTTTGAATTTTTTTTTTCTGAATTAAAGTTTGGATGTTATATTTTTATTCAGAATAAGAAAATCTCAAAATAAAGTTACGGAACTATATTTTATAAGAGAATTGACATGCGTGTCGAACAGTTGAAAAGAAACGTATACAATTAAATGAGACAAAGGGAGTATTTATTATTTCATTATAATTTTATATAATTTTTTAAAAATAATTCTTTTGTGATTACATATTCTTTTGTGATTAAAAATAAGTTTTGTGATTACATGATTTATTGATTTTGGTAGACTAAGAGCATTCCCATTGGCTCTAGGGCTGGCAATATCAGACACGACCCGAACCCGACCCGAACCCGACCCAAACCCGTAACCCGATTTACTGAGACAAAACCCGAAAGTGACCCGAAAATCACCCGTTTTGACACGAAATGGACCCGACATGACCCGAAATTCTAATTTCGTTTCTAATAACTTCAATTTTCAGTTTTATTCAATTTTAAGTGATTTTAGCTTGACCCGAAATCGACTCGAAATTGACCCGATTGCTGACACGAACACGACCCGTTACCCGAAACTGCCACCCCTAATTGGCTCCCCCATATGTTTCCCTATCCTCGTAATTTATGGAATTTCTTACTTCCTCCGTCCCAGTGAATTATATGCAGTTTCCTTTTTGGGACGTCCCATCAATTGTATACATTCCAAAAGTAGTAAACTTTTATAATATAAAACATCATTACACCAACTACTTTCTTCCACTATCTCCATTTTATAATAATATAAACACTATTACACCCACTACTTTCCTCCACCATCTCAAATCTATTATTAAATATAAATGGGTCCCACCACTATACTCACTTTTCATCTAACTTTACTCATTTTTACACAATTTCTTGGTCTCCGTGTCCCAGCCATTTGTATACAAATGACTGGGACGGAGGGAGTAACTTTTTATCAAAACTGAAGCTACATCCGAAACCCTAAAATAGGGTTTAGTTTTAACTCAAACCCCATATTTGGGGACTCACTGTACATTCCCCATCCTCTTTTCTTTCATTTTTTAGTTTTATTTTCAAGTGCAATTGATTAGATGATGAATGAAAGAGAGAGAAAGAAATATTATAAAAGGGAATATAGGGATGGGGTAAGATAGGATGGGGAATGAGATGTGAAAGATTTTTAAATTCATGAAGATAATTTTGGGGAATTATTAAATTTAGTAAGAATATAGGGATAGGGATGAGGTACCCAATGCGAATGCTCTAAAAGGGCAACCCATGGTACATGATCTCATATTCTTACACAGCGTCCCTCACTCCCTCTTATACACGTTGTCGGTTGTATTTTGCTTCTGATTATGTAAATGATATCGATGTATATATATATAAATTAGATCAATTGACTAATTATTTTATGTATTAAAAAATAATATTCGCATGTGGTTAATATTTTAATTAAAATTTAATAAAAAAATTGAAAAATGAATATAATCGGTCTAAAATTTAGAAAATCCTAAAATAGTTCCTCTTCTGTGATACACACATTTTTGAAATTTGATTAATCCTTTTAAATTTTTTTAATCGAAATATATATAATAATTTATTAAATTTAAAATTCTATATCATTTCATATATGAATAATTATAGATTTTATAATATAGTAAAGATATATTTATTGATAAACAATCAATATAATAATAACTAAATATTAAATAATATTTTAATATATCCGATTTTCACTCCGATTAATCCTTTGATCAATCCCTGTTTGTGAAGAGGTATCATGCTAAATTGGCCATGATAATCATGATATGACTCGATTCGAGTTGGTAATATTGGCTATTTCGAATTTATATTAATCTGGTTCAAATCAATAAGAGTGACCAAATTTATTCTTTCAAAAAAATGAATGACCAAATATGGGGCCGTTTGGACAAATTTTAAAAAAAATGATTTTTTATTTAAAGTAAAGAAATAGATTAGAAGTGAGACGTAAATATGTTAATAAAGTGTTTGAAAAAGAAGCGGATGAGAGAGAAACTATAGTATTCTCAGTTTCTTAAATCCTTCTACTTATTTACATAAATAGGCCAAAGTAGAAGTTATCTATACTATACTATAAAAAGCCAACATAGGTTTAATTTGTAGTCGTACAAAATTTTGGTTAGATTTTTTTGGTTTAGGCATATTTTATTGACTTACCCATTTTACCCCTACTAAAAATATAAAGAATACAATTAACAATCAATCTCTTATTAGATTCACTATAAAAAGCCAACATAGGTTTAATTTGTAGTCGTACAAAATTTTGGTTAGATTTTTTTGGTTTAGGCATATTTTATTGACTTACCCATTTTACCCCTACTAAAAATATAAAGAATACAATTAACAATCAATCTCTTATTAGATTCCAAGCCTTAGTTGATAATTCAAATTTTTTTTACAAACAGCAGCAAAGAATATCACGGCATCCAAGTATCAGTCTCCCTCTCCATCACACATACACTCAGCATTCGCAGCTTCACATAAAATACAGTACAAAGAGGCAAAGAAATAGCTCAAAGAGATAAACTTAATAGTTTTTTGAGTTTTAATTGTTATTTTTGAGTTTTAATACATTATCCTTAATATAATTCTTCTTAACTCTAATTTATTATACAACAAATATCTTTTTTTATATGTATGAAGATATATACGAAATATGAAAAATCTGATTTAAAATTAATTGAACAATATATTAACACATATTAATAACAGAAAAAAATTCATAAATTTTTTGAAAAAAAATTCAAAAATATTCATAAATATAAAAATTCATAAATATTCATAAATATAAATATTTTTTTCAAAAAAAAAAGAAAAAAAATATTCATAAATAGATAATAAATTGTAAAAGTTAAATTTTTATGAGAAAATATAATTAGTTGGTTAATATAATTTAATTAAAATTCAATTTATTAATACTAAAATACTAATAAAATGATGTTAAAATTTAAATTTATAAATAATTAATTACGAACTATATATGCGCCCGTGCTTCGCACTGGTTAAAGGCTAGTATTTATAATACGTTATATAATACGTTAGATTGGATTTTATAGAGACCGATGTAAATGAAAGCCTTTCAACCCTTCCATATTATTAGAAAAGTGTGTAAGAAATTTTTTTATATAAAAGTATTATTTCAAACTTATGTGTAAAATTCAAATTCTTTTATATTATATTTTCTAAAATTTTTATTGGTAAATTTCTTTCAATATCATATACTCCGTTTAGAATATTACTGGTCTAAAATTTAGGAATGGTTTGTCATTGGTTCTAAAATAATTTCTTTCTTCTAGTAGAAGAAAAGTTGAATTTTAAAAATGGCTTCTCATTGATCCTAAAATATTTTTTTTTCCTCATTGGTTAAGTGGATACTGTGTTAGGCTCTTAGTACAAGGAAAGTTAAATAAGGAATATTATTAGTCTAAAATTTGGAAATGACCTCTCATTGGTCATAAAATAATTCTTATTTTTTGATTGGTTAACTGGATACCGTGGTAGACTCCTGCCAAACGGAGGCGTCAATATAGTTCAAAACTTATTATTTATAATATAATTTTTAACATTATTTTATTATTTTTTTATTATTGTTGGATGCCATAATTATTTTGACCGGACGATTCTATAACAATGAATTGAATCTTATCAACTATTTGATTATATTTAACTACTAGAATTTAGTTAATAGACATCGGTTTTTGGCTGATGTCTTTGTGCATTAGCCACCGATGTCTAGGTCAGTGATGTTAAAGGTCATATACAAAGACATCGGCCAAAAACTAATGTCTTTGTGGCTTTTATCATCGTTTTTTTTAGCTTAAATACTGATGTATATCAGTCATTTTTGTGGTTAAACTACATGATTTAGTTATGCATAATGTAATATTATATCTATAACACTAATTTAAACATGCGACTCATACGAAATTAGATGATATTAACATCGTTTCCTTTTAGGTTTCGTTGTGGTAGGCTCTTTTATATATCGGTTATTTTTAGTGAACGATGTATATGCGAATAATAACATCATTTTCTTTAAAATTCTGTTGTCTGAGTATGCTTTTGACATCAGTTATTTGTAATAACGATGTATATCATAAGAATAACCTCAGTTTTTACATCAAAAGTAATGCTAGAGTTGGATTTTACATCAGTTTTTGTTCTACTAAGTGTGGTCTTAAGTGTTTTTTGACATCGTCTTTTTTAAATAGAATATGATGTATATTTAGTTTTTTGCCACTAGTTTTCATTCACATGCACATCACTTTTTAAAAGGCCTAATGTAATTACTGCAATTTTTTGCAAAAAAAAAAATATGGAAAAATTGATGCTGCCCAAAATTCTATTCATTCATAGAAACCGAAATAATATACCATGCATCCAAACCAAACAATACACCAAACTAGCCATCCATCGGCAATATACCAAACTAAATATCCTAACCATCCATCGACAATATATACCAAACTTATTACCTAGCCATCCATCGGCAAAAATCCCAACCAAACAATATCCATCCACAAACACTCCATCCACCATTTTATGTTCTAAAGTAGCTTAGAGGCATACGATACTAAATCAACTAGACTATTTACCAACCCAAATCAAAATACAGTTCAAGTACATAGGTCAATATTACACACACTCTTGGATGCCATCCAAAGCCTCGTAGCGCACCTCATCCACCTCGTCTCTTGTGCAGCACTTGCGACTCTTTGACGCCCACTGGAATAATTATATATATGGTACATGCAGCAGATGCAACAACCAAAATAAACAATTATTTACATACTAAATAATTAAAGGTTTTGTAGTACAAGCAGAGTATATATAATACCTTTGTGGTAAACTTAAGGTCCTTGTGATCTTCGATTATCTCCTTCGTATAGCGCATAACAACGTATCCATAACAATGTATCCATATTCATGGCCACCGGGTTGTTTTGGTGATCCCTATCCATGACGTACACACAAAATCAAACAATATATTACGACCACATTACAAAATGCAATACGACTACATTACAAAATGTGAAGTACTTACAGGAAGATACTTCACTTTGGGAAGAGTGTTCCCCTCCCCGTTGTGCAATTGAAATTCTTCATTGCCCTGTGTAAGCCATATATTTCATGTTAATTATGGTTTAAAAATGAATAAAAAAAATATGCATCAAAAAATTAAACACTTATTAGTAAGAGATTAAAATCAGATCAATTACTCTGTTAATGCGCGTTCCTAAAGCTGTAAAATGTGTTGGATGCGGCAATGGATTCAGAATGTAAATTTCTCCTTCCCGTATTACAGAAAGAACCCAGTGCACACTGTATTTACATTACAAGAGTACCAATCAAATTTTAAACATGTAGACTTAATCAGAAATTAGATTGTAGTATAATTAAATATTTACTTCTGATTATAAGCAAAGAAAAATAATCTGTCAGGATTACCCTCCGTCAATCGCTTTACCACACAAGATTGAAATTCTGCATTAAGTCCAAATGTTGCTCCTGGATCCAAAAAAGCAAATGTCTCCAGTTCTTCTTTTCACGTACAACATTGTGCAAGTACCTAAATAAAATATGTCAACAACATTATTCATATAGCAAGTTTAAAAAGATACGTCTCTAGCAAGTTTAATAACGGGAAAATTACATCATATAGGCCGATATGACAGATTGGCTTGTTCTCCAATAATGCCATTATATTTTCCTGTAAGACAAAAATTGTCTTCACAGTCCCAAAAACCTCAGCATCCTAAGGAATCTGAATTGAAGCTCCAGTTGTTTGCATTATGGTTGTTGCATGTTACACAACAACCGAAACCTCTTCGGCACATTTTCACTTGGCCGCGCTTGTTTGAACAAGGCTTGCAACTTAGATATCTCACTTTTCTTCTTTCCCTCCTTTTTCTCCACTTCTCTTTTCTTTTTCTGTGCAAAATTGATCACCCACCATTAACATAATTCACATGTACACATCATGCATATATAATTAAAATAAATGAAACTTTTAATTAAATCCATTCTCACCTGAGATGGTTCGGAGTCTTGATAGATTATGAACTCATCAGGCCATGCGACATGGGAGCCGATAGCTTGTATCAATGTCTCCATTTCCCCAGGTACGGGTATGGGAAGCAATGCTTTTGGATTTATGCAGCCATCTACAGACACCCATACACATCCCGGCATCATATCCACTCCATGGATCTTATTACTAAACCTTGTGCCATCTTTAAAAATAACTCCAAAAGCTACTTTATTTTCTATGTTATCCACCGCCAGCTCGCATTTTTGCGATAACTGAAGTTATAGAATAAACAAAAAATTCCATTACATGATATAAAATAAGGACAAAACAAAATTACCATTACACTATATATATTTTGTTTTACCATCTTATTACTCGGTGGAGGAGGGTCAATATCCATAATCTCGTTCTCGGCCATAATCTCTTTCTGAGCATCCTCAAACACCAATTCTTTAAAAATATTGTTTTTTAGAGCAACTGCTTCCTCTCCTGCTATGAAATTACTGGATTAGTTAGAGACTGGCGAGGAATTACTCGCTCTAGCAGCGATCATTGCCCTCAGTTTGGCAATCTCCCCAATTAATTCCTCCTTTGTTTTCTGCAGCTCCTCAGACCTCTGCTTGTCACGAGCCAATAACTCGTCTTTAGTAATCCTTCTTTGTCTTGGTAAATTGAAGTAGGATTTTGGGCTAATAAAACCTCCAAAAACACGAACTCGGCCAGAATGCTCCGGGGTTTCCAATGCAGTTATTAGCACATCATTGCTGCCAAAAGGGTGGAATTCACCATTAACCTTATTTTAAAGTAAATCATCCTATTCACAAGATGTAACTAACAAAAAAATTAATTTATAAATTTGTAAATGTGTAATTTATGAAAAGATTTAATTAGACAAGGTAGAGGCTTACAATTTTTTTGGTAACCTTCTCCAAATCTTTATCCAGCGCTTCATCATTTAGCTTTGGCTTACGAGCCTTTTTTCCATAAGATGGCTCGATCAAGTTCTTTTCCTTCTTCCAGATTTCCAGACTTATCTATTTAAACTAAAACAAAAAATATGCACTAATAGAAATTAAACAAATATTCGAAATTGCAACAATGTTTAATCATTCGTTATCTTTTCTTCCTTTAAACCAATATATCCTTTTCTTGATGGTGTGGATAGTTCCTCTTACTTACCACTTCACAATGTTTCTCACGAACAGACTACAAAAAATATATTTGAATTAGCAAAATTCAGTAACTTATAGGGAGTAAAATCACTAGATTCAATATATATATATATATATATATATATATATATATATAGAGAGAGAGAGAGAGAGAGAGAGAGAGAGAGAATAGTTCTATGGAGACTGGTTTTTGTGGAGGATGGAGAGACAGGATCACAGCCGTCCAATTTTTAAACATCCAAGGGCTCATATTATTTATACACAATTGTTTTCATTTATTTTTCTTTTTTAAAATATAACTGCATCGCTGAAACCACGTACACTGAACTCTTCTCTTTTGGAGGTTTTTTAGGAAACTCTGCAAAACCTTATCCCACCAGCACGACCATTTTCTCATTGTTACTAATCTTCTGCACTAATCTTGTCCGATCACAATTTCTCGCTGTTTTTCATCCTTCTGCAATGACGGAATCCCACGATCAATCACGTAAGTTTTGTATATGTTAATCTGTCTAAAGCATATGCGATCATGTGACACTATATCCCTCATCAAGTGTCGATTCTGATTTCCTTCTATAAAGAAGTTGTACATCAGCACCAAAAAATTTATCTTGAATATTTTGTCTGCCACCCGTGAATTTAGAATCTTTGTCTTCACCATGTTAGGTGACACCTTGCATGTTAGCGTTCCAGGAAATTGAAGGCCCCAAAAATCATATGCTCCTTTATCCTTGGAAATTATTACTCTCTCATTACCTTTTGGCAGCCCAATTATATTGTGAACAATGTCTTCAGTGATCTTTATATTGCCTGCCTTCATACTCAACATGCATTCTTCCGCGTTAAATGCAGCAACCACATTATATCCCATTCTATGTGGGTATTTTTCCATCCTCACATCCAAGATTCCGCCAAAGCCAGTGCGTTTTACCCAGGCGACTTGTTCCTCTGATAGACTGATTAGAACCTCTCGCATTATAGCCGGCCTGAACTTCCTTTGAATGTAGTTTTCATAGCTGCGTACTTTTTTCTCCGGTGGTTTTTCATTAATTACAGCTTCCTTGCAGCCAACAGCCTCACCCTGTATTTTAAACAACAAAGTTATGCATATACATGAAGAATATTAAAGTGATAGACAATCCTTTATAAAGTTTGTCCTGCAAATAACAACCACTGTACGCAGCCTGGCTAAATTCTCTTGCATTATAGAGAATAAGTATTGAAAAAAATAACATGGTTCTGAAATGCACTTTGATAGCCGACGAAACCCTTACAAATTATATGCAGGACAAACGACAACTGTTTGTACGACAATCTATAATAATTTTCTGTTCAAGTAGAGATATGGAAAAGCATTCTGTTTTGGAGCAAGTCTAATTCACATATTAGTACAACATGTACAAGAGGAACAATTATGATGTAATATGATGCACAAGATAAATTGCATTACAGTATATTATTAAATGCAGGACAAAAGATTAATTCAGCTTGTCTTGCACTTCAATAAACAAGTTTGAAAATTATAGAATAAAAGCTATGCAGGTTTAGATTAATTCAGCTAGTTTTGGACTTTTAGATTACTTTTTGTCACCATTACCAATCAAACAACATATAGTTGAAATACCTTGGCTGCATATTGATTCTTAGTCCCCAAGACATTCTCTGTCTTTTTTCGATCATTCCTTTTTGCATTCTTTTTCATACTCCTAGTTGTCCTCTGTTGTGCTGTTGTGTTCGCTTCCACAACAATTGCTTGATTATTCGAGTTTCCCTTTGTCTTCCTCCTTGAATTACTCGTTCCTCCTTCGTTAACCGTACTAATGCTACCAAATTTCTCCAGAGGTGTAACAAAGTCATCGTCATCACTACCATCTCCAACATTCACGTTGGTCACTGCTTGACGATCAGGAGTTCTTACGTTTGGAATCCTTACTCTCTGGCTTCCTCAAACTCCCTAAGCCACTACCCCAGTTAATGTTCCTTGTAAAAGTAATTTCGAGTTCTTCTACACTGGAATCTTTTCGATGCCTTGCCTTTTTATCCACCACAGAACACCTCTGCTCCGTGTCTAAGTCCACGTGTACCGGAGGCCTCTTAGTCCCTTTGTTCAACCACGGTGAACAAATGAGCCTACTACTTCTTCGTCTTTTCGCTGCAAATAGTGTACACATACATCAAAATATATTTTTAATAGTTTAATTGTATAGAAATTTTTTTTAACAGTTTATCCATAAGCTTTCTCACAGTTTAATTGTATAGACAAATTTTTTCCTTAAATACAATCACCATTTATTTTTTAAAACTTGTCACCATTTATGGATAAAACTTGTCCTCCATATTCTAAAACTTGTCCTGTACTTTAAAACTTGTCCTGCAACAGAGTAATAACTAGGCTATTTGTTATACTCAAAGGACCGGCAAAACTATGGCCAATCAGAAAAGCAAAAACTCATCCCGGACTAAACTAGACAACATATTTTTGCCAAAAAGTCGTGACTAGCATTTGTACTTTTTCTCAATATACGGGTCTGCCTCTTTAAAGGGGACAGTATAATCCGCGGGAGTGAGGGATAACTTGATATCTGGCGTTTTTTTGTTTAAACATTCTATACCTATACCAAGACATCCTTTACAGAGGATGTGAAGGATAATCATCATGTAAGCGGTCTATAGTTAATAATCAAACTAGAAGAACTAGAACAAGATAAAATTTTCTTTGCAAAATTTTGTCAAACAGATTGTGGGTGCTCCTCCTGAAAGCTAGCCAAATCAAAACATAATATCAACCTATGTATGCCTTATCGTTTAAAGTTGTCTTGCACAAAACAAATACCCAACATACAACAAAAATCACCATTCAACTGATTAAAGAAAAGTAGGAGCTCCGTACCTTCACTCATGCTTGCACTTGCTCTTTGCTTATTTCCGCTGTTGTCTTGCATTTGTCTCTCAGAATTGGGATGATATGTAGTTGGGGAGAATCACGATTATCTTGCAGAGGATATTTTAAAAATCGTAACTGCTGTAGATAGCCCCGCCAATCTCGTATAGGATAGTTTTTCTCCGCTCGCTGTTATGTTTTTAAAGATTTTAATTAATATTTGAATTTTTAATCCTGCCCTTTAGATCTGTCTTTCATCCAACGGTAGAGACATAGGTCTCTAATGATTCTAAATAAAATAGTCCCCATAGAGCCCAACTCTCTCTCTCTCTCTTTCTCTCTCTCTCTCTCTCTCTCTCTATATATATATATATATATATATATATATATACACACATATATATCTGTTGGGTTTCGGGGCAATACGCAGCGAAAAGTAACGTAAAATCAAAATTTCCGAAACCTTAACCGCGAGATCCATCTATAATGCATGGCTGATTATGGAGATACGAAATAATACCTTATTAAAGCTTTACGTTAGTGAAAGATGGAGGTCCGGAATAAGCAATCACCACGCAGCCCTCGGTCTAAGGATCGCGTCTCTAAACAGTCCACACGAACGCCTGATCGCCTAATGATCACCAGAGCCGGTACTAGCCGAAGTCAGCCTCTCTCTCTCTCTCTCTCTCTAGCCTCTCCTGATGTAGAGCTGCTAGGGTTTATAAAACGAATTTATAACTCACAACCCTAAAACAATACATCATTATGTATTTATAGGGAAAAGGAGAGAGATGGGCCTAACCCTAATCGGTTTTGGGCTTCTCCAAATCCAATACGATTTAGGTTTTAATATTAAATTCGAAATCCTGAATATTTAATTAAGACCGGCTCAACTAAACAATTTATTTCGAATTTAATCATTTAATTTAAATTCAGAATTTAAATTATAACTCCTTTAAACGTTCTAAGTGTGTGACCCTTTAGGTTATTATTACGTTGGCAATAATTTTAATATCCCATAATAAAATTATAAATAATGAGCGGCATCTAGTAATAAATCATTTCTACCCAAGTAATAATAATAATTGGTGATTCAATTAAACCTTTTGTGAATAATGTACAATGTAATATAATCCTTTTAACCTTATATTATAGATCAAACTCGAGGCATGCATTGTGTCATCCTCTTCAACGTTTAATCCGAATTTCCTTGATCAATGAGTAGACTATTAAACAAATTAATATTTGAGCACGGCCATGCATTTCATAGTCTCACTCAATCAAGAGGCCAATAATATCACTCCTAAAATAGGAGGGTTAAATCCTTTCTAGATCATTCATATTTCTCATATGATTCATAATATACCCAATATACATTTTATCATCACCTGGTCAAGGGTAACTTTTAATGCAACCAAAGTATATTAATTCTCTTATAGAAATATAATGATATCAAGTCAGAGGATCATTACATCATTATCACAGTGAGAATTTCTAATGACACTTATTAACATGTAAAATCTCACGGTGGGTCATTCCCGTGCCATGTGTTAATACATGCACTTGTGTTGTTGACTATAGTATCACTATACTTATGATCAATGAGATGTGATCATCAGTCAACAAACACACTAGTCTCAATGCATTACTATTGTCCCTTAATAATAGTGCTCGACTAGGGACCTTTAGGAATATCGATACTATTCTCATAATCTCATTTCTAAGTCACGCACTTAGAGATATAGAATTACATATCATATTCCAAGGACATTTATTATGCTATAAATTTATCACGCAGTAAATAAAGAACATAATAAATATTTATTCAATAATCAATAAAACATAATCCATAATAGGTTACATTCAAACATAATAGCATTGTCTCTAGGACACCAATACTAACAATCTCCCACTTGTACTAGAGCCAATCTCTGATGTATCTAATACCCATGGAACTAGTATGACCTTCGTGCTTCTGTTGCGACAAAGCCTTGGTAAGTGGATCTGCAATGTAATCATCTGTATGCACTTTACATATATGTATATCCCCTCGAGTATTAATCTCTCGGAGCAGGTGGTATCGTCTGAGCATATGATTAGTGCGGGAATGAGATCAGGGTTCCTTAGCCTGTGAAATGGCTCCATTATTGTCACAGTACAAATCTATCGGATCTGATACTGAAGGAACCACATCAAGTCCTGTAAGAAATTTTCTGATCCAAACAGCCTCCTTGGCTGCTTCACAAGCAGCTATATACTCAGCCTCCATTGTAGATACGGCAACCGTCTCTTGCTTTGAACTTTTCCAACTAACAGCACCTCCATTTAGACAAAATACAAAACCAGACTGAGAGATCGAATCATCTTTTTCTATTTGGAAACTAGCATCTGTGTAACCTTTTACAACTAGATTCTCCTCTCTTCCATATACCAAGAATTGATCTTTAGTCCTCTTTAGGTACTTAAGAATATTCTTGACTGCCGTCCAGTGACCCTCACCTCGATTAGACTGGTATCTACTCGTCATGCTCAAGGCATACGAGACATCAGGACGAGTACATATCATTGCATACATTATAGAACCAATTGCCCAAGCATATGGAACTTTACTCATACAGTCCTTATCATCCAATGATTTAGGATTGTTCTCTTTCGAGATCAATATCCCGTGAGACATTGGGACGTATCCCTTTTTTGCCTCCTGCATCTCAAATCGATGCAATACCTTATCAATGTATGTACTTTGACTCAGACCGATCAGCCTTCTTGGTCTATCTCTATAGATCCTGATCCCTAATATATAGGTCGCATCGCCCAAGTCTTTCATCGAGAAATTTTTGCTCAACCAAGTCTTAACAGCCTGTAAAGAAGTTATGTCATTCTCCATTAGTAATATGTCATCCACATATAGCACTAGGAATGCCACATGGCTCCCACTCACTTTCTTGTAAACACAAGGCTCATCTTCATTTTGAATGAAGCCAAACTCTTTGACTGTTTCATCAAAATGAATATTCCATCTCCTTGAGGCTTGCTTCAATCCGTATATAGATCGTCGCAACTTACAAACCATTTTGGGAAATCTCGGATCGACAAAACCTTCAGGTTGTGTCATATACACATCCTCTTCTAGGCTTCCATTCAAGAAGGAGGTTTTGACATCCATCTGCCAGATTTCGTAGTCATAGTAAGCAGCTATTGCAAGCAAAATCCTGATGGATTTGACCATAGCAACTGGTGAGAAGGTTTCATCATAGTCAATACCATGAATCTGTCTGAAACCTTTTGCAACTAGTCGTGCCTTATAGGTCTGAACATTTCCATCCATGTCGGTTTTCTTTTTGAAAACCCATTTACACACAATAGGTTTAACTCCCTCGGGTAAATCAACCAACGTCCATACTTGGTTTTCATACATGGAATCCATCTCAGATTTCATGGCATCAAGCCATCTCTTAGAATCTGGAGTGTTCTTAGCATCTTTGTAGGATAGAGGCTCATCATTATCCATAAGCATCACATCACCAGTTTGAGTCAAGAGAAAACCATAATATCTCTCTGGCTCATGGCGAATCCTACTAGATCTACGAACGACCTGTGTTTCTGGAACATGATTACTCTCAATATCCTGCTCAGGTTCCTGTTCTGGTTCAATGTTATCATGTGGCTCTCGAATTTCATCGAGATCTATTATGCTCCCACTGTTTTTCTTAGAAAGCATCTCCCTTTCAAGGAACACAGCGGTTCGAGCAACAAACACTTTGTTCTCAGAAGGATTATAGAATGAATAACCTCTTGTTTCAATTGGGTATCCCAAAAAATTACATTTATCAGACTTAGGTCCTAGCTTGTCAGGATTTTGACGTTTCACAAACGCCTCACATCCCAAAATTTTCATAAATAACATGCTATGACGTTTCTCAGTCCATATCTCATATGGAGTGTTCTGGACCATTTTAGTAGGAACTTGGTTAAGTGTGTAGGCGGCCGTTTCTAGGGTATAGCCCCAGAAACTAATTGAAAGATCTGCATGAATCATCATTGATCGCACCATGTCCAACATGGTACGATTCCTCCTCTCGGAAACTGCATTCCATTGTGGTGTTCCAGGAGGAGTAAGTTGTGATACGATACCACACTCTTTTAAGAAATTCTTAAATTCTTGGCTTAAGTATTCTCCTCCACGATCTGATCGCAGAGTTTTAATACTTTTGGTAGTTTGCTTTTCTACTTCAGCTTTGTACTCTTTGAACTTTTCAAAAGAGTCGGATTTGCTCTTCATAAGATATACATATATCTACTGAAATCATCAGTAAATGTTATGAAGTAGTAAAAGCCATCTCTTGCCATTGTACGCATAGGACCACATGCATCAGTATGTATTAGTTCTAATCGTTCAGTGGCCCTCTCACCTTGTCCAGTGAAAGGTGCTTTAGTCATTTTTCCAATGAGACATGGTTCGCATGCTTCGTATGATTCAAAATCAAACTTATCCAAGTATCCATCCTTATGTAACTTGGAAATGCGCTTCTCATTTATATGGCCTAAACGACAGTGCCAAAGGTATGTTTTATTTGGGTCATCAGTTTTAAGACATTTATTATTCACATTATAGATGGGAGTATCCAAATCAAGAACATATAAATCGTTAAATAAACGTGCAACCCTACAGGTAACATTATTCAAAGAAAAGGAACAACTATTGTTCTGAATTGAAAAAGCAAAACCTTTCTTGTCCAAACAAGAAACTGAAATAATGTTTCTGCAAATTGCAGGCACGTAAAAACAATTCTCAAGTTCTAAAATAAGCCCAGTGGGCAATAATAAATGATAAGTCCCTACGGCTATAGCAGCAACTTTTACTCCATTGCCAACTCGCAGGTCGACTTCTCCCTTTGCCAATGTCCTACTTCCCTGTAGTTCCTGCACATTAATACAAATGTGAGAACCGCATCCAGTATCCAATACCCAAGATGTTGAAGTAGACATATTGACTTTTATAACATAAATACCTGAATTAGAAGCGGCAGCAGCCTTCTTCTTCTTCAGATCCTCCAAATAAGCATGACAGTTCCTCTTCCAATGACCTGGTTTCTTGCAATAGTGACAATCACCATCCTTCTGAACACCACCTTTCGGCTTCAAGGCCTTAGTCGGACCAGGTTTCGGATTGGCATTAGAATTAGATCCCATCTTCTTCTTGCCTTTCCACTTACCCTTTCCTTTGGCCTTCCCCTTATTCACCATCAATATGGGAGTTGGGGACACCTTCTGAATGTTGGTTTTAGCAGTTTTCAAAATTGCCAACAATTCGGTGGGATTCTTGTTTATCTCATTCATATTGTAATTCATTACAAACTGAGAATAGTTGTTGTTTAGAGATTGCAAGATCAGATCAATTTGGTGCTTAGGACCAATCGGGGCACCCAATTTTTCAAGATAATTAATATACCCTATCATCTTCAGAACATGCGGTCCTACCGGATCACGTTCACCCTGCTTACAAGCATTCAAAGATTTGAAAGTATCAAACCTCTCCTGACGAGCCTGTCCTTCAAACATATGTTTAAAGTGCTCAATCATTTCATAAGAATCCATATTCTCATGTTGTTTCTGAAGTTCAGCACTCATGGTCCCTAACATGAGACATTGAACATCCGTGTCATCATCGATATGCTTTTGATAAGCATTCGGCTGAACACGGGATGATCTTTCAGCGAGAGGTGTAGAGCGAGGAATATCTATGACATAGAGCTTGCGCTCTTGTTTGAGGACAATCCTCAAATTCCTTTTCCAGTCAAGGAAGTTTGTTCCGGTTAGCTTGTCCTTCTCAAGGACTGATCGTACAGAGAAGTTGTTTGAATTATTTGCCATTGGATATCTACAATATTTCAAATGCATAAGATAAATTAGTCTACAGATGTTTATTAAATTATGTTCAAGTGATTATATATATATATATATATATATATTCAAAATATATATATCTCCCACTATTTTCTTCAAATCAATAGCCCTAACTATTAATTCGGAAAGCATTTCTAAATCTTTCTAGTGAGCCAAGATCCATATTTCATCCATGTTTTAAGTTAGCGTGGGCTAATGCTCTCAAAACATGACTATATAAGTAGACAACATTTGTCAATTATATCAAATATAACTCTTGGATAGTTTGGTGGAGCAACCCTTGCACATATTTATATAAGAAATCTCACCAAACTGCATGCCTCTAAACCCACAATCCTATTGTGATGGTTTAGTTAAGTTAGACCCAATAATTCAATAACTAAGTAAATTTACTTATCACGTCTTCCCATGATTGATTAAAGCACTTTGCTTTGGCAAACCTACTTCTTTCAATCTAGATCTTGACGAGTATTAATCATTGGAAGGCATCTGATTAACTTAATATTTTAAGCAGGGATTTTTTTAAAACGATCATGATCCTGTCATAAAGAGATCTTCAATTTTTCCTTGAATTAAATATTTTAAATCAATACTCTTTGATTGGTTGAAAACCCGACCTGAGGTGTTGGCACAATGGCTATACTTAAAAACCCCAAATTCGACGGAATCTTCCTCTCATTGAATACCGAAAATCCATAATTAATTTCGTGTTTCACAAACACAAGAATCTCATGATCGTTGTAAGCCTTTTTTTTAAAATCTTGAGTCGTTACAGATTTTATCTTGTTTAAACAAGCATGGCATGGGTGTCGTATCTAATACATACATCTTAATCTAATTAAGCATGCATCTTTATAACTATGCATACATATCATCATCTCATGCATCATATATGTAAAGTGCAGTATGTAAACATGCGTGGTTTTGGCCTTCATCCTATATGATCCTTTCAAGCTAATGAAAGAATCTAGGTCAATCTATTGTGAAAATGTATAACTATTACAAGTCTTCATTCTCCTTGATTGCCCCTCCTTGTGGATCGTCCTTCAATCTTCAAGTACATTACAATGAATAATTGAATACAACCTATTCTAATGTAATTACATAAGAAAACTCGAGTTACATTCGAGATTAAAATTACAAGAATGAAGAGCACGACATGCAAGTCGTATTTATACAACCAAAACCACAAAACTTTAAACTGAGGGTCTGAAGGCCATAACCAGCACCATGCTCAAGCAAACACATAGGAACACATAATCATACAAAGCGGGGGTCCGAGGGCGGCAACCCTTGGGCGGGGGTCCGGGGGAGGCAGCCACCGGGCGGGGTCCGGGGAGGCAGCCCCGAGCAGGGTCCGGGGGCGGCAGCCCCAGGCTGGGGTCGAGCTCGGAAATTTTTAATTCCTGAATACTAGTGCTATACAAAAATCATCAATTTCGGAACAACAGATCATATCTGTTAGCCTCTGCCACTACTGCATCATATACAGTTTCAGAAGAATGTATCATATACATACTGATCATTCCCCAATAACCAGATCATGTCCATACACCATCTGTCCAACGTTTTATATCACTATATAAACATAACATCATATGCAGAACATATAAATGGCATACTAATCAGTCATGGCAAATCATAAACACGCTAGTATCATCATATCACTATATTTAGCATAACAGAATCATATATGATCGATATAGCATATAATGATCAACATATCTCAAAACCATATCAAGGCAAATTCATAAAACATGCATACATGCATCGAATACTGTAAACACGTAACCAAATCAGCCCCTTATAGACGTATCTCTGATACCACTGTTCGGTTTCGGGGCAATAAAACACAGCGAAAAGTAACGTAAAATCAAAATTTCCGAAACCCTAACCGCAGGATCCATCTATAATGCATGGCTGATTTTGGAGATACGAAATAATACCTTATTAAAGCTTTACGTTAGCGAAAGATGGAGGTCCGGAATAAGCAATCACCACGCAGCCCTCGGTCTAAGGATCACGCCTCTAAACACGAACGCCTAATCGCCTAATGATCACCGGAGCCGGTACTAGCCGAAGTCAGCCTCTCTCTCTCTATAACCTCTCCTGATGTAGAGCTGCTAGGGTTTATAAAACGAATTTGTAACTCACAACCCTAAAACAATACATCATTATGTATTTATAGGGAAAAGGAGAGAGATGAGCCTAACCCTAATCGGTTTTGGGCTTCTCCAAATCCAATCCGATTTAGGTTTTAATATTAAATTCGAAATCCTGATTATTTAATTAAGACCAGCTCAACTAAACAATTTATTTCGAATTTAATCATTTAATTTCAATTCGGAATTTAAATTAAAACTCCTTTAAACGTTCTAAGTGTGTGACCCTTTAGGTTATTATTACATTGGCAATAATTTTAATATCCCATAATAAAATTATAAACAATGAGCGGCATCTAGTAATACATCATTGCTACACAAGTAATAATAATAATTGGTGATTCAATTAAACCTTTTGTGAATAATGTACAATGTAATATAATCCTTTTAACCTTATATTATAGATTAAACTCAAGGCATGCATTGTGTCATCCTCTTCAACGTTTAATCCGAATTTCCTTGATCAATGAGTAGACTATTAAACAAATCAATATTTGAGCACGGCCATGCATTTCATAGTCTCACTCAATCAGGAGGCCAATAATATCACTCATAAAATAGGAGGGTTAAATCCTTTCTAGATCATTCATATTTCTCATATGATTCATAATATATCCAATATACATTTTATCATCACCTGGTCAAGGGTAACTTTTAATGCAACCAAAGTATATTGATTCTCATATAGAAATATAATGATATCAAGTCAGAGGATCATTACATCATTATCACAGTGAGAATTTCTAATGACACTTATTAACATGTAAAATCTCACGGTGGGTCATTCCAGTGCCATGTGTTAATACATGCACTTGTGTTCTTGACTTTAGTATCACTATACTTATGATCAATGAGATGTGATCATCAGTCAACAAACACACTAGTCTCAATGCATTACTATTGTCCCTTAATAATAGTTGTTATAGATCGAAAAACGAAGGTGAAGCGTCGTGCTTTTAGACTGTTCTCGGGATTCGAGATGCCTACGTATCTTTAGCTGTGTAAAGAATCAAGTCTAAACGTAGTTCTATTTTGGAGGGGTAGAGCCCTTTATATAGAGGTCTCGGTGTTAGAGACCGTATGGAAGTATGATTCCACGTATCTGAAACCTCGTAGAAGTAGGCTTCTTGTCTTGTGATAAGATAAGACTCTTATCTTATAAAATCAACGTTTATCTAGGTTACTAGATGTTTATCGCAGAAGAGTTAGAATACTCGTAGAACACTGAGCTTCTAGAGCCTTCTATCAAGTTTCTTATACGGAGCAGGAGTCGTGTATTCGGGCCTTGACAAGGCTAACTACTGGATTCCAGTCTCGAGTGGGCTGGTAGCTCAATTCTTGGACTTTGACAGTCCAGGTAACTCAATCATGGACCTGCTTGTGGGCCTTATTAATTAATTATGAAATTAATTAATATTTAAGTGTCTCAGGCCCTAATTAACTGGGCTTTCATACTTTTGGGCCTTTAATATCTAATAATAATTAAATATTATTTCTAACCCATATCATTTGCCCCCCAACTTTCGATAAGTTTCGTAGAAACTTTTCAAAATTTTTAGAGATTTACATGCGACTTATCAAGCCTTTGAAGAGTCTTTTTCATGACCTATCGAGTCTTTTGTATTATTCTCCAACCTTTCATGTATCTCCCGATTTATTCCAATTTTTAGGAATTTGAGTACCTTCCAGGTATTTATTCGAGTATTAAATATTCACTCAAAATAATTTCAAAATATTATTTCTTGACTGAGGAAAATATTTTATTTAGTCCCTTAATTTTTCAAAATCTTCGGGGATTATTGGGAATTTTTCTCAATTCTTTAAGAATTTCAGTACCTTTCTGGCTTTTATTTGAGTATTAAATATATACTCAAAATATTATTTCTCGACTGAGAAAAATATTTTATTTAGTCCCACAAATTTTTAGAATTTTTGGGATTTTGTCTACTATTTTTTATATTTTATTGCAAAGCAAATTAAATATTGCTTTCTCTCTCATTTTGTAGAAAATTTAAAATTAAAAAATGCAGGGCCCACCGGAGCACTTACTCGGCTGATTCCAACAACCAGCTCGTCTGATTCTAGTCGGCTGGACCCTTCATTTTCTTTTTGTTTTTTTTTTTGAGAATGGAGTCGGCATGGCTTTAGTCGGCAGGCTCTGCTCGGCTGATGATTTTTTTTTCTTTCTTATATATTTTTTTATTCTTTATTTAATTTTTTTTATTCATAAAAATTAAAAAAGAATGGTGGGGTCCAGCCCATTTTCTACTCGGCCAAATCGTGGTTCTTACTCTACATGACCTTCTCGGCTGCAATTTATTTTATTTGATTTTTCTTTTTTTTAAAGAAAAATAAATAAATGAATAAATAAATAAAAAGCCTAGGCCTACAGGGGCTTACAACCGTGCATTAGCTAGCGAAACAAAGTTGCTCAAAGTCAGCCATCTTTTAACATTACTAGCTTTTTGGTTTGTTTAATATTTTTAAATGCTTTGTCTGCGGAGCCGATGTTTTAAAATAAGAACAGCTATATAACGGCTATATAGCCATTTTTTTGTTTTCTTGCGACCACCGTGGCTTATATAAGTGAGTGAGTGTAGTTCACTCCCCACACTTCATTTCTTTCCTCTCAAATATTTCTCTCTAGAATTGTAGTAGTTTCTTTATGGATTTCAAAAAATCTTAGTTGTTCTTCATTTTTTCAAGTCTTTTTGAAGCCTACTTTGGTGTTCGATCTTTAAGATTTGGTGTTTGTTCTTCGAACCTTCAAAGATTCATCAAAATCTCAAGGTTTTGGAGGCCTATTTTGGTGTTTGATCTTCAAGATTTGGTGTTTGTTCTTCACACCTTCAAAGATTCATCAACATTTCAAGGTTTTGGAGGCCTATTTTGGTGTTTGATCTTCAAGATTTGGTGTTTGTTCTTCAAAGTATATCAAGATTTCAAGCTTTCGGAGGCATCTTTTGGTGTTTGATCTTCAAGATTTTGGTGTTTGTCAATGGCTGAAAATCACTCTATTACTGAGGAGAGGGCAAAAAGGTTGGCTGCTCGAGCTTCAAAAAGAGGTAAGGATTTTCGTCCCCCTATCGTTCTTGATCATCCAGTTACTTCTTTATTTGAATTGCTGAATGAAATGGGAGATGCCTTTCCTAATAATGCTGAGTTAGATGCTAATGATTATCATAGTAGACTTAATGATGAAGATGCTGTGAGAATAGCTGAGTTATATAACATTCCTCTTCAGTATGAAGTAGTTTGTCCCTCTCCGGGTGATAGAACTTGTAACTGGGATCCGGAGGATTTATTTATTTATGAGGATGCTTTTAAGTCGGGTCTTCGCTTCCCCCTTAACGATTTTATACCTAGACTTTTAGCTGAAGCTAGGATAAATCCGTGTCAGTTGGTTCCCAACGCTTGGAGAATAATCCATGTTTTTATGGCTTTGTGTGTTCAAAAAGGATTCCCGCTTAGTATAAACTTATTTAGGAGTATCTTCGTGTTTAAGAATAGTCCTGAGTGTAGGAAAGGATGGATACATATCGGTCATCGTCCCAGTGTTCCTCATACGTTCTTTACCGAGTCCCTTCCTGATTCTAATCATGTATGGAAGTGGGGATTTGTAATCCTCCGTTGGAGAGGAGGTAATTGGGGAGAGATCTTCAGACCTAGATTTACAACTGTGAATGATCCCGGACGGTTCGATCGCCTTCTTACTGGAGCCAAGCATCAACAAAGAGATGAGCTTATAAGTAATAAGGGTAGAACTCATTACCGTGCCATCATTAATGAAAATGCTCTCTGGTCAGCTGGTCTTAGCTTTGTTTCTGATAGTGGTAATTTCTTACAGTTGATTTGGATTTCGTCAATTTGTTCGATACTTGTTTGCTAACATCCATATTATTTGTTTTATTTCAGCTGTTGAGATTATCGATGATGAGATTAAAGTCACGAAGAGGATGATGAAGAAGCTTGCTGAGAGAGCCAACCCTCCTGAGCCTACCACTCCTGCTTTCCTCCAGCACAGTCAGCAAGCTGGGAAGAGGTTTAGAGATGCCGATGGTCACATGCAGACTGCTTTCATGCCGGCTTGGGGTATTTGTGATTAGCATTCGGTGTCTGGGAGTTCTCTCCTAGCTAAGGACTGGTCTAGGGAGTGTATGAATCCTCCTGATCGGACCAACATTGTGGAGAGAACGAGCCTTGACGAGGCGGAGCAGCTTGGTGCTAGTGCGGCCTATAATGTGAGTTAACTTTACTTTTTTTATATATACTTGTTTCTTTTGTCTTAGCATATGAGATATGGCTTCTCATAATTTTCCTCCTTTTCTTTTGGCTCAACTTCTACTTCTAGGCGGCTATTTATCAAGCTAATGCCTTCAAGGAGTCTGAGAGGGCTCTTCAGAAAGAGAAGGTTAGCTTGACTAGAGCGATGAACGATTGGGAGAGCCGTGCTCATTCGGCTGAGGACATGGTCATATCTCTTCAAAACAGGATGAAGACTCTCGAGGAGGGTTTGGAGAAGAACAAGGTGATGATTATCGACGAGTACATGGACTCTGACCCCTTCCTCCAGTTCATGGACGACCATGATGATAGGGTGCGTCCCTCGGTTTTCACTTCTGGCTGGGACAAGGCCCTCGAGACCGTTGTTGCTGATCACCCGGGAATGTTTCATCCTTCTCGGTATCCTAGCCCTTGTCTACTAGCTCAGTCGTTGGCCACTACATCTTCCTCCCATGTTCCCGCCGTTGTTGATGTTGAGGAGGTGGAAGGAGGAGGGGTCGCAGTTGGAGATCAGACTCCTCACAGTGCGTGGCCTAGCTGGGAGTAGTTCCAGCTCCTCTTACTAGTCTTACGAGACTTTATAGCGTATTTTATTATCTATCTAGGACTTGTTTATTCGGGCCCTGCGTGGCTAGAGCTTTGTGCTTGCTTGACTTCTATTTGGGAATGTAATATGACTTTAACTTATCTTATAGCCTTGCATGGCTTTTATGTACTCGACTTATCGTATCTTTTATAAGGGTTGTATCACAACTCTTAAGTTATTAATCTAACTATTTCGGATTTGAGCTTCTAGCTTTTGTGTTGTATGTTTCGAGTTTTCATGCCATGCATTTACTGTCCAGACCTTAGGATTCACAACGCAATATCTATAAGGAAAACATTCACGCAAACGGAATTTAAACAAATATAAAGGATACTAGGTAATCTTCGAGATCTTATTAAAACTTCGCAAGTAACGAACGAGTTATACTTCATACTACTAAACGACAGTGGTCTATATGACCTTATTCATATGAACTCCTAATACTTAGAATACTCAAAAATAATAAATCTTCAAGTTGGTTGCATGCCAACTTCTTGGGACTTCAACTCCATCCAAGGTCTGAAGCTTATACGACCCATGACCTGTGAGATTCTTCACCTGGTATGGTCCTTCCCAATTTGGGGCCATCTTACCCTTAGGACCAACACCAGAGGCCTCAGCCTTTCTCAACACTAAATCTCCTTCTCGGAAGAAATGTTCCTTAACTCGAAGGTTGTAGTAGTACGAAGCTCGTTTCTGGTTTTCCACTATCTTCGCATGAGCTTGGTCTCGGACCTCATCAATCATGTCAAGAGCCAACCTCATTCCTTCCTCGTTGGTTGGTGGATCAAATTGCTCGATCCTTGGGGAAGTATGAGTGATCTGGAGGGGCACCACTGCCTCAGTTCCATAAGCTAGCTGAAAGGGAATAGCTCCAGTAGTGACCCTACAAGTTGTTCGATATTCCCATAGGATCGGAAGGATATCGTCTGCCCAAGTGCCTTGAGCTTTCTCAACTCTTTTCTTCAGTCCACCGAGGATGATCCGGTTTGCAACTTCTGCCTGTCCATTGGCTTGTGGATGTGCCACCGAGGTGAATCGTAACTCAATGTCGTAGTCCTTGCAATATCCTTGGAACTCAGCATTGTTGAATTGTGTTCCATTGTAAGTAACCAATACTCGAGGTATGCCGTACCTGCATATGACATTCTCCCAGTGGTTATCTTGGCCAGGGGTTTAGCCTCAATCAACTTGGTGAAGTAGTCGATTGCAACTATCAAGAACTTCCTCTGTGCACTAGCGAGTGGGAACGGCCCTAGGATATCCATCCCCCACATAGCAAAAGGAATCGGGGAATTGATGGATGTTAACATCTCAGGGGGCTGGTGTACAATGGGTGCAAACCTCTGACACCTATCACACCGTTTGACATAGTCCTGAGATTGTTTCAACATGTCAGGCCAATAAAACCCGAGGCGGGTGACCTTGTGTGCTAATGCCCTTCCACCGAGGTGTTGTCTACACACTCCTTCATGAAGCTCTCTCAAGGCTTCTCGAGCCTCTTCCGGCCTCAAACATCTCAAGTAAGGAATCACATACGACTTTCGATATAGAATCCTTTCAATGAGCACATACTTTAACGCTCTTACCTTTAACTTTCGTGCCTCCTCGGCATTGGGTGGAAGATTGAAAGGCATATGTTAAGCCTATTTGTAATTAAGAGGAATCAACTCAACTCTGATAAGAAAGCAAGTAAATAGCAAGTACTGTTATCCGGAATCCGTACGAAGAACGTCAAATGATTTATTGAAGATTTTATGTCAGAAGAATTTCAGGATGCTGCTGCAAACCACTGGAAGAAGTTCATTAATATGATCAAGCCTCAGTGCACAAATAATCTTTTGTAGCACGTCCAGAAGATCAGAAGGTATAAAGTTTAAATACTTTATTTATTCAGAAGATTCCATATTGTGTCAACAAATGAAGAAGAACTAAGAAGACGAAGAATCGACGAACAAGCCACAGCTTAATTGTTTAAATGACAAGGAATATTTAATTGAGCTAGTTACAGATGAACCAGACGGTACATTTGTGTATCATCTCATCAGATTAAATATTCTACGTCAAAAGAAAGTGGCCGTTCATTCAAGTCGAAGATCTTAATTGTTTACAGAAGACTGAAGACTCTGAAGAAGAAGAAAAGGGATAATTGATTATCTAATTATTTATTTCACTTCTCAAAATAATTATATTGGATGTGTAATTTATTTATTAAATTAATTCTATCTCGAATTAATTTAATTTATGAATTTATGCATTTAAAATAATTAAGTGAATATTAATTGGTTAATTAATTAAAGGGAAAATGGATTGTCTACTTGTAAATCACAAGGAAAGACAATCTATTTGATTGTCTACTTGGAAAACTACAAGGAAAGACAATCTAAAGGATTGTCTAAATGTTTAATCCAAAAGGAAAGACAATCCAAGGCTTTGTCTTGTTATAATCAACAAGGTAAGACAATAACTATGATTGGCTTACCTCTTCCTTCCCCTTCCAACACAAAGAAAGACAATCCTTGAGATTGTCTTACCTTCTCATTAGATTGTTTTACCTTCCCATTCATTGTCTTGCCTTAGCTTAGATTGTCTTGCCTTGCTTGTTTTGGCAAGACAAAGTGCTAAATTGTCTTAGCCACCACTAGATTGTCTTTGCACCTTTGTCTTGCCTAGTTCATAGGATTTGCCTATAAATATGGCCTCCCCCCATTCATTTGTTCTTGTTCAAAGTGCTTGTAAGCTTTCAAGTTGTGCTAAACTTGCTATTCGTTAAAACCACAGTTTACTGTGCTTTGATCATTCGGTTGTTTTGTTCCACCGAGTCAGAATACTTTCTGTCAAATTTATTCTACGAACTAGTGGACATTAAAACGAACCATATTAATTATATAACGACTTAAAATATTGTTATATTAATTAATCTTAATCTGATTAACAAGTTACATTCCAATCAGATTTATTCCGCCGCGATTATTTTGTGACGATTGTATTCAACCCCCCCTTCTACAATCGTATCTGGACCTAACAATTGGCATCAGAGCGGTTGATACCATTTTACCGTATCAGATCCTATACAAACTCTGTAACGTCCAAATATTTTTTATTCGAATTAATTTTATTCCAAAAATTAATTTTGATTAAAAATATTTTTCTATCAAAAATCCAAATCTCTTCCAAACACTATTCACATTAAATCCAAATATTTTTTAATTCGAATTAAATTTTTTTTAAAAAAAATTAATTTTGATTTAAAATATTTTTCTTTCAAAAATCCAAATCTCTTCCAAACACTATTCACTTCAAATTTAAATATTTTTAATTCGAATTAATTTTTTTTTTTTTAAAAAATTAATTTTGATTTAAAATATTTTTCTTTCAAAAATCCATTTCTCATCCAAACACTATTCACTTTAAATCCTTAAAAATGAATACCCAAAAGATCAGTAGCATTAAAATCCCACCGTTCAGCCAAGAACACTTTGGCCTATGGAAAAGGCACATGTTCCTATTCCTCCGAACAGCGAACAGAAAATACATCAGGATTTTGGACAAAGGTGTTACTACTCCGATGAATGTCATATTAGCACACGAAGAGGTTGGTGTGTTAATACCTCATCAGGTCATTCCGAAAGAACTTTCTGAGTACACAGATGAAGAGAGTGAACAGATGAACTTAGATGACGCTCTTCAACTAATTTTGGTTGAATCTCTAAATCCAGTGATGTACAATGCTGTTGTAAATTTTACAAACGCCAAGCAAATCTGGGATACATTAGAGATTATCAATGAAGGCTCAGAGGAAGTTAGGGAAAACAAGAAAGAGATACTGATGGCTCAGTATGAACAATTTGGTTCCAATCCCGGAGAAGGGATTTCAGAAGTGTTTATCAGACTTAATAATTTGATAAATAATTTAAATCTGAATGGGAAATTCTATGACAAGAAAGAGGTCAACATGAAGTTTCTTTTAACACTTCCCGAACATCTGGAACACAGAATCACTGCCATCAGGGAAAGCAGAGATCTGAATGAGATTTCTCTGGAAAGACTCTACGGAGTTTTGAAAACTTATGAACTGGAGCAAGTTTAGAGTAAACAGAGATATGCAGAACCATTCGAGAGCTCTAGTTGTTGAGTCACCTGTACCGGAAGAAAAGAAGGATGTTGTTGTTCCTTCTAAAACCACTCAGGAATTTGTTGTACCTGAGATGGGTCAGACTGCTTCTTCCAGTGGTGACGAAGAGTTCTATACAATGGAAGAGCTTGAACAGTTAGAAGATCAATCTCTATCACTGTTTGCCAAGAAGTTTGGAAACATGAGATTCAGGACAAACCTACTGCCAACAGGTTTCAAAAAGGAGGTTATTCATCTTCTACGAGCAAAGGAGGATACAAGACTGGGATGATGGATCGAAGCAAATTTAAATGTTTCAATTGTGGTGAACCGGGACACTTTGCAACTGAATGCAAACAGCCCAAGGTTCAAGGAAAAAGAAAGGATTCGTACGACGAGCTGAAGCAGAAGTATGATGCACTAGTGAGAAAGCATCAGGGTACTTCTGGAAGTCAAAGTTTCAAAAGCAAGTCTTATCTGGCAGAAGGGAAAAGCTGGGATGATACAGATAGTGATGAAGAAGAGCAGATAGGGAATGTTGCTCTCATGGCTAATGCTGGATCATCTTCACCTCCACCTGCTGGAAGCTTTCAGGTAGATCCTACATGCCCTAAACTTTTTATGCAATTAGGACTAGAAAGAGATGATGCTATTAAAAAGATGAAAGCTGCCAATCTTAAAATTAATACTTTAGGCTTAGAAATTCATGCTTATAAGATGAATGAGATGAAAGTATTAAAACCTAAAATAGAACAACTGACTATGGATTTAGGATTACAATGTGCTAAAGTCAAAGTTCTAGAGAAAGGTGAGATTACTTTAAAACTTCAGCTAGACGAAGAGAAAGTGAAATGTAAAGCCTTTAAGGATGCCTCCACTATAGTCAAAGAACTCAATGATAAACAAGAGATCAAGAGAACTGTTGGAATAGGTTTTGACTATGACAAATCTGTAGGTAAGGCTAGTAACATTACTCCCTTTAAGAAGAGTGCTGAGGACAGAGGGATTCCTTTTGTTTTGAAAGATTCCCCTCAACCTTTGTTTAAATCCTCAGTAGCTGAACCTCTGTTAGAAACTCCTGTTGTCATTAGATATGAACTCAAACAGGAAGATCTTAAAATGAAAGAGAGTAATGAGATTAGAGATGAGATCCTGACATCACTGAAACCAATCAAAGTGAAAGGCAATGTTAGGTTGCCTAAAGCTGGTTTAGGTGTCAACTCTGAGAGAACTAAATTCAACAAGCCTAATAACTTTGTGAATAGTAAGAACAGAGACAATAGATGTCATTCTACTGAGAACTTTAAATCTGTTAACAAGGTTAGAGTAGAATCTATTGATGTTCCTACTACTATGACTGATATGCCTGTTGTTCCTGCTTTTGATGCATGTCATAAATCTTGTAGTGTTGATAATTGTATGACTTGTGCTTTCAATTTGATGTCTGCTTATTTTAAAAATTTACATGCTAAAAATGAAAACACATCACCTAGACAACACACAAACTACAAGCATGCTAGATCAAAGACTGCTAGTCCTACTCATGTGAGAAAGGAGACTTATGTTCCAAAGCCTAAAACCAAGGTTTACAAGGCTGTTGTTAAGGAAGTAAGTTCAGTCAAGAGTGAGCCAAATATCAGTCCAAGAGGCTCTGTTGTATTACCTGATAGAAATCAATTCTTTAAGTCTGCTGGACCCAATCAAGTGTGGGTCCCAAAGAATGTTTAATCAAGTTGTCTTGTGCAGGGTGCCAGTGGAGTGGTTCGAGTTACTTGGGTGCTTGACAGTGGAGCGTCAATGCACATGACGGGCAATAGATCCCTGCTGGAAGACATAAGAGAAGGAGCTGGCCCAACAGTCAGTTTTGCTGATAATAGCAAAGGTCCAACTGTGGGATATGGCAAGTACAAAATTGGAAGAATCATCATAGAGGATGTTGCTTTAGTTGAAGGACTTCAACATAATCTCCTGAGTGTCAGTCAATTCTGTGACAAAGAACATTATGTTCACTTTGAAAAGGAGATATGTATCATCAAACATATCAAGGATAAGCGTCCTTCACTATGTGGCGTAAGGAAAGGCAACATATACGTAGCTGATTTATCTTCAGGACCAGGAAACGAAGTTCACTGTTTCTACGCCAAAGCGTCTGCTGAAGATAGTTGGTTATGGCATAAGAAGCTCTCACACCTCAACTTCAAAACCATGAACTCTCTAGTCAAGAGAGATCTAGTGAGAGGTTTGCCTTCCTTGAAATTCTCAACTGATGATCTCTGTGAAGCTTGTCAGAAAGGAAAAGCGAAGAGAGCATCTCACAAAGGCAAGACCATCAATACCATCACATATCCACTTCATTTACTGCATATGGATTTGTTTGGCCCCGTAAATGTTGCATCAATTGATGGAGGAAGATATGCCTTGGTTATTGTGGATGACTTCTCGAAATTTACTTGGGTTTACTTCCTTACTTCCAAGGATGAAACTCCGTTGACAGTGATTGATCATATAAAGTTAGTTGAATTGGATAAGGGTGTGCCAGTGAAAGCTGTAAGGTCAGATAATGGCACGGAATTCAAAAATCAAACTCTAATCAACTTTTACTCTGAAAAGGGAATTAGAAGGCAGTATTCAGCACCAAGGACTCCTCAGCAGAATGGAGTCGTCGAAAGAAAGAATCGTACATTGATTGAAGCTGCAAGGACTATGATTGCTGAAGCAAAGCTTCCTCTGTACTTTTGGGCTGAAGCTGTGTCTACTGCCTGCTATACCCAGAATAGAACTTTGATCAACAAGGATCATATGAAAACTCCATTTCATCTGTATAACAACAAGAAACCTTATGTCAAACATCTTCATGTCTTTGGAGCCAAGTGTTATGTTCTCAAGGATGGTGAAGAGAACTTGAACAAGTTTGAACCAAAGGCATCTGAAGCAATATTTGTTGGTTATACTAATAATGCTTATAGAGTTTTTGTAATTGATACTCTGTCAGTGAAAGTTAGTGTCAATGTTACATTTGATGACACTAAACTTCCAAGTATACAATCTGCTGATCCATCTGAATCTCTGAAGTTTGACAACTATCCAGATTCTGATTCAGATGATGATGTGCCACCTGAGGTTGCAACAGGTGATGTCATCAATAATGATAATGATCCAGGCAATGGTGGAGGAAATGGCAATAATGCTGGAGATTCCACTGATGCTAGTGGTGGATCATCAAGTCAACCTGGCAACAACTCAGGGGGAGCTGGTGGATCAACTAGTCATACACATCAGCTTACTGACAATACAGCTGAATCATCTAGGACACAACTTCCAAGGGAAAGGATTTGGAGCAGAGATCATCCCTTTGATCTTATAATTGGTAATCCTGATGTTGGTGTAAGGACTAGAAGTGCTACGACAAATGAATGTCTATTCTCTGGTTTTCTATCACAATTAGAACCAAAGAAAATAGATGAAGCACTTGCTGATCCTGATTGGGTTCTTGCCATGCAAGAAGAACTCAATCAATTTGAGAGACAAGAAGTCTGGGCCCTGGTTCCAAGGCCAAAAGGAAAGTCTACAATTGGAGCTAGATGGGTCTTCCGTAACAAGTTAGATGGTGATGGCATTGTTGTAAGAAACAAAGCCAGACTGGTCGCAAAGGGTTATTCTCAAGAAGAAGGAATTGATTACGATGAAACCTATGCTCCAGTTGCTCGTCTTGAAGCCATCAGAATATTCCTTGCATTTGCTGCACATTCCAACTTCAAAGTTTATCAGATGGATGTGAAAAGTGCATTTCTGAATGGAAAGCTAGAAGAAGAAGTATATCTGGAACAGCCCCCTGGCTTTGAAAATCCAGAATTTGCTGATTTTGTTTACTTCTTATTCAAAGCTGTCTATGGGCTCAAGCAGTCACCAAGAACATGGTATGACACTCTCTCTGAATTTTTAATTGAAAACAATTTCACTAGAGGTGTCATAGACAAAACTCTCTTTTACAAATTGCATGATAATAATATGATATTTGTTCAAATATATGTTGATGATATTATATTTGGTTCTACTAACGATAACTTGTGCAAGAGGTTTGCTAAGTTAATGCAGAGCAATTATGAAATGAGTATGATGGGTGAGCTGTCCTACTTTCTTGGTCTTCAAGTAAGCCAAAAGGAAGATGGCATCTTCATTTGCCAGTCAAAGTATGTCAGAGATCTTCTGCGAAAGTACAATCTAGAAGACTCTTCTCCGGCAAAGACACCCATGGCCACTGCCACAAAGCTTGACCAGGATAAATCTGGTAAGAAAGTTAATATCTCAAGCTATCGAGGTATGATTGGCTCTTTACTCTATCTCACTGCTAGTAGACCAGATATTATGTTTGCAACATGTTTGTGTGCTAGGTTCCAAGCTGATCCTAAAGAATCACATCTTATAGCCGTCAAAAGAATCTTTAGATATCTTAAGGGTACACCTGATTTAGGTGTTTGGTACCCTAAGAATACTGGTTTTGACTTAACCGGCTATACAGATTCTGATTATGCAGGATGCAGGATTGATAGGAAAAGTACGTCTGGAAGCTGTCAATTTCTAGGACGTCGGTTGGTTTCCTGGTACAGCAAGAAGCAGCACTCAGTGTCTACTTCTACTGCTGAAGCTGAGTACATAGCTGCTGGAAGCTGCTGTGCTCAGATACTGTGGATCAGAAACCAATTGAATGATTATGGGATTTCTGTCGACAAAATTCCAATATTTTGTGACAACACAAGTGCTATAGCCATTTCCAACAATCCGGTTCAACATTCCAGAACCAAGCACATAGATATCAGGTATCATTTTATTCGAGAACATGTCATGAATGGTACAGTGGTGTTACATTTTGTGCCCACGGCTGATCAAATCGCTGACATCTTCACTAAACCACTTGATGAATCCACTTTCTCTAAGTTGGTTTGTGAGCTAGGGATGTTAAATATGACATGATTCTCTTTATATATATTTTTAATATGCTTTATATGTTTTTATATAGTTTTGTGAATTTTCTGTGTAATTATAGGTATTTTATTAGATTTTATATGATTATTGTATATTATTTGATAATTATCTGTGTAATTATGCATGTATATATGTTTATCTGTAATTTTCTAAATGCCTGCATACTCCCCTGTATTATTCTCGAAGCATTTAGATAATTATTTGTATTTATTTTGTATTTTTTCAAAATTAATTAAGCATAAATATTTGAATTTAAGTTAATTCATTTTTATGAATTAAAGTTAAGTTCATAAGTATTTATATTTAATTAAAGTTGAATTTTACAAGATATATGTGTATTATATAATATTGTTTTTATATTAGATTTTTGATTTTAATTACAAAATGTTTTATCTCTTTAAAGAAATCGAAAATCATATTTTATATATTTATTTCCATTTTAAGTTTGTTGCATGCTTGTAAAGTATATCTTATTGGTATCTATGTTGTGAAATATAATATTGTGAATATTTATGTGGTTTGTAAATATTCAAGTAATTGACGGTTGCAATAATTTTGTCGTCCATATCAGGGTTAGACACTGGAATTGCTGGTTCTTAATTGAACCAAGTGCCTTCATAGGCATCTGAGGGAAACTTGGACACGTTGCCATCTAAAACGTCCTTGTCTACCCTCCCGGAAAGAACATTTCCGGATCCCCAAAGGGATCTTTCACCCTTGAAGGTGAAAGGCAATCTACTCTGGTAGAGGATTCTTCTAAGGATCAAGTGCCTTAACAGGTATCTGAGGGAAACATAGGTTTCATGCTATTGAAAGGCCTATTGTCTACCCTCCCAGAATCAAACTCTGGATCCTTTAAAGGATTTACTACTCTCTGAAAGTAGTTGGCAACTTGTGGACTATGACTTGGATTTATCCGACGAGTCTAACGAGGACTGAGAATTATGAACTCTCATTGCACCACCAATGACCTTCCATGAGGAGGCAAAGGTGATCTTAAAATTGCAGGTACATCACACCATCTATGGAAGCTCAGGATTTGTGTGGAGTGAAACACGATTTGTGTGGAGTGAAACACTTACAGAATTTATGAGTGACACCTTTACCCATAAACTGTGAGATATTTTGAGTGTCGAGTGATACACCTGCAAAATGTTTTAGTGAGACACCCACTGTTTACCAAATTTAAACCTTATTGTTCAAAATTGGTATTTAAAATGTTTTATCTACGTGGATGCTTACTTTGGTTAGATTTTCAAAACATGTTAAAGTTACTATGTATGAAAACTTTGTTGATCACCCTTTCTTTCATGATCAGGAACTGCTTGGCAATGTGCAAGTAGATTTGCCGTCACTGGCTTCCGGAGGACAATTTGTTCCTCCACTACCTTTGAACCCATTTCAGGGAACATTGGTAGTATACACAGGTACAGCTGAAAGTGTGAATGAAACGAGTGACGTGAGGCAAACACCGAGCGATACACATGCACGTGAGGCTAGTGAAACAGCTTTGAGTGTACGTGAGGTGAGTGCACACACTAACCCAGCTCTGTTCGAGGAACAAATTGCTAAGTTACAAGCTGAACTTACCCGGATGATTGCGGAGAATGAGAAATTGAAAGGTGCACAACTGGTCACCTTAGAGAAGAAAGTAGAGGAGGAGTCATCCAGTTCTTACAGGGATGAGCTTAGAGCTGATATCCAGAGTTTGACTGTCGAAATGAGATCCAACCATGAGCTCTACATGTCTAAATTTGATGAGATCGACAGCAAACTGGATCAACTTCTCAGGAACTCCAAGTCTGATGCTCCAACCTCCGGAGAGGATCCCTCAACTAAGGGGGAGAATAGAGACAAGGGAGGAGAAGACAAAGGAAACAGCTCCAACCAGAGTAACAAAGGGAATACAAACACCAACACTTCTGATTCTGCACCTCGCAGAAAATCTTAAAAGTCAAAAGGCAAGCAACCCATGCATCAACAGGAAGACAATTATGATGCCTTTCCTAAGGAAATGGATGATGATGATGTGTTTGATGCCACTTACTGCCAGAATCACGAAGATGGTGCATTTGATGAAGATTATGTGTTCCAGACTGAAGAGGAGGCTGTAGATCTTGAACATGAAGAGTTGGTGAAAAAGTTCAAGTTGGAAAATGAAGCTAGGAAGAGAAAGCTCAGGGACTTTCAAAAGCTTCTAGAGGACAAGCTCATCACAGAAGAGGAAATCAAGAAGGAAAAGCAAAAGATCTATGATGCTGCCTGTGTGCAGAAGAATCTTGATGTGAAGCATAAAGTTGGTAAGAGTTGGGACATTGCTCGCAGAATTTTCAATGGACCTCAGAGGGAACCCTTCGATGACAGGAAGTTCATGTCTCTTATCTATGATCTAAGGGAGATAAACCCTGATGAGGATTTATTCATGCATGCCCTTTCTCTGGAGTTGTGGTACATTACTGTTGCAGTCAGGAATCTGCTAGATCAATGGGAACTCATCATATACACAAGGAGAAACGGGACATTCAGACTCTCAGTTGAATTCTTAAAGTCATTTACAGTAACTGAGCTCTAGGTGCTTCGTAACAAAGTCAAGCGAAGCTCTAATTTGAATGAACTCCTTCGAGACAAGCTGATGGAACATGCTGATTTCAATAGCCCTCAGATTGTCAAGAATCCTTACTGTCTGAAGTTCATCAATGACGACTTCATAAACACCTTGTATCTGAATGATGAGTCCTTCCCAAAGTACCCGGTGAACCAACTGATCCTTGCATCTACTCTCCTAAGAACCAAGGGATTCGCTTCGAAAGAGAAAGCTGATGCTGATAAAGTTATAGCTGACTACTGTCTTCGGAATGGTATTTCCAAATATACAAGGAAGATGAAGCAAGTCACAAAGACTCAGCCTGCTGACTTTCAGGAGGACCCTGTGGATTTGGAAGTTATGCATCAACTGGCTCTGGCTAATGAAAGGAAGAAACGTGGTGAAGCCACTACTGCTGCTCAGCCATCCAGGGAAGAACCTTCAACTCCTATTCTTCACAGTTCTGATACTGAAGAAGGAGAAGTTGATACTTAGATTATATAGGGTATTGTAACATATGTTCTAAAAGAACACCCCTTTTGTAATCTACTTATTATGTTTGAATCTGGTAAATGTTTAATGAATACCAGAAACTTTTGCTATTTATCTTTCAATGTTTAATCCTTTGTCTTATCAGTTAGTTGAGTTATCCTCTCGATAATTTGCATGTTATGTTAACAAACAAATAGGGGGAGATTGAAAGGCATATGTTAAGCCTATTTGTAATTAAGAGGAATCAACTCAACTCTGATAAGAAAGCAAGTAAATAGCAAGTACTGTTATCCGGAATCCGTACGAAGAACGTCAAATGATTTATTGAAGATTTTATGTCAGAAGAATTTCAGGATGCTGCTGCAAACCACTGGAAGAAGTTCATTAATATGATCAAGCCTCAGTGCACAAATAATCTTTTGTAGCACGTCCAGAAGATCAGAAGGTATAAAGTTTAAATACTTTATTTATTCAGAAGATTCCATATTGTGTCAACAAATGAAGAAGAACTAAGAAGACGAAGAATCGACGAACAAGCCACAGCTTAATTGTTTAAATGACAAGGAATATTTAATTGAGCTAGTTACAGATGAACCAGACAGTACATTTGTGTATCAGCTCATCAGATTAAATATTCTACGTCAAAAGAAAGTGGCCGTTCATTCAAGTCGAAGATCTTAATTGTTTACAGAAGATTGAAGACTCTGAAGAAGAAGAAAAAGGATAATTGATTATCTAATTATTTATTTCACTTCTCAAAATAATTATATTGGATGTGTAATTTATTTATTAAATTAATTCTATCTCGAATTAATTTAATTTATGAATTTATGCATTTAAAATAATTAAGTGAATATTAATTGGTTAATTAATTAAAGGGAAAATGGATTGTCTACTTGTAAATCACAAGGAAAGACAATCTATTTGATTGTCTACTTGGAAAACTACAAGGAAAGACAATCTAAAGGATTGTCTAAATGTTTAATCCAAAAGGAAAGACAATCCAAGGCTTTGTCTTGTTATAATCAACAAGGTAAGACAATAACTATAATTGTCTTACCTCTTCCTTCCCCTTCCAACACAAGGAAAGACAATCCTTGAGATTGTCTTACCTTCTCATTAGATTGTCTTACCTTCCCATTCATTGTCTTGCCTTAGCTTAGATTGTCTTGCCTTGCTTGTTTTGGCAAGACAACGTGCTAAATTGTCTTAGCCACCACTAGATTGTCTTTGCACCTTTGTCTTGCCTAGTTCATGGGATTTGCCTATAAATATGGCCTCCCCCCATTCATTTGTTCTCGTTCAAAGTGCTTGTAAGCTTTCAAGTTGTGCTAAACTTGCTATTCGTTAAAACCACAGTTTACTGTGCTTTGATCATTCGGTTGTTTTGTTCCACCGAGTCAGAATACTTTCTGTCAAATTTATTCTACGAACTAGTGGACATTAAAACGAACCATATTAATTATATAACGACTTAAAACATTGTTATATTAATTAATCTTAATTTAATTAACAAGTTATATTCCAATCAGATTTATTCCGCCGCGATTATTTTGTGACGATTGTATTCAACCCCCCCCCCCTTCTACAATCGTATCTGGACCTAACAAAGATGTCCTGACTCGAGATACATCTTAATCTCGTCCATCCAAGTGGCTCCTGTATCAATCAGGGCTATCAGCTTAGCATTGATGCTCGGGGTTCTCAGAACCTGATAATAGACACTCCCCGAACAGACTTCATTGTCGGAGGATGCAAACTGAGACAAGGCATCAGCCTTCGCATTCTCCTCCCTCGGTATGTATTCAATCTGACACTCTTCGAATAATGTTATCTGAGCTTTCACGATTCTTAAATATTTTAGCATCGTCTCCTCTCGTGCCTCAAATTCTCCATTAACCTGAGAGACTACAAGTCTTGAGTCTCCATAGACTTTAAGGTTCTTGACCCTCAGAGTTCTAGCTAGTCCAAATCCAGCTATTAAGGCTTCATACTTAGCCTCGTTGTTGGTGGTTGGAAAATTCAACTTGATTGCGTATTCCACTAAGAACCCGTTAGGGCTTTGGAGCACAAGCCCTGCACCACTAGTTTTCGTTTTTGAAGCTCCGTCAAAAAACAATAGCCAGTATTCTTTAGGTTTCTCCTCTACTTCCTTGGACTCAGCCATCTCATCCTTATTCTCCTGCCTCCCGACTTCTTGGTTGTCAATGGTACATTCAACTATGAAGTCAGCTAGAGCTTGAGCCTTGATTGCCACCCGTGGCTTATATCGAATTCTCCAAGTTCAACTGCCCACTTTATCAATCTTCCACTAGCCTTCGGGCTATGCATTATGTTACGAAGGGGCTGGTCAGTCAAGACTTCAATCTTATGAGATTGGAAGTAAGGTCTCAACTTCCTCGAGGCTGTAATCATAGCCAACGCAAACTTCTCAATCATGGAGTAGTTGAGCTCTGCTCCATGCAAAACCTTGCTGACATAGTAGACGGGTTTCTGCACTTTACCGTCCTCACGAACTAAGACAACACTCAATGCTTGTTCCGAAACGGCTAGGTAGACATATAGAATTTCACAATCCACCGGCTTCGAGAGAAGAGGTGGCTCCGCCATGTATTTCTTCAACTCCTCAAAGGCCACTTGGCTCTCCTCTGTCCATTCAAAGTTCTTGACCTTTTTGAGTGCTTTAAAGAAGGGCAAACACTTGTCTCCGGACTTTGATACCAATCGCCCCAAAGCTGCAATCCTTCCGGTTAACTTCTGAACGTCCCTTATGGTCTTAGGTGGTTCCATGTCGAGGATAGCCTTAATCTTGTCGGGGTTGGCCTCGATTCCACGTTTGGAGACCATCAACCCCAGAAACTTACCTGATCCAACTCCGAAGGCACACTTGGCTGGATTTAACCTCATCTTATGAGTTCTCAGGACTCCAAAGGCCTCACTGAGGTGTTTGAGGTGGTCAGCCTTATTCAAACTCTTAACTAACATGTCATCAATATAGACCTCCATGGTCTTCCCAATCAGATGCTTAAACATCTTGTTTGCCAAACGTTGATACGTGGCTCCTGCATTCTTAGGAACACACCAAAGTCAGTGACGAATGATACCTTAGGAACGTCGTTCTTGTCCATCCGGATCTGGTTGTATCCAATGAAACCATCCTTTGGACAAGCATCGTTGAGGTCCGTGAAGTCTACACACATCCTCCACTTCCCTTTAGCTTTCTTGACCATAACCGGGTTTGCCAACCATTCTGGGAACTGAATCTCCTCTATGAACCCAGCTTCCAACAATTTCTCAACCTCCTGTCTAATGGCTTCTTGCCTCTCAGGTGCAAAGTTTCTCTTCTTCTGTTGTATCGGCTTCCTATCAGGATTAACATTCAACTTATGAGTCATGTAGGAGGGGTCAATACCTGGCATATCAGCAGCCGTCCAAGCAAAGACATCACGGTTGTTCCTCAGGAATTTAACAAACTCAACCTTCAAGTCCTCGGGGAGTGAAACTCCAACGAAGGTAACCTTCTCCGGCTCATCAGGATATAGGGTGATAGGGACCAAGTCCTCGACATGCTTGCCTCTTCGTTCCTCCTCTCCCCTGACATCTAGATCTTCAATAGGCATAACTTGCCCCCCGACTTCTCCAGATTTCAAAGCCCCCACATAACAACTTCTAGCCATCTTTTGATCTCCTAAATCTTAGTGGTAAGTGGATGGAATTGCTTTAAAAGCGTATATCCCTGTTCTTCCAATGATAGCATTTTAGGTTGATGAGGCTTTAACGACCAAAAAGTTCAACATATATGTGGCCTGTCTAGGCTCGGCTCCCATTGTTACCGGTAGTTGGATCATTCCTTCAATTTTCGTCTCCGCGTTATTAAAACCGTATATAGGCATATCTGAAGGTATTAATTGTGAATCAGCATATCCCATCTTCTCATAAGCGTCGTGGAAGAGTATATCAACAGATGCCCCATTGTCCACAAGGACTCTCTTCACAGATGAATTCCCGATCACGGGTGTGATTACTAATGGATCATCATGGGGGAACTTCACCCCTTCAAGTTCTGAATCATTAAAAGTCAGAGGAAGCTCAATTCTCGCCCTCTTCGGGGGTTCTCCAACAATACTCATCACTTCCCGGGCATATGCCTTCCTCGAGTTACTAGATGTGCCAGCAGCGGTTGGTCCTCCAGAAATTACATTAACTACAGGTCCTCGAGGCTGATTCCTCCGATCGTCATTGTCTCTCCCTCGATCATCATTGCCTCGGGCATTCTTATCCCCCTCCTTGGTGTATCTGGACAACTTGCCTTTTCGGATCAGGTATTCAATCTCGTCCTTCAACTGCCGACAATCATCGGTCTTCTGTCCCGTATCTTTACTCTTGAGTAAGTATGGTCCTTCTGTTCTTCTTGATGGCTTTGGTTCCTTGACATATGATTTCCAAAGCATCCCATATTTCTTTTGCAGTTTTGCATCCAATCACCCTATTAGACATAGCATTGTCCAGAGCACTATGC